>NC_136693.1:13826209-14446209 GCF_947650265.1 Symphodus melops | reverse complement strand
GCTTATAATCAAGTGCGGCTTATATATGTACAAATACATTTATTTACTTATTTTTAGCCGGTGCGGCTTATATCCAGGTGCGCTCAATAGTACGGAATTTACGGTACATTTTGCATGGATGCATGCCTTACATCTAGTAAGTGTGTGTTTAACTTGTTTGATATGTGAAAAATATGCATCTTAACTACATACTGAGCCATAATACACTGGTTGGCAAAATTGGAGGTCATGCATGTGATCCCTCAAAAACATCCTGTCAGCTTTATCCAAGATGTCATTTGCTTTTAAAAACACAATATTAATGATGAGATTTTTCCCCCAAAACAATGAAGAGTTAAATTAAATTTCTAATGTCCTGGAAACCCCTTGCAACTGCCTTATTTTACATAACATTCACATGGTAGCTCATAAAAGGCCTGGAAGGAGGGATTTGTCACAAACTTGACACAAACATCCCTCCAGGCATCCATGAGCAATTGATTCGAATACACAAGTCAGGGTCACTAGAAGCTCATGTCCACTCCATTCTCCTAAAAGCAATAAGTCAGCAAAACCTGCTTTAGAGAAATTTATTACATCTGGTTTATTTTTCATTCTTATCCACCTGAGAGAGTGAAGCTGTCAGTAATCGATCAGCAGACCATCTCCTCAACATACAACACTGCAGGAAAACACAGACGCAGAGATTCTCTTGTCAAATAACCTCCTGTAGATGATTCTAGTGATACCTCTCCTGTTGAATGCACACCTGTGTATGCTGTTGTTTGGTTTTGAGATTAACATATATCATTTAAAATGTTGTTGTTTTTTTTGTTTTCTTTTTGTGTTTCCTTTTAAGTATTTTATTTTCCTGGGACAAGCGGGTTAAATTGATTTCACTCAAAGACTCAAGGTATATTTCTTTCTATTTCCTTATCTAATGTTTATGCCATGTCATTCATTACAGAATACACACATAACAAAGAGTTAGGTATTTTACCTGCTCTTTAGTGAAGTGTTGTGAGACAACATTGTAATAGACACTATACAACTAAAGGTTGATTGATACAGATTATACTCTGTATAGCTGTTACAAAAATGCTTTGAATCTTAAATGTATCTTTCATACTTAGTCCCTTAGATGAAACCTGTAAGGGCATTGCATTTGAAACAAAAATAAAGATTTTTATGTGGGCCATGTTTGTTCAATATGCCCCATATGCAGTAAACTGTTCTGATCGGTGGAAAGAGATAGCAAAGGCTTAACTGAGATTCTTCTTGGTGCAGCTCTCATTTTCTCTCTGTGTGTAATCCTTTGACCATTGTTTACCCCTCTAATGCTTTGTTCAGACTTTAATCCATCCATATGATTTCATATGCTACAGCAGGCTGTTATTTGTTGTTTCCAGGTAGATTACTGAAATACTTAAAATGTGAGAAACCATAATTTATCGTCTGTTAGAGTTTATTTATTTATCCAGTGTTGAACTAATATTTAAATTATTGGAAGCCATGCAGTTGTCTGTCTAGGTTTATGGGAAGAAAAAAAAAACTGACACATCTTACTTAAAATATTTTTTGCATCAGGCAGAGTGGCATTATCTCTGGAGGACTGCAGCAGAGACATTTCATATTTTCATCCATAGTGATGTAAGTCTCCTGCACAGAGCAGCGTCTGTGCTGAGACTGCTGGGGACAGTTTGCTGGTAAGCTCTGCGCTTTATTCTAGTTGACAGCTCTGCAATTTCTCTCAGCCTCACCCCTCATCTCTGTCACCTGTGACAGTCGGCAGGTTGGGAATCAGTACTTGTTATAGCACTGCCAGCCTACTTTTTTGCTGGGCTCTCAGACATAAACCACTAATAACCTGCTATTACTCTTCATTTTATCTTCATCTGTACAAAAAAGAGCAAACCATAAACCCCTGCAGCTGCATTGACCTGTACTGTCAGAGGTCCAGTGAGAGTCAGATAAGCTTTCCACTTTCCCTCCCATACAGAAACATGGTCCTTTAATGGTACTTCACAACACAAGACCATATTAAAAACATTGTGTTGGATAAGGGCATTTGCAAATCATCGTACAGTTTATGATTTGTTTTTGTCAGAGTTATACAATAAATCAACATATAACAAACCCCTTACCTATAAGTGCACACTACAGTTTTTAAAATCCTCAAAGATGCCACTTTTTCATAGTTTAGGGATTGAATGATATATTTGAAATGGTGTTATTAGTTTTCATAAAGTTTTTTCAGTCGCTTATAGTCGCTTCTCCAGTTGAAGAAGTGTGTCTGGCATTGAGATACTTAGCAACTGGGTCATTACAGAATCTGGTTGGCGACTTAGTGCGGGTACATAAATCGACTGATTGCAGACCTGTAAGAGCTGTTGCAGTTTCTGTATGTGGGTAATTCAACCAATATGAACGCTTCCCATCAGCTGAGCAACAAAGTATCACCTCCTGCAGAAGCTGTAACAGATGGCCTTCCCAATGTCCTTTGCTGTGTGGATGGCACACACTTTAAAATTAAGAGACTATCTAGAAATTAAAACAAATTCGAAAAGAGAAGAGGATACCACTCAATAAATGAGCAGATCGTCTATGACGCTGACCTTATAATTACTAATGCAGTAATTAAATGACCGTACGTTACCTTACTTGACTGCATTGCACCGTGGGGAATGTAATTTCGATTTCACTGTATGTCTGACATATTTATATGTATATATTTATATATATTTTGGAATTGACAATAAAGTAAACCTTGAACCTTGGGTGTGAGCTGTGCTTTTCTGTTTGAGTTAATAATTAAACCGGGATGAAACAAGATGTTTCCAGAAAACAAGAGGTGAACTAAATGCATCTTGCAGTGTATAGCTTAAAGAATAATTTAGAGGTTGTTTTCGTCAAAGGGAAACTTTATCATGTCTTTATAAATCATTATCAGAGACCACATTGGAGAATGGTCTGCTGCCTCTGTTAGCCTGAGCATCTCTAAACTAGGCTCATGTTTATCCTACAAAGACCTTGAGAAGGTTATCCATCCATGCATCTCATCTTGTCTGCAATCCTCGCTCCCTCTGCTCGGCCAAAGCTGCCTCTGCAGAGCTCTGAGATAACTCCAAAATAAATGAGACAAGAATTGTTGCCTCTCCTCTCTGGCTGCATTTTACTTTTAGAGTTGTATGTCATCTTTTATTTTTACCATTTTTGAGTGCTTTGTGTGCTCTATCGTCCTTCGTTGAGCCTAAATTTCTCTCTCCCTTACCCCATTTTGTAGTCTTACATTTTTTAGTCAGACTGTAATTAATGGCTTGACTCCTGCTTTAATTGCCTTGTGTTTCATGCTTTGCAGGCTATTTAGTCTTCTATTTATACCATGTGAAACAGCTTGACTTTACAAACTAAGTGTAACTTTGACAATCTGTTTATGAACAGTTGCAGGAAGAATGCTTTTATTTTTAGATATGAGAGAGAGGTGTTGAGAGGTGAGATCCACAGAATCACAGTTTAATGAAGGATCATTAGGCAAGGCAAGATTGTTTCTCACCTATCAACTACAAGACAGTTAAAATGTTATTTATAGGAATTCACAAGAAATGGCAAAATAAAAAGGCAGCAGAATAAGTTGAAATTAAAAAAGCAGGAACAACATTTTAAAACATAAAAAACTTGCCTTGTCAAATATTTAACTTTAACCAAAAGTCTCAATGTTTAATTTATTGTTTGTTTGATTGATTAATTGATTGTTTACTATCAAGTGTTCCCTAAAATGTTCTGGTGCTGATTAAAAAAGTGTAAAAGTGCCATATTCCAAAAAAAGGAATGCCTACCTATAAATTCAAGTTTGAGAGGCAACAACAATCATAATCCTACTTACGATGACAGGTTTAAATATTACCTTGCATAAGATAATAAGATAGTAGTATAAGATCTCAAGATCTGGCCATCACCGGTTATTCACAAAATGATTACATCAGACCAGGATAGATACAATAATAAGAAATTGAATAAGAAATGATTAAAGGACAAGTTGGAGAAGAATCGATCTATATTGAAAATAGAAGATCATAAGGGAGAAAGGGCTTCTGCATTTTCAACAACATATGGAGTCACTCATAACACTTAAAACATAGTAGGTAAGACATGTACACACATACCATAACACACAA
The DNA here is from genome assembly GCF_947650265.1 of Symphodus melops. NCBI lineage: Eukaryota > Metazoa > Chordata > Actinopteri > Labriformes > Labridae > Symphodus > Symphodus melops. The sequence goes on along the minus strand of NC_136693.1, from coordinate 14,442,055 downwards.
TGGGAACAAAAATGGACTTACGGTAAGTTTATTGCCTCATGGCTCAAAGGAGTTGAGAGCATCTATCCAATATGCTTCTCTTTTCAACAACGGTTATATGATATTGGAAACCCTCAGGGAAAGTGACTCTCCTTTCTGTAAACTTGAAGTGGGATCTTTTCTTGAAGTGCCTCAAACAGCTTTTTCTCTTCATTTCATAAAGATTCTGTAAAATCATTGTAAAATCACTGCAACAGGTTACAGGACATTTACACCACCCGCTGCCCGAGAAAGGCATTACTTGTCAAATCGGACCCTCCCCACCAAACACACAGTATATTTGACCTTCTTTTAGGTAACATTTACAAAGCATCAGTATAACAAACCATAGCCTAGATATCTGTTAAGACTGATATCTATTTAGATTTTTTTTTATTCCCTTTACTTTATTCTTATGGTGTCTTTTATTTAGCATATTTTCAAATGTTTTATGTATTACTAATGGTTTTGGGTGATTTCCCTACATTGACTTTACACTGCATATTATATGAATAATGAATCACATTAAATGTAATAATACTTGATGCCATACATGTACGTTTCCCCAAGTGAATATTCAGTAACTTTCAAAACATCTTCTGTATTTCCAGTTTAGAATCACGACTCAAAAGCTTGTGTGACGTTTCTCATTACGTTCTCACTAAACCTTGTTTGGTAATTGTATAAATGGTATGACGGGAAAGCAGCTTGAATCCCCAGCATACAGTAAATGGTATATTATTTGTTTCAGCCAGATTGCTGAGGAGAATATTTGAATAAAATGTTGCTTTGCAGATGGTGAAGCTTATAGACTTTTAATTATAAAGTCACAACAGATATTAATAATAATTGTTGAGAGGATATTTTGAGCTATTTAATATGTGCCATCCTCTTAACTCTTGTGAAGTGTGCTATTTGAAAACATTGTTGATAATGTGTTTAACTAAAGAATCCTTTCAGTGTCTGTTTTAGGGGCAGTGTGCTGTAGAAACTGCAATAAAGATGCTGATTAAAAGATAGCAGAGTAAAGTGACAGCAAAAAATAAGAGACTTACATTCTAACTTGTGAGAAAATAAGATATTTGGACATGGGGACACAATATTTGTAAATCTTGTAGAAAAAGATTTCAAACTCCCTATGTAAATATGCAGATTAATCTTCTCTTTCTTCTTTTCCCCCTGCATTGTTATTGTTCCTTTTTAGTATTCACAGTCCGATATGTTTTTCTCACAGTAGCCACAGCAAATCCCCAAAGACACCCTTGGTCCAACATGTCTTTGACTGGCACACTTTATTATTAAAGCAACCTCTTTCTGCCATCAATATTTTTGCCAACAAACAAGTTTTATTACCAATTGGAAAGGAATGTATCATGACTTTTGAGTACTTTTTTTACACATAAAAAATAAATGTGAGCCATGTCCCACAAGCCATTTGAGGAAGTGAGTAGGTTTGTTTATTAAAGCTATAAACACTCTGAGAGTATCAAAAGTGTACGCTTTCAAATTCATTAATGTTCAAATGATCCAAAGCTTCAAATAATAAATAAAACGCTGCCGCCTCTGCTCTCTGTTTTGTTCTGTTTCAGAAAGTAAACATAGAATAGAGCCACCATAACATTTCAAAACGATGATGCTTGACATAAAAGACGTTCACATATAGCAAACATTGAATGAATTATCTGCTTTTAAACCTGAATAGAGTCAATGTGCCTGCTGCTGATTTACATTGAAAAGCTTTTGTGACCCAGTTTTTATTTTGGTGTTCATGAGACTTCAAGATTGTAATCGTGGCTTTATAAAAGATTGGTATGGAAGGATAAAAATCAATCACTCTCTAAATTTTTTTTCAACACTAAACACACTGGGCACAAATAATTACAGACATACGACAGTAACGTCAATGATTTTTTTTTCTTTGAAAATACATTTGAAAAAAAAATCTATATACTGTACGTCGCAGAAGACCAGAAATAACAGACGTGAGGGTTTTTATTTTAAACAAATCCAAAGCTTCAGTTGTGGTGTACAATTAGGCAAGGGAATGTGAGAGTCTAGAGTTATTAATATTATATATAATATAATATAATACTCATTTTAAGTAAGCTGGCTGAAGAGTAGACAAATAATCCAATCAATAATTTACACACATTACCAACTCTGCAGCCAAAATCACGTTTCTCGACAACTAACCTCACAGCATTGAATAGTGAGGCCGTCACACACACTGCAACTACAAGACATCACACAGCAGTACCTTACTCTTCTGTCCTGTGGGTGAAGATATAGAGCACTGAGGTGCAGCTAGGTGTTTGGGGAAAAGGCTCATCCCTGCAGCAAGAACTGCTCTTAACAGCACGATAAAGCAGCCATTTGTCCTTTTTTTGTGTACTGTGAAATGTAAACTGTTTGTTTTCTTTGTTTCCTGTGTGATTAGTATGCGTTTATGTTATGGTTGTATATTCAATGCTGTGAGGTGAAATTGGGGACAATAGTCTAACTCAAATGACAGTCATGGTGCGGTCTTTTTAACGTACATGCTCTTTGTATTTTTTGTTATTTTTTTGCAGGTTCTGTTACATGTTTATTGTCAGTCTTGCATGTATCATGTGGCTCATTTAGCTAACTTATTGTTTAACCTTTTGCTTTCGTCCAGCACATTAGTTGGTTGTTTGGCCTGCACTTCAATGTGTTGGTTTACTCTCTTGACTGAGTACCTGTTTTTAATTAAAAACACACTCAAAGAAAAGAACCCAGTGTGCGCTGGGCAGCACAAAACAGAAGACAGACATACAGTATTGACTTTCTAGTTCAGCAGAGCGTTTCTCAACTGAGGCAATCCAAGAGTTTGTACACACAAAGGTAAAAGCAGAGTGCAGAACTAACATTCACTCAATAACTGCTGGTTGCGTAACTTTCAGCTTTTCATCCTCAAAGCTGATAAATGGTGAATGTTGTGATTGCATCTTGTTTCCAATGAATCCAAGTGTCCAGTTCATGTTGTTTAAAATGATTCTTCTTCAACCTGGAGGACATTCTGATCATTTGTATAGTTCTTACGATTGTGCAACAACACGCCATACATTTATGACGTGTTTTTTTCAACCATCCCTCTTCTGTTAACCATTATAGACCATGATCAGCTCAGCATCTTTGATCTCTGACTCAATCTGTAGCCCGCTGACTGCTTCGCATACAGTAGAGTTTCTAGCAGACCAATGAGTGAGCTCTTTATCCTAAAATCTAAAAAAAGAAAAAGAAAAGGAAAGTAGGTTATTGAGCTAACTCAATTTTTTGATCACTCTGTAGTGGCTCAGTAGTCGCTCATTATTATCATTATACTGGTAGAAGTTAGGTGGTACACATCCAAGCACAAATAGGAAGAGTCTGGAAACTGGCAGCTGTCAGAGTAACTTTGAGCTGAGTGAATTTATTATTTACATCCAGACTCAACTCACTATATGAAACAGCAGAACGTTCATAATAGTCGAGTTAAGTGTCATCTATGATTGAAGTTAATAATATATAACATCCATAATATAATTTACATTGATTCCAGAAGCAGTTATTCAATAATACAAACTGCATTCCTATTCCTGCAGGGAAACCTTGATTTTGTTTTTTTCTGCATGTTTCAATGCCCCATTTAAATGACTTTAAATTAGTACTTTAATCAATCAATTAATAAATCTTTATATGTATAGTGTCAATTTCTAGCTCTGTTTTTATAGGCATACAAAGTGCTACAGTAGCCTACTTTTAATTTCTTTTCTAATTTCTTCTATTTTCTCACATTTATATAATAAATAAAAAAAGTTTGTTCCTAAGGCATGAAAATAATCCTTAATGCAATCTTTTCCTTCTAACAAATCAATTCCAGAGTGTCTGAATTTATAACAAAGCACACAGTGTTCAGCATCACTTGGGAATTCAGAGATGCAGCAGCTAAATTATACAAGGTACCATAAAGAACAAAATACAAATCAAGAAAAATGTGAGCAGAAAATCACAGTAAGACTGGCAATACAACACTGCACATTTATACAACAAACAATTTGACAGATTTAGTTAAATGCACTGTGGTTTGAAGACATGGCTCACAAATACTTTTACTCCAATTTAAATGTAATTTATTCTGAAAGATTTTAAAGCATCTTTCATAACAATCCACATGGGACCTGAGTGCTAACTCTTTTCTGGGTATGTAGATCTGCTGGAGAGGCTCAGCAGGTGGTGTACTTCATTTGATCTAAAAATGGATGCCACAGTAATACTGTCAAGTTTTCTACTTTCTGTTTCTACCCTAACTGTGCTGTTATCTAACCTACATGAGTCACACAACTGCCATTTATCCTGTCCTCCTTGCCTTATATCACATGTCACCACAAGGCAACTGTTGTAAGTTTATATGATTTATTTTTTATTTTTAAATAATGCTGTCGATAGCATAGTTTGGCCTTTACAATGAAAGTCAACATTTTCTCTTGATTTATTAAATGCAGGGTTTGTAATTTTCTCCAGATGTAATTTTTAAGATTTTAGTTGAAATTGTATTTGGTTCTAAAAGACAATAATTCATGTGCACTGAAAAAAGAAAAGAAAAAAATGCTGCCATTTGTAGCAGCTGTAAACATGTAAAAACATTGACTAATGTCTGCACTCAAGTTTTATAAACCAATCATGCCGCCTTGTATCCCTGCTCATCCCAAGCATGCACGAGCCTAAACTCAATATTTCCAGTATGGCCCACACTTATGACATGAGTTGAAATCCACTTCTGGGCAAATGGCTCTCTAGGGCATGTAAGTGAGGGGCGCAGCCTTTGAGGGAGCACAAAAGATGATGACACTCTTAACAGATTTCCCTGACAGTTCAACTCATTCACTTGACGCCACACTGTGTCACATGACGTGAATGAGGGTAAACTGAACAGAAGTTAATAGCAGAAGAAGAAGAAGAAGCTGACAGCAGGGGAGAAGGAGAAGAGAACAAAGACAGAAACATAAACTTGGACATCAGTGAAAAGAAGTTGAAAGGTGAAGCATGATCAGGGGTGAAACTGGCACCAAATTGCAATTGGACTTCACAATTTAGATGCATTTAATTTCTTACTTAACCAAATATCATAATGTATGATTAAATAAGTGTCTTAAAATATATAAATGATAGCAGAATTAGGATATTACTGTGATCATTAGCCTTGTATTGTATTATATTGTATTGTATTGTATTGTATTGTATCATGAATTACCCTGCGATTCCCACTTTTACTTAATACTGTTTCTTTAGAGCATAATAAAGCCTTAAATGAAGTGCATCTGTTCTCCCATAATGTTCAAACTTTAAATGTACTTCGTCCTACATTTGCCATTTTGCAATTATCCCTTGATACTTGCAGTAATTGTCTGATTTAAGAGACAAAAGTTAGTGTTGGTCTTTTGATCCTTCCTCCTTTTTTCGATCTTTGTCTCTGTCATCTACATTCAACCAGAAAAATGCAGAAACGACCAGAGTGGAAGCATAGATCTCATTTAATGATCTTGAAGAATGTTTTGTTCAAAATGATAATATAATACTGATGCCATTTTTCTTTTCAGGTGAATGTAGTCTCTGGTGAGAAGAAAACCCACAATGAAGATGTGCCCCATGTTAAAAATGAACAAGAGAGTCTATCTAAAAAAATGAACACAGGTGGCAGAAGTCTGAACTCTGGCTGCACCACAACTTAGAAAGAGAGAATCTGTCTTTAATTTTATAAAATTCATCTGTATCAGGGTTTGTGCTAGATTTAGCTTTCAACTCATCTTCATCCTAAGTCCCTGGGCGGGTGAATCTACACTGACATCATTGTAAAAAGTAATTATTATGCATGAGCATTTGCAGGCTGACAAACATATAGTTCTTTAGATTTTTAATCCCATGAGTTGTGCCATTAATTCACCTTATTCTTCGATATTTTGAATTTGAACACTATTGGGTGTATCACGAATTTCACAGCAACATAACATTTAAAGGACGTTGTGTAACATCTAAGGCCTGATTTACTAAGATCCCTATTAAAGAGTACTAAATTGCATGTTCACTCTAAAAGATTGCAGGTTTGGTTTTTGGGTGTTTTGTGGGTGATCTATTAAGAATATTTGCATGAATGATAACAGGTGCAAACCTTGTGGAGGTTAGGTCAAGCTTTTGCGTGTTCTACTGGTTTATGTCACAGAGAGTTTGGACGGAAAGCAGGATGACTAATGTTTTAGTTAGAGAGGCAAATGAACATCCAGAATTTTTGAGTCCTTGCAGATAAATGTGAATATATCAAAAAGAACATTTAGTTTATAAGAAAACCTCGGCATTAAACATGGCGCCTGTTTTCTTCCCTTCATCTTTTGAATAAATTGTCAAACATTCCGCTGGAGGTGCTAGCTGTGTCCTATGTTGCACGAGCGCGCAGGCGTGCCACTTGGACCATTGTTGCGCACCAGAAGCTTCTAACTGCAGCCTGATCTACACCAACTACTAACCAGTCGAAAGTGATGCACTAATTAGCTCCACATCATAGGCGACAGAGCTGTTGAAAGTGTGTATGCTAAAGATAAAGTCAATTATCTAGAGTTCTCTATGCAACACTTGCATCCCAAGTGTTGCCACCACCGTGCCCACCTGTTTTTGTTAATCCCCCCTGTTTTTTTCTGTTTTATGAACACTACTATCGGCAAGGGATGGCTTTCTGTCGACCGCCATGGCAACCTCAGCAAGATCAGGTTGATTGCTTCACAGCCTACGATTCCCTAGGTACCTCAAAGCACAATGTACACACCCCTATTACTTACATTCAACAAATCATTATTTTATATGCAAAAAAGATCATACAAAAACACTTTGAGAACTGAAGCAAATCAGTCAAAAGTATAAAAAAAAACTACAATCTCATCAAGAATTAAAAATATTTTTTTTTTTTTGGGGGGGGGATTCCTTATTCTAAAAGGAGAGGACATTGGATAGAGTCAGAAACTGGAATGAGAGTGTGTCATTCCCCACAGGAAATGTCATATAACCTGGGCTGCCCGCTTTGATGACCATAGCCTCTGTACATTGAGTGTGAAACATAATCATCTATTCATCTGGCGTGCCCAAGGATCTTAATGTCTAAGTCTAGACTGTCATTCTCAGTTTCTGCCCCTGCATTTATTGAAATTACGCTCTCACACTATGGAGCCTTCTCCTTTCATTATTGTATCACCCCTTATTGTGTTTTCATACTTCCATGGATCACTTCATCTCTTTTTAATCGCCTGTTGAAGTGCAGTGTATCAAGTTTTGTTCCAGACATATTGATCCCAGAATCTTCACAACAAAGATGTTAAATAACAACTGGTCTGCTTTGCTGAAGTGTTGGATCACAGGGACCTCTTGTGGATGAAATGTCAAATTATGATGTACAGTTGTGGGATTAAAGACAATTCAGCAAATCTCACAAGCAAATGCATAAAAAAAATCTTTGTACCGAGCAGAAATACTCCCTCTGAATGCTATCTTTCTCAATATGTTTTAAAAATGAATGCTTTGGTTTCCTAACTCACCACAGATCGCCATACTTCTGCAAATTATATAATTATTTTTTTGACAATGACAGTATGAAATCACTATGTATTTTTTTTTACCGACATCAACACAATTTAGATTAATATTCCACTAGTGTAACACTGAATTCCTACAACATTAACTCAGAATGGTCCTTCATAAAAAGGGATCAAATATTGCAGCTGGACCTAAGATGTCATTTATATTATTCCATGTATTATTTGTACTTGTAAAAAAAATGGCACCAATATAATCTATACAACTGAGTCATCAGTGTGTTGGATGTCTCAAGTGCATCACTTGAGTTAACACACCATCCTTGACCTTGACAAAAGAAGGGTTAAATGGAGTACTGTAACTCTGACACTAGAATGGATACATAATATTAATGTAGTGAATTATAATGTTAATGTTTTTATTTTTATTTCACTGACTAATCAGCCCTGTTTCTGTGTCTCTTTTCTTTGTATTTTGTGGACTCAATGCTAACAGTGCAACAGTAAACAGATACTGATTATAAACTTGACACCAACACCTGTGCTGGGTAGTCAGAAAGACACTGCAATAAGTGATGTGATGGATTGATGTGAGTGTGGGCATACAGATAAAATGACACCGACCGGACTGTCACATGGTTCAGCCCTGCAGACCGGTTTCATGGAGGAATAAAAACATTTGGTTTGGCAAACAAAGTGTTGAGTAGCTCCAAGAAGACTTGGATGTGAAAACATCTGAATGATTTATTGCTGCTCTGGATTCTGCCTCCTTCATTGGCAATAAATTGTTTTTCTAACAGCATGATTTAGATATGTGTTCTATGTGTTTGTTTGGTTTCTCAGGGCAAAGAAGGGATGATGTCGACAGTCTTAATATATCCTGTTTCGTTACACGATATCTTTGAGTAAGGTGACCTCATTTTATGAAAAAAAATAACTCCATTTTTAGATTTCTGGGAAATCATGATCCTAATGTACTACTGTTTAAACAGACAATATGAAACAAGCTAAATAAATATGTTGCTGAATATAGAAATGACTATACATGCTCTAAAATGAACATCTCACTATTTAGATGCATAAAACATTTTCTCATTACTAATAATTTATACTGGACACTGCAAAGTATAATATGTGTAATTACCGCAAGAGTTGCTGGAGTATGTTGAACTGTTTGGACACTGCAAACTAAGCAGGACAAAACACTAAAAAAAGGAGGTATGGTGAATCCAACTGTCTGACAATTAGTCAAGGTACTTTCAAAACCCTAATATGTCCCTCGGCAACCTATTTACAGCCCAAACACTTAAATATAGTTCAAAGGGAAGAGTCATTTTTACATGCATTACTTTCTTTGTGACACGGGGATGACCTTACTTAATGATTTGCATGCAATTCTTCCCATCAATCCCTGTCAAGCTCTACTGCACACCAGCAACATACCATAGCTGAGATGGCTCGCATTGTGAACACATGAAGTAATGAGAACGACTCTGTTGAGTACACTACACATGTACCAAAAATCTAGCCTAGTTGAAAGCACAGATGGTGCTGAGTGCTGTTTACATGAATGATGGATGGAGATGATAAAGACACAGGTCAGCATCGGTTAAAAAGACCTACATGTACTCTGCTATTTTTCTCATAAAGGAGGACTATCCTGAGTCAGGTATACATGTCTGTTACAAAAACCTTAGACTTGGATTTCTGTTCACGGGAGATTATCGAATTCACTGTTAAACCTTTAGAATTATTAATTAAGGCTATATAATAAGACTTCTAGCGCTGCATGACGGCCATCAAAATAAGAAATGTGACAAATAGGTGAAAAATTGGGGACTGAGACATTGAAAGATGAAAGATGATAGATAGATAGATAGATAGATAGATAGATAGATAGATAGATAGATAGATAGATAGATAGATAGATAGATAGATAGATAGATAGATAGATAGATAGATCGATAGATCGATAGATCGATAGATAGATAGATAGATAGTGAAGTGCAAAAATGTAAAAGAACACTTAAAACAGCACGATTATTGGGCAGGGAACCTTAATGACAGCAAGATATAGGTCCATCTGTGGCACCTATTCCTTCAGTCACAGCATAGCCATGCCTCTGCCACATTTAGAAAATGTCTCTCAGGGTTACCTAATGCACCTTGTGACACTCTGACAAGGTTATACAAAACCCATTCGTCAACCAACAGCAGTCTTATAGGTTTTAAAAGTTAAGTGTGATTGCCAAAGCCCTGCAATTATTTCAATGATGTGTTGTAGAAAAAAAGCAATCTTACTGACATTGTGCTTGAAACTACAGATGTGCAAGCAAGCATCATACAGTTGTTTTGTATTAGACCATAACAAATATAAAGTTTTAAATGAAGCCTTATTAAAAAGTTTTTTGTTTTTTTTTTCATTTAAAAGTGAACTATCAGTTCTTCTCTATACTCAGTTACGACCAGAGGCTTTTGACATCTCCCCAGCTGATGCAAGATGTAGTCACTGACAGGCTCCTCTGTGGGATTTGGACACTGACAGATCATTTGTTTAAAGTGTAGAGAAACTCTGTATGATGAGAGCAAAGACAAAGAGCAGGTGCAGTCTCCTGACAATATGATCATCCTCCTCTCAGTGGCGATCTGTCTGAGGTCCTTTCTAGTTGTGAATGAGGATCATTGTGCTTTGGACTGCTCTCTTTGCTTTATCCCCTTCAGGCTGGCCAAGTTGCACCTCTTCATGACCTTTAGATGCTGGTGAACCATAAAATAAATTGCATTGGTAATAAATAAAACTTGACAGTCATTGCCTTTTCAGAGAGTATATGTTTTCACTGCAGTCCACATGCATGAGACATGTCTAACTATGTCTATTTCTTTCACATATGATGCATAAATGCATCCTGACAAAAGCCTTATTATGCAGAACAAAGTGTGAAAAGTTCACAAACAGTTTGACGAGCGGGGCGTGCTGCAGAGGTGTTGAAAGTAGAGTTAGAAGGAGGTGGTGTCATGCAGATGCCTGGGCCCATCGATGCATTGGAAAAGTGACATCAGCATCAACAGTTAAAATGGCTCATTGATGACCAGGGGAGGGCTACGTCGTATATAAGGGAGAGAACTGTCCTCGCACCAAAGAGTTGTCAACAAGTTTGACGTCCTAGCCGAGACTGAACAAAATCTGCCATACCTTTTCTTGGATTCAAGACTTATAAAAACATGGTAAGAAAGGCATGAAAGTGGGTCAATTTTTGAAATAAGTCATTGTATTTCAGGAAAACGTTTTTTTAATTGTTGGCTAATACTACAATGGGAAAAAAAATTCACATCGTGTACAATTTGTTTCAGTTACTCAACATGTCCTCACTAAGGCAAGTGGAAACGTTGGTTTTGATTGTGTTACTTTTCTTCGCCAGTTTTTACACTGAAGCTAAACCAATCAGGTAAGTTATTATTTTGTTGTTATTTGAAATGTCATGTTTGGAGCAAAAATAAATAATCCATGATAAATGAATATTACACATATTTATTTATTGATTGAAGTCTCTATTGAATAAACAGTAATATTTTATAATTCTACAGAAAAAGAACCATCAGCGAAGTTCAGCTTATGCACAACGTTCGAGAACACAAGCAAGTGGGGGACAGACAGGACTGGCTTCAGGAAAAGTTAAAGGACATCATAGTTGCCAGCGTTAAACCACAACAAGGACAATCAGGGAATATTAAAAATCTTTTGCCCAAGTGATATTCCTGGATCAAATATGGGAAAAGGCTTATGACAACTCATCTCCTATTTTGCAAGAAAAAAAATGCTTTTCTATCTGTAATAGTTTTTTTTATGTTTGTTGTATTTTTTTTAATTTTTTAAATCTATTTATTTCTTTTCTTTTGTTCCTAATAAGTCAAATGTGTTACAAAACGTTCATTGTATTAATTTGTGTACTCACCTTTAAAATGTCAAGCAACAAGATAACAGGTATGAAAGTCATTTTATTCAACCATTTTATGGAACAACAGTAGACATAAATTATATTGTAAAATTTGCAGTTCTGACTGCAAGGGCTAAAAATTCACTATACTTTTCACTGTTCTGTTTTGTTTACCATTTATTTTCATAACCAAAGAAGGACCAAGTGGCTAGTCTTATGTACTTCAAGTACTGTTTCACTCAAATAGTACCTTTTTGTAGGAATACTGATCGGAGCAGAAGTTACTAGTATTACTTTTATATTCCAGTTTTGTTTTTTTGTTTTTTTTTTGCATAATCAACTTTCTGCTCCTTATCATTCTATAAAACTCTTTCAAATAAACCTCTGTTGTGTCCCTTTATGAGCTGGAACATACAAAAGGTATCAAGTCCTTTTCGACTCTGAAAGGTTCTAGTTAGTTTTTATTATACTATTTTTTTTCTTGCATTTTTCTCCCACTTTTAAACAAACTCTCAACCACTAATAGGCAGCTTATGTAGTTCATTCTCATCTTGATTGGCAAAAAAACTCATGTAGCATAAATTTTAAAGACCACACAGTGCAGTTACATGTACTGTAACTTGGTTATGAAAGGTACAATTTATTTAGCTTACTATAATTCAAAGGTTCGTTCATGCAAAATGTTATGTTGCTTTTAGCATAAATGTAACAACATGCTGTCCATTTCTAAAAATAATTAAAAACAAAATAGATTTAAATTGTCCATAAAAACATTGTATCTATGTGCGTATGGCTCCATAAAAGGGTTTCCGGGAGCACATTCAGTTTTATAAATGGACTTGAAATCGTTTTTATGACCACTTGAAATATACAAATACTTAGATAGATAAAATAATACTGGATTATTTGAAATGCAGTATGATAAGTCATTTCGAATAGGCTACTACTTTTTCAAATTTAAAGAAGAGCAAAAGGTAAAAGAAACATTGTTGATGTAATTTGAGTGTTTGTGTGTATCGTAAAAAGGCTGGTTCAGAACTATTTTAAATGAATAAAAATCTATTCTAACATAGAAAATATTCAGAATAGAAATCTATCATTAGAACTTTGACAATCTGTTAATAGAAAGGATTAATTTTCAAACATATGAACATTATTACTAATCCCCCATTTCTATTAATTATTCGTTTATTTCCTCATACATTTTAGAGCCCCTGTATCTGCTATGTTTGTGTTTACTTTCATCAAAAAAGAGTGAGTGGATCTAAACAGTGGGGGTAGCTTGGAAAAGCAAATATCACCACGAATTATTTCGCGAGACCTTTTCGTGAAATATATCGACCAAGGGTAAAAATCTTGATAAATGTATAACAAAAAACAAAGGGCTCACGTCTTACGAAACAGCTGTCATTTCTCGCTGCGTATGTACGTCAGCACGTCACCCATTAACGGTCGTCACGTACAACGTCAGCTCGGAAAGTGTTTTGAAAGGAGATGGCTGGTTAGCTGGTCAGCGACTGGGATTACACTACAGCGGAAAACAATTCCAATTGGGTAGCTATTGTTGATACATTGTCATACCTATCTAGATTATGACCGCCTATTTGTTATAATTCCTGGTACAACTTTACTAGCAGCACATATATCACTGAATATTAGGGTTATAGTGTTGGATCTTCGTTAGCAATCTGAGCTAACGTAAGCTAGCTAGCTAGCGAGGCTAAAACAACATACGAGCTAAACATGTCAGGCTGACTCAGTGTAGCAACAACGAAGACAACCTCTTCGTTTATGTTTGTCCTGCTTACTAAACTAGTAAATGTTAACAAACGCGTGTCATTAAATGTTAGAGCAAACTTGAGGTCACCGTCGAACAACTTTGTGAGCTCCCAGCGGCTAGTCTGTGGTTTGTTAGAGGCCGTTCAGGGTTTGGTACTGACTTGTTGATTTCGCCATTAGTCAGATTATGAAGGGTGAAAGATCCAGACTGGACTCCCCCCTGTTCGGGTGATGGCAGATCGTCTGCAGTCTTATGACAGTAACTCCAGTGACTCAGAAAACTGGGATCGAAACGCAACAAGCCGACCTCGCAAACTCTGCAGACATTTAAGGTGAGCCAGCTGACAATCTGTCAGACCTCTGAGAGCAACTTCTACTAGTGTTTAGTGTCACTCACTGTTATGGATTATTATTACTTACACATGTGTAACTTTAATGGGAAAGATGATATGACATGAAGTGTATCTCAACTCTTTATCAGTCCATCCATATGTGGCAGATCATTAAAATGAAAGTGTTGTTCAGTTATACATCAGGTGATGTTAGTTCACCATCATAGTATGACTGTAAATAAAATCATGAGAGTGTAACTCTTTTGTTGATCAATGTGTGCCTTATTACATCCCTTGCTGAATAATATCAATTTGGGAATTATTACAGTTGAGTTTTTATAGTAATTTTGTAATGTATTGTATTATTACAACTCATTAAATGAAGCTCCTACCTTAATTGGTAGAGTTATTATTTACCTGCATTGGCCAAAAACAGTTCAGATTTGGTTATTTGACCTATTGTGTAAACATCAAGCTCCCAGGTAACACAAACTACATTTTGATCAGTGAAATAACCTAATATTTACAGTAACTTTATTCAAGTTATACATTACAAAAAGCATACTTACATACAGAAAGTAATATTAAATAAAGATTCTTAGTTCACTACCCTGCTTGACCTGATATGTACTTATATTACCTTTCTATGATGGTTTGATTATACCACAGTTCAACTGCATCTAAGCTCAGGCATCTCTGACTTGTGTTTTTTTGTGTGTCAGATTATATCAAAGGTGACTGCAGCAAGACTTGGCTGCATTCTAGGTGTGTGTGTCATCCTTTCATAACACACTAGGTCTGGTTTCCATTTGTATTTCATAAGGCCAATGTGTACAGTTGTTGGATAAAATACCTGTATGTAAATGACAATGTTACACCTTTTAACTTCTGAGAGTTACAAGTTAGTGATTAATAGTTTGCCCAACAACTGTAATTCAACTTAAGTCTATCCAGCAGTTGTTGGACTAGTCGTGTGTTTGATACTATAACCTTAGAACCTTGACAAAACATAGAAATACTGTGGACCTGTGAGAAAGGGGGAGGAATTTTAAGTATGCCTTTTAATTTGAAAAGCAGCAGTCTGGCCCGAGCATCTAGAGTGGAGGCTGAAGAGAGGAAGATGAGCCTGCATGGTGCCAGTGGAGGCTCTGACCGCTCACGTGACCGCCGCCGCTCAAGCGATCGCTCCAGGGACTCCTCGCATGAGAGAGATGGCCAGCTCACCCCCTGCATTAGAAACGTCACCTCACCAACCCGCCAACACAACAGTGGTGAGTGTGCATGGAAAGCATAGAGGGCTTACTGGCAAAAATGGGACAATGTGCACTTTTAATATCAACGTTTTAATCTTATAAATGTTGACTGCTTCCTATACTGGTGTGACTATGTTACCAGTAAAAAATGCTGACAACAACAACCACCATCACATATTGTATGCAACCTGGCATGCCTCCCAATCACTGATTATTGAAATCTGTGCTGATATATGTAGCATAGCAGACCCGGTGAGAGTTTTTATGAAGAAAACTGTATCATTGTTCAGTGAATTAAACTTATGGAACTCTCTTTTGATTGAAACACCCATCAACAAAGACAACAAGTAAGCAGTGGAGGTGGCCAGCACCACTCATGGGCTGTGGGTTTGTACTTCTGAAGTATCATTGTAGGCCAAGAGCTCAACTAACACACTGTAGCTTGGAGGAGTGCAAACCTTACATGTTGGAAATAGGTGGCACTGAAAGAACTACACAGCTGCAGAGAAACTGCATGTTGTGGACTGTGTTGACAATATATATCATCACAAAGGATGACAGATTAAACCTTTAATTCTCTCTGGGAGACCTCCAAAAATAGACTGTCTTATATACGGTGATATTTATATTCTGGATTTTACCTGTGTATGAAAGTTGTGTTCGAGGTCAGCTGATCTTGGCAGCTACTGGAGAAAAACAGCTGACTGCATCTGTCAACTTTTCTCTAAGGCATGGTTTATGTCATTGTCTTTGTTATGTGAGAGGATAAAGTCAGTTCTAATCCAACTGTTTGTCAAAAAGACAGCTTGTAGTTTGGATTCTGCGTATAAAACACAGTCCCTTTTCAATGGGTTTGACACGCTGCTTGTCTTTTGTGTAGACCGGGAACGAGATGGGGGACCATCATCGAGACCCAGTAGTCCACGGCCTCAAAGAGTCTCCCCCAGTGGCTCGAGCAGCAGTGGGGTGGTGAGCAGTCGCAACAGCAGCCTGTCCAGTACTGAAGGTACCTTCAAGAGTTTGGCAGTTGGAGAACTGGTTTTCGTCTATGAGAATCCGAAGGAGGGAGGAGCAGGTGCCACTGTTGGAAACCGAAACCTAAGGACCTCAGAAAGAGTTACTCTGATTGTTGACAACACACGCTTCGTAGTAGATCCTGCAATCTTCACTGCACAACCTAACACAATGTTGGGCAGGTACAGTATACTTTCAACTGAGCTGTTACTTTAACCTTATCCATTTTAGCCACAAAGATTGACAAGTGTCTTAGTAGTTTAAGCGAAGCATATTTACAATGATACAGAAGTGCTCTTGCCATTTTGGATTTCCAACGCTCAACCTAAGCTTCTCTATTTCAGAATGTTTGGATCTGGAAGGGAACATAATTTCACACGGCCCAACGAGAAGGGGGAGTACGAGGTGGCGGAGGGCATTAGTTCAACAGTTTTCCGTGCAATCCTGGTCAGTCTATTTATATTGATGATAAAGTAAAAAAAGCCTTTGCAGCCAATTACCTAAACAATTGTAATAACCATGACCCATTATCACACTTCCTTTATTACCATTAGGGGAAAACTGTCTCAATTAATGCTTAGTATTACAATCCATTTCATTGACATGTTGTAAATATTTTATATATGAGTAACTGGATTAAAACCATGTTTGATATCGCTTCACTCTAATTAAAAGGATTACTACAAATCTGGGATAATCCGCTGTCCTGATGGAATCTCCATCCCTGAGTTGCGGGAGGCGTGTGACTATCTATGCATCTCCTTCGACTACAGCACCATCAAGTGCAGAGACCTTAGTGAGTATCTCCTCTCAATTCTGAGGCTGCTTCAGTTCTACATTAAGCAGCAGCTGCCTTTTCACTTTCATATACTACACAGCTAATTGAAATACATGTTGTTTTCTCATATACATTTGGATTTTTAAAGGTTTGAATGTTAAACATAATTAAAAATATTAAAGTTGATGCCTACATATGTATGCCTTTTTTCCCAAAAACACAAGGGAAATGAAATGTTTTATTTTTATTGTTTTATATCTACTATTATTCTAAAATGTGGACAATTGTGAAGAAAAAAAAAAACTAGAAAGAAATCCCCTTCTATTAGTAGTTGTGCCCTAGATACAGCAGACAATAGCTGTATTATTATAATATGGTGTATCTCAAAACACAAAAAACACGTTTTGCAGCAGAGCACACTAGAACAGCATAATGACATTTCTTTTCTATTGTAGGCAGAAATGTTTGTAATTATTTCATTATGGCTTCTCCATGAACAATTGTGAGAGCCATTGTGAATCAGTTCAGTAACTCCTATCTCTCTGTGATCAGGTGCCCTGATGCACGAGCTGTCCAATGATGGAGCTCGACGACAGTTTGAGTTTTACCTGGAGGAAATGGTTCTGCCTTTAATGGTTACCAGTGCCCAGAGCGGAGAAAGGGAATGTCATATTGTTGTCCTTACTGATGATGATGTGGTTGACTGGGATGAAGAATATCCTCCACAAATGGGAGAGGAGTATTCACAGAGTAAGCACACACTCAAACAGAATACACTTACACATGTCTGGGGACAACAAAAATAAGTTCCTTTGATGAAGAAATGTTTTACCTTTGTCTTTGCAGTCATCTACAGCACAAAACTGTACAGATTTTTCAAGTACATTGAGAACCGAGATGTCGCTAAATCAGTTTTAAAGGAGAGGGGATTGAAGAAAATAAGGCTTGGCATTGAGGGTAAGTTGATCTCTTTAGTAACTAAAAGTTATGTCTCTTGTCAGGGAATTGTCTATTCAGACACAAATGATTACATGTAAAGTAGAAAGCATTGGTGTTCATGAGAAAAGTATAATTCAACATCTGCATGCATGTGCACAAAGAAGCAGACAAGACATGACAAAATGGTCATTTACACCTCACAACTGTAAAAATATGTTAAAAATGTTGGTAACAACGCTCACATAAGTCTCTATAGACATCAGGGCAAATGATGTTATGTATATAGATAATTCACTGATTTGTTAGCAGACTCAATTAGCAGAGCTTATTATGTCATACCATTTTGCAGGCTACCCAACATATAAGGAAAAGGTCAAAAAAAGACCTGGAGGTCGCCCAGAGGTCATTTACAACTACGTCCAGAGGCCCTTTATCCGCATGTCCTGGGAGAAAGAAGAGGGTAAAAGCCGCCATGTGGACTTCCAGTGTGTGAAGTCCAAGTCCATCACAAACCTGGCTGCAGCAGCAGCAGATATTCCCCAGGACCAGCTGGTGGTGATGCACCCTGGTCCTCAGGTGGATGAACTTGACATCCTACCTAATCACCCCCCCAGTGGGAATCACTACAGCAACAACTACAGCAATGAGCCTGACCC
Source organism: Symphodus melops (assembly GCF_947650265.1). Lineage (NCBI taxonomy): Eukaryota > Metazoa > Chordata > Actinopteri > Labriformes > Labridae > Symphodus > Symphodus melops. The sequence continues at coordinate 14,423,777 of NC_136693.1, read as the reverse complement.
TGATGCACCTTCACCTGCTGTGTGAGGACATGAAGGTCCTCTTTCAATGCCTCTGCCCCTCTCCTCCTCTAGTCCTCCTCCCAGCATGCTGCAGCATGGAGCGCCAGGGGCACCATAACCATATTGCCTTGACACCTCCTTTGCAGCCTTAGAGCCTCAAGAACCTGGGTGACTGTGGAGAAAGAATTATGAAGGACTGGTAAAAGAAAAAGTTCACTGTTATTTTCATTTTGTTTTTTACTTGACCAAAGGAATTTATTTTTCTGCTGGGGGGTGGGGGGATCAGTAAAACATTTATTAACATTATTATTTACAATGTTATTGTACCTTAATTTGATAGGTTTGGCTGAGCACTTTTGTGGTGTCAATGTTTTCTCACATTTTTTATTTAGAAAACAAGTTTGATTTTGATTCTCTTCGGTGGCCTAACTACTAAAGGGGGGAAGAACACAAGACTTACTAGGAGATAACTTTCTGATCATGGAGAAAATGTGCTATCACCACTTAGTGTCATGATCTCCAGTTGAGCTCCTCAGATGTCTTTGAATCTTGTAATTGGCGATGTATTAATGGGCTGGATCTGAAATGTGACGTTATGCTCCTCCCACAGCCATGATTAAGCAGAGCACAGACTGTTGTGATCTGAATCTATTTGTGCAAAGCTTGAAATTGTTGTTTAAAAATAAAATGTTAAAATCATGAAATAAAGACATCAACATACATTTCTACATTTGATCCTTAATTGATCATTAAGCAAAGACACTTTTGAGAAAGAAAGAAATAACTGACCCGAATGGATTATTTCTATGATTACTCTGACTGGCCTACTATCAGAATCAGCTTTATTGGCCAGGTATGTTTAACACACATAGAATTTAACTTTGGTAGACTTTGCTCTGTCTGTACAATGTAAACATGAAATAATAACAATTAGCTAAAAATAAAAACAGGTAATTAAAAAGTAATATGTACAAGACTTTATGTTTTAAAGTAACAACCAAAGTTTTAAAGGAAAACTCAAATTTGTCAGACCTGATACTAAGGTGAGGTAGGTTATCTAGATAAGCTATGTTTACTTTTTCTCACCTCTGTTCATTTTTTAGATTCTAGCAGGAGCACAAAAAGAGCACTTGAACAATAAATTGAATTACACTTTAATGAACATTTCTTCTACCATTTCCCTGCAGACACCAAACATAAAAAGGTTACGTCTGCCTCCAAATTCTGACAAACAAACGATACTGTTTCCATGATGGTAGTAAGACTGCCAGACTTTACTTCTCGTGTATCGGCGTTGCCATGAGTTTTAGTGTGCTCTTTTTGTTTTTTCAAGTGCACAAATGTGTAATTAATGATATATCCTTAAAGCCTTTAATCCTGAATTTAACTCTTCAGATACAGCTATTACAGTAAATGTACTACGGGTATGTGACTCTACTAGTAATTGGACTCAATAGACTTTATTTACACTCACATTTTGTCTGAAATAAAATTGACACAAATCTTTAACATTTCAAAGACCTATAAATACCAAATCTTCTTTATCTTCATTTAAAGTCTAGTTCCAGTCACAATTTAGTTCAATCTCTGTATTAACAATACTGGACAATGAAACATGATAATACAGGCTACAAAATGATTATACTTTACTAATACTATTCTAAATGATTATACTATTATTATACTTGTGCAATTACAGCTTAGATGAAGATAATGTCCTCCACCTCTTTTGTACAAGTGTTCATAAAAGTGAACTAGCAGCTTCTCTTAACGATTGAGCCATCTTTGATTTGAAACCTGTAGCAGTTTGTATTGATCGTCTCACTCCTCTGAAGCACTTAGAACAAACAGCACAAAGGGGACAAAGAGAGCTAACTGTCTCAGGGTAGAAAGAACCACCACTCTACTGTCATCAAAGCTGTCTGAGCAGATCAGACTAATAAACACAAGCCAAAGAAATCAGTGTGCATGGATTGTAGTGCTTTATTTATACTGCAGATATATGCATTGATAGATGATCAAGTGTCATTTTCAACCTTCTGTAAAATAAAAAGCCTTGCTTGTGAAATTCTTAGTTATGAGTATCCTCCTCGTGAGAGTACTCTGTAATCTGAAGGTCCCAACAGCTCTTGAGGTAAATAAGCCTACATGACAAAGCTCTTAAAATAAAAGAGCATAACATGAAATATGAAACTAAAATTTACTTGAATGAAACTATTGCTGAAATATTCATCTTTGAAATGCACACTATGAAGACAAACTTCCTATCATCCCATGAAATGAAACTTCATTCAGAGCTCGGATTTTTTCACCAACAAATTATTCTGTAATCCCCTCTGCTTCCTCTTTTGCTGCCAAAGTCTCCACTTTGTTCATGAACTTTCTGGGCCTTTTTGCTGCTGTTACTAAAATCAATCAATTTTAAAAAGCACCAATTCATAAATGTAATCTCAAGACAATTTACAAAAACAACAGATCTAAACTTTATTCTTTTACTCTCTATGATATTATTTACAAAGACCCAACATTGATCAAACATTAGCACAGGACTTGACATCATTTAGCGAAGTAAAAGTGGGAAGGAAAAACTCCTTTTGAAGAGGCTGAAACCTCCAGCTCAAACAACCATCTGCTGAAACTGTTGCGGTTGAGAGGAGAGAGAGAGAGAAATGTGTTTGTTTGAAAATGAAGAATCAATTAAAAGAAGCAATTTAGACCTGTTGTTTGCTCTGTATATACTCTCTGTCAAGCTGATGTTTCCTGCCATCACCTGAAACAAGGACTGGCAGTGCTGTTCATAGGGCATCAACTTTTATATGAAGAAATAATACAATTTAGGTCAGGTAAATTAAAAATAATCACTCTTAAACATCTCGTAAACATCAGGTTGGAAAGCTATTTCTTCAACAACAAAGTCTGATAATGTTAGGATATTTGTAAAGAGTATTAGAGTAAAGTCTGGTTGGAGGACATCAAATGTTACTAAAAAGTGATCTGATGAAAAAGCCTCTACTTGAAATATTGTCAAGTTATTTTATTTCCAGTTATATGCATGAACGAGGTCCAGGGTGTGGTTAAAACTTTGAGTAGGTTTGTTTACACCCTGGATGAAACCAATATCGCTCATCAACGAGTCTGCTCCACCCTTCTACTTTAGTTTAAGTCCAGAAAATGGCCTTCATAAATGGCCTTTGAATGAAAAATAATAATGTTCCAATTAAACAACCCCACTTTTATATATATATTGTGTGTGTGTGTATATATATATATATATATATATATATATATATATATATATATGTATGTATGTGTATATATATATATATATATATATATATATATATATATATATATATATATAAAACACTTAGTAATAGCAATAGCAATAGCTTAGTAATGATTAGTATAATGGTGTGTAGTAGTAGCAACATTAGTGGGGATAGCAGTAATTGGTGGCCTGGTTAAAAGGTAGACAAATACACAGACATCAAGTTAAAAATACAAAAGTCTTGTTGTGATCGTAGATCACATATTGATGTCTTCAGACAATATGTCTCATTATGAATTACCTATTTTCACCACATGATGGCAGCAGAGTGCAGCAAACAGATGTTCTGAAAGAACATTGTAAAGTCTTAGCAGGTCTAAAATGGGTTTCAAAAAAATTAATTTAAGGGTTACATTACATGATCAATTTTCATTGAAAGCAGTTTCATTGTGCCAGTGTGACCAATGTTTATAGACTCAACTGAATACACATAAATCATGTCTTTTAACAAGCATGTCAACAAAATCTATCATGTTAACATGGGGGCTATTATGACAGGACTGAACAGGAAAATCTGTCAGCAGCATCAAACTCCTGTGTTGTTAATGCTGATGTTATCCTGTCCAGCGTCTATGTTAAAGCACATTTTTTCATCCAGTGAAATGGGAGTGGCTCTCGTTTGGCTCCTAGTCTCAGTTATAAATCCATTCACACTTTCAGAGGAAGACTCCTCTTTAGTATCCAGGTCCCATGGAGAGTCTATTTTTTCTGCTAAATTTCCCCCAGATATCAAACTCATGTTGCCAGAGCTACTATAAGTCCAATAGCTCTAAAACAAAGACTCAAAACAAAGAGACCTGCCAGCCCTCAGTTAGTTGTTTATCATTATTCTGCAATTAAAAACAAGTCTTTTATTTTGGAGATTATTCTGCAAACAAAAGCACTGCTTTCAACGGGCAAGGCAGGCAACAGCTTAGGGCCCCTTGCAGCTCAAAATGTGCAAAGTTTGCAAGGACAGTTGGAAACCTACCAAAGGGGACCCCATTGGACACCACTAACTCATAGAATAGTAAATGACTGAATGTTTTTATTCTATCCCTGCTAAGTCGCATTTTAATTTGTGCCAAGAGCCCCTACAGACTCAAGAATCGCCAATGCCTGCAAACTTTAGAGCTATAACAACAATCCCTTTCTGTGCAGTAATAAATGCCTCAACATAATACAATACATACACAATACAAACACTTATACAGGGAGCTTTCATTGACTGTGAAAATAAGATTGTCGGCACAGATCAAATATAAAATGATCAGTGAGAAACCTTTGTTATAACACATTTTGGACTATAGTAGCGAGTTAAGAGCCTATTTCTTTTTACTTCTTGGTAGTTTTCACCCTCTTTTGACAGCTGGGTGCAGACAGACTGCAGTGTCCCCTTATCTAATTTAAACTCAAGCAGAGAGACGTTAACATGCAACATTACACCTAATCTAATTCCAACCAGATCCAACCATCTGCTCTCTATGGAGGTAAAAGTGTCAGTATTCCACCTATTGACACGAGTAAAATCAAATCAGTAACACACTGCATGTGTTAATGCAGCATTTTTAGATCCCAGAATAAAAGTCTTTTCTGACATTAAAACAGTCATCACATTATGGTGGTATATTCAGTATTTCCTATAATAAACATCAATCTCTTTATTACGAGGACAAGAATACTTGCCACTACTCTTGCCATGCAGTTTTCTGTGACGTTTGACTTATAGATATCATATCTTCTGACTGAAGAAGCATCATAACACCAAATGAGCTCTTTCAGATTGTGTTTTATCTTGAGTATCCTAAGGTCGAAATCAGGGCTATTGTGACAAAATAAACTTTTGTTTAAGCAACCACTAAGTACCATTAAGTAACCAGTAGGTAACTACGTAGTACCCACAAAGTAACCATTAATTAACTACTAACTAACCATTAACTAACCACAATTTAACCATTAAGTGACCACTATTTAACCATTAATTAACTACTAACTAACCATTAACTAACCACAATTTAACCATTAAGTGACCACTATCTAACCATTAAGGAACTACTAAGTAACCATTAACTAACCACTATTTAACCATTAAGGAGCCTCTAAATAACCATTAAGTAACTACTAACTAACCATTAAGGAAACAATATTTAACCACTACGTAAGCTCTAAGTTACCATTAATTCACCACTACATAAGCATTAAGTAATCTCTAAGTTACCATCAGGTAACGACTAAATAACCATTAAGTAACCACTATTTAACCATTAAGTAATCACTAAGTAACTATTAAGTAACCACTAAGTAAACATTAACCCTATGAGGTCGGCAGTAATGCCTGGGTTTCCATTCCCGCAACCACATACCACATGTTCCTATATTTCTTTGTCATAAATCTAATGGCAAAGTGAAGAACGTGCAGGCTCTGTTTTGGACAACTTATGTAAACAATGAGGAAACGAAGAGATTGTCCCTGCCTTCCCACTTGATACGGCTCAAAATTATTATCTAGCGCATCTCTCTGTAACAGCGACACAATGTAATAACACAAGTAATACTGAAGACAGAAAACTGAAAAAGAAAAATGTCAAAATGCAACAGTGCAACAGTGGTTAAACATCAGCGAAGCCCTCAACCTTTTTTACCAACTTGGAGGAGAGGAAGATTCTGGCAGTTCATCCTCAGTTCCAGAGAGTGAGGATAGCAACAAAGCAAACACATTCATTGATGGTATTCACCCCCTCCAAGAGAGGTGAGTCAATTTTTGTGTGTGTTTTCTAATTTTCTTATGGGTGATTATTGTAAATATTTAAATGTTGCTTTGTTGAACGTTGCAATTAATCTAACTGTAGACTTTTTTGTTTTGTTTTTGTTTTTACAGAAGCTATGTCGGTATACACACACACTCACACGAAAACACCTTTGTATCCCTCTATATTTTTTTGAGCAAATGGATGATTTGCCTTTTAGTAGCCTTGCTAGACTTACGATGACATAGCAGAGGAGGTGCATAACATTCAATAGCGGTCCTGTACCACTGCTGCCTCTACGCCAGAGAATCACTGGGAGGGATGACAAAGGTAAATATATATAGGCCTATATATTGTTTGTGATCTTGAAGTATTCATTCATATACATCAAGTATCTGAAATACTGTGCTGTCCAAGTTACAGTCTACATTAGTCAGGTTTTTTACATTTGACATCATATGTACATCGACACAAAGATGACCAGTCAAGGACTGCAACAGCTATCCCAACCAGCAGTGGTGTTCCAGGGAGTGGATGATAATGATGCCCTCCAGGAGAGGTAAGACACCTTGCTTTGTGTTTCTATAAATTGTCCTATGGATTATTATCCTTATTTCATCATTACTTTGCTGATATAAATTGTCAATCGAAACATTTGCCTTGCATTAGACTTTCTCTCCTTTTTTTACTTTTTCTTTGTAGAAATTGGTAATTCAAATCAAATGTTTATTTAGTCATTGCTCTCTGCTCTGGGAATTTTCTTATGGGAAAAAATTGTTGTTTGACTATTTATTATTTGACTATGAAAGGTCTTTGCTTAGTGCTCTCTTAGTAAGACAGCTTTTACATTTTACATCCATAGAGAGGAAGATGACCAGCCAGGGTGCCAACAATCTATGTTGTTCCTGTGAGTGGAGATCCATTCCTCCTACACTGAGGGCTAAACAGAGTGCAAAGTGTTGTCAGAAATATTTGAATACAGAATGTAAGCTATGCCACTGCGCAGAACAGTTCCCAGGAACAGTTTTGAGAACAGGAACCTTCAGGAGCATTGGCATAGTTGGAATACAAAAAAAGCTTACTTACAATCCTGCTTTATAAGTATTTGAATCTATTGTTTACTTTTGATTTACTTTTTAAATGTAATTGTTTATAAATTTGAAGTTTATTTGTATCAATGCAAAACAGTTTGTTCAGCACACTGTGTTTAAAAAAAAGAAAAAAAAACAATTAAAAAAACACAAATTCTCTTTTTTTTGTGCATTTGGATCCTGTGTATTGATAAAGTACCTCCAGGTACCCTTAGGTGACTAAAGAATGGCCAGATCATAAAGGTGAGGTTGTCAAGCCAAGCAGCCTAGGACGTTAGAGGACTCATAGATTCAGGTTCTCTGTCAGCCCATTACAAGCAAAGACAGAACATAATGAAATACAAACAAGGCGGCTCAACGTGAAACCAGAGATGAGGAAAAAACACAAAAGGTCAAATGTCTAAGTGAGACAAAGGTAATCTGAGTTAAAGTGCTAATGATCTGACAGGGCTCTGGAATATAATCGTGATAATGTGATTATAATGTTAGAGTTTGAAACACAATTGTGGGCATTTTGTGCATTATGTGTATCTGATAATGTTGCACTTGTCTCACACAAAGGATAATTATCTCTTGATAGTAAGCTAAACTAAAAATGTAAACGTGATTATACACTGAGCAACTAAATATTAAAGAGCGGCTCACTTCTGCTATTTGGATTTCAGTATTACCTTAAGTTTTTCTTTTGATTGTTTGAAAGATTAATCCAAACGTCCGATCATACTTACCTCAAGTATTCCTCTGGTGTTAACGCTCAGTCTAGCCTAAAAAGCTGATTAATTGTTATCATAAACTCCATTATATGTTGTAGGAGTGATTCATTCAGCAACAAGACAAAAACCAGAAGATGTTTATCAACATTTGGGTTTCTGGGGATTTTTGCCATGCGGTATCTGATGATGACTAAACTCTGATATTGTGTTGTGTTTTCACTCAGTTGAAAACAGTGTTTCTGTCGAATGAAAGAGACTGACTCACACGGTTTATCTGATCAAAAATAGTCAAAACTCAATCTAGTGACTAAATGTTTTTTCCTTCATGCTAACAAGGTAGTTGGTATTCCTCTACCTCAAGTGTAACTTGATGCATTTAATACATTTGGGCTATAATGGATAAAGATATAGTCTAAAAAATACTAAAATTCTGATGTGGTCAAAGCTTCATTAGTTTTAGTCAGCAGATGTTTGTATTTTTCAAACAGCCGGACAGATGTCAGGTATCCCATATCTGTCAGTCTGTACTTTTAATGAGGATGATTTGTAGAAAGTCTCTGTTAAGTGGAAATATCTATTTTTGTTCAAATAGCATGCAAAGGTAGAATCAGGTTAGATGTTAAATAAAAAGATGGCTATTCTTGCATGTTTAACAGCTGGACCCAATTAAAATGTTATGGTACACTTACAATAGAGGACATGAATGCCGGAAAAATTAGAAAATAAAAAAGTAAATCTTTAAACAGAATACTGAAGCTAAATTCATTAAATATTTATCCTAATTAAGTTAAAGTTCTTGGTCTAGTTTAGTGCATTTCCATAGATATCTCGATGACTGGTTTCCTTAACAAAACTTCTTCACCTCATAAACTATATAAGCATAACATTAAACAGGGGTGATGTCTTACTTTTGCCTCACCTTTGCATCTGTTTTTGCTTAAATTTGCATTAAAACAGGGGAACTTGATTCACATCACTTGTGCTTCCTAAATGGACTGATATCCCTGTATTTTACAGCATTATGGAAGTTGACACTATAGTATCACAAGTCATCTGAATGAGCAGCAGTTTTCGAGCATTTCTTCAAATGAGTGTCAATCTTAGATTAAGTCTTGTTTGCGTTGCATTGCAAGTCTCTTTTTTCTGACATACTGTATAAGGATATGGATATGTGGTACAACCCCCACTCTTTGATCAATGAAATATAGCCAAACTTGTGTTGATAGCTGTGTGAGAGAGAGTACGATCATTTATGTTGGCCTGGTTTCATTCTCTATCATTGGAACTGTAAAAGTAAGTGGTTTCAAAGAAATGTGCACTTTGAAGTTATTTCCACAACAAGACTCACCCTGTTTCCTTCAATTCTAAATGCCTCCAAGACTTGAAATTGCCTTTGTCTGGCTAATAAAGGCCACTGATACATAAGCCCCCTTCAGACATGCACATTTCTGAACTTTTTGGTGGGGTTGTATGTGTCAACGAAAAAGACTGAATCTGCCAACTCCAGCCAACCTTCTTGTAAATTATCAGTCTGAAGTTGGGGTAAGCTGTTAAATGTGGCAGAGCACCAGACTCGTTGTTATGGTGATATAAAGTCCTAATGCACTAGGCTCAAGTCAAACCCAATCAAGCTTTTCCAGCACATCAAGACCAAGACCACAGGTTTACCTGATACTGTCCCACAATTCACTAAAATTAAACACATTGACACCCAATTCGATACGAGCAGGTGTCAGTGTCCCTTTGGTTACTAAGTGTATAAGATTTCTTACATCATTAAATCATGTGTTTATCCCTGTCATGACAGTATTAGATAATCCATGTTGATGCAAAACGTGTACAATGATACCAGGTTCGATTTTGAAAATGGTGAATGACTAATCCCTAGCGAATATGTGAAAACAGCAGGTAATAGTCACGAAAATGCATTTTGAGTGAGATAATGTTTGTCTTCAGCAGAGTTCAATTTGGTTGTTATTTTATAGGGGCCATGTCGCTGGGGCAGCAGTCTTAGCAGAGACGGCCAGACCTCCCTCGCCCGAGACACTTCCTCCAGCTCTTCTGGTGGGACCCCAAGGCTTTTTCCAGGCCAGCCGAGTGACATAGTCTCTCCAGCATGTCCGAGGCCTCCCTAGGGAGACATCCAGGGGGCATCCGGACCTGATGCCCGAGCCACCTCAGCTGACTCCTCTCGATGTGGAGGAGTAGCGGCTCTACTCCGAGCTCCTCCCTGGTGACTGAGCTCCTCACCCTATCTCTAAGGGTGCATCCAGCCACCCTATGGAGGAAGCCCATTTGAGCCGCTTGTATCTGGGATCTCATTCCGGACACAAGCGACCCAAAGGTCATGACCATAGGTAAAGGTAGGAACTTCAGGTCGACCGGTAAATTGAAAGCCTCGCCTTTCAGCTCGCCTTTTCATTCTTTACCATGATGGACCAATACAACGACTGTATGACTGCAGACGCTGCACTGATCCGTCTGTCGATCTCAAGCTCCATCCTCCCCCCACTTGTGAACAAGACCCCGAGATACTTAAACTCCTCCACCTAGGGCAAGGACCCCCCACCGACCCGGAGAGGTCAAACAACCATTTTCCGGTCGAGAACCATGGCCTCAGATTTAGAGGTGCTGATCCTCATCTCGGCCACCTCACACTCGTCAGGGAACCACACCAGTGCGCGCTGGAGGTCCAGGTTCGATGGAGCCAACAAAACAAAAGCACAAGTAACCATGCAAGACAGAGGCATAATTACCTTTTTCCACCATCAATTCCTTTGAGCTTCCCAGCAGGGCTTTGATTCTGTAAATGAAATATAGTCACACTAAGCTTTATTTTTTCCATCTTCACAATGATTAATATCATGTTTTAACTTTAACCTGGACCTGTCAGTTTTAAAGCAATTCACATTTAGTTTATAGCCTTTATTTGGATAGGACAGATCAGAGGAAATCAGTGCAAGAGAGTATAGAATGACATGCGGGAAAGGAGCTGCGGGATGGACTTGAACCCCGGGCGCCTGCATGGAGGGATACAGCCTCTGTACATGGGCCACTACTGTCGCTAACCAAGGCAAATAACATGACATTAGTTGCTTTTTAGCTAGTTAATTGAAAATGCCAGTTCATGTCATTAAATCTCTTGTAAATTATTGTTCCAGCAAAAACTAAACTATCAGAAAAAACACTATAAAGGGAGAACAGAATATAGTAAATTTTCATAAAATAAACTACCCGCAAGAATAAGGGTGTAGGATACAGACTAAACATAGAGCCTCTTTTCTAAAACAAAGATATTCCAAGCACAAATGTGCATAATCTAAAGATTAAATGTAACATTAACTACCACTCCTGTTGTAATGTTTGAAAACCCTGAGTATGGAACATGTGAATAAATAATGAGTCTGTATACCAGTCCCCACTGTACATAGTGTTTGTTTTGAAAGGGGTAATGGCGTGACCCACACAAATACTGCAACACAATCTATCTCCATTGTACAAGAAGCTAAACTCTCCCATAAGGTGATAAAGAAGGGTGGGGGAAGGTTTACAGTAATTGTTCTGGGGAAAAAAAGATCTTGTTATCATTGCCTTAAGCCAATCCATTCACTTTTATGCAAAGTAAGATAATGCAGTGAATTTTAGAAACACCCAGACGTCTTAATGAGTTTTCTGTAACTGATATATCCAGCACACCCATTAAATCCTTCTTTCTGAATGATAAGAGCTCATCTGAGTGTTGTTTAGGGAGATAACTGAGCCAACACACTGAGCTGTTTTAAACCTTATACTGCTCTCTTTTCTTTACAAATAGGTGTGGCACCTTCAGCTAGACTTCACCCGAAGTTGCTGAAAAAACTGTAAGATGTAATGTGTCATTCTTGACATAAAAAAAAAAAGCTTAGCACAGATCCACCAAGAGATGCCAGGCCAGAAACAATGAGGCAACTGTAAAGACCTTAACTCTAAAACAGTATATTAAATATCAACCAGCCTGATATATTGTAACTCTTAATATATGATCTTTATTGTTTTAAGCAATTGCTACATTGTTTGGTTTTGAGGTGGTTCGGTCTATCACTTTGGCTCTTATGAAAAACCTAACTGGGTGGACTTAATTTCTGAAGGTCCACTTTTGACAAATTAAGCTCCTTTTAAATATTGTGGAGACTTTCCATCCCAGTGTTTTGTTTAGGAAGGGATCATCCGCCCTGTATCTACCAGATTGTTTTTATTTGATTGGTTACACACGATTCACAAAGTTGAAAGAGCTCCAAATTAGAGAAGAAAAACACCTGAAATAACTCAGCTCAGCCTAGTCTAAAGGTTGGGTGGTATTATAGTAATTGGGATTATTAAAAAAGCATCATCTTTTTCAAATTGTAAAAACAAGAAACAATTGTTTGAAAGAGAAAGGTTGAAGTGACAATATTTTAGAAAAAAATCAAAATGACCCTGTCTTGGATGCTGATTTAACTCCATCAGGCACCCCATTTACAGATGGTGTGTTTCTCATTGCTTCGTTGTTCTTGTCGACTCTTGATCCTGGCGCTTGTGCACGTCAACCCCCACTTTTTTTACCCAAATTTCCTGTTACTCTTAAACTGTTTGATGGGACCTTAAGGAAGTTCCACTGCACCACTTAATACAAACAATAACATTTGAATGACATTTATTTTGGCAGTGTTTATGGAAATGATGTTTGTTTGCAGCCCACTTTTGATCAAACTGTTTAGTGATTACTGTAATAGATCAGAAAGAGTACAGTATTCGTCAATGAGGAAGTGATTCCAGACACTCCTTACTAGTTAGAGTTGTAATCTGGTGTCTCTCTCATCTGAAATGAAGCCTCTTATCCAGACTATATTTTGTCTGAGCCCAAAACACCCAAGTATTTTACTTTATTCAGACTGTTAAGTACCCATTACATCACACATGATGTAGTTTTATGAAGTTTGGGTAGCATTTGCCTGTACTTCACTCTCTGTCACTCGACTGGTTGTGATTTATCTCACATTAAAAAAAAAGGTTACTGGAAAGCAAGGAGCTTTCTGGGGACAGATCTGGGCTATGTCTGCTCCTACATGAGGTGACAGGCCTTGAAATACTCAGAGAGATGTTGTACAGTATCCCACAAGCGAGGTCCCAGGGTCAGCACCCGGCTTTACAGGATTAACACACCTGCCACCAGCACAATGAGTTCTAATGAGCACACAGTCTGCTAGCAGCAGGCCAAGTGCTTTCTGAGCGGCTCACACCTCAGCATCAGTATTGAAGATCTGGCTCTCGAGTCAAAACCTTCATTAGTGACTTCATGGCGGATCACTCTCTGAGGCTGAACAAAAGGCTGCCAGAAACACAAAGTGACACATTCCAGGGATTAGAAAACTCTGGCAAGTTGTGCCATTGAGAGAGGTCAGGTTTTATTCTTGATAGGAATTTGCTTTGACAACAGGAAATAATGTAGGCAGTCTAATTAATTTAACGTGGGGATTTTTCTTTCTCGCAATAGTTTGATTTAGTTTAAAGTAGGGTTGAAATATTTCACAATATCAGACTTATTTTTGTGCTGACAACATTTTTGGCAATCCAATAATTAACAGTCCACATGACAAATAAAATACCTCTAAAAAAATGAAAAGGAATGCCTTGCCTGCTTTTTAGTTTTGGGATTCCAAATCCCTGCCGCACAGGGCTATAGTCATGTTGTTCCAGCCTATGTTAAAGCCCCAGACAGACAAAACGACACGTGCTGCAAGGGAGCAAACCCACCTAAATTTGCGGTTAATTTTTGCCACTTGGAGAGGGGAAATGACACATACCTGATTTCTGTACCACAATTCACTTTCACTGTAAACACTGACACCCACTCTTATTTGAGGAGGAGGTGGAGCCTTTTGATAAGTGAGTGTGTGAGGCCGTTGGCTCTGCTCTGAGTGTGAGAGCTTAATGTGACCGGGGGCTTTGTGGAAATGGAAAGTGCAAAAAACTGCAGTCCTTCGAGTGTCCACTAAAGGCTGACTCCAAGAGCTCTGGAAGTCACATGCACACTCAACATTTAAAAATATCTGATTTTACAGCAGAAAATAATGTGTAACAGCCCGGTACGAAGAAAGGTATTGCTCAGATTAGTTATTTTGCTTATAGGCACACACTGTAAAGGGCTAGATTTATTTCCTAACACATCCGTTTTCATTTTATGAGTTATGCACAGTTAGACACAAGAGGTTTAAAAACCCACCTCAGCTCAAGCTCTCCGCCTGTCGTAGTAACAAAAAAATAGGGTTTACTACCCACCTCTAATCACTGGTAAACTTCCTTTTGTACATGTTACTGAGAAAGAAGTCTAAGGCTCTTTTCCAAAATGCAGAAGATGATTTAGCTTTTTACACTGTGCTGATACCCAAAATTTAATAATAATCCATCTGAAAAAAGTGAGTCAGTCAAAATCTATCCATAAGACTACTAAGACAGCTTACTTTTTAATTTTATAGTTTTTTCGAAATAGCATGGTGTTTAGAGGCAACAACAAGAGCAGTGGTTTAAGAGTAAATGTTAATTCCTTTTAGATATACATTTTTTACCAGTTAAAAGTCAAAGAGATAATCCGTGCCTATTTACATGCATTAGTTATTTTTATCAAATGAGTTCTATAGAAACACGAGCCACTGTATATCTGTAAGCACTCAACAGCCAATACAAAAAATCATTGACGTCCTCTTACCTGCTTTTGTTTGCAGATAACTAATTGAATCATTGCAAATATCAGGCTGAATTATCCAATTTAAATTAAAACAGCACCTACTGACATCTAAGAGTCTCCTCTGGAGAGAGCCATTTCCTCATTAAAAAAGAGTTAATGCCTTGAAATAGTCCCACAGCTCTTTATAAAATTAACGGAAGCGGCATGATGACGAAGTGGCGGTGCAGAGACCTCTGATCCCTCAATCCTCAGACGTAACATAATGAACACCCTGAGCTCGATCAGAGAAGAGCCAGCGTTTGGGAATACTGCTGCTTAAAGCGTGCTTCCTTTATCAGGTCATGCTCCCCTACTGATCACCTTCATGAACCCCTGGCAGAGTGAGTCAGATGGCAGCGATGCTTCAGAAACTTTAACCTCTGAAAACATGACCTGTGAACCCTGCCTTGACCCGAGAACAAAGACTGTGACATATTCTTTGTTGTGTTCTGGTATAGGTTTTTGTTTGCATGCACAGGGAATTGAGTTGTGCAAGTTTCTGTAGCAACACAAAGTTGTAATGAGAGACAGAAGTTTAATATAAACTGTGATAACAGAGACATAGAAGCTATCAGACTGACTACAGGAAACTGTGACAGCATACTAGAGTCAAAAGCTTTAACTATGACTGACATTCCTCAAAACCAGCTTAGCATCAGCCATTGAGAAGGACACTTCAAATTCCTGCATTTCCACTCAAGTGGCTCAAGACTTCTGGGGACTCTCCATATAATCCAAACTTGACATTAATGCAACTCCATTCAGCGTTGTGGGAAACACTCCACCAAGACTGAGACTCCACCTGTGAAACAAAAGACGAGGAATGTGCTCATGTTTTCCTCAGAGAATAATGTACATGGTTTTACATTTGCACTTGCTGAATGTGAGATAAATGCACTATCTATCAGGTCAGGCTAAGTTTTGTTCCTCCATAGAACAAAGTGACCCATTAAAAGAGACATATGAGAGAGGGTGTTCGAGGGCAGGAAGGCTGCCATCCACAGGGCATGTAAAACAATACTTCTCCTTGTTTAATGGATTCAAAGAACAAAGCAAGTTAAGGTGGCCTCTAAGCATTTGTATATTCCCATTTTCCTGAGGATAAAAAATTAAAATTCTAAGCTTACTTTGCTTATATTTTTAATAACTGTGTTGTGTTAGACATTTGTTGCAGTATGCATCAAAACAACTGTGATTACATGTATTCAATTTAACAGAAAAAGGTTTTTTGCTCACTTGAGGCAGTTTTGTCTTTTGAAAGACAGAAAAAAGTACTTAAATCCTGAGTACCTTTCTGTAAGATGTTCAGCGCAACATGAATTATTGAATCATTTTTTCTTTGGAATTAGCCTTGTTTAATAACTTAAACTTATTTATGGAAACCCGTTTATTTTTCTTTGTTTTGACCAGTTAGTTTAGAACTGATACCTTTTGGAGTAGAAGTGAAATGTCTTTAAGATCTCCAACCAAGTTCAGTCCTCGACCTGGATGACTGTGAACCTTTTTAAAGTTGGTTGAACATTTTCTTGACAACTTCATTCTGTTCAGCAACAAGGAATCAAGGTGAAAGCTCAACTTTTTGCTCACAGCTTTGTGTGTCATTGTTTAAACTTTGAAACTGTGCTACTTTGATTTAATTTGAATAGTTTAAAAAGGACATTAGGAAAAGTTGAAATGTCTGATTTACTCCACAGCAGGAAACCTCCAATCAACCAACTCCTCTGAGGAGTTGCAAAGACAAAATGTTGCCTTCAGGATTTGCTCAACTTAGATAAACAGTTATTCAAACACACACAGTTTACTGTATTGCATAAATGTGGACTGTTTAAGAAGATAAAGAACACAACATAATATTTCCTTTCGGACCTGACAGGCTAAATGCTAACCTGACATGAAACTGTCCCTACACTGATTGTAAATCAAAGAAATACTTCATTTCAATTTTATCCTTCAGACTTTACAAATCTGTGTTTTGGCTGATGTTGTTCAGATGTTTAAGTGTGGCAAAGGTTGTGGGGAAGATTATCTTTTTATGTCACAAATGATGTCTCAACACCAGTCCTGAATAAAAATGCCACAATTAACAGTTCTCGAGTCATTGTAAAAGTATATAAACAGTGAAGAGGAAATCAGAATCAGAAATACTTTATTAATCCCAGGGGACATGCAGTAACAAATGAACTCAGAAAACAATTTTATGTCAAAACAGCAACTTTCCTGAAGAGATTATTACTTTATCCCTACAAAAATGAGCTCTAAACCTAGATTAAGAATGATGTAAAAATGTAGGACCATTTAGGGATTACCATTGAGAAAGGATCTGTTTCGATTCACGATTACTCTTAATATAAGAGTGAATGCAATATATATATCAGATCATTCTGATTCCCGAGTCTGAAGTAAAAAACAAAACAAAAAACAAAACAGAAAATAATGAACTTGATGTCCAACTCTAAACCAGAGACTCCCACACAGGCTGGCTGTCAGAGTCCTGACTGTGCAGAGAACTTAATCCAGTGTCTGAGTCGTCATCGTTCACACTGTGAGCTTTAAACAAGACCCTGGCCTGCTCCACCCACTCACTCTTCCTCTCCAAAGTGCATATCATCTGCGTCTTTTCCGCCCCGTGCTGATATTTCTCCTCTCTGTCTGCACCCTCCTCTATGTCCAAAGTGTTCACTTTATCCAGCAAATCCCTCATTTCCCTCTCCCTCGCGGCGCAAATCTCATCGGTCAGCTGTAAATTGCTCCTAACAGCTTCCAAATCCGTGTTGAGGCGCAGGCCGATGTATAAACTTACATCTAGCTGCGTCCTGATCCTCTCTCCTCTCAATAGCAGCTCGTTTTCTGCATTTTCTCCTATCAGAAGCAGGTCGTTTTCTGTGTCCGCCTCTGTGAAGGAGAGGGACGCTCTGTCCTCTCTGAGCTCGATGTCTCCGCTCATCATCTTCTCTATCCTTCGCTGCATCCATCGCTGATTCAGCTCGTCCTGCATATTCTGTGTGATTATGTCTATAAGAGCCTCCTGCTCCCACAACTCCTCGTGCAGTCTGACCACCTCCTCACACTGCCGTACATACTCCTCAAACTTTACTAGAGTCTCAGCTGAGCAAAGTTTGTCTCCCTCGAGCTTTGAAGACGCAGCATCTTCCAAATAGGTGTCCTGCACATAATTAACCCCATGACTCTTCATTCTGTCAAAATGCACTTTAGCCTCACGCCTCTCGATCTCTGAATCCAGCTCTGTAATTCTCTGAATCTGCTGGCGGACTGTATGATCCTGGGAAATCACTAGATGAACCAAAGTTTCCATCTTTTCAACAGAGGACGCATCCTTGTGTACCACCCTTGTCCTTTTTTTATTTATCTTTTCCAACTTTCTGAAAGCTTTCCTAACAATCCGACGCTGTTTCTCGGGTGAAATGCCACCGATAGGAGAACGTGTTGTCCCCTTTGTAACACAGGGACCGTGTTTGCTGGGCACGACGCGCGCCTCCGCGCTCCGGGCTCCGTGGTTTGCCAAAGACACTTCGCTTTTCACCAACACAAATTTCACGTTTCTCTGCTCCTCACCCCACGCGATCCAGAGCCGAAAAATCTTGGTTTTATTTGGCAAAATCCTTTCAAAGCCTCTCCACTTCTCCACGATACAGTAAGGCCGTGAGCAGCCGGGCAGCGAGGCTGTGGAGAGGCCATGCTGAGAGTCCTGGTCCTCCAGAAGCACTTTGACAACATCTGCGCAAGTTGTGCGCTTCGACAGTCCAAAGACGAGTTTTTCCTCCCGGCAAACCCACACTGAAATCTTACTCTCCTCTGAGTCCATCGTGAATGTAGGCTCAACCTTACTTAAACATTAGAAAAATTCGTTTAATCTGCATAACTCATGTCGTCTTGCTGCATGCACGCCGTGTCGGAGACCAATATGAGAAGTTAGGGTGCTTTGACAGTCCATGTGTCCCTCTGTGCACTTTCCTGCAGCCAAATCCAGAAAACTCAACAGTGTGCTGATGCTGCGCCCTCATGTGACAAGCACTGGCATACATCATTATGAAGACTTCGTGATGTAAAAGGTGATTTTGGTTCGAGATAATGGATTCTGTACAAAGTTAATCACCAGCTGTTGTTTCCCGAGGTGTGTTGTTAGTTGTGATAGTTGTTATAATTGTTATTCAGTTCAAGAGTCTTTTAACGGCCACACTGTATATATACATACAGCCAGCCTGTGTGGGAGTCTCTGGTTTGGATGTGTGTGTGTGTGTGTGTGTGTGTGTGTGTGTGTGTGTGTGTGTGTGTGTGTGTGTGTGTGTGTGTGTGTGTGTGTGTTTGTGTTTGTGTGTGTGTATGTGTGTGATTTTCTTCTGCTTTGCTGCTGTAACACTGTAAATTTCTCAGCTTGCGAGATGAATAAAGGATTATCTTATCTCTTATTCAGATGTATTTTATACATGAATTTACAAATTAATATGACCGCTCAAAACATAATTTCAAATAAAAAATAAACAATGGCTGAGATAATAAATCCAATTAAACCATGACATATCAGTGATAGTGTTAATCATAATGTATAATCCTCAAAAGTTTGTATTTACAAAATTAGCTTCATCACACATCAAACTACTCCTCAAAACCTAAGGTCAGTAGGTCCAGGACTTTCATCTGATTCTTTTATAATGGGCCCACGACTGTGGGTCTTGACCAGACGCTTTCAGACCCTGGATACACTAAAGAAAATGAATGGATGGACTCTTAAAGCTTAAGTCTGTCCTGATTAAAGCTTAGCGGAAGTTCAATCAAGACAACCAACCATAATGATGCTCCTTCAGTATTTAAAGTGTGAGAGTGGATGCTTAACTCTTTATGCCAACATGTCATTGCTGTTAAAAAAACCCAAAAACCCTCTCTGCTGCTGCCCATTGTCATTCAACCAAATTGCTCAAATCCTCTTCCAGAACCAGAATTTCACAAGGTTTATCTCAGACCCGTGATTCTGTAGTCATGTACATTTAACTTCATATATCTGATAAAATGTATTCAATATAAATGCGTCATTGATTTTTGTGGCAATTATTTAAGTAACTTTCAATCAAAAATGTTTAAGATAGTATCTGATTATTTTGGTTGCATTAAATATGATCTTTATGTTTCTGTAATTCTGAATTACGAGAATTTCTAATGAATCCAATTCAGTAGAATTAGCCAGTTTTTAGTTGACGAGCACTTCGCGTTATTTTGCGCCTTTTTTCCGCTTTTGAATCAAGCAGCTACTGTCTGGTCACAAGACTATAGACAGACATTCGACTCTTATTGATATCTTATTTCATTGATATTGCAGAGCATGTTTGATACAGACAGATCCTCAGTAGCATTAGCTTGTCTAGGTATTGATTTTAACAATTTATGAGTGAGGCTTAGATTTACATTGTGTAAAAATATTACTTCTGGGCAGTTTAAGTTGTATTTAGATTAAAAAGAATACAGCCAAATGGTGAGAGGACTGACAAACTATCTATCTATAGTCAGTTGGACCTATATCTTGCTGTAATTAAGGTTCCCTGCCCAAAACTCTTGCTGTTTTAAGTGTTCTTTTGCATTTTTGCACTTCTAAAGTTGAAATATCTATCTATCTATCTATCTATCTATCTATCTATCTATCTATCTATCTATCTATCTATCTATCTATCTATCTATCTATCTATCTATCTATCTATCTGTCTATCTGTCTATCTGTCTATCTGGGCTTTAACAGTATTCTTAAATAGGTGCAGTATAAACATTAAGACTTAAAGAGATAAAGACAGCCTAAGCTTGGAGCGATGAATTCTTATAAATTAATATAACTGATGTGCTTAAGTGAAGCCTATTGTAACAGTCCTCCCTATACGTGCTTAATATACATAGTTTGACAGTCAGCCAAAATCCATTCAATAGTGAGTGATTCAGGCAGTTAGTTGTTTGTTAGTTTGGTAGAAGTGGAGGGATGTTTAGATTGTTGAGATTAACATTTTTATTTAAAAGACAGTTTTAGTATTTTAGTATCAGTATTTACTTAACTGAAATGTATTTTGACATGCTTTAGCTTAATTGCAGATAGCTTGTGTTGTTTGTAGAACCGATAATCCTCACCTGAGAGTGAACTGATTTCCACACCCTTATGGTTGGTTCCAGCTCCTACATAAGAGGAGGCTGGGGAGCCTCTGAGGTAGAGGGAGTTTGGAGCTGGAGTCGATCAGAGCTGTTTCAACAGTTTATCACAGAGCTGAAGGGCCCAGACTGGTATTGTTTAGAACTCAGTCTCTTTGTTTGTTTAGCACTTTTTGCTTAATGTATTTTTTCTTGCAAGTATTATTTTCATTTTCAAGGAACAAAGGAGGGCCTACAGGCTCGGTGAATACCCAGGAAAGGTAAGTCAGCAGAAGTGTAAGAGTACTAAAATATCATACTCAAGTAAAAGTACTGTTACTTAAAAAACACATTTACTTAAACACAAGTAAAAGTACCAGTTTAAAAATGTAAATTATCATAAATGTTGCTGGTGGACCGCAACGGACAGCCACAAAACAGCCCAACAGTGCCAACAGATGGCAGCAACCAGTGCTGGTAAGTCTATCATGTGGGAGGGCCCATCAACTAGCAGACCCACAAAACCCTCTAACAAAAAGTTAACTTATCTGTATGAACTTTAATGCCATATTAAATACATGTACCTACATGTCCAAGTGGTTCTTCTCTGTGATTTTGAATTGACTACTCTACCAAGTATCCAGAAGTTTTTCCACTAAAATCCATAAAGGCAAAATCAGCTGCTTCTATTTCATACAAGGCTTTTCAAATATGTGCCTTCTTTGTGAAATATTAACTAATTAGGGAACTAACTTTATGTCTACTCTGCTGAAACAGGTGTACCAGTTACTTGGTATCAGGAGACTCAGGATCACACCAGATCATCCTCAAATAGATAGGCTAAGGTACTTTAACCAGACCAAGCTTGTACACAACACTGGTACAGACTGGAATTAATGGCTGCCCTACCTCTTTGCATGCAGGTAAGTACCACAGTCCTCCACTAGTTTCTCTTCTTTTGTATGGACACGAAGTTCTGGAGAAAACGGACTAGCTGGCCCAATCGCACATGGCGGACGCCTAGCAGCAACAAGTCCAGTTATGACAAGTCAGCCAGGCCAAGAACCTTCGACCTAGGACAGAAACTCCTGGTGTTCCTACCTGGGGATAGAAGTATGCTGGATGAAGAAGTGGATGAGCAATACTTAACTCTCTAGTGACCTGGTAGACCATGATCTCGGATGGAAAACTGCTTCAGGTAAAATCTATCTGTAATTCAGAAGTTTTCCAATTTTTATTTTTAATTTTTATTTTTTATATATATAATTCAAACAATTACAATTTCCCTCAAACATGTCTGCATTACTAACTATGTCACAATGGTTTCACAGGAAATATACAAATACACTGAATTCAAATTGAAAGTTTTCTTGATGTGATGCAAAAAGCGTCATATTGCATCACATGAAGAAAACTTCCAGGCAAAGAAAAATATATTTTTCTCGTCTCAGGGCAAAATGAGGGCTGGATTCACGACCATTCAACACTACTACCATGTTTCTAATGATACACAGCTTCTTGCAAATGGGTGAAGTATTTCAACTTGTTTAATGTTCTTTTTAAAAGCAAGCTGAATCAGCTGAGCCTTGCTTCCGAGCAGCATACTGCACCGATGCTCTGAGAAGACGCTTTGGAGCATGGAAAATGCGGGCGGGCCCGGCCCCTATGGCCCGCTGATAGTGACGGATGTGGTTTAACTCCATCATGAATCAAACTGATACTCATCAGAAGTCCTGCCCCACATCATATCGCAGCATTACTTCTTTAACACCACCTCTCTCCTAGGGTTTAAACTCAAAAATAAATGACAGCCAATGACACCAATGACCAGTTTGAAATAATTAAAGGCACCACAAACTTCAGATTGTTATGGGGCTCTGCAAGGTTAGGTAAGAAAACCTTAAAAATGTGTTTGGAAATCCATGTACATGATTTATAATCCATCTGCATAAATCTGCACACTGTATGCACTGATTTTATTAGTTTTTTTTTTTTTTTTAACCTTGAGGTCCTCAGTACTGTACATGGTTCATTCATGGTTAATACAATTGCTTCATAACTCTTCTTTCCCAATCACCAACCTTTGTATGCATTAAAGTTTTCCACTATTGCATAAACTAGGACTTTGTCCATACACATTTTCCTCTCTTGAAAAAACATGCACTACTTTCAAATAGTAAACTCTTCTAGAAGTTGTATTTGCTTGAAATCTTTACACGCCAACACCTATTTAATACATATTTTCAGCACAAAAATGCACGTGCTAAATGTAAAACACTTAGAATTTCAACTTTCTAATAAAAATACTGTGCCATTAAAAGCAATATGACTATTTGTCTTTGGCATGTTTATTTGTAGCATGTTGTAAATATGAAACAAATGCAATACGAAAGAGTGGATTTTTTTTAAGTACTACATCTGTTTTGATTTAATGAAAGATGAGAATTATACATACGAATGTGTGACTGATGTGTCTGCATTTAGGTGCATTGTAGCTGCTTGCCAGCCCACCTGAGCTCCATCTCTGCCCATTACTGGTTGACTGAAGGTTAGTTAGTTGAGAGTCGAGACATTTCAATATATCCGTTTCCATCATTAGCCTGAAAAACTACTCAAACTGTTCTTTCCCCTCTCCAGCACTGCGCGAACTCCACCTTACGTTACACCACGAGCTGACCTACAGACTCCAGATTGAACCTCTGGAGCCCTTTCATGAGCTCCTGTTTAATGTGCTTTTTAAATGGCCACATGGTGGGGCTATGCAAGGAAAAAACATTGTTAGGGCATATTCAAATACTCTGCAGAAAGACTTGCAGTCTTTAACCTTCTCACATGCCCACATTGTAGCTGCAGTTTTGTCAGAGAACTACTCTGACACTATTATTTTGCTGGTTCCTGTATTTAACTAAAGTTTCTGCATCTAAAATGTCAGTGAGACACTGTCTCCCTCTGGTGGTATACTGTTGCTACAGTCATGTATATCATTATAGTTATGATTTATAATTTATTAATCCCACGAGGAGAAATTCCTTTTTCTTTTTTTTTTTTACACTTTCAAACAAGCCTGCTACAGACACATGGGCCGAAATACACACATGCACAGACAGGATCCTAGGATATGGATAAATGGAGAGGTTTCAGAGTGAGTGGGCTGCCCACAGCAAGTGCTCCTAGACCAATTTTTGGATTTGGTCCATACGGGACCTTGAACTGGCGATCCTCCGGTTCCCAACCCAAGTCCCTACAGACTGAGCTACTACCACCCGTTACATAAAACATGTCCTCTTGCATGTCTATCAGAACAATTAAACCTTAAATGGGGATTGGCTCCATCTACTGTTGATCTGAGGTTTCTCACAGGTAAACGGTTAAATGAATGTTTTCACCAGAGGTCCACACTCGAACACTCACACACACAAGAACTTTCTGAGTGAAAACACACACTGTCCTGATTGGTTTAACTCAATATTTTCTACGTTTAATTGAAGCAATAACAAAAGGAGGAAATATTTTAAGATTTATTCAACTTCGATATTGCATACATACAAAGTGTCTAGAAAGCTACAAAATATCTACTATTATCAAGAAGGCATCATAATGTCACGGAGCAAAGACAAGACCATATGCAGAACACAGAAACATTGCAGAGCTTCTTTTCTCCAAAATTTGACTGTGTCATGGATACGAAAAGATATCACACATCTGTACCAAGAAAAGCTAGAATATAATTTTATACAAAGCACCTTTTTACAAAAATGTGTGTACACACAACACCTAATTGTGTGTTTGACTATAATGTGAGCTCTGTGAAAAATCACTCTCAAGCTGCTGTCTGAAAAATTGTCTTAAAACATAAAGGTACCAGTACCTACACTCCTCATCAGAAATACAAATTACAAAGAGCTAAACTGCTGATAGGTTTGTAGCATGATTCTTAAACGTGGCTGTTTTTTTTTTTTTTTAATATGTCCATTTTCTCTTTAAACAGTCCACCACATAATCATGCCATTGGACGAGTCAGTCCTGCTGTCTTAGTGTTATTAAAACCATGTGTCCAAATGTACCAGCAGTGCAGCAGCAACATCTTTTCCATCTCAGTGGGCTTTTAACAAACAATGTAATCACAAAACCATGTACAACTGTATACAAGTACAATAAGAAAACAGGAATATTAGACTAAGCAACCAATAAATGGGAACAGATACACAGCGTAAACATAAGTAGAAGCCTATTCAAACTCTGCAGTATTCACAGGATTGTGGCAGAATACTGAATGATCAAACTTTTTCTGCATCCACCAGAGACATTCAGAGCTTCTTCCATTAAAATACTTGACAGGATTATACACTTTTGAAAGAAACTCTTAAGGGTTTGAGTCGTTATGGTCTTTGCAGTGAAAATATTAACCTCGATGGCCTCGTCCACACAATCAAATGTGAAGAATTTCAGGTGAAACCACATTCAATCGTTTGAGAGAATTCAGTTATCAGAATGGTTAAGATTACTCATAAATAAATAAACCTTTATTTTTTTTAAAGAGAAATGAAAAACAAACAAAAAAAACACAACGACTTTTGTATCGTAATGATGTTCTGGTGAACTTGTACATTGTGCGGTTTGTGGGACATAGAAACCATAATATTCCATGAATCAAATCAGACACTTGAACCTGCAAGTGCGCACAAAGCATAAGCTGCAGTTTATTTAAAAAATATATGTTGATATCCTGCATGCAGTCAGTCAGTGGCTGTACTTTATCAGCAGGTCTTCCTCTCTCTTTTACCTCAAGCCAAGAAATTCCTTGAATACTTATTTTGTGAACTCGTTTGATAATGAAATGCAAACAAATATATCTGTTTTAACTTTACCGTTAACCAGCTATCCATTTCTGGTATCACAATCCTTTAAAAAGGCAATGTGGTGATTGGTTTCATTTGTCTATTTTTTGGTCTAACAACATTTGATTTTTAATTGATTTAATTTGTTTTGAGCTTGAAATTTGTAACCAAAGGCACTTCCTTGCTACCATGCAGAACTTGAAAAAAGAGTGACTTTATCTGTGTATTTTTGGTATTTGACAGGAAAGGCAGTCAGTCTGTTTGTGATACACTTTTTAAAACACCGATGTCTAAGCAACCTACGAGAATCTTACAAAAAAAATAAACCTGTTAACATTTGCAAACTCTAAGCGCACTGCCTCTGAGCAGAAACAAAAAAACACACATCTAGGAGTGTACCAATGATAAGAAACAAGACCTCCCAAAATTAAGGATGTACCATACCTGTAGTTAGTTGTTTAATCATTTGTTACCTGTTTTTGTCCACAACACTTTTTTAAAATAAAAAAAGAGATCATGTTCTCTTGTACGTTAAGGCACTGTACATCTACACTTTGGCAGATAGTATTGTGAATTTCTTACACAACATTTAGACTCTTTCCCGTGTAAAGATCACAGTTTTGGTGGCATCTTTTGGAGTTCACACAGCTTTAACGTGTAGTAAGGCTGGGGATCAGTGTAGGCCACAGAAACCTGTGACTAGTGTGAACATAAAGGCAGCAACACTCGACTCCAGAGGGGGGCAGTATTCTTTTTAAAGGGGGGAAAGCTGCAGCAAACTGAACAAGGCCTGCTTTCTACAAGAGATTTATGGAGCTTTGTTTGTTCATACTGTTGACTAACACCACAAATCTAACAGGATGAACAAACTCAGTCCAGGACGGGGGATAACCCACTTTTGGCGTCTAGTTAGAATGATTTTAAGCTGTACTTTAACTTTACATGTATTATGTAGTACTACATAATGGAGCAGAAGCAGACAATGATTGTTTCACAGTGCATTAATTTGATTAATGTCTAAGATCTGGAGTGCTTTAACAGGAATAAATATAGCAATGAAAGCTAGAGGTTATTTTTTTAAAGAAAAGCTTATTTATCAATACTCATGACCTTGCTTGCACCTACTACTGCTTGTGTAGTGATGTATTTGTTTGTTTGTTTCTTTGGAAAATCTCTTGGCTGTGGTTACACGTCGGTATCTCCACAGTATGTATGCTCACAAAATGATGAAGTACAGGCATAAGAAACACACTCCAACATATTACACACACCACACCAGGCTGCTGACAGAAAAAGCCAGCGTCCATTTTTTTTTCTTACCCTACATAACGAAGCAGAAGACAACAGACACGTCACCATTTACCAAACGAGTCTAGTCAATTCTTTAAGAACAGCCACATTTATACCAAACAGAGACCAACTCAAACAAGAATTCCCATATTTAAACATAAAACATCTGTACCGCAACTCACAGCTGCAGTCATATTACAAACACTTTATATTAAAACAATATTTAAAACAACTTACGTCACCCAATGTCATGACCAAAAAGCATTGTGGGTGTTACTTTAAGGTAGAGGCACTGCCACTTTTTTTTTTGAGGTTGATAAGTCTACGAAAAGAGGGGGATTGAAGGCTTGGGTCTCATTCCTTTACGAGTCTGTAGATATGATGTTGGGCGCCATGCTCGCTGTTTGAAACCTCAAAAACACACGCCATACATAGCAGTGTCTCCTGTGTGTCCCTGTTTGTCACCACCTGTAAGAGAACACACGGTCACTCTCGAGAAGAACAATCATTTGTGTTACTAAAAATGAAAAGACTGTGTTTTTACCAGAAGAGAAGGATTACAAGAAGTTGGTGTTGATTTTTTATCATCTAAAAAAATCTGCAGTTTTTTTTTTTTTTGATTGTTCTAAATGTGTCCTAATTTTCCCTAAGAAGGATATTACATTGAATGTACTGCTTTCTACTGAAGAAAACACTAAATATACTTAAAGTAACTTGGCGTATTCAACATTACAAAGTCACGCTATCCATAAAACACCTTAAGCCCTAAACTATCACTCTTCATAGCCTATCATATTTCTGTAGGTCTAAGAGCACACACTAAGAAAATCCAAGAGAGGATATAGAAAATTATTTTGCAGCAGGGGGACATACT
The DNA here is from genome assembly GCF_947650265.1 of Symphodus melops. Lineage (NCBI taxonomy): Eukaryota > Metazoa > Chordata > Actinopteri > Labriformes > Labridae > Symphodus > Symphodus melops. The sequence goes on along the minus strand of NC_136693.1, from coordinate 14,396,055 downwards.
TTACTTAGGGTGTATTCACACCTACCCTGTATAGTTCGCTTGAAACAAACAAACCCTGGTGCAGACCTTTTGGGTAGGTGTGAATACAAACTATCAAACTTGCGTGCGCACCAAACAGCCGGACCGAGGTGGTTTCGGTTCACTTCCAAACAAACCCTGGTACGGTTCGTTTGAGGAAAGCAACCGGACCTCAGTCCGACCCAGTTCTAAAAATCATACGCCTTTTTGGGCATAACAGGCTCCCATTGCGATGCTCATTCGGGGAAATAATTGTTTGGTTAGCAGCACAGTGCCGTTGTTTGCTTCTTTCGCCTACTTCTTTGATATAAGACGCGGAGGTAATCTTCCGTCTATCTTCCAGACACTTTCACTGGTGTTTCATCGCTCCGTTCTTTTATTATCCAACATTTTTAAATCAAACAGACAGCAGCTGCAGCAACGTCTTCCTGGAGCTTCACTTCTTGTTATTTTCCCCTGCGGCAGTCTGATCCTCCTCCTTTTCTCCGAGCCATATACTTCTTTGATAACCTCAGCCATATTCATCATAATACCGGCTGATTGCCCACACATAGGCCTACATTTTCTTAAACAATGGAATATTTTCGTACTTATACTAAACAGATGTATTTGTTGCTCAAAATGTTCAGTACCAGGACAGCGAGTGCAGCACGCAAGATCTATTTGATTGTTTATTTTTTTATTTTGTGATTACCGCTTTACCCCGCCCCAGACCTTTTTGTCCAATGACTGAATGATCTTTGCACACGTGGTTTTGTTTAATAATTCTGGGCCTCCAGCGAAAAGTGCAATGTGAAAACGAACCGTACCAAACCAAAAAAGAAACATTGTATTTGGTCCGGACCAAATAAAGCAAACTAAAGGACTTTCCTGGTGTGAATGCACCTTTAAAAACTGAAAAATGACTTGTAATCATCATGATCCATTAATAAAAAATAAAAAAAATAAAAAAAATGAACTTCATTAAAATAAGCTCCTCTGGCAGATCTCTGATCTTTTTAACGCTCTACTACAATATTTTCCAATAACGTCTCAAATCACTATGCTTATGTCAGACAAAACATTTGCGTAAACAGTATAAATAATTGTTTTCACAACAAAGTCAGTCCTAACATGCCTTTTTACATCCTGAGTGGTGCTGCATAATTCTTTAAGACCCCATGTGATGCTAATAACAGGGGTCCCTGCCCCCTCTTATCCTCCCATTCCCCCTGCAGATAATGAGGCTTCTCACACTGAGTTTCATCCCCTGTGGAATGACAGCAATGTAGCAACAGCTCATCTGAACGTTCAGTCCACCTTTCAAACCCTGTTTTTAAAAAAGCCACCGGCACATCCTGACGGCGAAGAAAAAGAAGAAGAAGGAGGAGGCGGAGGAGGAGGAGAAGAAGAAAAAAGAAAAAGAAGAAGAAAAAAAGAATGAGAGTCCTGTAGAGAGGGGATTACCAATAAGATAGTGAAGTTCTCCAGCACACTGTTCATCATGTATTTTTCTGGCAGATGTTTTAGCTTATGGATGAAGTTGATCATGTATTCACACATGGGAGACCGGCTTATCCGGTAGACAAAGCGTCCGTTCTCAAAGCGTGCATATTCAGTCTGAGGAAAAAACGAAAGGATAACAAAAAACACAGCAGGAAGTTGAATAAACACATAGATGTAGTTATTGTCACCTTCTTTAGACATTCTTCCACTTCACAGGAAAGAGAGATCAGGTTCATACCTCAACTTTCTCCACCACCTGCTTGCCAAAGGAGCAGACCTTTGTTGAACATGTTATAGTCATGTTTTCCGAACTCTCGTATTGACTGGTGACTCCGTAGAAAGATCCAGAATCATCTTGAACGTTGCAGTTTAAGTCAGCCTGAGAGAAAAAAGGAGAAATTAACTGGCGATTAACATTTGACTGGGCCGCTCGGCTTACTTGAATAAAATAATCCAAATTGGTTTCACAGATACTGGATTGAACTATTTAATAATGCACAATTTCATATTGTGTCATTTCAAAATTACTAAGTGAACAGTCTCATGATCCTACTTCCAGCCCCTGAGTGTATTTCCAGCCCCAGATGTTCTATGGGAGTTTAGATCAATGAGATAATGTTATACCACAGTGCAGTGCTTCAAGACATTACTGCAGCAGCTGAATAGTGACGCTAATCGTGACTGATTGAGAAAAAAAATCCTCAAACAACCAACACAAAAAAAAGAAAAGAAAAATAGCCCAACACTGATTCCACATTTTGTGGCACTTGGAAGCAGTATAATGATTTAAACACAAAGTTATGGTGAGTTGATAAGACAATGTTTATAACACACAGTTGTTGACTTTCATGTCCAGTGGTTCCAGGGGAGCAGTATAAACCAGAGCCTGGTTTTGTATTTGTCATAAATTTAAAACTGATATTCACTCTCTCAAAGCTGTTTTTGATGAACTCATGAGAAAAATAACAGGCTCTTTCGCCGCTTAATACGACCGATTTGAAACTGTAACATCAAGTATCGACAGAACAGGTGGACCCAAAACATGTCGAGCTGAAGAGAGTCCAGTGTAGTCTGGAGTGTAGTGAATGAATAAAGATTATAGTTAGCACACAGATTATTCAATAGACAATATTGTGATGTCTCTTCTTGGTTGGCATAAAATGTCGAGTATGCTGATTCCTTGAACATTTTCAGGACAAATGGCCCCTGGAAACATTCAGTAGACATACATTAAAACTGCACACATTATGAAAAAAAACATGTTTGCTGTAGGAAATTAGAATTGGATTACAAAGTCTGAAATGTTCATTTAAACTCAGCATTAAGAATATCTTTGTAATCGTCTGAAAGATGTCCGGATTGAACATATTTGTCGCATTTAAAAATCTTGGCCACATCTGAATAAGCATGTTAATGTGTCCATAATGGAAACGAGATTCTAAAGAGGATTAAATGAAGTTGCGTCAAAAGACTGATTTACAAGGTTGAACGGGGTCCGCTCCTGGAGGGCAGCCTTTCTATGCCCCAAACATCCTGTTCATTATGGTTCTAAAAAGAGGAGACATCCTCCTACAGCATTCCCCTCCTTCATTAAGCAAAGCAGTTATACTTTCATTATTGTGCAGATTTTGTCTTTCATTTGAAATTTAGATTGGCCGGTCACTTCAAAAGGAATTTGAGGGGACTTGGTCCAAGTGCATACGGACCTACTTTGTTGCCTGCCGCTAGTTAGCATTTTGTATCGGGGAGGAAATACATGCAATGTTTAAACAGCCATTAGGAGTGCAACCAGGTCACGCCATTGTTTGGAGATATTACATTGAATTAGTGAGTGCTTTGATCAAAAGCTCTCCTGCTATGCAAGTCCAAATACAGCCCAGCGCATTCTGCAAACATTAAGAGAGCAATCTTCTCTGTTTGGAATAATTGCAGCCAATCATTAAAGAACAACCTGAACTGACTGGACAGAAGTCTGCATCTATGTGTACAGGGTTACAATGATATAAAGAGAGATGTGTGTTACACATTATCAAGCTGTCACGTCTTTACCATTTTATATCACACTTCAATTCTTACCAATGCAACTAAAAAAGGTCACTCACCCAGAATTTTATGAGGAAAAAGGAGTTCTGGGGACCTTTTCCATACAGCTCCTTCAGTCCTCCTTTCTTTTCTGGGAATTTGTCATAAATCTGACGAATGTCCACAGACTCTAGCAGGGCGTCACTGTAGGAATGATTTGTCTGTCCAATGTGTACAAAGAGGTGCTTGTTGTACTGAAAGACAAAATAAACATAAAGAGAAGCACATTTAAAAAATACAAGGATGCATTTCATGTTCTACCTTTGATATTAAAATAAAATATAAATGCCATCCTGTCTGAAGTTCAATATAATAACCTTACAAATAACAACATAGAAATGATCCAAACCAGTACTGAATACCATTTATCTTGAAAGAGAGGTTCACTGAGACAAAATAAACCAATTGTGAAAAGAAAAAAGAAAAAAATACAAAAGCATGTGGAAGCTGAAATTATACTGGTCACATTACACTGTGATGATGTGAAATAGCCCCATGCAACATTGCTTTTTATTTGGCTGTCTGTGTGTTTGTAGGTATCTGATTTTTATTTCATGATGGACAAATTAGATGACATCATTCTGCTTCACTTAAGCCAAAAACAATCTCAACCTGATTTGGATTAAACCACCAAAATATTACAAAAAGGGGTCTCCATAGAGGTGACTTCCACCAACAGGAATGGCATTTGATTTGCATTTTAAGGATGTCAAGACCTACAAAAAATCCTGACAAATCACAACCCAAAACCAGATGTTTTTCTTTCAGAATAATCCTTGTTTTGGCCTATTACAGGGTTCATATTTGAACTAACTCCTCCAGGGGATAAATATCAATAAATATGGACCTGTTGTTGTCAACACTTCGAAGATGAAACGTTATTTTAAAGAAATTAATCTTCCCGTTGTATAAAAAAGAAGAAAAGAAATAAACATCAGTCACAGTGCCATTGCGTGGAATAAGGTGGGAACAAACTATTACATACACATTTCAATCTGCACCTAATGGAAACAGATTGATGGTACATTTACATTTTTGGTCAAAGTCAAAGCCCATTCCGGAAATCAGTTGTATTATTACCTATCATCTACCTTTTCAATTAGCTCAACATTTTGCCTTGATGATCAATGCACATATACAAGTCTGTAGTACTAATGTTGCTTCAAAACAAATAGCATCAGCCTTGACCTCCAAAATGTGATAGAAGGTCCAGAAGTCTGCTTCTCAAATCCCCTCCAGAACCCCCTCTGTTAATCTCGTCATTCCTGCCCTTTAGCAGCTTCATTGGCTCTCGGTTAAATCTTGCATCAACTACAAAATTGTACTCCTCACCTTTAAGGCCATCCATAACTGCTCCTCTGTACCTCTCTGAACTCCCGCACATCATCATACCCACCCGCACTCTCAGGTTATTTTTCTTCCATTCAACTCACTGCACCACGCTCCCCCCACACATCCGTGATATCGACTCTCTCTCCATTTTCAAATCACATCTTTAAACACATATTTTTAAACAGACATATTCCGTCTGATCGTTCTCCAACTGGTCTCATAAATCCTCTACGCCCTGTACAAAATGTTGTGTTTTTAATGTTCATTTTATCGATGTTGTTGTTTTTTCATCTCTGCTTTGTAAGGTGACCTTGTTTTAAAAGATGCCTTTAAATAAAAAATGTACTGTATTATTATTGCTGTGCTATTAGGAAAAAAAGACAGAGGTATGCTGTATTAACTAAGGTTTGAGAAGGTTTGGTTTTAAAAAACTTGAATGCATAGTAGATAGTAGAAAACAAAGAGGAGAGCATGAAACAGAGAACATTTGATTTTTAGAGGTTTGGTCTCCTCGTAGTGCTGTTTGAAACTGTCTTGTGGTGCTGCACACTGTGAGTTTAAAAGCTCACAGAGGAGCCTCTCCCATAGCCTTTAGGGCAAATGCAACAATTTCAACCATTAGGCTGAATGTAAGACTAATGGCTGTTGTCACAAAGTATTTATACCAAAAGAAAATGTAGAAAAACATTTCTAAATAGATAAAGCAAACAAGATATTTGGGACTATTATTTTTAAACTCACATTCAGTGAGTATGTCTTAGCTGCAAAAATCTCCTTTGGCATATATTTTAAGAAAGTGATTCATAAACACACATTATTCCTCCAGGTTTGCATGCTGTGTATCGCTAACAGGCCATTCTTCTTCCCCTCAGCTTGTTTTGGCCTACTCTCAACTGACTCTGAGCCTAGGAAAATGTCCTCGTGTATTGACACAGGAAAGGGATAGATAAGGGTAGGAATGAACAAATGAGATAATGATTTTTCATGCTACGGTGTAAATCTCTACTCACTAAGTCGGGGTCTCTCTGTTGCTCGAGGAAAGCAGAGAACTCAACGAGCCGGAGTTTGGATGTACCGATTGAGCGTCCCTGCCATGCTGGTGCCGTAGGAGCCGGAGCTGTTGTGGGCTCGTAACCTGCAATGATATCACAAAATAAGACCCATTCTATCTGTTCATTGCTTTACAATACAGCACGAGTTCTAACCCCTCAGTCATTTGAGAGAAATCGTTTGAGTGGTTTCAGAGACAACTGGTTAGAGTTATTTTTGTAGAAGTTGTCCTAATAGCATTACTGACTTTAATGCTTCAAATGTAAATGTTCAGCAGCGCAAAAGATGTGTCCTACTTGATAAAGATGCTTAATTATAATTATTATATTATCTGTAAATCTGGAAAATGTACAATATGAAGAATTGTATTACAATGTTACATTAAAACATTGAAATGATTAAAAATGGACTAAACCTATGTTATATTTCCATTTCTGCTGAGTACTGAGTACTGAGTACCGCTCCATAAAGGATTGGGATTTGGTCCTGAAAGCTGTCGTACTGTTACTGTATGTGCTGCTGTAATAAAAATGTTATGTTGGATACATTGTCTGTGGACATATTCTCTTCCTCAGGTCTGTTTCACCTTTTTATTTTCACTACCTCAATAATAGAATGTGTTTTAACCCGGGGGGAAGACCCTTGGTGATGGAAGTTAGATTTTGTGTCTTTAAAGAGTTTAATTTCAGTAAAAGAGCTCTTCAGATACCAACATGAACTTCACTCCCTTCTCCTGGATCTACACTGCAAAATAAGGATCTCTGTAGGAAATGAAATTGTGTACAAAGTATGAAAACCTATTTTAATGTTATTCCACTAAATCCAAACACATTTTCATCTCCATAAACACATTTGTTTTAGATTAAACCAATCTGTTTATTCCCACAGAATAAGATAAAAGACAAATGTGTATTGGGTAACACTCACTTGAAATGGCTGTTGTGACTGCTGGCTGGATTGGGTAGGCTTGCTGGGTAAAAGGCTTAATACTGGAACAGAGAATTACCAAGTGTTAGCACAAACATTATTATGAATTCACTGCTTCAAAAGAGTTCCAACACCTATGTAAACTACTTACTCTTGTGAGGATCCAGGCTGACCGGCTGATATCATCCCCTGCCATAACTGCAGAATTAGACGTTTAAATAAACAACAAAGAAAAAAAACAACAAAATTGTGTGCAGCTGTTAGCAACAAGATCAAACTATCTCCTAGCTCCATGATCTATGCACATAGTTATCTTGACAACCACTCCTTTTGATCATGTGCTTATCTGATGGTGGCATTTGTGCGAAGCTGTGGTGTGTAATGTGATTTGGCCTGGGTGCCTGGGTGTTTGGCCCCGTGGCTGCCCTGGGTGAAGCTGGACAGGAGGGATCAATAGCTAGGTGCCGACGAGGATCTTACCCCCGCTCCGGGAAAGGGTGGGCGCGGGATGCCTGGCAGTCCCAGCTTGTTGTGAATAGCCGTGGCAGAGACAATCTGAGCCGAGGACATGGAGGCCATGCTCTGGAGGGCTTTGTCCTTCACTGCCTGGTCCTTTAACAGCAGTCACAAAAGGCTTAGCACTCACAAAGAATGGGGAGAGGGCGGGAGGCGATGTTGCAGATGTAGCAACAAGCACACTCCAAACAACATGCTGAAAGCACCACTGACCTCTCACACAACAGTAAACAGAAAGCAGGTTAAAAGAAGATGCATCTCTACTTTGCTATCAAAGTGTAGACTTTTTTTTTTTCTTTCTTCAAGGAATGTGCAAAACAATTACAACTGAATTCCAACACACAATGCATAGCAGAGGTATGCACTTAGGGATGTTTGTGTGTTGACATCTACCACTAATATACTTTAAAAAAAAGTAATTCAGCAGCACTTTTACCAAGGCTGCACTTTTGACTACATGTCAAAACACATTTGTACAGAGAATTTCTCCAGTAAATAAGAAGGACGTTAATCCCACATGGTTAAGTGTTTTCAGTTTGGGATCCTTTCTTTTAATGTTTGTGCAATTATTTGACAGAAATAAATGTTTAATTATTGCAACTTTCAAAGGAAATCAGAAAAGCGTAGCATAATGCATGCTGACGTGGACAGAACTGTTTGTTACTGTGCATTAAGTTTCTTTCTTTCTCTTTAAGTACTACGGCGGAGTGCACACTAGCAATCCCTTGCACACTGACTGGTGGCAGACATTAAAAGTAAGCATGCTGGCAGCTGATGTTGGTGGAGCAGAGCTACAATATACAATATACAGTGTAATGGCACAAAGAGACACCATTAAACTGAAAAAGACGGGACAGCAGCTCATGCGTCACTAAGGTAGGAGCACAGAGGCAAAACTAGAAGCTGATTAACGAAGAAACCCAGAATGACAGCAGAAACAGAAGATAAATACTTACCATACTTGTAACCTAAATGCAAACAAACATGGTTTTATTGTAAATGTTGATCTCAGAGTCAATAAAAAAACATACTATTTCATATACTCCTTTTCACACAGTAACAACACAGATGTGTCATGAAAAAAAATAAAAAAAAGCATCATGAATGTTTTTCTCTTTCAAATTATCTTTAGTCTCTGAGGATGTCTTGTGATTTATAATTTCAAAAATCATTACTACAGAACAATAACATAATGACCCTTCTTTCACTGACATGCCACAGACAAAGACCAGTAACAGCAGATTTTCATTGATACCCCTTTAAATGAATGGCACGCTCATGCTTCTCTTTGCCAATGAACTTTCATTTGCTTGAAATGAAAAAAGGCAGGGATTCTGTCTGTTTTTCTTCAGACAGCTGCTTTTTCCCATGGAGAAAACACACACAGGCATTCATGTGTCATGCTGCCTGTTTGACTCTTTCAGTTTCTCAAAACTCTCACACACAGATTAATGAGGGCTTATTAATTGGTGTTAAGTACTAGGAGGGGTGTGAAAGTCAAAATGTATAGTCGACTCCCAGGGAAAAAATATCACAGGTATGGAGAATCCTTTACTTAATAGACAGAGATTACATCATAGCATACTTAAAATAATAAGTTAGTATTATTCAGGATGACTCCTTTCACAATCCTTCATTTTAATCTGTAAATTTGAAAACGTTTCTACTGTCATTTTAACATTTCCTTATTGCTGAAATAACTGGCAAGAATGCTCTGAAATGACGACATCTGAACTGGGAGGAAGAAAAGACAGTTCCGACTTTGTGAGAGTCTGGAGTTATCAAGAGATTTGAAGGAAAGCAAAGAGGGCATTTCAGAGAACAGCCAGCCGCCATCCCACTGACATCCTTGAACCTTCTGCTCTCAGCCAATCACACCAACAGCCAATGCCAACATGCTTTCTCACATCTGTACTCTGTGGTTAACTTAATAATTCAATATGTTTATAATTTACATCAGCATGTTACTGTGAGAATGTTAGCATGCTGATGCTAGTACTTAGCTGAATGCAATACCATGCAACAGCTTCACAGCACTGCTAGCATGACTATAGATTCTGTATGTATTTTCTGCCTTAGCCATGATTAAGAATTTGAATTTTTCTGTCCGTTCTGTGTTATTGGCCAATATACTAGTCCATGGTATTTGTCAGTATGTTGTAAAAATAGCAAATAGCATTTGCATCTTCAACAAGAATTCATGTTTTGAGGGAAATTGAGAAAATGTATGGACTTTATGTATACTGTACTAAGTTGGAAATTTGTTGCTCACAAAACAAAGGCCAGTAATGAAATTGTCAACACAAAGAGATGAAACCAAGTAGACCGGACAGTGACAGCATGTCAGAAGATAGGTGAGAGAAGGACTAAAAAGATGGGGGGAGTGTACAGAGTAGACTTGAGTCAACAGAGGAATTTTTGGGGTTAGGGTGAATCAGAGGAACAGGCATTCACTCTGTTACCACGGGAAACAGTCAGTAAAGACACACAGCATCCAACAAGCCCAAAAGCAGAAAAGCGCATACCTTTAGCTTGGAATGAAACTCACGAGATTTCCTTCTGGCAAGAACCTGAATGTGACTAGACACCTGCGGGGTGGGGGTGGGGGGGGAGGAAAACAAAGGTACAGCCTGTAACCATGGCAATGAAAAGCCCCCTGCAACTGGGCAAAGCCAGACGTACCTTAATGGCAGCTTGGATTTCTCGAACTTTCTTTCTTGCTAAGACCTGTATGTGACTAGACACCTCCATTAAAAAAAAAAAAAAAAAAAAGAGAAAATGGAAAATAAAAAAACAAGTACAACCCAAAAAATGTACAAAGTAAGACATTTCTTTGTTTACAAAAAACACTTGAATTTGATAAGGAGCATGGCAAAAGCATCTCCAAACCTCACATCAGATTAAAAGCCAATAATGCGTTATGTTGTGTGTTGTCGTCACTTAAGTGAACTGATTAAGGAGGATGCAGGCCCCTTTAGCTCACATTAAGAGAACCCAGATGTGATCCGCTGTGTGCTGAATGACAATCGACTGGTCTAGTGATCTTCAGGGAGCAAGGCGAGGCATTTCACCGGCCAAGTTTACACCTGACGTTTAAGCTGTTGAGAATGGTTCAACAATTCTCACATGAAACATACAGCAGATTTAAACTAAGGAAAGAGCTGTGGATGACAGGCTTAAGAGCTAGTGGTCTGTAAAAAAAAAAGAAAACAAAGAAAACAAAACAGTGACGTATGAGAGAGTTCTAGCGCTTCCTCTACAGGAAGAAATTTATCTTTGTAAAAATATGTTCATCAAAAATGCTCATAGATAAGATAAACTAGAGCTAAAGAATGACGTAATTTAGTATAAACCTAAAATTCATGTAAAAAACACAAACATTTAAAAGCAGCCTGTGGAACAGACACATGTTGTTCTGTGTAATAAAGGTTTCACCCTGCTTCTGTATTTTAAGGGGAAGAGACTGATCAATTCACACACAGAAATCTAAAGTTTCTGTATAGGCAGTGGCTTGTTCACCAAGGTCATCATAGTCATACAAAGAATGACCTGATGAGGAGGAGCGTTGGTCAGTGGGTGACTGAAGTACCATCAGAATTATTAATTATTAATTAATTTCATAAACAGTATCCTTTCATTTATCTAAGTACTATAAATCCTATGAGAGGAACACAAGTTGTAAATATGTTTTATTTATTACATTTAAATGACATCTGCCATTAAAGCACAGACCAAAGTTTTAGTCAAAACCACACTAACCGACACCAAGACATGCCTGAGACCAGAGTGCTCCTAGACCAAGATAAGAGCAAGACATTTAGTCGTCCAGAACGAGTCAAGACCAAGACCAAAACAGGGCGAGACAGAGTCATGTCAAAAACCAAGACCATAATATTTAATGAAAAAATATCACGAGATTGAACAAATTAAAAGAGATTTCTTTTTGAATAATGTTTGCTTTTAAATAGATGTGACAGCAACAACTGCTTTGAAATTACTATTTCAAAGCAGCATAGAGCAAAAAAATCTAAAATTCTAACAAGTTGGTTCATCAAACCTCTCATCAAAAATACTGTATGTCATTTCACTTTTTAAAAGCCACATTTACTTGACAATTCTTTTCATAGCTTGATGTTTATCTTGACAGGTGAGTTTGGCTTTTAACAAGTGCAAGATTAGAGTTTGTGCAGGTGCCTCTCCTCCTGGCGTGTCCATCCACTCCTGCTCGTGTGCAGGTGGTGTATAACTCACTAAGACCGTAGCACTGAGAGAGTTGCAGCTGTAACCGGCAAGTACATGTGAGGGAAAATACTTATACTGTTAAACTTGAGTGGCAATAATGCTTCTACAGTTAACGTAAAAAGCTTTCTCATTGTACAAAAGGAAGACTGTTAATTCATATTTTCAGTTCATACGTTTAAAGAGGATTAGGCGTGACAGTTTGGGGAATGTCATGTTCCAAGGACGACAGGTTGGAGGAAAGGCTGGCTCGTGTGTTCACCTGCACATACTTCACTTGCCGTCTTCTTCAGCCACAGTTCATATCTCCTCCTATCCTCCTTCTAGATCCTGAGCTGCATCAGAGCTCTTCAGGATTGTACTCTAGATTTTAGAAAGTGCCCTCTGTCCTGTCAACTTAGAACAGTTTAAAACAGTTTTCAGTTTGATGATGTTTGCTGCAGCTACATCTCTGCTCGCATGGAAAACTTCAACTGTGGTAAACAGCTTCTTTAATTTGTCAAAGTAAATATTTAAAGAAAACAGTCATTTGGCTCTGTGTTTTAGCAATATCACGTCCTCTAATTCTGATGTACTGTAGGTAATAAACATGAAAACTTAAAGATAATTGAGAGTTAAAGCTCAGAACTGAAGCATTCAATATCATCAAATGAACACACGCATGTGCTGAAGTGAAACAATGAAGTCTATCTTGGATCTTGGCTCATATTCAACCTTGAGGACTTGGACTTGGACTTGACCCAGATTTTTTTTGTTGACTCCAACTCTACTCAGACTGGAGCACTGGGGACTCCAGACTCAACTTGGACTCGAGGTGTGGTGACTTGATTACAACACTGTTTTGCATCTTACCTGCTTACGAGTCCTCGTCTTCCCGGTCCGCAGCTTGATGTATCTGGCTATCAGTTCATTTCGACCTGCCGAAAAACAACAAAAGGAGAAACCTGTTCAAAATGTCAACTACATAAACACTAACAGATCAATTCAGAATAAGGAGGAGTGGAAATTTTGCAAGAAATGTCGGGCGTTGACTTCAGGTTTGTAGCTGAAAGTGTCAAAGACTCTTTGTGTTTGTTACATATCGCTCAGGTCTTTGATTCTTCTGCCTGAACACCTAGTCGTGGCTCCTTCTGTTTACTTTGATTGTGAGAGGTTCTATTGTGTGCTCATATTTGAACATTTTGGTTCAACAACAACAAAGAAACCGATACAATGTAAAGATAATGACCTTCATTGGACTCTTCTGTCACTGTATGTAACATTTCACAAAACGTATAAATGCTGTTTAATCTTTAACTGTACATCATGAATTAGCGCAAAAAGAGTAACGTTAGTAAATTAGAAAATTAAGTTAACAACTGCCGTTAATTCCCCAGAAATGTAAATGAATATTATCTTAGTTACTGTTATGTTAATTTATTTTAGGCACAAGTCCATATCTGACTATATAACAGTGATAGTGAATATTGTCAGTAAAGACCACTTGTTGTTGCACTTTTCCAAGTGGTCATCATGTATTTGTTCAAAAAAATCTTTCCAGGAAGTCGTCACGGAATAACACAGAAAGCTCTAAATTAGAAGGTCTATAATCATATTTCAAGTGCATGTAAATCAGAAATGATGTGTACATCTCTTAAACAAACCAGAGCCAGGCTGCCTGTGAAAACACCATGTCACATTAGCATGAAAAAAACAACAACCTCACAGCAGCACAGGCTTTCAAATGAATCTAATTCAATCTCATTCTCTTCAAAGCACAACGCTTTGAAAGGAAACAGACCTAGCTGTTCATACTATTACAGAAGATAATGGCAACTGAATATATTGGGCTTAAAACAGTGCAGCTCTGACTAAATTATAATTAAAGCATGGCTTTATACAGATTTCCAATTAACAACGGCTCCAAACATTCTTCTGCCCTCGGCTCTGCTCTATTTGCTGTAGCAATGCACATGACCCCTGCTTAGCCCTTTCATATGGTAATAACATGCCGCCAACCAAAACTATTACACAAATTATAGGTAAGGAGGCACTCTAATTATGTGTCCAGCTGTAGCAGACCAATGCCATGGATCTGCTCGACTCCTCTATGAAATGCACTAAACCTTCATCACCATGACACATTTTTCTACATTCACATCATTATCAATTAAAGGCCTCACTTTTGTAATGACACAATAGGACTGCAGCGTACCGCACATGTGCTAATAAGCAGTATCGTAGGTGATCAGAAGAGAATGCATTTTCTATGAATGGGACCTAAAACAAGAGTGCATCTCAGAAGCATAAAAGCAGAGGATGTAGAAGATGTGTTGAATAAATGAAAAGACTACTCTAGAAAGCTGATATTGTTTGGTTATCTGATGCTGTTTTGTGCTGAGGATGCTAAGCATTGAAAACACTGAAATGCATCGAAATGGAAAAACAGGGACTGCCAGTGCAACAAACCATGTACACTGCACCAGGGATTTCAGGCATTTAAAATGGCTAGAAATAATATTTTTTCCTGATGATCTATTTTTCCTCTGTAGCTCATAGAGGCTTCACAAATAATCAGCTCTCAATCACTAATATCTAGAAATTCTGGACGTTTTTTCTGAAGTTGTTCTCTCCGTCAGATTCACCAACGTGTTCTTAAATAACCAAATTATTCCCAGCTGTGTTTTTATGTCCTTGTGTTTGTAAGTTCAAAGCGTCTGCATGTCGTCCCCAATTAACATTTGACCACGTTTGTTTCACTTTTATATGATTTTTAACACTGGATTAAATGAATTGAAAAATAACATCCATGAAAGGGCGTGAGAGCAGGGCCCTGCAGACACATGCTGGTAGCAAATAAAGGGGTTATAGAGATCCCTATCAGAGAAGAGTGCGCCGGCAGAGCACCAGACTCCGAACGGAGAAGAAACTTTAGCAGCGCTGAGGTGGAGGTACGACGAAAAGCAGTGATGAATTGTGATACAGGAACACATTAGGAATTGAAGTGTCATTTGTATTTTGTTTATTTTGAATTACCACCAATGATCATAAAAATATCTATTAAATATTCTAGTAATAGATAAAAATCAAAAAATATCAATGTAACCCTATAATTTTATACAACTGCTGAATTAAATGAAATGCATTAACCGTTATCAAAGTCAATGTCAAAGTTTAGTTAAGTATTTATAGGTTTATTACAAATAAAGTTCAAAGGTTAGGTCCTAGCCTTTATCAAAGTTCTGAAAATTAAAACACACTCTGTCAACAAACTGAGACCATCATTGACACCTGCAGCGCCTGGCTTTGTGCCACACCTGCACTCTTTGTTGTGCCTCTATAAAAAATGGGGGGCTGGGCTCTGTTGTTGAGCTGTAGTTTTCCAAAGGTTTCCCCTGAAACTCTTTTCACACTGAACATATGGGAGGGGGCCGGCCTGAGTGAACTCAGTCACATGGACACAGGACAAATAAACAATATCTGGAGATTTACAACTCCTATCTACCTAAGCACTGCACCTGCAGGGTGAACTTTACTGCATGAAGCGTGGACCTGCGCCATTTTCAATTATTCACTCACTGTGGAAACATAACATGACAATACAGGCATTCATGCAAACTCCTGATTCCAAGATCAAAGCATACAACAGCCAGCTGAAAGCTTGCTTACTGTTGAATAATTCATTCTTTATACCAGGCTGGAAAGAAAGCTCTGTGGGTCTGGGATAGCCTGTATGCTTTTTTCCCCTGTGGTCTCCCTGCTAAACAACAACTGTTAACTGTTGAATTTCTCAGATGATCTAAAGTTGTAAAATCTATAGCCTCTTTATGGTCTACCTGCAGCAAAGACACAGGAAGCTAAAAATACACTTTAAGTGAATGCATAACTTAAATGATCAAAATATAAAAAGAGAACAATATCATATAATTAATATTATATTTTTATTAACAAAAGCTACAGTACATGTTCATTAGTTTCATGAAGAAAGCCTAAATTAAAATATGATGCCATGATTTGTCTGAAAGAACAATAGGCCGTATATAAACAATATAATATGATGTGATAATATCATGTCATCAGTTGCTTACTGAAATATGGAAATTTTGAAGCTTGTCGATGGTGGTTGCCATCTTGGGAATACTTCAGAATACATTTTTCTGTCAACCTAACAACCGGCAAATAGCTGGAGCTGAGGCAGGTCTTTGGACAAGAACACTATGTTGTTGGCTAGGCCCACCCTGTCAAATCAACCCTCCATTGTACCATGAAAAACTCTTGATCGTCATTCAATCAAAACAGACACAAAGTTAAAAAAAACAAACAAACAAACAAAAAACACCCACATAGTGTGTTCTAATAAAGATATGAACCAATTACACCTAATTATTTATTTGAGCCAGGCTGTAAACATGTTTATTTCTGCTGTAAAAACTGGAATTTTTAAGAAGTGTGTATCTAAATTCTGTATTATAGTGGTCAGTTCAAATTTCGCCTTGACAGCGTTTTCAGCTAAACGCATTTTTGGCGTGTGTAGTTTTAATTTTCTTGTTACACAGGAAGAAATGAGTTCAAGTCTTAATGCTGAGGTTTTCCGATGTAGCCAGGCCTGGAGAAGGCTGAGGAAATTAACTCTTTATGTGGTGTTCCTGTCACTCAAAGCAGCAGGAAGAGGATTAAATATTTATAGTGTGACCCCTGAGTAGATCTGTGCTGTTAAGCAGCTGGAGGAGTTCTCCACCTGGCCACAGTGAATTCTCCTCAGAATCTCAATGACTCTGGAGGATCTGGGACATGTGAATGGCACTCCAGCAGCAGCCGCACAATAGCATGGTGGCTCAACTTTCTCTAGACCATCCCCAAGAAAACTCTTCATTCAGTCAGAAATCCAATTTGGCCCACAGCAGCCTTTCTCTGAGGAACCTGGGACTGGCGGCTGCTGTGTGAATAACAATGAAGAGTATTGTCAAAGTGCAGTGTGGACCAACCTCAGAGATACCACACCCAGAAATAACTTCCCAGAGCTTCCCTCCCATAAATCCTTCATCGTCAAGATCTACTTTTTATTAAATCAACTCTACAACCACTACAAGGACTTCAGAAGAGATGTATCATGGCGTATATGCTAAAAAAATTTTAATTAATTTTTTTGTAGAGAATGTTAGAGTTATCGTACACAGCAAAAATCTTATCCTTTAATCCTATTCCTAAAAAAACATCTTCAGAGATGGTCAACATGTAGCAAATACTACAACCAGATGCAATCTCAATAATTTGTTCTTTTTCTTTCTTAACTGACCTGATAATTAAACAGTGGTAATCCAAAGTAAAGCACTTTAAACATAACTTTAAAACCAACGCTCAACGAGTTAGTAGTATTGTTTTTACTGATCCAAACCTTGTAGGACTGATTATTTAACCTTTTTTTCAATTACTGACTCAGATCGGTTTATTTTTTGACCACTATAATTTAAGTAATTCCATACAAAATGATTTAAATAGCCTTATTTTATCCTCAGAGTATGAAGAACAATATTGCTCTGACCAAGCTATTTTTCCTCTTTTTAAAGCATCCATTTCCTGCAACAGCACTTTTTCTAATGCAGGCACAACCACAGTCACATCTGGCCCAGCACTCTGCCATGAGACGGCGCTGGGCCTGGCTGAGAATCAGTCGGCAGATTGCCTGCATGTGTGTGGCTGTGTGTGTCTATACAGGCGCTGAGAGGGCAGCCTCATAGAACAGAGAGTACACATGTGGTGCAGCCTGGACTGTCAGGACACATCTATCATTAACCCTTCATTCATTTTTTTTTTTATTGAAACATGTTGTGGCCTCCTCTTTGCTTTAACTTCTAGATATCTTAGGACAGGGTTGGGCAACTGGTGGTCAGGTCAATTTTTACACATCAATTATTGGAAAAAAATTAAGAAAAGATGAGAAAATCTGCCTTAAAATCATGAAAACCAGAATATATCCATTACAATATCTATATTGATCACTGGTTAATGTTGAGTTAAGTTTGAGTCATAATTGACTATAATCGTTTTTTGTTTCCTACATTTGGCCCCCCTGGCAGTGAGAATAAAATAAATGTGGCCCTTGCTGTGACAAAAGTTGCCCATCCCTGTTTTAGGATTTCAATCCCCTGTTTCCTCTCATATTCAAGAGGCTTTCAAACTACTTTGGAAAGCCTGATTTTTACAAAGTATTGTCATACATAACAAGTTGGAAGAATAAGATGACTGAGATCAAATTAACAAATACCTTTTTGATAACAGTTAATCTCATTTTTTGTTTTTAAGCAGAATGGCTAAATATTTGGTTCAGGCCAGGGCTACATAACTATCATAATTGCATCGTTAAGAAAACATGAGCATTCACAACAAAGCATTCTTACTCCGCTGCATCCATTTTTGCCTACTGGATGCTACAGTATGATGATGCAGTCACATGAAGCTTGAGCTAGCTTTTTGCTGCCCTCATATGAATTTGTGTCATTCATGTGTTGGAAAAAAAGATTGCTTTTTGGATTTGGGGGAAATCACAGGTGTTGCGTAAAGCATCAAACATGGCATGATAACTTATGAATACTGACTAATATGTATTCTTTATTATGTTATCATTATCGAAATATTGATCAATGTTGTCGCACATTGCATATTAAACTCATGTCGAGCAGGCCTAGTGCAAGCTGGTAAAATGTGCCCTCACTTCCAATTGTTCACAATGACCCAAAAAAACGTCACTACAGGAACATTTCCCTAGCTTTATAAATGCCTGAAGCATCTCTTCTTTGTGTCTTCCCTTTTAAATTCATGTGGACAGCAGCCCAGTATGTTTGTATCAGTGCCTGTGCGCATGCATGTGTATGTAAGTGTGTAGTAAGCCAACACAATGGCCCCGGCTTTCCTGTCATCCGTGATAGATGACTTAAGGGTCTCAAGCAGACATTAGCATTACAATAGGCTAAACCAACAATATGAAGGCATTCGTCCCAGGTTTTGGGAATAGCAGGCAGGGGCAGGAAGCCTTTATACCTGTTATATCAATAGGAGGCCTCTGCCTGCCAAGTGGAGGAGAACCTGTGACTTGTGGCTTGGAGGGAATTGACAGTGTCCCGTTTGGAGGGAAAGTACCACACTTTCAGTTTAGCATTGTGTTAGCTCGAGCTGAGAACAAAGGCCCTGGATCAAGCAGACAGCAAAGAACTAGTGGTGACAAAGCCCACCTGTGGCATTGCTTCATGTCTTGGCCAAAAAGTCGCACTGGAACACACTGTAAAGACTACAGCCGACGGCCAACCAACACGTACGTTCTGCTCATGCGTGAGAGGAAATAACTCTCCATGCCAGCAGGCAGAGGTTTTCACACTGCTGTCGGCCAACACACCTATTATAGGTAGCCTACTAATCTAGAATACTGTCTAATAAAAGTAGACAATGACAATGGCGTTGTCAGCCATTGGTCTTTAAGTGGAAAAAGAAAAGAGACGGAGATGAAAAATAAGGAGAAACCACACTAATGGCTGAAAGCATGGATAGGCTACTGCAGCGGCATGCTCAAGAGGCTTTCCCAAACCTGTGTCGAGAGCATAGACTGTAAATATGAGATAAACGAAAACTCCAAACAGCCAATAAGAGAGATTCCGCTCACACATGTGTTTCAACATGTCGAATAGGCAAAAAATAAGGCTGACGGGGGCCGAGGGGTTGCAATGGAAAACAACTAGGGCGACGACCTCTCACCGACAGTCCAACTAGGACCAACAGCCGACGATCTCCTTGATGTGTCAAAGCCTTTAGATAATTAGTTACCTGATTGGTAGTAATCTCAAAGGAAAAGTAGGACCAAATTGCACAGAATTGCTGTTTTAAAAACACAATGACAGTTATGTAAGCATAAACAATTACTGCTTTATATATTTTAAAAAAGTCTTCAGCTGACCAGACACTGCAGGTGTTTCCCATGGTGAAGCACTCATATCTCTGTATGGAAAGTTGGATTGTCTGCTCAGCTACTGAGTGCTCAGACCTCTTCACCACTGAAATCACGAATGGAAGTCAGAGGATAAAGTCTGCTGATCTTAACTTTTGACTCCAGTCGACCATCTGCTTGACAAAAAAAATATTTTCACATCATGTATTGTTGATGCTTCTGAAGGTAAAAAACCCCAAAAAACTTCAGATCATGCAAAGGTCAGATATTGCATGCGTGATGCCATGGTGATCACATACACTAAAGGTATTCTGAGACATAATGGAAGAGCCTTCCTCCTAAAAACACACGTGCACACATAAATAAATTACCCCACTAACTGTAAGTTACACAAGCTCAATACCATATATGGTATATTTGATTTTAACTTGTTTTGTATTTACACAACACATAGATGTACTAGTCCCGAAAAATAACCAAGAAGTATATTTTACATACAAATAGAGAACTTCATTGTTGTAACATATGTGGTGTGTATTGTGTATTTGGCCTCTAACTTTGTAGAGCTACACTTTTTTCTTATTTAGTGGCAGGGTATTATTATGGTTATTTCCTAACTTACTCTGCACAGTCTTTTTAATGTCTTGTTAAATTCGCAAAGGCACTATAGTCACAGCTTCACATGTATACAATGGTGTTCCTCCCATCCACAGAAAACCACTCTATGCAGGCCTCATGTAGACATGAAAAGCAGGAACATAAAACAAGCAGACCTACAATTAAAAGATGTTCTTGTATTCAAGAGCTGGAGGATTGAACTGAAGATAGATAGAAGACAAGACAATCCGCTGGGTTTTATGTTTATGTACAGTATGCGTGTGACTCTCCTTTCTAACTTTGCCAGAACATTTGCCACACACTGTGATCTCAAAAACGTTCTTGAATTTAGGACAATGACACTGCTGCTTCGTATTTCTTCTTTATCCTGTGTCCTTTAATTTAGACAGAGGGCAACGATTTTTGGTCTAACATGAGACTTATGAAAACAGCAGAAGTGGAGAAAGAATTTTCTCACATTTAAATTGTCCATTTTGAAGTGCGTGTGTGTATATATATATATATATACCGTACACTGTGTATATATATATATATATATATATATATATATATATACACTGTGTATATATATATATATATAAACACACTGTATCCAAATTAGGAAGATGTGACAGTAATTGACTTTCAATTTCTGTTATATCTTCCTTATTTGAGAAACTTGAGAGAGAGCAGGGATTGACAGGTTGTTTGTCCTCTCCGGGTCAGTAGGGAGTCCTTGACCCAGGAGGAGGAGTTTAAGTATCTTGGGGTCTTGTTCATGAGTTGGGTGAGGATGAAGCGTGAGATCGACAGACGGACCGGTTCAGCATCCATAGTCATCCGGTTGTTGTATAGGTCCGTCGTGGTGAAGAAGGAGCAAAGCCGAAAGGCGAAGGATGGATGGACAGGGTTTGACATATAGGAAAGGAGCCAGTGGTACTCGAAACCAGGGTGTCCGCCCGGAGCACAATAACCTCCGTACATAGGGCGCCCACAAAAACCAGCTCACCACCGGTAGCCTAAGTTTGGAAAACCTTCAAAGTGTCTTTATAGTTCACACACGTTTTTCTTTTTTCATTTCATGTCAGTGGACATCAGTAGATGGAAATCCTAAGTCTGACCACGAGCCCAGGTTTAAACATCCAGCCAAAGCAAAATTAGGTTCTCTATATAATGCAGTGTGCAGCTGTAATTAACAGCTCTTTAAAAATCCATTTTTCTCTGGACACCAAGGAAATCAATACTTAACTTGAAATGACCTTATTGAGCTGGATAAAAGGCTTTATTGCAGGGGCTGGGTCAGGAGCAGTTGAGCTAATGTGTTCGTTGAACAGTGGGGGATTAAAGGTGAGGTGTTCTCTGAAAATCTTACAAGACATCACAAAGCAGCAGGTCACTAACCTGAGCCTTCCTGGAGACACTGAGAGGATTACAGCAGCCAACCTCTGCTGAACTGTGCCTGTATTCAGACAGTAGTGGGGAGGCAAAGACAGCCTCTTTATCACTCAGCAGGTCCAGCCTTTTCTATTTCCTCTCTCTCCACTCAAAGTGAAAACCGCGAGTCCCAACTCTGTGCATGGAACTCACAGGGGACCAATTTACACAGGCAGCCCTTGTCTGAATCATTCTATCAATTAGGAGCCACTGTGTTTATCATCACATACATTATTGTAGAGGCTGGCCTGGTCATTGTGCTGAGGTGTGCCTCTCAGGAGAGAGAAAGGGATGAAATAAATGACCAGGGAGGGAAGCCACAGTTGGACAGGCTTCTGGACTAATCTGAAAGGACAGCTGTAATTATGAGTCTCCCGAGGAACCGACTGTGTGGCAAGTCCAATGTGTGAACACAGCGCTAACAGTCAGACAAGTCCCCCCCCCACCCCCCCACCACCACCACACATTCACACATGTTAACAACAAAGTAAGACAGAGTCAAATCAATATTTTCAATCTCTTTGGATCAATTCAGCATGTGAGTACGACGAAAGACAAGCTGGCTTTGACAAATATGAATTAATACATAGTCAACTTTTTTTGTCATGAGTTGCTTTCCTGTCTTACATTACTGTCTATTGATGAGCTGAGGATGGCTTGAGACAAAGTTGTTAATGAATCCAAGTCAAAAAGATTCAACATTCATGTATGGACTGGACAGTCATTTTCATTATGACAGTCCAGACTTAATAAAAAATGTACTTGCTTTATAATAAGTGTTCGTTTGACCATGAAGAGAAAGCAGGTTTAAATTTCCATCATGGCTTAAAGCTTCCTCACAGGAGGAAAAAAACAAAACAAAAATACTCACTAAAGATATTAGGATTGGCCACATATATCAGGGTCAGACCATAACACAGTATTATATGTTAAGTTTATGATAATGATGGCTATGAAAACAGTGCCCCTTTGTTTCCAGGGTTGCTATTCAGTGTTGAGAGACCTTTCTGTATTTCACAAACAGCAGAGGAACAGATGAGCGTCTCCGCTCACAGTGGAGTGCAGTGGGAGAATAACACTGGCATTCAGATTCCATTCATATGTTGATTACACAAAATGGTCCCATCAGTGAGAGATGATCTCATCAGAATAAAAGTGTTTCATCAATAGAGTATGATGTAATCAGCATCAAACAGATGATTTCTAGACGAGAGTGTGGAAGTGACACTGCATCTTTAAGAAGCGCACAGTGTCACCGCTGTGTTTTAGTCAAACAAAAGCAGCCAATTGGGAACGTGCAACCTGAAACCAGAAGCCCGCCTCAGAGGGCCTCACACAGACCTCAGAGCAGGGACACACCCCATGTGCTCCTGATTCAGGCAGCCAGAGAGCCACAGCCTGCTTTCCAACCAGGCAGTGCAAACACTTCCGAACTGAGAGACAGGAAATCACACTGAGCATTTTCTCGAGCTGCTGGAAATATAAACTGCAAAATCATTTCTAAAACATCGAATTGTAATTCAGAATGTGAATTTCTAGGAACAGATTCACACTGAGCTAAATGTTTAGAGTATTAGAGTAAACGGTTTAATTGAAAAAGTAATGTCCGCTACTGGTCTTCTAATTGATATCCAATACATAGACAAATTACAAACACTCTTTTGATCATTTCCTTTTAATATTTCATCACAGTATAGTTTGTATCGCTAATGCTTACACATCTATGACCACCGTTTATAGTGGATGAAGGAAAAAAACAAACACATTTCCTTCAAAACACATTAATTCAAGTTTCTCCCTTAAACCTCAATTTTCTTTTTCTTGACGTTACACTCGAACACATCAGGATGGTGTTTAATTTCACCATGTACCCGACACAAGGTGACACACCTCCTTTACTCGGCTAATTAGCTTTTAAGTTTTAACACAGATTTCAACATCGGATTACTATTTCTGACTAGCAGGAGATTCTCCAAAGTGACTGGTGAGTGGCTGCTTTGAGAGGAGGGGGAGGATTGTCCAGAAGTTTTCTCGATGATAGTCGAAGTTAAAACATTTGAGTTAAATATAATTCACATTGTTGATGTCCTTGGCCATGGAGATTGTGTAAGCCCACCTTACAAGATCTGATCTTTAAATATAAGCTGCATTTCTCTTTTCCTCAAAAACAGTATCACTAAGCTAAAACGTTTTTTTAGGTTCTAAAAAAAATGCAGAACCGAGTCCTTAATAGAACCAGGCTTGGTTCCCATCCCTTCTTTTTTTCGGCGTAAGCAGCCCTGTCAGGAGTAAACGCCCAAAATAATGAGGCAGTGGGTCCGGAGACTGGAATATCACAAGCACGAGTCCCAACACGACATGTCGTCCTTGTTTACCGCAAAATGGGCAAAAGTCAGAGAGCTGAAATTTCCCCCTGAACGGTGTCATGAAATAATGTGCACTTCGAAATCAATTCTGCTGCTCAGCAACAGAGTGAAAATGTGGATCCATTTGGGGGCTCATTCATTTCAAATTCAGAGCCACAGAAACACACACATGGGTCATCGGCTGAAGAAACTAAATTCAAGACAGTGATGGTTTCATCATTATTGTGAAGCTACCACCATCTCTTATAATTGGAAGACTTACAAAGACTAGGGGAAGTAAACCAGCACTGGTATTGCGTTCAAGCTTGACATTAAATTTTGCCACTACGTCGTCATCGCTAGTTGACGTTCAGTTTAAGTGGACACATGAGGCAACACCGATTGTTTAGCCTCGTAGCCACAGTGCAGGTAAATAAAGGGAGTTGTTAAATAGCGTTTTATCACAGATAGGCTATGTCCTGACCTTACTAGATTTATTCATCAGTCAAATAGCATTCAATGTGAGTGTCATAGTATCACACTAGCAGTTCTCCTGTCACCAGCAGAGAGCTATATGGATTACAACAAGCATTATCGCTCTCTATTATCACATGTTTATTTCATAGATCGAAGATATTGGCTGATAAATCGGTATTTGATTTTTTTTCTTCCCAATATTGATATGGCTAGTGTACCAAAAAATCCCATTGTGGTTGAGGAATCGAGCCATAATTTGCAGTTGTTAACCTGTTCTTATGTTTGACCTCAGACTCTCTGTTGAGTTGAATGAATTGCAAGATATCTCCATAGCGACCTACAATGACTATATTACCAGTTTGTCACTACCCTAAAATCTTCCCTCTTAATTCAAAATGACTTCCTCCTTCACCTGCATCAATACATTTTACACCTTCGACACTTACTCCTTTTGAAGAAGACATAAAATAATTGGACTTTTTTCACTATCATGTGTGTGAAAACACGGTAGTCTTACACTGACAATGGCAGGGGAACAAATGAGGGATTATTCTGGAGATGTGTGATGCCTCTCCTGCATTGAAGTTCCTCACACTCCATTCTGAGTGAATGTAGGTGACTCAGGGAGCCTGAGCTGATCCCAGAATTCCTCATTATCCACCCAGCAGGGAGGATCAGGTCCGCTCGCTCTGTCTCGGAGCATGCTCGGCCCGGTGAGACGAGCCCCAGAGGAGCACAGCGCTGGGCCATTGGGGGCAAACCAGGTCTGCTCATTATATCTAACTCATCCTTGGCATCTCTGCAAACCAAGTGCCACTTAGTTCCCGCAGGAGGGGTCTGAGCTAGATCACTGACGAGGTGGCAGAGCAAACAGCAGTGTGGTAATGGGAAAAGCTTTATATCAAAAGACAAATGTAGACAGAGGTATGGTTTTACCAGCAGGCGAATTTCACAAGATATGGGATATTTCACCTGTTTTTGATAGCAGTTAAGTCACACTAACTTTCTGGGTAAAAGCATTCAATTAAAGGTAACTATTGTTAATAGTGTTTGGAGGAACCAAATATAAAATACACCCACTAACAAAGGCCGAACAAGTACAGTAGAATTATCTAGAAGGTGACAGTTTCCACAAAACATATTGGAGAAAAAATTACAACTGGGTACCTTGCCCTTTCTGCCACAGTAACAAGACAACATCACGGTTGTGGTATAGCCTGCAAGAAGAGCATGTATTTACATACTTATTTGTGAGTAGATGTAATACATTTGAAATGTTCTCTTTTTTCTGCAGCAACTGAGAAAAATTCACCCAAGTCACTTAGCTTGCAGGGCAACTGCAAATACATAACTCAATGAATAAACATACAATTTGGGTGAAGCGTGTTGTTTCATTTATCAACTCTATTTCTGGGTTAAATGAATGCAGCCTTGCACAGCAGGTGAATTATGCAAGTCCAGAGGCTTAGGCCTTTGGTTGGGGGCCAGTGGCCTCCATCTCACTTTACTTTTTAAAATATTCTCCTAAGTAAACTCCGGGGCCATGGAAAGTGGCCAGTGATGCTGCCTATGCAGATGTGCTGTCGTCCTTTGCCTGAGAGGAGGGCCACAATGCCAGCCAACGCTGGTCTCAGCACATCCCAAACACTTCAGGTAAACACCACAATAAGCTAAGAAGCAGAAATTAGAAATTGTTTTGTGCTGCAGCACAGTTGCTATAGAGACTGTTGCTAATTAACTGCACTCTACCCCAGGATAACAAAGGGCTTAAGGGCACTCAGGGCGGCTCCTCTTGTGTTGAGCTCTGTGGATGGAACACTATGCCATCCCCAGGGTCTCTCAACTACAAAATACCTGTCCTCCTTGTTGCCAACTTTCATCTCAGATGCCACAGGAGGTTTTCTGTGGTGAGTGTGTGTCTGTGTGCATCTGCATGTTATAAACCCTATGGACCGGGATTACAGTGCAGTATCAGCCTCCCCGTGTTAAGCTGAACCCTTCCCCTCTTAAAAGAAAAATCACTGTTTTTCCCAGGACAAATTAATCTCTTGTAGCAGTATTGAGGACCACTTTATTTTTTTAATGATCATTTCTGATGGCATTCATTGAGTCATTCCCTTAAAAAGCATCCTTTTATAAATGTAACTTATTTTTCATTTAAAATAATATATTTAAGAATTAGCACACAACTGTACAAGATGAGATTTATATTTTTCCACCTCTTAGACATGGTGGCTCAGATGAAGCGATTTACCTCTACAGGTATGACCGTTAAATTGAAAACACAACAATGATTAGAAAACAAACATTAGTAGAGCTGAGAGAAATGAGAAACAAATGTTATCACAATAGAAAAATGTCATATCAGTCGTCATGGATAATTATCACGAATCTGAGGGTCCACTAACATTGTACCGTTTGATCATTTATTTTCTTTCAGTGAGTTCTGACGGGGATATCCTTTCAAATGATTCGGAAAAATTTGTGGCGTTTCCCAGTTTTAGCCTCACATGTCTGCTGGTATAATTAAACGTTTAACTCTATCAAACATTTGTTATTATAAAGAGAACAATTATTTCACGATGATTCATTATATCACAATATTTACCAAACCTACATATGTAATATCTTTGTTGCTATTGTCTAGGATTAGAGTCGGTTGTCTTTTATTCGGAGGGTCAGTCATATGTCACAGTGTCCTTAAGCAAGACACTCAAGCCCAAATTGCTCCATTCCAAATATTCACAACACTGAGTCCATTAACAACACTCAATCATTCAATCAAAGCATGGATTATTATATATGTACTGTCCTTCCAGATTGTCCTGGTTCTATTATATACAGTACCAGACAGAGTGCCATATAATACACATGAGTTTACATAAAACATTTTAATAAGCGATAGTATCCATTTCTTGTTCGGTTGAACAAAGTGTCCTGTCATATTAAAACAATCTGTCTCCTGCTAAGCAGTCCTCACTTACTCTGATATGTTAAGGGAGAGCAAGTCTTTTGCTACTGAGTCAATATGTAACAAGATACACAGCACATCTGGCAGGATGAAGTCTTACTCTACACCACATTTGTCTCTTCAGCAGATATTTTAGGTGGATACTAGCAATAACATTTTTCAGTATTAATTTTATTTCCTACAGCATTGTGGTAGGCCTCCTTTGGTTTTCTTCCCTGTGTTATGCTAAGCATATGTTAATAATCACAATATATGTATCCATCTTGTTTGAATGCAAGATTTTCAGAGAAGCACCTATGATCTATATTGAGAGACTTTGGGACATTTTGATTTTGCTATAAATCAAATTAATTAAGTCTCAGTGAATTCCTTCTTGCTCTGTAATTTGTCAAAATGACAAAATTTAAAAGAATATTTTTCTTTTTTAATGCAATATTCAACCAGCAAGATGAACATTTGCATCATATTACTAATGTCTGTTCCATTGCAGCCTGCACTTAGCTCTGCTCATTTATAACTCTAGTAAAACTGAATTGTCATGCTTTAGTCCACAGTAGAGGGACAGCCTCTGGCAGCCTCGCTCTGTATTTAATTTTTTTCATTTTTTGCGGGGGGGATGGACAGTGGGGAGGGTCCTGTTGTCTGAGCCCACATCTTTGTAGTGGCAGCTGAGGGGATTCACTGCAACTCATAGAATTTACATTTCGTTTGGCCGGCAGGGTCACATGACAGCTGCAGGCGAATGCTCTGAGGGGCTTTCTGCTTTCACTTGACACTGACAGGCTGTGAGACAGTCCAACACCACAGAGAGAAAAAAAAATCCCTCTTTCCATGATATCATCCAGCCAGGAACTGGGGGGAAATGGAGGGAGGAGAGGGGGCACAGCTGGTGGAAGCCACAGTACCATCTGCTACTGACTTATACTTCATGCTGCTTTACTTACAAACTTGCACTACTTTGAACCAGAGTAGATGCTGAACGGTTAAACTCAGAGAGCTCTTCATTTAATATTGCATTAGTCAGCAGAGCCATGCACTGGTAGCTTATTTACTGTCTTTTAATGACTGATCCATTGTCCAACAACAGTCACAAAGTATTAATGTATTAACATGTAATTTAAAAAAATAAGTTATGTTATGTTCTGTTCTGTTCTATTTCTTAGCGAGGTAGAGATACTTCCTAGAGGCAACAAAAACAAGTCACACATCAGCCTTATTAAACAGCGCTGATTAAAAAAGTTCATTTATGAGCTTTAGATCTCCTGGTAGAACAGCGTTGTATCATCAGGACGGAGCCAGGTTAGCTGTTTCATTCTGTTATGATTGTTTTTTGCTCTGCTAACCTTCTGGCAGATGCTTTATATCTACTGTTACAGATATTGCGTAGTTAGACACACATCTACACTCACCATACATCTTTCCCTCATCAGACAGGATGATCTTTCTGCGTCCACAAGGAGGATAGATGGCCAAGGCCTCCTGGAAGCTCTGCTCAATATCAGGGCTCCACACCCCTTCTGCATCATTGTCTACCGTAGGCTTGTCTGCCGAGTCGCTCATCCTCTCCATGTCTTCGGCAGGGCTCTCGCTGCCGCTCCAGCTGCTGGGATCAATGGTGGCGGTTGGGATTTCCAAGCTGAAGCCTGGAGCAGACTAGGGAGAGACCTGGAATTCCCAAATAAACAAACACAACCAAACAGTTACTCTACACAGCAGAACAGTGGACATCTGCTTCCAAAACAACACAGTACACATGGTTAGTTGAGAGCACAATATGGAGTCGAGGCAGCCAAACAAGCTTGGACATTGCCAAAAATGTTGTTGACTTGATTTACAGTGGATGTTATGGGGTTTAACAATTGCAGTTTCTCTCATGGACTTGTAGCACCTTCTCATTAAATGACAGAACACAGGATAAATGGTTTCATTTTTCACGTGTTTCAGAAAAGCTGAGCATTTTGGAGTCAGACAGGTTATGTAGTCCATGTCTGAAAAAAAGTGTTTTTGTTTTTCCATAGCCATGTTCATGAATTGAATTGAACATTTTTAGATGGAACGGTGACAATGCAAAAATGGTTTATACTTTGTTACAGACGTGTAATATATAATAAATGTTTGCACTGATGTTCAAAACATGTTCTAAAACATGTTCATGTGTGATATGAATGAATGCAAAAGCAGTCAGGAAGAACACTGCTGTGTTCAGGCTGGAAATAAAGAGTTTTGCACTTAATTACACAATGGTGACTTTATTGTGTTCTCTGGGAATTCAGACCGAGTGCCCCCATGTGTGGACATCATTTTTCTCAAAAACAACATCATGTAAAAATATGATGCTTAGTTTTTATACTTATCAAGTTCAAATAAGCCCAAATAGCAAAGATAAATTAAAAATGCTTTCCAAACAAGAGCTTACAAGGTTAATTGTGTCCATGCTTCGGAAATAGACAGAACAAATACCTCGACACATATAAGACATAATTGTCTTAATTATGGGTAAACAAATTATTTATCCAGGGGAGAGGATGTTTTAAAAAGCCTTCTCTCGGGCAAAACAACAAAGAAGAATACAGCAAAGGTCCATCTTCTAAAGGCCAGTTCTCTGAGCAGTTCTTTGGGAAGAGAAGAAGCAACAAGTGGCTCTATACTAGATTATTTAACATACATTTTATATTGTTGAAGACATCTACAAGATCATAAATGTCCCTGACTAACTCGTACCATGTGACCGAAAGTGTTTGTTGTCACAGTATTTTTGAATACATGACATAACTTTCTGCACTCTGCATCACAAAATGGCTACATACATCCTGGTAACATAATGACAAAGGATGTGTAATGTTTTGGTTATATGTATCTAAGTGGCTCCAGCATCCATTCAAATGGCTACTGTGGATGTTTTTTACAGATTGAGGAGTTTCTGTCTTCCGTTTGTAACTAAAATCCAGTAAGGTTTTTTTTGTTTTTTTTCTGAAGCTCTGCACTCTTTCCAGACAACTGCTTCCTCCATGAGCAAGATTCCATTCAAGCAGCACAGGCTGTCAGGAAGTGGGAATAGCAGCATATGTTTCTTTCTGCATGTCAGTTTGTGAGGGGGGAAGGGGGGATGGGAGCAAGCTGTTTTGGGGGGGGGAAGACTCCCAGAGAGCAGAGAGGGCTTTTACTGAATTCCGTTTTTGTGTGCTGACTGCTGACACTGCAGAATGAACACACAAACTGATGAGGGAGGGGAGGGAATTTCCATTTCAACCCGGGACTCTTTCTAGATGTGCTGCTCTTATCCCAACCAAATGATGAACTATGCTGAACTGTGATAACTTTCAGCTTTAATTTTCGTACGAAGATGGAGGATGAGGAGGATTTTTGTTTCCATTCTTTTAAGTCAAACGCTGATTTGAAGTTGTAGTTTTAAAAGCTTGAAAAGTATCTTATGCTTTATGGAACAGTGTTGGTGAAAGTATAATCTATTCAAAAAAACTATTGAAAGCTAAATCATTTCATCCCACATTTTTCTGTATAGTCATAGTCATTACACTTGTTTCTTTGTCATAAAAATCTATATTTCTTCCATGAGAACTGGTCCAAAGACTCAACAAATCACATTTTTCACAAAAAACAATTCAATATTTCAGCAAAAATTAAACCATAAACTGTTTCTTTCTGGACTGTTCTTTCCTAAAAAAGAAAAGTCTTGGTTTTGCTCAAGATTTCTGCCTCTTAAAGGAAGTGTCTTCTTACTAAGGATGGGAATCGTCAGTCACCTCACGATTGGATTACGATTCAGAGGGTCATGATTGGATTATCAAACGATTCTCAATGCATCACGATGCATTGCAATGCTTCTCAACTTTGGATCTGTATACAGGGTTCATTTGTACCCATCAATGCAAACAATTAGGTGAATTTAAAACCTTTTTATTCAAAATCTTTGCAACGAATAAATCCTACCAACAGCTGCCCCTTTGCAAAAATATAGTGGGCCAGTCCATTGCGTTAATAATCGATTATGGACTTTCCTGCTTCGATGCAGAATCCTTCAACAAAGCATCATGATGCATCTTAGAATCCATTGTTTCCCCCACCACTACTTCTTACCACAGTAACTTTGGTAAGTAAGAAATTAGGAGAAAGAAAAGGAAACATTATTGAAATACCCAAGTAAAATGTAAAATCAACAACAAAATACCATTATGTGCTTTTACTATATTCTAATCTGTGTCCTTTAGTGGATACTTTGTGATAAGCTTTTAACAAATTCAGATGCAGTGTACAAAAAAAACTGATGCAAAGAACAGATGTGTGGAGAATGTGCAGACAAATTAGTCAAATGAAGGTGAATAAATCATGACTGCAGACTAGCATCAATCCAGCATTCATAAATAATATGTTGAGAAATTTACACTTTGTTCTTTCTTTGTAATAAAATAACTATACACTGTTAACTTTGTCTCTTTAATAGAGGATGTGCATCAATGTTCATGTTTGTGTCGACTGTTCCACTACATATTGTATGCCAGAACTTATATTGTACCGGTCCAAATCTTTTACTGTGTGGAAAATAAAGTATGTGGGGTCATTATTCCCTTGAGTTTAGTTTCAATCCTCTAATCCTTGTTCCTAGTTGCTGCACTATCATAATGTTGATATGATATGATAATGTATGATATGTCCATTTTATACCACTATGATGTGGCATGTGGTGGAATAATGTAAGAGGAAATGAGTGAGGGGTAGGGTTACTCATGTGTGCACAGTAAACAGTGACTGCTAACTTCTACTTTTACAAAATGAGAAACCAGACTATTGTCCTTAATATGGATCTTTTACTGAATATCTCTGCAGAAATGTTGATTAAGTTTGACTTAGGGCAGGTGTAAAATGACTATCTTACAGAGCTAATCAAGTACAAGCCAATTTTTTTTATTTTATTTGACTTAAAGTATTGAGTACTCTTATACCTTAGAGGCTGCAGTGCACATAAGAGAATAGGACTCTAAAAAGGTTGTTTAATTAAAGGACCTCCTTTATAATAAAGTGTCATGTAACACTAATTATGTGGCATCATTACTCTCACTTTGATTCCAGCGTTTAAAAAGAAAAAAAAATAAGGTATTCCATAAGCAAACTATGTAGTTGTCCAGAAATATGATCTTAATTCAAAGATTATTATTCTGTTACGGATGCTATTAAAATGTATCGCAGTACAATACTTGCCCTTCAAAATACTTAAGTAAAGAATCTTATTTTAAAAACTCCTCAAAAATTACAGGTAGACAAAAAAGCAACTCAATTAATGTAACATTAACACGTGTCTATTGTAATGTTTATTCTCCGTAAATAACACAAATTCATCCCCTTCCTCAATAGATTTTTTTTGCAGACTGTGACAAGTATTGGATATTTCTGTCTTGTGCAAAATGTGAATGACCTGGCAGCATTTTCAATGAAGACGGTCTCTTAGCACTGTAGAATCTACTAATTATGTCTGTCAAAAGAAGGTATGAATGTCACCCGTGGAGACACTTGTGGCTCCAAGATAAGTGCATACTTCTGTCTTTGCAGGTTCGCACCATAGAAATGGTCTTATTTGTGAGATGCAGGGTGAAGATGGCCTGCAATGCAATTAGTGAATATGGCAGCTAAGCAGAGTAGCTGTTACATGGCATTATAGGAAATCACTCTTACCGTGAGATTACATAAACCACTCACCAAGCTGGAATCCAGCTCCTTAAATTAAGAGAACCCATTTCACCCATCAGACAGAGCAAGGTAATGAAATAGCAGATGAGAGGTCTCAAATGTAATTTTCCATGTGGAGTTCTTTTGTGCCGTTATCTCAGAGGGTGCAATAATGATTCTGTGAATGACTTTTGTGCACCCCATAATGGCTCACAGTATTTAAGGCCACAGTGTGTAAAACTATAATTACCCTGTGATTTCAAAACTCAACATCCACATGTTGTAAAGACATATTCTGGCCTTTGCATAATTACAAAAGCAATGTCAGAAGTATTCCATTTTGAGCAACACGTAACTAAGGACATTGAAAATGACAGACATTCCATTTAGTTTCTGTCACAAACAAATTAATCACCTTGGAAGAGCATGTTTGGAATGGAATGAAGTGTTTGACAGCAGGTCTTTGAGGGCCTTGAGAGGCGGTAGCTGGGAACGCGCAAAATATAATTGAGCGAAAAATCTGGAATGCAAGAAAACGACTTCAAATTAATTTGTTTAGAAGAAATTAATACTCAAGGTAAAGTTGATGCATGCACCCAGTGTTATAGACTAAATCAAAAACAACGAAACAATGAATCTGAGGCTGGGAGTTTAGTGAAAAGAAAATAAAATAAAACATTTGCAGCACACACTTTAACTATTGCAACTTTAAAAAAAAGCAAAGGGCTTCATGGGAAGGACATTTTTAATTACCACACTCACTTTTAACCAGACTTCACACAGTAAGTCACCATTAAACTTAGGTAGATTGTCAGGACAAAACTATTGATTGTGTATTGCATTTTCCTTTAGGTTTCATGAATAATACGGGGTACAGACGAATGAATAAACAAGGTTTTCAATACCAATTTCCTAAGGTCTACTGAAATCTCACTTAGGCTGTCTCTGTTATTGGCAATGGCCCGGTGTTTATTTCATGCCTCTTTGAACCGACAGGCTTAGGTGCCATGAATCTGTCTGATATCATCCCACTCAAACGTGAGGCCTGGATCCCAGTGCCCTGTAACCATCAGACCACTGTGGGATCAATCTTTGTTTACCAGAGAATGGGATTGATTTACAGGTTCTGTCAAAGCAGCCCTCTCCACCTGCCGCAGACAGACAAACACGTAGCAACAACATGACCTGGACAGCGTCAGATATGTGGGCAGCTCAGAAAGATGCATGTCTAAAAGGTATTTCACTTTGAACAACAGAGGAAGATTATCTGTGTATCTAAGCGACAAAAAAATGTGCCCGTGTCCTGCAGGTAATACCAAAATATGAATAAAACAGTGTACCATTCAAACGTGAAATGTAATGAAAGCTCAGAAGACATTTGCCTATCAAAAATGTGCAGTGCATTCCAGACAGCATGTGCCAGTGTCACAGTGGTGAGGAGTGTGAGCGGAACACATAAAGCTCAGGAAATTAAAGCTGTAAATAAAGGTCCGTCAGATAAAGGATCTCCTGACAGTTATGAGAGCAGCGCAGGCCGAGGGTTGGCCGCTGGCTCATTCAGGACGCGTGCGGATGGGCATGAAAAAACAAATCACAGTGATGAGCATGAAGGCCACCATTTGCATTTAGCTCTGCCAATTCACACTGACGCTCATCTCTTTTCTTCTTCCTCTCCAGCCATATTTTATCCCCTTATGTACTTCTTTTATTTTTTTGGCTCTGCTTTCTTTTTGTTCTTTTTTTTTTAGAAAAATCTGAATTTCACACCAAACTCCTGATCTAGATAAAACTGCCTCTAAAGACGAACTGAGCGGCTGGTGAAGCTGACAAAATGAATTGTGTCTTTTTATAAATATTAACCAATTATGAATAATCTGACCTGACTTTTAGGAAGAATTTGGCTGCATTAACAACATACTTTAACAAATTATTTTGCAATATTACTGGTAGCATAGATATGATTTCAGACAGGTAAGTGCATTGAGTTCTCAATTTAACCTAAGTCCACTTCTTGTCTCGTCTTTCTTGGTTGAAGCTTCCCAACAAACAACTTTAAAATCTAAAGACAAAGCAAAGAACTGTTGTTGTCTTTTTCCAGAAATAAATGAAAGTGAAGGAGGTGAATTGAGGACAAGGCTCTCCACAGATGAGTGAATACAAACGTTCAAAAAGGTAACATATTGTCCTTTATTTTTAAAGATTATTTTGGGGCTTTTCGAGGCCATTATTGTAGATACATGACTGTGGACAGAGTCGGACAGAGAGAGTGGGGAACAACACCCAAGGAGCCGCAGGTCAGATCCAAACCTCCGTACATGGGGCGCCTGTCCAAACCACTCGGTCCTTTACACGTCTACAGTTTGTATCACCTCTCGTCCATCAAAAACATTATTCGTTTTACTAAGAAATCCAACACAAAACTGTAAAGTTTATTGACCTCTGTCGCCTGCTGTTATTGGAATTTTATGTTTATCAAAGGACAATGAAAAAAAAAAAAGAAGCAGAAAAGGTTGACAATTCTTGTGACACACTAAGACAGCAGCTGTCTTCAGTGTAACAAACATGGAATTCAAACCAAGAATATTTACGAGTGATCAAAAACCACAAGTCAGTCACCCTGCTTTGTTAAATAGAAAGACCAACACCTGAAAGTACAGAGTGACACTAATAAATTAGGATATTATAACAGTCGTTTTTGTTATATGTCTGGGAGCGTTTAAGGATTTTCCTGTTTTGAACAAATATAAATGAAAGTTTAAGACCAACAAAGAACTTATAGAGCTCCACTGTCAGGGGAAAACTTTTCAGACAGAAGTGAGCCTCTCTGCTGGACTGGACATGCTCCTTCTGTATGAACATGGGCACTTTCATTTTTTCTTGCACACATGCACAGTACTGATACTTAAATACTCACAAGGGCAGCAAATGTGTATTTCAGTGAAGCTGAAAATAGTACCCAACAAATGCTCTACTTTTTGTGTAGCTTGAGCTATATTTTAAAGAAATGTGTATGTATGGGGACCCAGCACATTGAGCTTCTCTCTCTCTCTCTCTCTCTCTCTCTCTCTCTCTCTCTCCCTTTTTTTTGGTACTGGTACCAAATCACCTTCCATGCAAGCTACAGTGGGTCAGTGCTTAAAAGCTGGAGGTAAATGATTGCATGCTAAATTGTCAAGAGACAATCCTCATTAGTGGCGAACACACTAGACAACCAACAAAACAGTACTATGGATAGTTGTTCTGAAGTGGCAAACTACTGTCAAAGAATTGTTTATTCTGAGATACAAGTTTCCTGCATTACAGGGTAGGTAATTTCCTCCAGATACACTTTTAAAGATTTTGATTTAAATTGTCTTTAGGTCCGGATCACCCAGCGGTTCAATTCGGTTCGTGTTGGTACAGCACGTATTTTGCAGCATTTCCATTGACTAAAGTTGGGAAAGATGCCCAAATGACTGATCTGTACCGTCATACTTTTTGGGTCCCTTCTGTTGGGGTGCCAAGAATAACAATCTGACCCTAAAAGGTGGAGCTAAACACTGCAGTCCGTTGATTGGTCGAAAGAATCGTCACTTTCCATGCGATAGCGGCAAACACAACCCCGCCATGTTTAAATACACAGTCAATTGTTTACGTCTGTATTTCTCCTCGCGGCACACAGCCTTCTCTGAAACAAAGCTGGATTGCATTTTGTAACAAAGAGTCACATGCCAATGACAAAGTAGATGAATTGCTGGATGTCTTCCATTGTTGGTTTTCTTAATGTTTCGCGTTTCTCTCCTATTATTTATTAGTAGAGTAGCTGTTAGCTATTAGCTGCTATGACGTGACGCTATTTCGTAACTGACGCGGCTATAGGCATCCAGCTTACACAACGTCTACCAAATATGGCACGGTTGGCTCTGGAAACGCAAACAGGATGAGGCTTTACCAAACCAAACCATACCACAGTGCTTGATTAACAATTCATGTGCTCTGAAAAAGAAACGAAAAAAAATCTGTCATCTGTAGCGGTTGAAAACTTGTGCAAACTTCCACCAGTATCTGCTCTTGGTACACATTTTATGAACCAATCATGCCTCTGTCTCCCTGCTCGTTCTCTCCCCCATACATGCATGAGCTGCAATCCAATTGTGGACCAATGGCACTAGTGCATGTACTGTAAGAGGGGGGTAGCAGCTTTTAAGGGATCACAAAGGGGAGGGGGTGGGGGAAGACGAAGCAAAATCATGCTAGTTTTCAAAATGATCTACCTTGCCTTTAAATACTTGCATGTGTTAAAACACAAGGTTCCAAAGATTACTGAAAAACGTATCAAATCCAGGCTGTTTGCACCAACATACCCGCCACTCTTCAACAGTCTTCAATTGTGGCAAATCTGAAATGTGCATTCACAGCTCTGCTACATAGTTTAATTTGTAACAAAGAGTATCCAACGGGTGCCTTATAAGACATTTTAATTCAAATAGTTCCTGTTTGCACAGAACTGCCCACCACTTAAATCAGAGGTCTGCCACTGAAACATTCGTAACCGAAAATGATGTAGCTAAAATTCACTAAGAGACATTAAAGGATTACAAATTGAAAACATCTTACTTTTTTTTTATGAACAAAAATAACAGACAGTCTGAAAACTGGAACGATAAATGATGTATTGTTGGTTGGCAGCGCAGCTAATCCATGCCAATGATTCAATAATAAACCAACAAGACTCCTTGTTGAAGATGTGTACTATTTGGGTCTATTAAACACATCAAAGAAAGAAAAAAAACAGTCTGGACAATGCTCCATTGCTGTGTCCTGGGCTCAGATTCCAAACTAATTTAGCAGGAACAGCCTGCATATTAATGTTGGACGCTCACCCTCCAGTTTATCTGCGCCTCCACTGAATCCAGGGCACCTTCAGGGCAGAGAGAGCCTGCCTGATCTGTGTCGCCCATGATAACAATACAGCGACCATTGATGAAAGGTCTTGTGGGAATTTATTACAAGCAACGACTTGGGAACACAGTGCCAGACAGACTGAATAACCCGCATTTGAATACAAGCCACAAATTATACACAGTTTCAGTAAATGAAGTGACTGTGTGCTTTTTGTTCCATGG
Source organism: Symphodus melops (assembly GCF_947650265.1). Classification (NCBI taxonomy): domain Eukaryota; kingdom Metazoa; phylum Chordata; class Actinopteri; order Labriformes; family Labridae; genus Symphodus; species Symphodus melops. The sequence goes on along the minus strand of NC_136693.1, from coordinate 14,357,883 downwards.
GTTTCCTTTCACATCACTACGACTACTATGGCCGGGCAGCACTGAGAGGGGAAGTTGTTGGCGCTGAGATTTCCTGCTTTCATTGTGGTTGAGAACTTAAATTGTTTATAGTGGTTTCAGAAACTGACTCATCAAATGATTCATGGTGTACATACAGTGTTGCTTTTTATCTGTGTAATCACAAGCAGCTTATTCAATTGTCTTTTTATTCAAACAAGAGTACAAAGAAGAAGTGCACATCCCAGTGTCAAAATAACTTCTGAAGCACTTTACGTCAATAATGAGTGGTTATGGCATAATGCTGTCTAAATGCTTTTTTTCCCAGCGCACATGACTGCCATATGGTAAAAATTATAAGGCTGTAATAATACAGCGGTATGACTTCAAGGGATTGGAGAAGTTCAATCAATGGTGCTTTAAATAAAAGTAAAGAGGATCAAACATGACTTGTTTCTTTTGAACCACAAAGTCTACTACCGCTCCTGGGAATTGAACTCAGTGTGTCATCCATAAAAATGCACAAGGAGGGAAAAAAAGAAATGTGTTGCTCTCACTAAGGTGGTTGACAGGGCCAAAGTGCATTTGGTAGCTGGCAGTCATTTTATGGCTGCAGCACTGAAGCAGATTTACTTAGATGACGTCAGTGGCTTTGAGCCAGCTTTTCCTTTTTGGTGGCACTCTCGGCTGGCCTCAGTGGGCCCTGCTCAAACTGCTGAGCAGCAGCGCATACTCTAAAATTCCCTTTCTACACCAGGGTTTACCTCAGGGCACACACAGTCTGGAAGCCTGCAGGAGTGTCCTCTTTTTAAAGCAGGCTTTGACCAAGGAGAACACTGATGTTTGATGTGATTCTCCCTCTGCCACACATCACATCTAGTTACACGATTAATGACAGTGTGGCCAGATTCAATTACAAATCACAGATCTTTTTCTCGCCCAGGATTTTTAGAACAAAAAAAATATTATCGGGAATTACTGTTTCAATTATATACAGGAACATAATGTGTTCACATTCCCATGAGGAACGTCACCGACTCGCACCACAAATAGAAAACATTCCTTGTCATATGCTTGCAGTACATTTGCTTTATTTTCAGTAAAATAAAGCTTTTATTTTTAACATCAATTTTCTGGTAATCCATGCATAATGGATTATACGCATACAGCAATATTTGTAAAAGATACCACAGCTTTTACCTCAAAATTCAAAAAATGTAATCCAGCTATAAAAACATTATTATTAAAGATCTGAATGAATGGAAGGGCTACCAAAGATTAAACCTACACACACAATACAACTCAAGAGAAAGAGGATTCTCATGATTTGTTTGGAAGTGAATGTCTTGTCCATTTAGTGTTAAAAAAAAAAAACATATGAACTTCTCAAAATTCACAGTGAGTCAAAATAAATCCGTTGACAGAAAACTTGAGAACTATTATCTCAGATGACCTTAATAACAAATTGAACTGCTTCAACGATTGGATCGATTTCAGACGTATGATAGGACTCTTGATGAACAACTATTAATGCGAGTGTAAATGTAACTTCTACTTCTAAAAGGGAAAATAAATACATCACTGCTCTATGGCACCTGTTGCATAGACGCAGAGATTACACAGGTGCCTCGCATGAGCAGATGGTTCTGACTGTCAAACAAACCTAAGATTGATATTTGACGTTATTCTTACCCTTAAGCTTTTGGTAACTGTAAAAATAGCCAGTGAACAGTATGAAATACTTCTTTAGTTAAAAAGAAAGCGATGTGACTCTAAGTTTTCTTTTTAACATTCCTCTGTCATGATTCCTTTAATGTCTCGCTGTATAAATAAACTCGCCTTGCCTATACCAAGCTCAACACACTTCGCTGCTACAAGGGAATTTGCAAAAACGAAATGAATCAATATTTTTGATGTGATTCCTTGTACAGGACAATGTCCAAACACAATGAATAAATATTTCTTCAAAACAAGATCTGCTGAAAGTTGACAACCCCTTGAACAACATCCAGTGAGGTCAACCGGAGAAAAGACCAGCCTCACTTCGCTCCAAGTAAGCAACACGGTCCGCTCTGTGCTTCACAAAAGCACATCATTCTTTCCACACTTCACCAACGATAGACTTCACTCTCTGTTGTGCTGCCCTCTGACCTTAACGAGACACTAAATCTGAAGGAAAACTGTTTTAAAGTTTAGACTGTGGTTAAATATGTCCACCTCAGCACGCACTACATATACTTTCTCATACTCATTGGCTTCTGCTTTCATCTCAATCCCTCTCTTTTGCTCATGAATAACTGTAACTGAAATAAAGAATAATCCTCGAACAGATGGATAAAGGCTCAGTGTCATCATAGCTGCTAACATGAATGTTGTAGTCTTCCGAATGAATTACAGTTATTCATAAATGTGCTGCGTTATAGCCGATGGTAGTTTGGGAACTCCTCGTTTAAAAGGCAAAGTCTCATTCAATTAAACAAAAACAACATAATCCTTGAAAAAATGTTGTGCAGGCTTCCCTCCAGAAGGTCCTCTGGTTGTATAACCTGGAAACAAATAATCTCTCAAAAAAGAAAAATTATCAAGTGTTATTTATTCCCAGCAAGGTGCTTTGCTCCGGGACGTGTCTGGTGTTACGCCTGACTGCATTTAAATGGTTTCCTGGAAATGATAACAGACCTGTTCATGTTAATGAAATTAAAGATATTGCTTCTCATACTTCTTGTTGTCTATTCTTTCTTGGGATTTACATCAAATGTTACACAGCACTTGACTGAAAGATACATTTGTGAAGTACCGAGAACCAGATGCCTTTCTTTTGCATCAAAAAAAAAAGTTGAAGTGACAAAAAAATAGGTGAAGTATTATGGACAGCAAATTGATTTTTGTTCAAGAGCCTCCTTTTGAAGCAAGTTCAGGTCTATGTGCCACTCAGTGATGTCGAGCCTCCACTAAGCTGATTACAATACAGCAACTTTCACAAAATTGACATTTTGAATTTTTCAGAGAAATTTTCAGTGAATACTTGTTTTTCTACCATACAATGCTCTCAAATGGTACAGCTGACTGGAGAGCTCACAAGAGTATGAATGTGGTTAATTCACATTTATTTTGTAATTACTTGCTTAATTAGTGAAGTATAAGGACACCTTGATTGAATCACAGCAGCATATCTGAGCTGAGTAAACTGTGACCTGATGACCTGGCTGGGCTGTTTGTTCAGAGTATAAAAAATCTGACAGTTTACAGAGGTAAATATTCAGTCAAGTGACAGCAGAAGGCCACAGAGAGCAGATATTTAGGGGGTGCATTCACTTTTTAAAACCAACTCTGCTGTTGCAAACTGTTGCCATTTTTTTCTCACAACAAAGCTATGTGACTGTAACCATTGTAAGGAGTCAAACTTTGCAACACATGCGCGCACACACGCACACACACACACACACACACACACACACACACACACACACACACACACACAGCTGGACAGGCAGTTGGGGGGAGTTTAGTTTTAGCTGACCATGCATTTCCCAAAGTAGAGTAAGGTAAAGGAAAACAATGAAGCCTACACCCCAAAACTGCAGCTCCTAACATCAAATATGCATTTTCCTTTATTTCACGGTGACTTCGGTTTAAAAAAGATGACGTGAAAATATTTTTGTAAAAACGTCGGTTAAAAACGAGTACATTATTTTGGACTTTAGTTAGGGAGGAACACTGAGGAGGAGCAGGAGCTTTGGGTTAATGTTTCCCTCCGGTTCACTCGATAGAGTTACAGTAACAACATGGAGAACAGAACACAAACTGCTGAGAGAAACATGCAAAAAAAACAACAACAAAAAACATTTACTTACTCTTGACTTCGATGGCGTTTCCCAAAAGGCACCGTCAAAACGTGTTGAAGCAACAAGTCTCTCCACGGTGTTCCCTTCGAGATGGTCCGAAAATGGTCCAACAACTCCCGACTGAGCCAACTACGGAGAGCAAAACAGCAGCGTTCACCACCGTCATCTTATCAAAAAAAGGGGATATTCGTGCAGTAATGTTGTTAGTTCCTCCTGATTCCTTCTTAGAGTTTCCTGAGGATCTAACACGGGACACAGCAGCATCTGACGCTTCTCATAGGGGCGTAGGATCGGGCTTCTTTTCAAAAAAATGTGAAAAATGTCAAAGATTTTCGCTGCTATGTCAGAGCAATAGGCTACAACCGTGAGTGTTCAAAGTGAGCACCCTGTTGCAACAGCGATCAGAATCGGCCATCTATCTCTGCGATGGAAACAGACGACCTAACGCTACTTCCCGCTATGGGATAAAGAGTAAAACACCTAAATAAACCAACATATTTAATAATAAATTGTCCAATATTTGTAAACTAAACCAGTGAACAGAAGTCTACAGCCAGTTTGGATACCTGCAACTACCATTGAAACTTACCTCGTTATTGATATCTCATATAAAATGTCCCTTTCTTTTGGTAATGGGATGTTACATGGTATTTTTTAATACTATGTCAAGTTATTCTGGTGTTTCTGGGCCAGCCAGGAAGGTGTAGGTGAATCGCTTCGCGCACTGACAGAGATGCGAAGAATGCTCGGAATGAGAAGAGGAATGAAATGAACGCAAAGAGCGAGTTTGCGCCGGGGCGGAGCGAGAGGTGGCGTCATCCCGAGCCCCGAGCAGCCAGCCTGGGCAGCAGGCAGCAGGGGCAGGGAGGGTACAAAACATCCCGAGAACCGACGACGCCTTTAAGGACACCGCAGAACTCAGAGATTACAGTTTTCTCGGCCGTAAAGGCAACTCGTACTGGAATCACCGTCCGTCGCTATCGTTGTATTGACAGGTAAGTCCCTCTCAGATAAACACAAGCATACAAAGCCCATTTCTAATGTACTTTTGGCTTTAGGTAGCCTATTTCTACTCCGCTAGGCTCACTAGTTTTTTACATTAGTTCCAAGACAGTTTGCATATCCTACATTTGATTACATTTGCAATATGCCAAACGTCTTAATGCGAATAATATATTTTACTTTCACTGAAGTTAGATCTAGAATAGAGCTATTTACCAGTAGGCTATACATCTTTAACGTTAGGTTATAGACTATTGCTTTTAAAGATGCAATAATTCATTATAGCCTATTGTGCACTAAATGTATTTTTCTTTAAATTTGTTAGTCTACAAAATTTGTGCTCAATAATCATCATTTTTCTTAGAGTTTATTAAGATACTAAATCTATATTTGCCTAAATTAGAGCCAATGAAAAGATTTTTAAGGGTAAGCCAACAGAAATATTGCCTAATTAGGACTATATTTAAGACATAGGCCAAGTGAAGAGCGATGACTTGAGAGAATCTGCACCTTTGTGTTGGAAAGAAAATATTTGAGACAAGAACTGTTCATGAACATAGTTAGATTGTGTTTACATAATGTTAATCTTCCCAAACATAATTGTTTCAGCCTGGTTTCTCTGTCATCCATCATTTTCTCCTCAAGAAAAGACTGAAAAGACACATTCTTTTTTAATTGATAGGCCTACATTCTTTATGGTAGCCTTTATGGACGCCCTAAATTGAGTTCAGTCTTTTGGGGCTTCCGTAGTTCACAGGATTCACAGTGGCTGACTTCATGCGATTGACCAAATTCAAACAGGAGAGAGGGCAGGATATTGAAGCAAGCAGTCATACAGATTGAATGTGATGAAACTGATGGATAAACAAACTGTGGCTTCCATATACCTTATAGACAATATGATATAATCCCCAATTCTCAATTAAGTTGGGATGTTGTGTAAAACATCAATAAAAACAAATTACAATGATTGGCAATTCCTTTTCAACCTATACTCAATTGAATACACGAAAAAAAGACAAGAAATGTAATGTTCAAACTGATACAGTATTTTGTGTTTTTGGATATATTCACTCATTTTAAATTTGAAGTCTGCAACACGAGGTTCCAAAAAACGTGGGACAGGCACAACAAAACACAGGGAAAGTTGGTGAATGCGCAAAAAAAGCCTGTTTGAAGCATTCCACAGGTGAACAAGTTTATTGGAAACAGGTGAGTGTCATGATTGGTAAAAGGAGCATCCAAAAAAAAGGCACAGTCATTCACAAGCAAGGATGGGGTGAGGCGCAACAGTTTGTGAACAACCTCGTGAACAAATAGTCCAACATTTTAAAAACAACGTTTCTCAACATACAATTGCAAGGAATTAGGGGATTTCGTCATCTAAAATCCTTAATATCATGAAAAGAATTAGACAATCTGGTCAAATCTCTGCACTTAAGAGGCAAGGCCGTAAACCACATTGAGTGCCCGAGACCTTCGATCCCTCAGGCGGCACTGCATAAAAAACCAACATCATTCTGTAAAGGATATTACCATGTGGGCTCATGCACACTTAAGAAAACTATTGTCACTTAATACAGTTTGTCACTTCATCCACAAGTGCAATTTAAACCATGCAAAGTGAAAGCCATATATGAACAACACCTAGAAATGCAGCTGGCTTCTCTGGGCCCGAGCTCACCTGAGATGGACTGGTGCAAAGTGGAAAGTGTGCTGTGGTCTGACGAGTCCACGTTTCAAATTGTTTTTTGATATATGGACATTGTGTCCTCCAGGCCAAAGAGGAAAAGGACCATCCAGATTGTTATCAGCGTTAAGTTCAAAAGCCAGCTGTGATGGTATGGGGGTGCGATAGTGCCCATGGCAGGGGTAACTTACACATCTGTGAAGGCACCATTAATGCTGAAAGGAACATTTGGAGATACATGCTGCCATTCAGGCGATGTCTTTTTCAGGGACGTCCCTGCTTATTTCAGCAAGACAATTCCAAGCAACATTCTGCACTTGTTAAAACAGTGTGGCTTCGTTGTATAAGAGTGCGGATACGAGACTGGGCTGCCTGCAGTTTATACCTGTCTCCCATTGAAAACATGTGGCGCAATATGAAGCACAAAATACGGAGACCCTGGACTGTTAGGCAACAGAAGTTGTAAATCAAGCAAGAATGGAAACAAATTCCTCACATCAAGCTTCAACAATTACTGTCCTTAGTTCCCAAATGCTTATTGAGTGTTGTTAAAAGGAAAGATGATGTCACACAGTGGTGAACATGCCCCTGTCCCAGGTTATTAGGAACGTGTTGCAGACTTCAAATTCAAAATGAATAAATATTCGCAAAACAATTTTAGAGAATGTCCCAACTTCATTGGAATTAGGGAGTGTATGTATTAATAAGCATTTTGATTGATGGCACCATACTTGTTAAAGTGGCATCCTGACATCCATTCAATTGAAACTGTAAAACCAATGTAAACAAAACATGTTCTGTCCTTTAACAGTTTGAAAAAATAGAGATATTTCAAACAAGATGTCTAAATACCTCTTCTGTTTTTAAATGCTATGTCGGCCATATTTACTTAAGTGTAAGTTCAAAGGGTTACAGACACAAAACATAGTCAAAGAAACAACTGTGGTCTTGTCAGACTAGTCATCCATTAGAAGCCAGTGTTTTGACACCAATCCCTCAAAAGAAAAGGATCTATAAAGACGAACGACTGCCCCTCAGAGATCATCCATCAACACCTTTTAACACCTGTCTGTGCATGTTCAGCTGTGAGAGAAACACAGGAGGGTGTGTGATTTAAATTATCTTCATACAGGACTGACTGTCTGTGCATTTTTCATTATTTTTAGTCCATAATCTGTTGAAAATGCACTTCATAACAGAAGTGGCTATTTAAAAGCAGCTGCAAATCATTGTCCCTGTTGTCTTGGGGCTTGTCTGTTCCCTCAATAAAAAATATTAATCTTCAAGAGGCAGCTGTATCTAGGACATCTTAAATGAGAAACCCCTGCCCTTTTATCTTCCAAAGATGAATGCAGCAACAGTTTGTAACTCCAGGAGCTCAGATATAACTGTGGTAATTCATCAGTTGACAGTATTTGAAAGCAACATGTTAAAAATACTCACGTGTGTCAGAGTCAGAAAAGGCTCTCGTATGAAAAGTCACAGTGCCAGCGCATCCAGCAGAGGAGACTGATTTTGTAGGTTACTGAGCCACATGATTACACTTAAAATATTGATATAAGATTTCCTGTCTTTTTTTTTTCTGTGTTCACTTTACACTTATTTTTTTTTTTGATTCTTGACTGTGGTGAAGAAGAAATTACTTTTTTACCAGAACCCAAAGCCTGCCCACTGAGCCCACCTAACAACAACAATGTTCATGCACAGCCACTCAGCTGATGTGTGACAAGGTGTAGCAATGAGAGCGGTGCATGTGTATAATGCTGTACAGGTGGAAAACGAGACAAAACAGATAAATGTGTCAGATGGAGTGGCAGAGTCAGATATTCCAATGCATGTTTCACTTATAAGAGGCAGGTGAGATCCACACATCTGCTTATTCACACACATCTTCAACTCAAAACAGATCCTGAGTCAATCTTGTCCTCTTCTGCATTCTTTATATGATCATTTCAAGACAATTGTGTGTTATCAAAGAGTTAAAGTGCTGAGCAGTATAAGAAGGAGGCAAGTTTAGTTGTTTTGTTTAACATCTAACAACATTAGTGTTTCCCTCGGTCAGGTTATCAACCTTGTCCCTTTTGTTTAATATTGAGCACACAATTAGTCATGAACATGTCCCATAGAGGGATCTATAGTTATGCTTTATTCTTTCAGCGTTTTGTCTGAGTGTGGTTGGTTTCTTTTTAAGATAGGAGTATTTGAAATAACTTCCAAAACAAAACCAGATGTTCATACTCTTTTTTGACAGACCTCAACATGACCCACTTCAGGTCCAAAGTGATTTCAGTAGACTCTTTTTGAAAACTCAACAAGTGCACAATCTTAACAGATTCAATGTTTCAGAATGAAGATGAAACACGGTCGATCTTTGCTAGTGGTTAATCCAACCTTAGAGGGATTGATCATTAAACATCAACTAACACACTTCGCCTTTTTTGAATAAACAGTGAAGCAATAAAAAATAGTCTTAGTTATTCTGTGCAACCTGTGTTGCTAAATGATCATGATGTGGTTGCAAACATGGTGTTACTTGTTATCTTGGCCTTACACCAAAGCAAAAAGTGAAACCTGCACATGCAACTACTCATGCATTACTTGGATACACTCTCTTATACTGCACTTACACTTCACTGTGTGTTGTCTTTGCCCCCAAATGGTCAAATTTCTCCCCAAATCGAACAAAAACAAGCTAATGGAAGTGACCCAGACCTGAAACAGCCTCACAGACATCCAGGAACAACGCTGTAATAAAAACACATTCTGTCTACACAACAAGCGGCTGTTCCTTATATCTGATACGATACAATGATGATATAGTAATTTGAAGTTACTAACATTAAAAGAGTAGCATAATTGAATTTCATTTTTATAATGTGTTTGTCATGTACATTTGGTTACATTCCCTAACAAGTAAATACTTTTTAAGCACCTTTGAAAGCATGCAGCTTTAAAGCACGTCACTATCCGAAGAAAGCCATCTTCACAAAGATTACCTGTGAATAAAATAAGATCCTATAGGCTGTATAGCAATAGCTATAATAAACTATTAGCTGTAATGATGTCAATGTCAATGTTTGTTCATTCCATACATCTTAACAATCAAGCCTCTTTTCCTGATACATTTTTCAATGTAGTTGAGATGTAATGTTAAGCTGCATCCCTACTCTGCATATGGTCTATTATGCTTTATCTTGACGATGACCATTATTTTCTAAAAACTGAAAATGGATAAAAGCAGAACATATCCAAAACATTGTTTTAATCTTAATGTTAGTGTGTGTGTTTCTAGTTTTCCTATGCTAATGCCTTCACTCTCTTTCCCTCTTCATTGTCAGATGAAATCTGTCAGAGGACCATTCTTTTTTATAAGCCAATTTAGAAGCTTTGGGACTTCTAGATATTAAAAGTTTAATCATAAAAGCATTCTTCGGGGAGCATCAATCAGCTGTTATGGACCAGTGATGCTCCAGTTCTCCTTTGCATACCTCATTCCTCACTGTTAGGTTGATAAGGTTGGTGTGTGCTCTCGCATTGCTTGAACCTTCTGCTTTAAGCCTCTAAGGTAGTTCATAGTGGAATAGAATTAGCCTGCTTTAGTTTTTTTTTTTTTTTTTACTGCAGGTCTGCAGCCTCTGCCTGGCCTGGTCTGGTAAGGCTGGCCTGTAACCTCCTCTAATCAGATAGCCGTGTAAGGCCAGGTGCTCTCCTGGCTCTGTGCTCTGACTGCTCAGCCAGCCGCACTGATTCGCTTTATTCAGAGATAAGAGCAGGACTAGTGAGGGCCACTTACTGCTTAAATGAAAAGGAAGGGGGGAGCCCACATCCCAGTGATTATTGTATACACTGGATTGGTGTTTCACTGCATGTGTTTGCTTGTCTGTAAATACATTCAGCATTTGACAAAAAAAAACAAAAAACACATTGGGTATAATAAATATATATGTATTTTTTTAAATATATATATATACTTTGTTATTGTAAAACTAATTTTCTTGTGCTTTATGATCATGGAAGATATTTAAAACAGATAAACTATACTGAACTTTTCAGAGTTTCCTGTTTATTGATATACCAATTGGCATAATTTAAAATTAATGCTGCTCTCAGGACTCACAGAGGAAAATCTTCAAACTCAAAACGCCCCCTTGTGGCTACTTACAAACTTGTTTTCTGTTTTACCATAAAGCTCCTTTTGTATGCATTTATTTAAGACCCAAAAGTCGAGGTAATAATGAATTATTGACCTGTTTGATACACAGACGTGCTTGTAGAGGAAGATAGTTCATGAACAATGAATTGGGCTGTATTTGTTGTGTTTCTTCTATATAAGCAGAGGTTACAGGAACAATATTTTAGTTATTCTGTGAGTTTTTACTAAGCTGCAGATGGTAAGTGTGTAAAATCCTCATTGATATTATTGTGTTTGTCACCAGGGCTGTGCATCTTCACTGGTTTCACAGCTTGATTTGATTTGATTTGATTATGATTATTCTGTCAACGATTTGATATCGCAATGCATCCTCAATTTTCTATATAACTGCACATAGCCACTTTTTATTAATAAAGACAATCTGATAAATATGAACTCCCTAATTTGATTTAGATGGTGCTTTAGAAATCAATAGCAACATGAATGTCTTTTTAATGGAATAACAACATAAGCATTAATCATGTTCTGTTCCTGCTTGATGTAGAATCATCAACATCTGCATTGCTATGCATCACAGAAATTATAAGAATTTCAACACCCTATGTGTCACTAATTATTGATGTGAGCATATTTTTTTTACACAAAGAAGTCTGTTAAAAAAAAAAAAGAAAAGAAAAAAAAAACTTGAATTTCCTTCGGGATCAATAAAGTATCTATCTATCTATCTATTGTGTTTTGCAATTTCAATCTCTGACATATTAGTGGGAGCTACTGTATGTACAAACATAATAACACTTTGCAAGAAGCCCAGTTATATATAAACTGAAGTTATTGAGAAGCCGATGCAGTGCATTTTCCATTGTGTCTTTTTTAAAAGGACTTAATGCAAAAAAATAATCATTGATAAAATAGAGTTCCACCAAAGTTGTCACAAATGTATTTTCAGTGTTTAAATAAGCTGCTGCAACCATGTGTTTGTATTTTATGACAGTTTGCATACCTGCTAGTTGCCTACTAATCTCTTTATCGCTGCCTCAGCTTAGTGCCTATTCAATAGAAGGATCTGCCAGCAGGGCACAGACATTAAAGACAGATTATTGCATAACCAATGTTTAAAATGTGATTATAAACCAGATGTGCACGCAGATTGTATCTGAGGCCGAGGATTTTGTGATATCGCACAGATGCATGCTTTTAGAACTGAGTTTTATGTCCTGCCATCAAATCCAATCAGTAAACTACCAAATATCTGCCATCTGGCAAAAATAGGTGGACTTACAGTATCATACAAAAAATGTCAGGAGGAATGATTCTTACAGAAGTAAATGCATTATATTTATAAAGAAGGATATGGCTTTTGAAGATTGTAAGATGTTACTCAATTTGAACAGCAAAGAGAAGGTAATATCTAAGAAAAGGATCAAATTAGGAGACACAGATTTACTTAGGCCTTGTACTGAAGCACAAATCAATGATAAACGCATACGAGTTCTTGAACAGTCATAGTGGTAATAGTCATAAACTACTCATCCTTAGTGTCAGTTCTGCCAGGCTCACCTTTATCTGGGTGTTTTTCTTAACTGATGCCCAAACTGCTGTTGTGCTGCATAAAGGACAGACAGGGCTAATGTCTTAGCATGTGCAGTGAGGCTTATTTGATATGAATACAGAGGTATATAAAGGCAGATAGAGCAGTGTAATTACACCTAATGGCTGGAAATGCTCCTGTTGAAGACATCTTGCCGAATGCTGTCTGATTATGGGCGATCATTTTCTGCTTTTTGGTGAAAAAGCAGAAGGCTTTGCAGTGCTGTGCTTCACTGATGATAGTGGTTCAGAACAATAGGCTATTGAAATGCATTGTCACTATCCCAGCTTAAATGTCAGGGGATAAAGCTGGCAAGAAATCCAGGGCTCAATTTATAAAAGCATCCTCAGCCAAAACTAAGAGCAGCTGGTATGATGCAGTGACCTGGAACAGCCCAAAGAGCGGATTCTACCATCAACGCCAACATGAGACTCACTATTTAGAACATTTGTACATTTCACATGAACAGACTGATATCTGCTCGTCGTAAGTTTAAATATCCTATGATACTTTCAGAGAAGAGCTGTCACACATGTTGTTATTGTTATTCATTTTGAACATGTTGAAACCTTTGCTGCAGACATAAACAACCTTTTTTTTGCAGTAAATAGCATGGCTGACAGCAGTGCTGGAAGAAGAATAAAGATACTTTAATGTGCATTTTAAATTCATTCTATTTTTTTATGTTGGCCATCAGAATAGAGTTTTTAACTCACTGCCATTATTTCAACCTCTTGGTAGGTAAACCGAAAAACAAAAAAAATGCTATTGACTCATCCACCAATTTTAGAGGATCAGAATCATTTATTGAAAGCCATGTTTGGTCAGTACCCTCTTCTCTTTTAGCAAAGTTATCATTCTCTTCCAGTTCCTAAATAACACCTTTGTAACAATGTACAGATTTTCCAGGTTTTACAGGAAGAGCTGTATTTCTGCTACCTTTTAAATACAAGAATAGTACAGTTGTTTTTATTTTAGTGGTGAATTGTGTCTGTATGCAATTTGAAGGTATGGCAGGAAGTGTACAGTTTGTTGTTACAGCTTTTCTAAACAACAAAATCTGTCCATCGCAAGTTTAACAATTCTAAATCAGTGGACTTAGTACCACAGTAAATGTCTCTCTTTGTCCAATGCTATTGATACCTTACCTCAGATTGTGCACCATTCACATTTTGCACAACTAGTCACTATAACTACTGAGTCCCAAAAAAGGCACACATTAGGAGGGAGGAACTTTACATCAAAACAGGAACAACACCTGAGTGTTTTGTTCAGAAGACAAGTCATACCAGAAGATCATTTTAAGTCAACTGAACGTGGAGGTCATCGGAAAATAAAGAAGGTCAGACTGGAGAAGTGTAAGTGCTGTTTGAATTCTGAAGAGGTCTGAACTTACCTGAAGACTAATCAATAGCATGGTCAGTTATATGCTTTCAGGCAACAAAAACATGGTCAGGCACCAGCAATACCTCACTGAACTTCTACACTTCGTTCACTCCTAGCTGATCTCGAAGGTCATCTGATCAAGGTTACCTGATATAATACACCCAATAAAAAAGTATTTGTCGTCAAAATATATCAAAATATGATAATACATGATACAATTAGAGAAGTGGTCTTTTATGTTCCAAGTGTGCCATGTCTAACAAAATAAAAATAAGCATCATGAGGGGACCCTATAAAAATGCTCAAAAATTACTGAAAAATCAGAAAAAAAAATTAAAAAGAAAAATAATGAAACTGGAAACTTGGTCTTTGGTCCACCCATTCCTGGGACATGTGAGACTTCCCTGGTGAAGGCACAGTTTCCTTGACACATGAATAGCAACAGGAGAAAGAAACTATTTCGGGTGAAAATCACCAGAACACATGCCTGAAGGAAAAGTATGTTTTGGACAAGGGAAACATCCACGGCTTCAAAGACAATGCTGAAGCTACCCAGGGACCCATGACACTTAGACTTTGCCTGGGTGAAAATCACCCAGCAATAGTGTTCTAGGATTAAAGTTATAGCTCCAAAACTTCTGAATGCTCAAGACCTGTTTAGACTTGATTTTGCTTAATCTGTTGTGTATACTGTTTTTGTTTTTATCCTTTTTAAAGAGCATGTTTTGACTTTTTGTTCTTAAATGGTACTATATAAATAAAATTACTGTTAATAATGTGTATTAACTACAATTAACATAATATTATTTTCTCTTCAGACAGCTGTTTGGAGGACATATGGCAATACATAAATGTTAGAAGTGTTATATGAAGACAGTGAAGTTTATTGTCAAATGGATTTGAATCCTGTTCATTGAGGTAAGAGGTTTGGTGGCTCCTTGGCAGTAAAATTCTAAAATTATGTTGAGATCTCATGAATCTAAAGATTTATTAAAATCCTGTCATGGTGGATGAGGGTAAAAAAGGAAGAAACAATAGCGCAACATTAAATGCAACGAGCACGCCATGATGAATGCTGTAATTTGAATTAGTTATTTCAGGATTTATCAGCAAATCAAGGAGTCCAATGGATCTCAAGTTTGGACAAATAATTTATGACTTCTTTAATATGAGCATAAGCATTGTTGATTTGCATTGTACTAATTTTGTTTTAAATTTATAATGACCACTGGTCTTTTTTGAATGCTGTATAGAAACCACAAATTGTTTCTAGCTGGTAAAGTGCTCGACTAAAAAATGTTATTTAAACATTTGTTATAAAAATGAATGTCCATTTCTAAGCGTATACACTTTAATTCATGTTGTATATTAACATATTTTAAAATAAAGATGCACTTCTCTGTACTACACTCTATTCTTTTTTTATTTAAAATGTTTTGCTAACTGATGCATGTATCCTTGGGACCCCATCTATAATTTGTTGATGTTTTCTAGTTCTGTAGACAATGGTGGCCTTGTTTATGTCTTGAGCAGCCATACACAAACACAGGTTTGGTTGAAGTGGATCCACAGCAGCTCGCTCTCGCTGCCTCATCCTTTCACTCAAATGTTTCTCAGCAGAGGGAGAGAGACGCTTGTGCAGCTGCATGCCCAAAAACACCAACCTCCCTCCCCTCCCCCAGACTCTTATCTGCTGATTAGCTTTTCTGTGTTGCTCTAAATAAACACAGAGTCGCTACGTTTGCCTTAACTCCAATTACCTCTCAATAAAGTAAAAGCCAAATCATTTTTTAATTCTTCTCCATAAAACCATAAATGCAAACAAAAATATTGTATTCGTAGCAATTTGGTCAACAGTTTCATACATTCATCATGATAGCAGCTCCTAAAAGAAAAAAAAAGACAGTAGATTAGACGATGCTGCTTAAAGTATCTTCAGAATAATATTTGAAGGATTTTTAATTCTGTTCAGAAAAGCATGGAGCAGTTTAATCTGAAAAGAACTATTTTGTCTGGTTCTATTTTTGCCTAAATTGCCTGTATTTGGAATGCTATTAAAGTGATAGTCTTTGGTATTTTTTTTTGATTGATTTCTGTTTATTTCCGCTTGATTTATCAGAACAGTGATTTAAGCTTTACCCATTTCATCAGAGCTTTCATATGTGATTGTTATACCGCTGCTCTACACGAAGGGAGCCGATTCCAAGAAGAAATCCTCAGAATAGATTAATTTAACTGGAAATAAAAATGTAATGCATGAAACAAGAACAGTGTTTTCATGCTCTCTGTCACAGGTTTTTACTTTTGGACATGTTATCCGTTGCCCCCCCAACAGCCTTTTGTATATTATAATGTTTTAATAAAATCCAAACACTTCCAGATATTCTAACATTTTAATTTTTTAGTAATATCTGAGAGAGAGAGAGAGAGAGGGAGGTCTGTTCAGTCTCACTATGAGATATCTGAATGAAATCATCTTTATTATTAAACCAATGAGTATGTCTTTGTTTTCACAATAAAGCTCATGTACCATATCATATCAAAATAACCAAAACACATATTTTTAATTTCATGCTCCAAGTGGTTTCAGTGCAAGCTTGTGTTTTTAAAAGTTTTTAAGATCTTTGAGCAAAAATGTTGATAAAACATTAAAAGAATGATTAATCAATACTATTGAAAACCTGATGCATAAAAGAATATTATACAAAAATCCAACATTAACAGGCTGCAGGTCTCGATTAGGAAGGCTAATGGAATTTTGAATTTCAGATAAAAGCAAAAATCTGAAGGATTTTTCCTGCATTGATAGTGTTCCTTTTTGGCTTTGGTATTATGCTCAGAGCACCAGTTAAATTGAGAAAGGCAGTGTACGACTTGTTCAAGGATCTTCCTCAACATTCTTTTAGTTAATAAAACGAACATTGCTGGTTTAAGAAAGCATGCCGAAGGAGTTGTGTGGCGTCTTTTCACAATAAGAGAGAAGGAGTCTGAATAGGAATCTGAAAAGGAAATTATGTGAATACAGTGTGTCGCTATAGAGCAAACAAAACCGACAAAGGGCTGCACAGGGTTATCAGAAAGGCCAAAATCTAACCAGTATGTAGAATAAGGTTATTATCTAGTTTTCTTTTTTATTCATTTTCTGTTAATTTATCTTTTCCATATTTTTCATCAAATATTTTCCCAATTACATAAAGCTTCGATAGAAGGATTTTTGTTATCAAAATGCATCTTTGTCTAGTTTAAATTGCTTTTTTGTTGTTGAAACATATTCTGATCTTTAAGTTATTATTCAGCTATAAAAAACTGATTTAAATAAGTATTACTAGCAAAATATGATTGTATTTTTAATAATATCACAAGGCAGTTTTCCATAAAACAAGGCAAAGTGTTTAAACTCGTGATTAAAAAAGGCTTTGTTTGAATATTAATTGTTGGTGGTGAAAATGGATTGTGTCACATTTGTATTTACAGTATTGTGATGGTGATAGGAGAAGTGTTTAATTTCTGAAAAACAAAAATATGATCTGATTGTCCTTTTTTCATGATTTGCAGGACATGACTTGCCCCTTAAATCTAAGATAGTCTGGGATAGACGACCGACAGACGTAAAGCTTGTGTTTCTGTTTGTTTCCAAACTGCGCGTTCCGTCTTTTAAATGCTGCGTATATAATATTTTATGTTAAACACCCAGAGATTTAAATCATTAATAAGGAAACGCTTTTGTGTCTGATGCCGAAATATTCAACGTGTCTATTCGATCGTTTTCTGAGGTTGATGGAATAATTCACCAAAACACACTATGAATAATCAAGCCACTTACACTATGCACCTGAATGTGTGCCGCGCAAGTTACAAACTATGGCAGTGAAGAGAGTGTGCTGCAGGGAGGCATCCTGTCTATTCTCACTCACTACCACGTATCATTACACCTCTTTAATCATGTCATGTTTTAGCCTGTTTTTTGTGCTTTTATTCTTTTGTGCTGCCTTCTAAATGTTTGTTTGTAAAGTGTTTTATGCTCTCGGTGCAAGACAAGTTCCCCCAGGGGCAATAAAGGCTTCATTGATTCATTCATACACGGACGCATAAAGCCGATCAAAGCAGAGTAACAGAACACGACTCCCTTACGTTACGTCATATGACGCGTTGTTGAAAAAAAGCGAGTTCTAAACAGCTACGCTAAAAACTTTCTCCTTTAAATTAGAGCACTTATATGTTGAAGAACATACAGAAAATTGATGTACTTATTCTACAGCCCTTATTAGACAACATGAAGTGTTAATCTCAACTTTTTTTTAACCTGCAATATGCTCTTTAACTCATTCCCCGCCATTGACGGAAATTTCCGTCATTTGGAACCCAACCGTTACCCGCCATTGACGGAAATTTCCGTCAATTGGTGTTTTCAGTGTAATATGATAGGGGGCGCTCTGACGGATGTTGTGAAAAAGTTACAGGACTGTGGGGTCAAAAACCAACAAACAAGACCACCCGCGGGAAAGTAGAGAAAAAAAAAATATTTTCTTCGTCCTTATTTTCCAGCGGGCGGTGTTCTATCAGTCTGTATGTGAGTTTGACGCGCGTCAAAAAGTCAACATTAGCCGTATAGATATGAGATAAAAGCTCTTGAACAGTCCAAACATGCCGGCGCCAGCAAGGAGATATTCGGCTGCGGAAGGATAGAGTTAATTATCGATACAGACTCTGATAATTCATTTTTTGACCTCCGTGAAACTGATCTGGATGAAGGCAGCAGCGGCGACAGCGAATGGAGGGATTCAGGACGTGGATAGAAGATGAAGATGTGAAGATGAAGATATGATCACGTTATTTTTTGATTCACCGTGATAGCATATGCATCTGATAGTTCATGAGATAACGTGACGTCGAAATAACATATCCCTCAGTTTTGTACATAAACTATGTACCAAACGAATTTTTGACGGACTTTTTATTGTAATTTCCAGACACAGTCCAGGTCTCCAAGATCCAGGTCCCCAAGGTCCATACATACACGTAGGTGCAAGAGGTGAGTCATGATAACATATTTTATTTAGTTTGATAGTATGTTACTTGGATTGTTTGATTATTAGATACTACAAGACAAGAGCATCTGCTAATTTGTGAGAGAAGATAAAAAAAGAAATAATTTAGCTTTCATTTTGTACACAAAACTATTTACCAAATGAATATTTGTTTGACATTTTACTGTCATTTTACACACAGAGTCCAGGGATTCAAGGTCCAGGAGTCCTTTATACAGAACTACCCAAGGTGAAAGAGGTATGATATGAAGAGGCTGAAAAATAACGTTCCTCTCTTTGTGCACATCACACTGTTGAATAAAAAAGTTGTCATTCTAATTATTTACAGGTCGAACACAGCAAAGAGGCAGAGGTCGGACCTGTGGATCTCATGGGCGTGGTGGAGGTCAAGTACCTGGTGACCAAGCAAGAGGCCCTGTAAACCAGCCAGGTGCAGGTCCTGGTCCAGGTAATCTGATGTGGAAAGAAATGAACTGGCAGCCAAAAGACTTTCCTTTTCACTGAGAATCCTGGACCTCTAAATGATGCTGCTGGTCTTGATCATATCATTCCTAAGCCTGACCTTGAAATGTACTGGTCTACAGATGACATTTTGGCCTCCCCCTACTTCAACAAGGTCATGTCCCGCAACCGGTTTGAAATCATATGGAGATTTCTACACTCCAATGATTATGAATCAAGGCCAGCAAATAGCACTGACAGGTTGTACAAAGTCCGCCCTGTCTTATATTACCTTATATCTAAATTCAGTCAAATGTATCAACCTAACACCAACATTTGCATTGATGAGGTTATGCTTCTGTGGTGTGGACGGCTACCGTTCAGGGTGTACAATCCCCAAAAACCTGTCAAATATGGGTTCAAATCCTACATCCTTTGCGATTCTGACACAGGCTACTGTTACAACATGAAACCCTATTGCAGAGAAGGCGCCTTCTTTTCTCCTTTCTTCAAATATTATTTAGTCTCCACTTTATTTAAGTGACAACTTTCAATTTATAACAGTTTTCATCTGCTCACAGTGCCTCCCCCGTTCAGTTGCTTTAAATACCCGTCAGGTCTGCATTGAGTGTTTGTTGTTAAAGGTTTAACCGTGTAAATGTGACTCATTGTTCATCTGATAAAGGAGTTCAGAGTGTTTTCTGATACTCAGCTGCTGCTGCAGTTTAAAAAACTAACTTTCTAGATCTCCTTAAAGTGGTGCACCCCCCTCCCTGCAGGTGTTTACCCTGCACAGATGCTACCTCGTCCAGTGGAGGAAGACGCTGTCGACCAGCCCGAGTGGCAGCTGGTTGTCTCCTTCTTCTGCAAGGGGATGATTGAAGGAGTCGTGCTGCTGCTCCTCCTCTGGCTCCTCGTTCAGGTCCTCTTTGTGCAAAACTTAGAAGGTAAAGACAGTGTGTGTGTGTGTGTGTGTGTGTGTGTGTGTGTGTGTGTGTGTGTGTGTGTGTGTGTGTGTGTGTGGAGGGTGCATATGACTCCCTAAGGAAGAAAGTAGAGCCGAGGTTACGTCCCTCAGCTGTAGCTTAGCGGGAGTCGGACAGAATAAGGATACCACAGTTTGCTTGTCTCACCCTGTCACCACTTCATGACTGATGCTAATAACGCGAGCGAGGGTATAAAGCTGCATGTGTGAATCCAAACAGCCGTATTATTTACTTAAACCTGCCAGACAGGAACAGCCAGGTCAGGAGAACATCTCCTGAAATGAGGTTCATACCAGGCTGTAAGTGAGAAAACCAGTCCCTCCTCTGCACCAGAGTGAGAGCAGGGATTCCCCTGAGTCAGCGAGCGAGTCAAAGAGCTCCTGATGAAATGATGCTTAAGAGAGCAAATACAGAGAGGACGCTGCATATGTCTGATGGCGTTCTTGGGATTTCTACATTTTCTGTCTACACTGTGTTAAAGGGTTTTTTTGGTGAATCTTTTAATTCTGATCAACAATGTCTGACTAATTTTTCATTAAAATGAGAACAAAATAGTTTCTCACTGTAATTAGTTATTGTGTTTATTAAGTTATTTTCGTACAGGTCAAAATAAAAAAAAGTTCCTGACAGTATTATATAAAAAACAAAACCTGTCGCCCATGAGCAATTCTAATATGACAATTTTGGCACCACTGATTTACATGTAGCACGTTTTCCAGTTTAAAGTTAATAAAATGCCTTAAAAACACGGAGACACATTATGATATGAACACATTCTGTCAGATGGGCCCCCTTAGCGGGCGCTGGTGGGCAAGTCAGAAAATGAATTAAAAAAAAGTCCAAATCATTCTGTGAAATGAAGAAAGCCTATTTTGTGGACACAGGACCAAGACTGAGTGTAACATTTTATTAACTTTAAAAAAGTGAAAGACAATACAAACAGAGTGACTCACAGGAACAACGTGCACTTTAAACTAATGAGTCCAACATTTCATGAACACGAACTAGAACTTGAACTGGACTCGTCTAGAACCACAGCCAGATGTTTCAGGGGCTCAGTACTCCTCCTCTCCTTCTTCCTCGTCTCCAACGCTGTCAGTGCCCACCTCCTCATAATCCTTCTCCAGAGCGGCCATGTCCTCTCTGGCCTCGGAGAACTCGCCCTCCTCCATCCCCTCTTCCACGTACCAGTGGACGAAGGTCCTCTTGGCGTACATCAGGTCAAACTTGTGGTCAAGTCGAGCCCAGGCCTCGGCAGGCGTTTGTGATGTCGGCCACTGAGAGCTGCTCGTGAAAGGCCCTATCTACTGAGATAACTGGGGCTTGGCCGGCCAGAGGGAAGTGGATTCGAGGGTAGGGCACCAGGTTGGTCTGGAAATCTCTCAGGTCTACGTTCTGAGCTCCGTCGAAGCGCAGGGAGGCGGGGCTAGAGGACGCGATCTGTCCAATTAGCCTGTTGAGGTTGGTGTAGGTGGGACGCTCAATGTCCAGATTCCTGCAACAGACGTCGTAGAGGTTCTCGTTGTCCACCATGAAGGCGCAGTCAGAGTGTTCCAGAGTGGCGTGGGTGGTCAGGATGGAGTTGTAGGGCTCCACCACAGCCGTGGACATCTGGGGGGCCGGGTATACGGCAAACTCCAGCTTGGACTTTTTGCCATAGTCGACAGAGAGGCGCTCCATCAGCAGAGAGGTGAATCCAGAGCCGGTTCCTCCTCCAAAGGAGTGGAAGATGAGGAACCCTTGGAGCCCAGCGCACTGATCAGCCTGAAACATTCAGGGTTTAAAATGTGCTTACGACACGATGACATTATAGTAGTGAAAAAAAACAAACAAGCACAAGCTCTAAGATATGAGGAGAGTTTAAACTCACCTGTTTACGTATCCTGTCACGAACCAGGTCAATGATCTTCGTTCCGATGGTGTAGTGACCTCGTGCGTAGTTGTTGGCTGCGTCCTCCTTGCCGGAAATCAGCTGCTCTGGGTGGAAGAGCTGCCGGTAGGTTCCTGTACGTACCTCATCTGATGGGAAAATAAAAATGTCTGTTTTAGAAGTGTCAAAAGTAGTATTTATTCTCCACACTCCCAAAATAGTTTATGCAAGAGTGTGCCATCTTTTTCAGTATAATCTGTTTCTTACCGATCACAGTTGGCTCCAGATCAACAAAGATAGCTCTGGGTTTATATTTTCCACTAAAGTCCTGATTAAAAAAGGTAGAAAATGAATGGTCTCCTCCTCCGATGGCCTTCAATGCAAACAGTTGTCATATGGGAAATTCTGCTCTTTTGAACACATGTTGTGCAATATTAGTCACTATCTACAGGCCACCAAAGTATAATGCAAACTTCTTTTATGACCTCAACAAACTATTGTCTGCTGTGTGTATTGATTATGACTGTGTTGTTATAGTGGGTGATTTCAACATTCATTTAGACAATCCAAGAGATAACAGTGTGAAAGAACTTATAAACATCTTGGAAAACTTCGATCTCTCCCAGCATGTAACAAATCCAACACATAACAAGGGACACACTCTGGACTTGGTCATTTCAAGAGGTCTAATGGTTTCTGATGTTGTAGTGAATGATGTTGCCATCTCTGATCACTATTGTGTTTCCTTTAAAGCTTCCATCTTGGCTGACTGCAGAGAAGGCAAAACAGAGCTGATCAGAAAACGTTACATTGATGACAACACATGCACACTCTTCACTGAGGCATTCACTAACACACCAGCTCTACACTCAGCTCCTGTCAAAGACCTTGTAGATAAGTTCAGCGCTAAAGTTCTAAATATTATTGATGCCGTTGCCCCAGTCAAGGCCAAAGCTGTCTGTGTAAAGAGAAAGCCCCATTGGAGGAATGGGACACTTGTTATAACAAAGAAAAAAGATTGTAGACAAGCTGAGCACAGGTGGAGAAAAAGTAAACTCCAGGTTCATTATGACATCTTTAAAGAGGCGCTCCGCTTATATAACTTAGAACTCAAAAGGGCCAGACAGTCCTTCTTCTCTGAGATAATCAACAAGCACAGCAACAATGCTCGGACTTTGTTTACTGTCGTGGACGGGCTGACCAACCCCTCAGCATCAGTTCCTGCTGAACTGTTATCTGTAAAGGCATGCAATGATTTTGCATCGCACTTCACCCAAAAGATTGAACAGATTAGACAGACAGTCAGTGAGTCTACGACAGGCAGCCTGACTGTAACTCCTGTACCTCCTAATGAAAACAATTTAGCTAACCTGGCACATTTTCACCTTCTAGATCCTGTAGCATTAACGGACATAGTTCAACACCTCAGGTCCACTACATGCAGTCTTGACATTCTGCCCACAAGCTTTTTAAAAAATGTTTTTACCTGTGTTGCACCAGATGTATTGCAGATGGTTAACAGCTCTCTACAGACAGGCACTTTTCCTGAGTCGCTAAAGACAGCAGTGATTAAACCCCTCCTAAAAAAGAGTAATCTGGATGCTTTATCAATTAATAAGTATAGACCCATATCTAATTTGCCTTTCTTAGGCAAGATAATCGAAAAAGCAGTGTTTGTGCAACTTAACACTTTTATGGTACAAAATAAATACTTCAGTGTTTTTCAGTCTGGATTCAGGTCAAAGCACAGCACTGAGACTGCTCTTATCAAAGTGCTAAATGATATCTATGTGAACAGTGATGCATCTAAAGTCTCAGTTTTAGTGCTACTGGATCTTAGTGCTGCATTTGATACGGTGGACCATAACATACTGCTGGACAGACTTCAAAACTGGCTTGGAGTTTCTGGAACTGCCTTAAATTGGTTTAAATCTTACTTGCAGGACAGGGTCTACACTGTGTCTGTTGGTAATTATGAATCTGAGCATGTGAAGATCACCTGTGGAGTTCCTCAAGGTTCCATCCTTGGGCCGCTTTTATTTAACATCTACATGCTCCCTCTCGTTCAGATCATGGAATATTACAACGTTTCCTATCATAATTATGCAGATGACACACAGCTCTATATATCAGTGTCAACGAATGACCATAGTGCCTTATACTCACTGAGCAAGTGCATCAACGAAATCACTGAGTGGATGTGTCAGAACTTTTTACAACTGAACCCAGAAAAGACTGAGGTGATTGTTTTTGGCCCTAAAGAGGAAAGGTCAGAGGTCAGCACTGAATCCATGTCCTTAAGAACAACAAATCAAGCCAGAAATCTTGGTGTGATTATGGACTCAGACCTCAAATTCAACAACCACATTAAGATGGTAACAAAATCAGCTTATTACCATCTGAAAAATATTGCAAGAATCAAGAGTTTTCTGACCAAACAAGATTCAGAGAAACTTGTTCATGCTTTTATTTTCAGCAGGCTGGATTATTGTAACGGTGTGTTTACAGGCCTTAGTAAAAAATCTGTCCGACAGCTGCAGCTGATCCAGAACGCAGCAGCCAGAGTCCTCACCAACACAAAGAGGGTGGAGCACATTACACCTGTGCTTCAATCACTGCACTGGCTGCCTGTGTGTCAGAGGATCGACTTTAAAATCTTACTACTGGTCTATAAAGCATTAAATGGTCTTGGCCCGAAGTACATGTCAGATCTACTTGTAGAATATAAAACATCCAGACCGCTCAGGTCCTCAGAAAGAAGTTTACTCCGTGTTCCCAGAGTCAGAACCAAACAAGGTGAAGCAGTGTTTAGTCACTACGCTCCTCAACTGTGGAACAAACTCCCTGAACAACTGAGGACTGCCGGCACACTCAACTCCTTTAAATCAGGCCTTAAAACTTTGTTATTCGCTCAGGCTTTCAATTAGAAATATACTGTCTGCCTTACTGCAACACATTCTTCCTTTTTTAATAGTTTTAACAGTTGTTCCTTTATCGAGTATTTTCACCTGCATCCCCATCTTTTAATGATGTATTTTGCATTCTTTCCTTAAACTCTGTTTTAATGTTTTTAGGGACCGAAGCACTGACCTGTGCGAAGGCCCCTATTGTTTTCCTTACGATTATTTTTATTTTTCTCCGGTCCGTCTCTTTGACGCCCTTTTTCACTGCCTGAACGTGAATGAAAACTCACCAAAATCTCCAACGTCATCGGGTCTGGCGAATTTCGTAAAAAAAATGCGCAAAATGACTCCGTGGCGCCCCCTTCAAATTTTCAAAAGGGCCTCCCCATTGAGGTTTTTTCATCGTACGTGCACGACAATTTTTAGGCACATTAAGCATGCGAGATCTCACATAAAATCCTCTTACACCCATAGTCAAAACCAAACAGGAAGTCCGCCATATTTTTTTTCAATGGCGAAAATTCGCGTTTCACAGGTTAGCTATTTGAACGAACTCCTCCAAAAGCAATTATCCGATTGACACAATGAGAATGTCAGTGTGTTCTCGACATGTTGAAGATCTCTCGTTGTGCTCTGCACTTTATTTCCTCAAAGGGCGTGGTCATACGGACGCGTTGTTCTTCACAAACAGGAAGTAGTTTGTTACGGGTTTTAATATAGTCATACATTCCTCAAACATCACACACATGATCCCAGTGGAAAAATAAAGCTAGACATGCTGGCATAAAAAGTGGGCGTGGCTAAATGACTCAGTGGCGCCCCCTTGAAATTTTCAAAAAGGCCTCCCCATTTAGGTTTTTTTGTCCTACATACACACATTTTTTTATGCTCATTGGGCATGTCAGGACCTACATAAAATCCTCTTACACCTATCGTCATAACCAAACAGGAAGAACGCCATATTTTTTTGAATGCAACAAAAATGGCCGAAATTCACGTTTCACAGGTTAGCTATTTGAACGAACTCCTACAACAGCGTTTATCCGATCATCGTAAACTCAGTGTCAGTGTATTCTAGACATGTTGAAGATCTCTCGTTGTGCTCCGCACGTTACTTCGTTTAAGGGCGTGGCCATGGCGTACCATCAAACATTGATGTCTCGGCTCACCCCTATTTTACCTTTCTGAAAGACCTCCCCATAGAGGTCTGACAATTTTTTTGTATGTTAATGTCAGGAACTACAATAAATCCTCTTGCACACATAGTCAAAACTAAACCGGAAGTCCGCCATATTTTTTTTTAATGGCGAAAATTCGCGTTTCACAGGTTACCTATTTGAACGAACTCCTACAAAAGCCTTTATCCGATTGACACAACGTCAAGGTCAGTGTGTTCTAGACATGTTGAAGATCTCTCGTTGTGCTCTGCACGTTATTTCCTCAAAGGTCGTTGTCATACGGACGCGTTGTTCGTCACAAACAGGAAGTAGTTTGTTATGGGTCTTAATATAGGTGTAGAGTCACCAAACATCAGACACATGATCCCTGTAGAAAAATTAAACTTGTCATGTTGTTATGATAAGTGGGCGTGGCTAAATGACTCAGTGGCGCCCCCATGAAATCTTAAAAATGGCCTCCCCATAGAGGTTTCTTTGTCCTACATGCATGGGATTTTTTATGCTCATTGGGCATGTCAGAAGCTACATAAAATCCTCTTACACCCATGGTCAAAACCCAACAGGAAGTCCGCCATATTTTTTTTGAATGGCTGAAATTCGCGGTTCACAGGTTAGCTATTTGAACGAACTCCTATAAAAGCGTTTATCCGATTGACACAACGTCAATGTCTGTGTGTTCTAGACATGTTGAAGATCTCTCGTTGTGCTCCACACGTTTTTTCGTCAAGGGGCGTGGCCATGGCGTACCATCAAACTTTGATGTCTCGGCTCACTCCAATTTTTTAACCTTCGATGACTGTAAGGCCTGCTGCTTGGCCTCGTGTCGCGGCTGCACTCCCGCAGTCGCACTCTCGCGGTCGCGACACGCGCCGACATGCGCGGGGTGCTTCGGTCCCTTCATCACCGCTTGCGGTTTTAATTCTGTTTTTATGTCTGTAAAGCACTGTGAATTGCCTCGTGTCTGAACAGTGCTATATAAATAAACTTGCCTTGCCTTGCCTTTTCACTGGGCATCTGACCGTCAGGCTGGATGCCATGCTCCAGACAGTAGAGCTTCCAGCATGCATTGCCAATCTGGACTCCGGCTTGGCCGACATGGATGGATATACACTCGCTCTGAGGAGAAAAAAAGAAGGGAAAATTAATGATAATCTTTATCATTTATAAACTCTGACATTGTTTAATGTAAGGGATAAACTGCATAACAAACAGTTTTGGTCACTCATTACAATACCATCGAGATTCAAGGAAATATATTTTACAATTACCAAAAAAAATGATTCAGAGGTGAATCATGACAGTCCAGTTGTAATTTATTGTTGACTTGACGGTTTATTGTAGTGAATTGATGATAAAATTAGAACAAAACATACCATTTTCCATTGGTTTTTCTTCGTGCTGGTGATAACATGAGTGCTGGTCTGACGTGATTGCTGGTCTGTTGAGAACTGTTTGTGCTCCCCCTACCTGTTCCCTCCCCTTCCTGTCACCTATGCTCCTATATAAACACCCCCATGCCTTCAGTGTCCCTAGTGGAAAATAATATACAAGAAATATCTAAACTAAATAACATGCCAATAACAATAAACACAAAATGGCTCCTACACCATCCACTCTCAATGACTATAGACCCGTTGCACTGACCCCAATCATCATGAAGTGCTTTGAAAGATTAGTCATGGCCCACATCAAATCCTCCCTTCCCTCCACCCTGGACCCCTACCAGTTTGCATACCGGGGCAACAGATCAACCGAGGATGCAATCTGCTCTGCTCTTCACACAGCCCTCACCCACCTGGACTCATACTCAAAAACTCATACGTCAGAATGCTGTTCATAGACTTCAGTTCAGCATTCAACACCATCCACCATCAAGCCTCAAATCTTTTATTCAGATGAGCACATTTATCCCGAGCCTCAGGCGACATCTTTGTAGTTTCAGTCATCACTGCTGAGCCACTATCTGCCTTCAACTTCAAACTGCGCATGCGCAACAGGAGACCGCCAAAACGGGCCGATTTCCCCAGAGATATATGGATATAACGTTCACGACTGGCCTTAGCTAATGAGGCCTCCTAACTCTTTGTACCCACCTAAAGTTTGAAGAATATGACTTTATGTTGGAAAAAAGTCTGTTATTAACTACTGCCTGTATTCAGTCTGCTGGAAGTAATCAGAGATGAACATTTAAAAAAGATTAACGGTTATTAACGGCTGCTTTTATTCAAACTGCCATCGCTAGTATAAAACAACTCACACAACGAAAGACTAAATATACATTTATTTTGGTTAAACTACACTGATAATTTGTCCGTGTTTTATGTTTTTTATAGGTTATTTCAGACCCCCCAACAGAGACGCTGTCTACTTAAATGATGTGTTCATAGACCAACCGTTCATCTTGAAGTAATAAAGTAAAACGGAGTATCTTTTACATTGTTTGTATAGTTTCCGTGAATACTTACCATTTTGATTTATTTTCTCTTCCTTCCGTCGTGGTTTCAGAGGTTCAGGTTGGCTGCTGCTGCATTCAAATGCGGCTCGTAATTTTGACAGTCGTGAAGTGACTTATGAATTGTTGACTTATGAATTGTTGTTATTACTGTTGTTAGCTATTATGATGAACTTTCTGAATGGCACCCCCTGTGGACAAAATGGTACAACTTAGCTCTGCTGATTATGCCTGTTATTGTTTGTCATCTTGTGCTAATTCTCTTTTTCTTATTTGCATTATCGAGCCAGGAGTTTGGTCTGATTCTTAATGTGCAGGCCTGTCTCTTTAAAATTGTTGCTTTTGTGTCTTATTAGCAGAGATACATGGTCCAGTCACTGATCATTTTAGATATATTTCCAATGCTATTGTAAGTACACAAAAACATGGACTCCAACAGCAGCTTTTTGTACGTCTTGGTGTGAAGAGGCTCATTTTCCTCAGAGGAAATGTAAAGCAGCCAGCAGGATTATTACTGTTATTCTGAGATTTGTTGTGGGCCAAAGCACATTATGATTTGTGTCAAAGTGTTAAAATAATCACATAATATTTTAAATTAATCTTGTTTCTGTTTTTGTTTTGTTGTCCATCATTTTTCACAGCTTCTGTAATTTCAATGCAATTTCAGGCTCTGATTGCTCTGTTGCTTTAAAGCTTGAACTAAATAGCTTGTTTTCTTTTCTTGTGCTTAAGAAAAGCTAATTTGTCAAAAAGAAAATTAAAGTGACGAGAGGTTAGGAAACAGGTGGAAGTCCATTCTTCCCAATGTACATCATGTTGATGCACCACAAGTCTGGAGAGAAAAACCTGATTACAGCTCATTTCTTCATGACCAATATTTGAAATACTAGAAATATTTTCCCTTCTTGTCACAGATTCACTTTGTATTGACAGAGCAGTTTCTAATGATGACAATGATAGTCACTGAAAGATTGATGACATGAAGTACAGTACGTATTATATTTTTGCTCATGTTAAGTCACCTGTGATATTGTGATTGTTAGGCCATTGATTAGTAATTAGATTCTTTTTTTTATTATTGATTAATTTATCTAAATACGATATTTGAAAAACATGACAAAAAAAAGTGTACATATATTGCTTTCACGGAGTAAGGAAGAAGGCCTTAATTTCCAACGGAAAGGAAGAAAACCCAGATGCCAGAAAGTCTGCAAGAAAGATTTATTTCAACACAAATAAATAAAAACAGTGAAAAACAAAGGCCTCCTTTTGAAATTCAGGGAAATTTAAATATGAAATGTAAAAAAGGTGCAAACACTGGCAGGTCCATGGGGGAGCTATGACAAGAACATTTGTCCAAGGCGCTGACAAAACAAAACGATGCACAAGAAAAGGCTGCGTTCACACTGCAGCTAAAAGTGACCCAGTGCAGATTTTCATTTGTTCATTTGTGACATGGATCAGATTTTTTTTCTGATGACAGTGTGAACAGCAGAAGTTACATGGAATCTGATCTTTTCAGATTAGATCTGGGTCCCTTTATTATGTGTATCCCTACAGGAGTCTGATCTATACCACATTTAAAAAGCAATGTAAGAAGCCAAACAAAAAAAACAGATCCGGGCAGGAAAATCAGAATTGAGCATCAAGACTTGCAGCGTAAACGCAGCCTGTAAGCTCACAAGGTAATCAGGCACAGATAAGACTAACCAGACACAGGTGAGAACAATAAGGGCAAGGCACAAATACAAAGAAGTAAAACCAGACAAGACACATGGTGAGAGAACTTAAAATATCAAATGAGAAACACTAAAAACACATTCTCCTACGCACGTAAAAAAATAAGACGTTAAAAAAAAGAAAATTCACATTAACTATGAATTTAAATGTTTAAGCAAGTCTCACAGAATTCAAATGATGTATTGTTTTATAATCATCGCTCAAATATTTGGATTGTTAAGACAAAGATATGATGCAGTTTTTCTTCTCTGTTCTAAAAGCTGCTGCCATTTGATTCAGACTTCTCTTTTCACTTTTTGATATTTAAAATATTGCGGGTTTTAATTTGTTTGAGGCCTTTTTGCCTTCAATAGGAAGGAATGCTGTATAGAGGCAGGACATGTTGACAGGAGAGAGTAGGGAATGACCTGCATCAAAGGGCCGAGGTCAGATTTGAACCCACAGCCGCAGGAACGAGGACTAAATCATCTGAACATTTTGCGTGCAAACTGCCAGGTCACTGACGCTCCCCTGAAGAGTTTAATTACCAGGGCCAGGAGATAAACACTTTAATATAATGGATTTTTTTGGAGTCAACATCTTATCCAACAATACATTTTTTTGACTTAATGGAGACCTAACACTGAGCACATTCCTGAACACAGCAGTTTTTCTTTTTAACATTTAATACTTTCAAACTGAAGAGCATAGCATGAATATTTGTTTTTTATTATATACTTTACAGCACAGAAATATGTTCCTTCATCCACTCTGACTACAACATTGTATGGACAGCAATACTGTAAAAGCAGCCAAACGAACCATATTAGTTAACCTTAGCTCCAGGAGCGTTTGCAAGAAGACACCATCTGGATGTGATTAAAAAGCAATACAAAAGAAAACAAACTAAACCAATTCTATACAAAGATGACATGAAGAATCATTTTTTAAATCTCAGTCTTCAGAGTCGAGTAAGACCTCGTGTGTGGCAGCTTCTGAATAGAAAAAAACCGCAACAAATATTCAAAAGAAACAAATCTGCATGTCACTTGCTTATTCTAAATACTGTAGCAGACATTATTTAAGCTGAATAAATATTTCAGAAGCTTTTTTCGAACAGTGTTACGTATATCTGTCATTTCATCTTAGAAGCTAGATTTAAGAAATCATAAAAACATTAAAAAAAATAGAGGAACAAACTGATGACATTAAAACTTTTCAGCTTTTATTTGAAAGTTTTACGATATGTTGGATGTACTGTAGCATGGCATTAAAACTGGTTAATATTAATAAAGAATATTTTATTTCTGTGTATTAGTTCTGTTATAATGTACAGTATTTTCCGACAACAAAGACTGAAATATTCGAGAAGGAAAGGTGAGCCTGTTTTAAAAACAACACACACACACACACACACACACAACCATGTGTTAAGAGGTTTATAAACTAAAGTATTGTCTAATAGTTGTTTGTTTTCTTTGCAAGAGATGCACTTCACTTCACTGATTGCCGCTCTCAGGAATCCATAATCCAAGTAAGAAATGGTGATTTACTCATTTGAAAGCTGACCTTGGATACTGCCAATGTGTTGGAAGTTCTTCTGCAGAATACATCAGCATGTTTATATATGTTTGAGTCACTTCCAGTGTTGTAGATCCTTTACAGCTGGGAATCTCCATCTGCTGAGGATTCATGATACAAACCTAAGCACACAAACATTTACTAATTCGATGACAGACGAGCTTGTCAGTGTGATAGTTTTGCTGGTTGTGATTTAAAAAAAATGACTTTGCTTTTCAAAGAAATGTCTTAATTAAAGAAAACATTTGGATTAAGACATTGTCTGACCTTGATCTCTTCTTTTTACTAGTATGTAAAAACCCGATAAGAATGAATTCTCCTTTCAATCCACTTAATTATTCATATTTAATAAACAGAAAATAAATTAGGAGATTTAGGGAAGCAATTATTGATCTTGAAGTCGGCTTCGTTGGTACTTGTTTACTCCAAAAAGAGTTCAAGGATCAAAGACAAACACCGAAGCAGTTAATTAGTGATGAGTCGAGTTACTTCTCACTTAAAAGCAACATCTCTTCAGCACTGTTGTTCAACCATGTGAGACGCTCTGTGTCCATTATTTATCATCAGTATCACAGCACAGTTATGACTGGAGCACATGACCATGCAGGTCATACCTTTAAAATGTCATTTCCCTTGGCTCAAAGACCTCGTAAAAGGCTTCAGCTGGATGAGAGGAAGAGGCAGACATCGACACGAGATGAAAGCACAGCAAAGGTAGAAAAATGTTTATGCAAACGAAACAAATACTGACATTCATTACAAAGACAACATTTGTGTATTGGCAACTGAGTTACAGTGCGTCGCTTTATTATACAGACATGGAAAATAAATGTTAAGCAAATCCAGTCAGTGTGTACGAAAACAGTTCTTTGGTATATTAAAAACACTCAAGCTCCAACCCTGTCGTGCAGCGTAAACCAGACACTTGGCTCATGTCACATGCAGCAGATTCAGTAATTAGCCACATCCAACAAAAGACAATCATGTTGCACATCCAGCATTTCATGCTGTAAAACACTCAAAATAATGCCTGAATTATGTGAACAAATTTAACTTTCAAATATTTCACTTTGAAATACTCTGAAGTGCCTCAGAAGCATCATTAGATGTCCGATGGAGAACAAACTGTGAGGCTTCCAGTCAAGAGGTTTGCAGTTGATCTTTAAACAACATGCTCTAAATGAAGGCAAGAGTGGTAGTCACATTCAAACACATCACAGCATGATCACCAGCTCCTGCTGTCTACAGTTTATCTGATTTAAACATTCAATCAATTCAAACATACACTGCCTGTAGAGTTACACAGGGGGGAGGTTTAGGATAGCTTGCATTGCCTTCATGGTTATTTTGAGTCAACAGTAGATGGCAGCAAAGTCAAACTAAACACTAAGAGAAACTGCAGCACACAGCAATAAAAGATCAGATTCTTTGGTATTATCTGTCGAAAAAAACCCCAACTAAATCAATAAAAACTGATAATGAAAGTAAACTGAGAGGTCGGAGTTTATAAAGCGAATGAGTTACTTGTTGTGTAAAACACTCAAATCAGCATCCATAAAATAAAGAACATGTGGCAGAAGCACATATGCAGTCAAACATAAATCTGCCTGGTGGTCAGCATTAACCAGAAAATTAGATAGTTTTTTTTTTTTTTTTTGCTCCAATGACCCGGCAGCTCCCAAAGAATAAAGTGCATCAAGTCAGTCAGTCATAGCCTGAGTTAAACTAAAGTAACTGCAGGATTTGTTTTGAGAGACACTTTGAAGGTTGAATTTTACAGCAATGATGATTTGGATTCAGCAGTCTTAAGTCCTTTAATGCACTAACTTTGGCCTGTTGTTTTTTTTTCTCTTTTTTGTTCATTTGAACTTTTTAAACCTTTTAAGTTATTTTAACCCACATCAAACCCACTACAAAATTATTTGGTGCAGCTTCCATTCTCTCTAAAATGTTGTTTACCCTCTGTCGTACAGGGTCTTAAAGCAAATCTACAGTTGCATCAGAAAATGCAGGTAAACATAAAAAGGTGCATGTGCACAGCTACAAATTATAATAAGGCAAGAACATTCTTGCTGATGTGCACCACTGACTTAATGTCATTTGGAGTCTTGTTCGGGGTCAGATATTAACAGCTGGGGTGTGCAGAGAGTCTAGATCAGTCTGTGTCCTATCTGCTCTTGTAGCCACAGCAGTAAAGTCTGCAGAGCGCTTGGCCCATCGGGAACAGCCTCTGTGTACATCTGAAGCAGTACTTCCTGTAAAACAAGCAGCAGGGGCACACTCATGCTCAGTAGCTCATAGAGGACAGTGTAGTCCTGGGCATTGTCCCTCAGGTGGGTGGCGACGGCCTGTGCTGTACTACGCACACGTCGGGACAGATACCAGGGGGCATCACACACCGTGCGTGTCACACTCAGAGGCCAGCTCAGGCGCTTCCTTATGAACGAGCTGAAAGTACCTGCTGAGGATTCACTCTGCAGGTCTGGTGTGCTGCTGGATTCTGTGCTCTGTCTGTCAGCATCAGACCGCTCCACAACTTCATAACGGACCTAAAGGTAAAAACACATGTTAGATATTTAACTACATAAACAAAAGGAAAGGTATTGTTGGAAATGTGAAGTTCTTACAGAGCGTTGCGATAAATTCCTTCGCAGCTTTGTCCCGTTGTTGCGTTGCTCAAAGTGAAGTTGGCAGTACAACTTCCCTAAAAGATTTAAGGAAATGTAAGGACAAAGTAAACACTGAACTTGGACAATAATAACAACAATAAATGACACAAACCCTGGTCAGAGTCGAAGGCATGTGCTCCCTGTCTCAGGGCAGAGCTGCAGGTAGAACAGCGAAAACACTCCCTGTGGAAGTAGAGCCCCTCTGCACAGACCCTCTCCACCATATAAACCCTCCTCTCGCACGAGTGACACCTGTCACCTGACGGAGGGAACGCCCTTCGTACTGAACCGCCCTGTGAAAACAAAAAAATCGGAAAGAGGGGTTAAAACCTCGATAGCTGAAGCTGATACTTTTACGCCAGACTTTTAATTTGATGATTTACTCCAACCACTAAAGTTCAGGGTGTTAAATAATTTAAAAGGTCTGATAACACCGGGTAATGTCAAAAATCACATTATAAGAAACCTTTCAAATCATTCACTAATATCACTTTTGGGAGGTTTCTCATGCTCAGTGTTACATGCAGTGAGCGACCATGTGAGAAGATGAGGAGCAAACCGCTGCGTAAGTGAACTTTCTCCAAGCAGGTATCAAAGTCTATATATTTTGTTTGTCACTTCCTGAATGTCTTAATGTTTAGTGTTAATTTCTTGTCTGTGATTGATTTCAGAGAATGAGTCTTTTCTTCAAAACCTACAACTGCTTACCGACATTCAATAGAGAAAAAGAACAAAGTTAAGTAAAGCGGGTCAGATAATTGTGGAGATTGGATAATGACACGGTTCTAAAGTGTATATATAAACACATGGTTCAGTAAGAAAGCTGATAGTGTTTGAATAGTTTTCTGATTGCTCTTGGGGAATCAAATGCATTTCCAAAAATGGATGGATATGGTTTTATTGTGTACCAGGAGCTTTTTCTTTGTATAAAAGCAGTTTGACTCCTTGCTGTAACATCTGGCTGTGGCGTCTGGCTGTTTAGGACGGGAGGAGCAGAGAAACCCACAAGAGTGCCACCGCAAAACGCACTTCTCTTCCGTGACGACGGCTGGTGATTAAAAGCACAAGAGGCAGAAACAGCAGATCAAAGCAGCTCTCATGCAAAGCAGAAGAAGCCTTTTTGCATAAATCTGTCTGTCGTGATTGAGTAGATACATGACGACACTGTGAGGCCACAGCTGAGATGACAGTTTTTTTAAAGAACAGTTCGTAGCTGGAGGATTTCTGTGTAAAATATAGAAATGTTTTCCAGTACACAATAAAACTAAACAGTCTAGTACTCCACTGTCCCCATCAGGTTTGTAGTTTGCAGTTATTGTTGAAGCATTTTAAAGGTTATGGTTTGTGATTAAATTGTAAAAAATGATTGTTATACTAACTGGTGCTACTATGGTAAAATCAGTGGAATGTAGAAAATAGTACATGAACCAATACTTTTTATTTTTACTCACAAACAGCTAATGTGTGTAAAACACATGCATATGATGATGAGAAAGGTCCCCAATTAATAAATGAAAGACAAGCAGCACGTCATCACCCAGAATTTAACACAAATAAGGAGGATAAATTAGATTTCTTGGTTGCCTTGTACGATACACTAATTACGGTACATGAGTGAGTGAATGACTGTGGTGGCAACGCAGCCACAACTTAGGTTAAGATTGGGATTTAAAAAACAAAGCAAAAATATAGGTATGAAATAATCGAGAACAAAAATTTACAGCGTGCAATAAACACACTGTGAGGGTGGTCAGGTGGTGCAAGGCAAGGCCAGTTTGGAGTCACACAGGTCATGCTGGAGAAAGTCACCTTGAGTAGAGCGGGGCTGTCTGCTGTGAACATCTCACTAAGGTGAACTGCTTTTTCCTTTATACTCTTTCTTTGAAACTCTCTAGACTGTTGTGTCTGAGCTTTTTTCTGCAGGATGACACGGAGCACAGGAACACCAGACAAGCAATCAGTTCACCGCCTCAAACCAAACAAACACTTTCTCCATTCAACATCAGGACTGGGTAGACTAATAGTCGTTTTATCAGTATGAAAGACTTTTAAGATCTTTCTGTTCTATCCAGCCAAAAACAAGGACTTGACAGCTAGGAGTGTATTGTCTGTAGGAGAACTATTACTTCTCCTAGTGGAGTAAAGGTTTCTTTATTACAATAATTTCCCGCCCCACTTGATGTGGTTACTCATACAGCAGTGGAACAGAAACAAATGAGGCAGTCATCCAGACCTGGCAGAGAAATCAGAGACAAGTCAGTCAGCTCGACATAAATCAAAGTTTGTATCCAGTTATTTATACTCAAAAGTGAGTCAAAATACTTTTTAAAGCATGTCAATTAGAAGGATAATTATATTTCAGGGGAGCACACAATAATGAAGGAAGCCACTTGAAGTACTTTTCTCCACTATTCTAAAGTTAGAAGGAGCTCTCAATC
Organism: Symphodus melops; assembly: GCF_947650265.1. Lineage (NCBI taxonomy): Eukaryota > Metazoa > Chordata > Actinopteri > Labriformes > Labridae > Symphodus > Symphodus melops. Next base: position 14,320,937 of record NC_136693.1, on the reverse strand, counting down.
TAACAAAAATCCACTTCATTATGTAGGAATAGGGATTAAACAAATATGGCAAATGACGCAAGAGGTGTTAAACCCAAAAGATCTGATCATACTTCTGAAATAACTACAAACACTGTCAGCCTTCATCATCAGATAGTGCCTGTAATCATCATTTTACGAGGTACAAACACTTCGAGAGCATTGAAAGCAACAAAAATATTTAATAGAGCTCCAAGACAGCTGGTGTTTCTGTCTATAAAATGCAGGTGTGTAATATAAAAAAAGGGAGAGAGGGAAAGTACGAGGGGAAAAGTTTGCACACACTATGACGATGTCAAACACAGAGAGGGTTAATCAATGTACAGGCATCTATCCCCTGTAGTTCAGAATAATGGATAGTAGTTTCCCACTTCTTCTCTCATTAAGCAAATGCATGCAGGTCGCTGACATATCTGAGATCAGCAGAGGCTAACCCGCTCCACAAGACCCAGACTGGTAAATGATCTGCCTGTGTGATCGTCTCATTCAGAGCCAGGTCTGCAGGCCTGCTTTTGCCATTTTTGTCAGGCTGGATAATTTAGGGGCTGACTCCATTTCATCCGACTACACATTACTCCAGCCTTACTGTATAATCAAGAAATAACATATCATCAACATTTACTCTGTGTTCTCTTTGGGGATCAGAGCATGCAACAAAAAGAGCAGGGTTTAAAAGAGAGGAGACAGAGAAGACATCAGAAGATCTGAAGCTGGAGATAGAGATCACCTCAGAGATGTGCTCATCCACCTCCCTGAGTCGCTGCAGGACTCTTGACATGAAATGGATGGCTGACTGGCAGGAGGGAGGAGAAGCAGGGGGTTCTTCAGGCTCAGGCGGGGGCTTCGTCTCAGTGTTTGTTTGATCAACATGTCTGAGCTTCACTACAGAAAATGGATGCAGGGACTGAGGCTGGAGCTGGGGATTGGGCAGGGTCTTTGGAGGCAGGTGGACTAAGTGTTGTGCTGCTTTTCTGATACTGATTTCAAACTGAAAAGGGATAATATACAGAAGTGAGCTGCTGTACAACTGCTTAATAAGAAATCAGACAGTCAAGCTGCATTTTGTCATTTTATACAGGAAGTAGATTTTTTAAAACAACTATACAGGCGGCTTTTAAAATGTTTCTGCTCTTCACACAAATCTCACAATGCTCCTGCTGTTTTAAAGCTTTGCATTTTTCAGGTGTTAAGTCACGCCGCAATTGCATGAAAATAGCCTATTAGATTACGCACTTGGCCTTAATGTTTTGTCAAAGTTAAAGTTAAGTACACCACCATTCATTGCAGGTTTTGTATGTATGACCAGGAACTGTTTTGGAAAGGTTCTTGTCAGGGCAGTGAAGAACTGAAGGGGTGAGTCTGACACCTGAGACCCAAGACCCAACAGCCATCTGCTACATTTACAATTCACATGACCCTTTACTTGGTACTTGCGTTTTCTTTTTTGCCTTTAGGGTTTGATTTTTCCAAAGTATTAATGCATGAATACAGTGGTCTGATTTCAGCAACTGCCTGTCTGTTTTTGTCCTAACAGAGTTAAATCTTTACGACAACACATCAGCTTAAGCTTTACACTACAGTAGATGGTGGATGATACTATGTCTTTGCAACTGTGAGAGTAGTGTAGGACAGTATAATAAAAACAATGTCTACCTCCATGTATTAAACTGTACAGATTTGCACAAGCATTTGGTTACTGTCTGTGTGTCTAAACTTCTGTCCGGCTGCTCTGGACTACCTGCATCTCAGGAGGAGGTTTAGGTGGGACCGGAGGTCTGATTTTAAGGTGCCGACTCACAGTCAGGTCAAGTGTTTGCAGTGTCGAGGACCTGTCGCAGTCCGACTGAGATTTTGAAGAAAGGTTTGGGAAAATGTAAAAAGAAGACAGAAAAGGCGGAAAAGATCAGCTGAAAGATTTACAGACAAAGAAGACGTAGGATTAGCAACAGGAATTTGTTTTGTTTTTTTTAAGGTTAAACCGGCAAAGACCGGAGAGCTCCAGTTCACGAAAAGGAAAACCTAAGACATCGTTCAGGCCTATGATAAAAGGGAATCAGCTCTTTCTGGCCCAACAAAGTATTCTGTCCATAGAGAAAGATATAAATGGATACATTTTAAACAATACAGTAATGCATGTATACTTACTTTTTTGTGTCAAGAAATACATTGAAAACCAAAGTCTTACCACAAGATACAAAATATATATGTATATTGTATTTAAATCTGTGGGTCTATACTGAATGTGTTTTTTTACCTGTGTTTTCCGAACCGTTGTGGGCGAGCCTTCAAACTTTGCAAGCAACTGAGTAGCCATTGAGCGTACTTTATTCTCCTTTGGCTGGCGCGTCTCTAACACTGGGGACCCGTTACTGGACAGATTGGTGGCCTGGTTGGAGAAAGAGAACAGATGATCCAATAATCGCCAGGCTTCTTAAAGTTGTTGAGATTTACCTAACAAATAGTTACTCACCTCCTCCAAATAACTGCTAAATTTCCGCCTCCTTTTAAAAATGGGATCTGTACCGTCTGACTTCTTTTCCTCCTAAAAAAGTAAAAGAAATAAACAGTGCACAGAGGATTAGCATTTTAATACAATAACTCCTGGAAAATATGATGTGATATGTGAGAAACATTTCATTTGAATAGTTAGGGCATAGGATTAAATATCTTAGTCGAGAGTTACCTTTGGTACCCGTTTCCTGGGCAGCGTGTGATTGAGAACATTATTATTACTTCGGACTTCCCTTGGGGGATAATCTTCATTGTTTTCATCCACTCCTCTGGAACCTGCAGGGCAACACAGGGATGAATTTAATATTTTATTATGTCCACGTTTAACAGTCATTACTAAAGACCCTTAAGATTAGAAATGTAGTGGAGTACCTGAGGCAGGTAAAGGAGTGCCACGGAACAGCTCGTAGTACTTGGACAGGTAGATGATCATCCTGGTCTTATCCAGCTCCTGATCCACATCCAGCTCCTTTACAGCTGTAAAAGACTTGATGCCAAACTCCCGCTCACCAACGTCAAAGGCCAGCTGGAGGTTTGCAGCATGGTCTTCTTCATTTAATGAGTCAAAGTCTCTGATGGAAAAAGGTTAGAATGGAGACTTTAATGAGAGGAAAGTATTAAAAAAATAAAGATTCAAACTCCAAATGTCATGAGGAGGCAGATTGAAAAAATATACAGTTGTTCATTCAGACTGAAGCAAGCTTTAATTTCAATGTGATTCACCATGACCTTTGACCTCTCTCTGTTGCTGGGATACAAAGCCTTTCATAACTCTCCGATGCAACGGTATGGATTCTTTAAAATATATTCACCTCTGATTGTTTTCAAGCTGAACTTTCTAGTGTCATATCTACTTGAGATGCTCGGAATAACAAGACAGGAAGGCAAAGTGAGTTTGAACTGGAATTCTTCAAAGGATTATTTCAGAGACTTTCATGTGTGTACATGGAGGCGTCAGGTGACTGACAGGTGACTTCAACCACACTGTGAAAACATCTTTGAAAACAGTTAACATGACATCAATGGAATGGCTTTACACTGGATATACACCCAGTTTCAAACCCTTTTCATTTATGACAGGGGCAAATGGCAGCTTATTATTTTTGTATTCCCACTCGACAACCACAGTCACGTCCTGGCTCTTGCTGCCCTGTCCAATAGTTGGGTTGGGTTGGTTGATTAGGGCTATGTGGTAGGGTAGGGTAGTATTGGCTTTGTCACTAGCTTGCATAAACAGAGCCTGGGCTTTATTAAAGGTGGTGATAACGTTTTGATTGCGGCGTCAACTATGTGGTAGTTTATGCAACTCATCAGGGGGGCATGTGGGCATATTTAGATGAGAGGTCTCTTCACTGAGAGACTGACATTTTATTAGGGTAAAACTATCTGGTGTTGAATGCATATAGTAATGAGGGGAGGGAAAAACAGCTCCTATGTGTCTAGTCTACCTAAACTGACAGTGTGCAGACACCATCAGAAATGATCAGAGCAGTAACCTAGCAGCCATACATACAAACTTTGGTGTTATTCTGGAAGTACAGAGGCCCACTCTTTCTTCCTGTCTTTCTTTTTTTTTTTTTTTTTGGTTTCTTTTCTATGAACCTGCTCCCCTCTCTGCAGTCAGCTCTGCTGACAGGCATGCATATGTAGGAGGGAAGGGGAAAAATGCCAGTGGTTCTTGGAAACTTACGGGAGCACACAAAATTATAGTGGCATGTGGAGGGGGATGAAGGCAATAATTACAGGTTGAGAGGATATAATTAGATTTGTAAATGTTCTAATCTGCAGCCACACTAACTAATTATATGCAGTGTAAGGCAGTTGGATCTTTAAAAATGGAAAAAAGGCAGAGCCCTGTTAGTGGGTTAACCAGCACAAACTTAGTCCTGCATAAGATTTTGGGTTTTTTGCACCACTCCAGATCAACAGCAAAGAAAGGACCATTATTTTGGATTCAAAAATATGTGCAATTTTTTTTTCTTCGAGGATTCTCGTAAAAAAAAGAAAAAGAAAAAAGGTAGTGGAACAACCATTCCTTTTATGAAGTGACAAAAATGCACTTGCAAAAAAGTGTAAATGTACACACCTACACTCTAAAGTCCTGTGTCTGCAGTAGCTACTACAAACCAGCTTTACATAAGTGACATCTGTGTTTGAACATTTCTTCATATCTGTCATCACTTGTTGAAGGTCAAGTGTTCTACAGGTTGTGAGGAGGAGATGAAAGAGTTGCTCACATGCTAGGTATTTTTAACACACCCATACCAAAAGCATTTCCTAGTTGTTACCAGAGGTGGAGCATATCTTTGTTAAGTTCAGTAAAGTCATATGATAAGGTCTGCTGGCTGTGGAATAGTACTGATATTACCAGACATGTGTTACGTACATCAGCTGCGGTTTGAACCGGTGGATCAAGGCACAGAGAGCAATTCCGCTTTTCCAGGAAGATGTCAAGTCTGTGATCTTCACATTCTTGTAGCCGTCGGTCTGTTTCTGGCACCAGGTGAGAAGCCTCGCTGGTCTGATTTCAGACTCTACACAAGAAACACAGAAAGGTATTTTTTAATGAAACAATGCAATCATTCCTCAAATAACTTTTCAAAGCAATACAGATCCTCCACTCAGACCCTGAGGGAGAGAAAACATGATGTAAAAAGAAGCCAGGAACAACACATGATGCGTCAGTGAATACAGCGAAGACAGATATACTGGGAGCTGAGGTATGTACACAACTTTGTCTTTGTCTGGACCTGTACTTCCTCCATGCCTCAGGTAAATGACTCAAGTTACTCAAACATACAGCTCAGTTTAGTATTCACAGCTTCTGTCTCGACTGTCAGTTCCCAGGAGGTACATAATCATATTCTGAACTCTGCAGCGCTTTCATTAAATAAAAAAAGTAAAGTAAAACTTATAAAGTACTTTTGCCTCACATACATTTATCAGGATACACAGGCCTGCCTTTCAATTATTCAAGTGTTGGTAGAGAATAAATACAGTTTTCTTTTATACTAAAATATCAAGAAGAGCTGAATTTGTAGAGATAGATGGGTGTGTTTGACGATTCCTTTGATGAACCTAGCAGATTTTCTGTTAAAGCATCCATCTCCTTTTAGTGCACTGATATGTAAAAACAAACTCTGAGCTGTTTGATAGTCCCAAGAAAACTGTTTTTCTTCTTCTTTCCTGCTTCTATTAGTCCGAAAAAGAAAGGAAAGCTACAAGCCAAAGTGTTGTTTAACTGATGCTTCTTTCATAGTAACAAAGTCAGATATCATAAACACTAAATAAGAGGCAGTAACAGGCACACTTTGTACTCAAAATCTTCTGCGCAACTTAACATTCGTGAAATTACACACAGGATTCTGCAGGTTCTTCTTGAATTTACCTTGTCTTCTCAGATTGACAGGCCGACGTATAGAAGCAGCTCTCTCCAAAGAACAGGAACTCAGCTCTCCACTGATGTACAAGTGACGCACCTGAAACAGGAAGGGAGGAGAGATGTTTACAATCTCACACAACTCAAAAAGAATTACCGTAAATTCCGGACTATTGAGCGCACCTGGATATAAGCCGCACCGGCTAAAAATAAGTTAAAAAATTTATTTGTACATATATAAGCCACACTTGATTATAAGCCGCAGGTGTCCACGTTATAACAAGAGCTATTTGCACAGAAAGACGTGACACAAAAACATTTGTTTAACTTTTAATTAAATACGTACTACCGGTAACATCCGCAAATACGAAGCCTAGTGGAAATCCTTGATCGAACAGTGTCTGTAACACGGCTGATGAAAAAGATTACCGTAATATATTTCACAGGAAAAAGTCCATCCATTCACTGCCTCAGAATGACTTCACTACTCACTTCCTCAGTGTCTTTTTCGTTGTCGCTGTCAGAGTCAACTTTACATGCAGCAGCTCTGTTAGCTTCTTTGACAGCCAGGTCGATCGCCTTTAACTTGAAAGCTGCATCATATGTATTTCTCCGTGTGTTTTCCATGATGAGGGTGCGTGCATGAAGCGCAAAATGACTGATATTAAGATCCGATGTGACGAAGTCAAATGTTTTTGCGGCACAAACTCATTGTCCCGCAAGAAAAATCCATAAATAAGCCGCATCGTTGTAAAAGCCGCAGTGTTCAAAACGTGACCAAAAAGTAGCGGCTTATAGTCCGGAATTTACGGTAGTATTCATTAAAAAAAACAGGGCTGAACTGAACCCTCTCACCTGGTGTGGCCTGACACAAGTGGAGTTTAGGTTGGGGTATCGAGTCCCAGGGTCTATGGTGTACTGTTCAAAGTTTTTGGCAATGTTTTCAGGTGTTGTCTGTGGAAGCAGCCTGTAAAGACTCTCCCTATAGAAACACCAGAATAACAGAGCAAGAAGCACAGAGTCATTCACTCAACATCACTTCATTGTGTCCAGAAAACAAGTGTCGAAACACACATAGTTCACACAGTGGATAGTACTGAATAAAGGTGATGTTTGCGTGTGTGTGTACCTCTCTGCAAGCACTTCCAAAACGGTCCGTCCTTGAGCCCAGCTCTTTACCATCCAGGCTGTGTCAAAGGCAGCCAGAAAGCCTCTAGCACAACCCGTCCCCATGGGCCAGAAGGGCTGCACATGAACACGTAACAAGAAAGCATGAACACAACTTTGTGCTAGAGTAACTGAGCAGACAATGAAATCACCATATCATGTTAAATGACGAGCAGAAAACCTACAAGCAGCACTGAATGCTGTCATATATAAACATGCTGGCATGAGAATGACAAGTATAGTAATGTCAGTCAAACATAAAGGTGATCTAATACAGACAAACAGATAAAAGATCAAGTTAAAGTTCTAAAAAAGGGAACTTTGCATTAAACATTTTAAGTTAAATACCGTCTGTGTAGCTCTACTCATCAGCTTGCACAAGTCATAACAGCAATCCTTAAATCCCTCTATGAAGTTAATTCAATCTGTGCTTTATCAAAAATATACTTTTAGTTACTTTCACTGACATCATCATTAAGTATGAGTTTATACATAGAGATCTGAAGGGGCAGCTTGTCGTTATCCTAAGGCACCAGTTTAACCAGAACAATCTGAGAATCTTTCTCACAGGCAGTCAGGATTTTAAATACCCAGCTACATTCCTAAACTCCCCCTCCTCGCCCTTCCTTACCTCCAACAGGCTGTCGCCAACTAGCGTAACCAGCAGCTGGTGTCCAAACCTCTCCCTGACGAGAGCAGCATTCTCAGAGGCGTGCATGCTGGTAAAGTCAAACATCGCCACGTCTGGCTGACCGCAGTGGTTTATGGCAAAATCCAACGTAGGAAGTTGGTAGTTGGTGCCAAAGTCAGCAGCTTCTCGAGCATAGCACAGAAGAGCTTCCTGGTTGACGTTTTCACTGCTCAGCAGCATCTGGGTGTCGATGTAATCCTGTTTGAAGAGAAGTGTGACAGTATGAACATCGAAAGCCTTAAAAATCTAAAATCCTTTTGCAGTCTGTTCCCTGAGACAGTTTTGAGTTTTGCTGCACACAGAAGTAAAATGATCCAGATTTTAAAATGCCTTCTGTATATCAAAATGATTTATAACACTTAAATGAAACAAATAAAAAAGGGAAATAAGATAAAAAATAATAAACATGTAGGGCCACAACGGATCCTTGGAAAACTGCGCTGAATGCATTTCACTTACATTAATGACTACTCCCTTGTCGAGCAGACTCTGCTTCTTTGCGGTCATGACAAAGTAATGTGTGTTGTCCCTGTAGTACACAATGTTCTCCAGATCGATACCTGCAACACACGATGTGATTGAAGAAAGATTATATGGGGGAAAAAAAAAAAACAGAACAGATCAAAATTCTTCAATGTCGACTTACAAGATTGTCTCGCTTAAACCCATACATTTATACTTTTGCTACCATCTCATCTGTACATTACAGCAGCTAACACCACCGTGACGTAGGAGAACTGTGCTGCTCTCACACCTGTCTCCTCCTTGAGGTCGAGAAAGAACTTCTGGTTGAAGATGAAAGCCACACCGCTGATCTCTTCGACTTTGGCCTCGGCCGTGGTGTTCCTGTTGATGAAGTTGGCTGTGATGGCAATCGCCAGCTTCCCCCTGAACTCGTTCCTTTTAAAACCTGACAGAGAAAAAAGGACGGAAAGAGGAAAAATGAAACAGAGACAGGATGTCTACTTTCAAAACTTTGTTATCAGGGATGTCAGAAAAAAACTCATCTAACCTCATAATGACACATAATTATTATAAGGCAGATACGTTCAGAGAAGAGGCATCTCACACGGTAAAACCTTTCAGGAATGACGTGCTGCCATTAAAGTGGCTACATTAATCTAAAGAAATACAAGAGCAGCATTAAAGCGATGTTCATTTCACTGCCTAGCAGTCTTCAGTGATAAAAGATGTACTTCAATACATAAGGACATAGAGAATTCTTATTTTTATTCAAGTCTTCAAGGAAAATATTCTATGATTCCTATACGATACTAAACCAAAAGAATCTGTTTTTTCACATCTGTATGTTTTAAATCAGGAGGCAGAGACCCAGGAAAGTCTCCAAGGTCCAATCAAAAATAAAGTCTAATCACACACTGTAAAAGAGTAAACTCAAGGTTCAACATGTCGCTGGTTCATATGAAATACCGGTAAGCTGAACTAATCCACAAAAAGGCAGTAAAAATGTAAAGCATCCCCACACTTCAGGTGTGAAAGGAACAAAAGTGGACTGTCTGCTTGTGTCAAAGTGACTTATGAGACTGCAACATTATGGTCAGAAGTAAAGTGGCTGAACTTGTGTCACAACTCCACAGACTTTTCCTCCCTCCGCAGGTCTGATTGCATTTAACGCTGTGTTAAAAGCAGGCTGACTGCAAAGGGGAAAATCAATTCCCCCAGCTCTCTTCATTATTGAAGAATGAGCTAACCATTTTTGTCCTGACTAAATATGTCCTTTTTAGGAATAAACCTCTGATGAGAATGGGTTGTTAGATGACAGCATTTTTAGGAGAGAGACTGAAACAACCAGAAAAAAAACAAAAAACAGATGGAGAGTCCAGAGTGCATGCATCATCTGCTCTATTTCTGAGCAATGTTGCAAAAATAACCTCTCCCACTGGGAGAGATCAATGGCTTCAGACACATCTGAGTTTACAAAAGGTGAGCTTTATTTGTTGCTGCACAACAGAAATAATACAACACGGGTTGTCCAGAAGAAGTCCTGTGGGATGTGTTTGATTATTCTGTAAACAGATGGTGTGCTGGTTTTTATCCCACTTTAATCAAAAGTAAGAAAGACGTGTTGTTCCGAATGATGCTTCACAGATTGCCGCAATAAAACAAAACTTGTCAACTTTAGGCAACTGTGAAAAAGACAATTAGAAATTCAGGCTTCTGTTTCCAAACATACAAAAGAAATGTACAGTTTCAATAAAATGAGTCATTGCTTGAAGGACAATCAGCTCTAACCCTGTGCTTAAAATGTCGGTGGTGGGAAAGTTTCCATTCAGGTTAAGGATTGTTCCTTCCCTTATCCGACACAAGTAACTTCATATCATGCTTTGTGAGTAAGGTCAAGTACATCCTTCAGGCGTGTACACTGTTTATCAGTCTTCTCACCTTCCAAAGTATTCCTGCGTCCGTCAGCCCCCACCACCACGTCAAACTCAAAGTTAGCCACAGGGTGATCAGCAGGTCGGATTGCAGCTCTCCACCCAATCCCTGACACATGGAGACAAAGACAATTTTAGTGTGGGAGCGCATTGAAAAAAAGAGAAACTAAACAAAGAAAACTGTTTTATAAAGCTCAGGAATATTCATCTTAGGCAGTATGCTGCGCATTCAGCACAGACAGTGTAAAATGCCGTCTGATAAAGATTGGTATTTTTGCTCGAGGACATTTCAAGTGTTTCCGTGGAAACATCCATCTTTCCTGGACCTCTTCACCACCTGCTATGAACACACGTCAATGCAGAGAATGTATCGATATAGAGAAAAGTAAATAACAAGCACACTTGCTCACTGTATTTGTGCTCTAAAGTTAGTTTAAAAAAAGGGGAGGGAAATCTAGCATTTTAGGACTTCATTAAAAATGACAAAAGGAGTTCTTAGAGAGGAGCAAGCAAAGGGAGGAAAAATCTATTGCATAAAATTGAGGAAGAAAAGAAAAATTTTCATGATTATTATTTGTCCGTGGTGCCACCAGCACAGGACGAGGCTTGGCTGTTTGTTGTGTAATATCACCATGTGGGAAATACATTCCATGATGTCAAGGGCACAGCTAAGACCGTCACAGCAGAGCAGGAGCAGTCTGCGTCTAAATTTAGGCCAGGCTCTCGTTGTTATCTGCGTGTCTCGATATTACAGCTACATCTTTGACTAACAGAAACAAAAGGCTTTTGACAAGCTGCTTTTTATGCAACAAGTGGAAATGTGGAGCATAAATCTTCAACAAACAAATAGGATGATCCCTGCCAATATTTGTTTCTTGTTTATTTGTAGCTGTCAAGGATATTAAATACAGCAGGATGAGAAGTCCCTTGCTGCGTCACAAGCATTGAGCTAGTCTACCAATCTAAAGAGTAACAGAGCAGAGTTCCCCAAGAAAGCTGCCAGAAGCAGCCTGATGACTTTATCTATGTAACCCTTTGACACGTGTATGTTTTGAGACCTTCATTTTCCTGATTCTCGGGAGGTTCCAACAGCTTGACGAACTCCACATTGATGTGAAACTCCACTGCAACGATCAGGGCCACTTTCAGTAACATCAGCTGCAGCTGCTGGATACCTTTCAGACACACAGGCACATAAAACATCAGTCTCTGCATACAGATGTGTTCTTTTTTTATTCCTACATTTTACTGAAGCAATCTAACTTAAACATGAGATCAAAGCTAAGACACGTTCTTTTTCATATTTAGTCTTGTGCACAAAGTGTGAGCAATATGTGATCAAAAAGCTCAGTTCAAGTCAGATATACTCACTGATGTGGTCAATGGCCCCTGCGCAGAATTTGCCATAAAACTTTTTGGCTCCGAGGCCTCGCAGGTCATGAATGGTGTAGGGCCAAAGGTGCAAAACGTTGTTCCGCGAAAAAGAGTCTCTCTTCTCTATCACCACCACTTTAGCACCCATCAGAGCCAGCTCGATGGCCGTCCGCAAACCACAGGGGCCTCCGCCGATGATGAGACACTTGAAGAAAGAGAATGATACATGAACTAATTACCTTTCATCGAGAAGTGAGGAACATCATGCTGACAGCTTTATAAGGTAACAAAAGGTTGAGACTTTTTCCAACAGAAAAAAAAATTAACACACAGGGGTTTAATACAACATCTACATATCAGAAGTTCACAGCACTTTTAGAGAATTTAGGACTGAAGTGTCTGAAGGATACGTCAGGAGGATAGACACTGAGGATAGTTCCTACTCATTTTGTTTCTGAAAGAAAAATTAAGTTTTCACGTCCCAGAAATGACCGATAAGGAAGTTTTTCAAACTTCTGCCATCCATCCAAACCAACATTACAATGTTAACATATCTTTAAGTGGTATTCATGCGTCTGCCTCCAACCAAAGATGAAGTCAGTGAGTTGAGGTTACAGCATCTGTCTGAGAATGTGCAGCTCTAACATGACATCATCCTCTTGATTATAGATGAAAGAACCAAGGTTGGCAAGCTGACTCTTCGTTTCTTCTAAACATGTAAAGAGGCACTGCAGAGAGTTTTATAAAAAGGAAATGTGCGGGCCATTATTCTTGTGACTTTTAACCCAGAACACTTCTGAGGGTCGTTCCTGTCGAGGTCTCCATAGCTCCACAAAACGAGTGCTGAAATAAAGATCTCAGTCACCATCAAGGGAAAGGACTTAATTTGTTTTTCCAATGATCCAACAATAGTGCAAGCAGCTAGCACAATGTCAGGCAACTAAATCTCACCAGTACGCAGACGGTGTGCTTTCAAACGACTTTAAAACAGAATCAATCCTGCTCGTCCTCAAAACGATAACCCAAAGTTCGGAGCGCCACGATAGATGCTGCCGTATCAGTTCTATGAGTCATTCAGACTGGGTGCTGTTTACATTTTATCAGTGATGGAAGAATATCCCCTATATGCAGGTTGGTTTCATAGGGGGTATGAGTGATGAGGAGCACAACATGTCATCATGTGTTGCCCAGGGAGATCAGGATGACATATTTTCAATAAGACAACACAGGTGGTGGAAGAGCTGCCTGGACAAGCCTGCCTGGTGGTTGTGTATTTCATCTTTCAACAAAGGGTGAGTAAGGGAAAGAATTGACACGGCAGCAGACGAGAGAGGGGAGAATGTTAAAGACATAGAGATGTTTTTTTCACAATGTGCACATTTGTTATATACGCTCAAATAACCTATTTTCATGAAACTATCAGACGCCAGCAGCAACGTTGCTGTTAGTTTTAGCCTGTTTCCATTTGCTAATGTATTATTCCAGGTAGGAGGCTTTTTCCTGACTGATTGCTCCACATCTGCTGAGTCAGGACGCACGCACTTCCTTTCAGTTTGCCAGCCATGACCTCTTTCTCCTCCCTGCTCAGGTCACAGTGGTTCCTGCTTCATCTATTTGTCCTTCAGAGCTTTTTTTCACCTCAGTGGATAGGTAGTGGCAGGTTAAAGATGTCAAAGTGAAGTAAATGTTTTGTGGATAAACAATCGTCTGCTCTGTCAGAATAAACTGGGAAATGCAGATCACAATTAACATGACAACATTTTGGATGTGACTCATATGATCAAACTACTATTACTCAATTAGGACAATTGTTGGGTATATATTTTATGTCAATCAACTACCATAGATAACTAATCCTTTCAGCTCAAAGGCATCCTGAACCTGACGTTGGGCTGTCAAATGATGAATGTAGACAGTTAACCTTGATTAACAACATTTTTAATTGCATGTTTAAAATTTCGTTATGTAGCATTAAAAAAAAAAAAACTTATTATGATGAGACATTTAAGAGTGCAGAGGTGTCGTTCTTTTCCATCTCTGTGACCACAGGGAGACATTGGGTGGCTTATCTATGGTGTGTCTAAAGGGACAAAGTAGCATGGAATTAAGAAAAATGAATGCATTTATATTAGACCTTAATTAATCAGAATGAACTATTCAGGGTCGAGCACATTGTGTGTGTTTAAGATACTTCATTTAGAGTTTTTCCATTAATGGGGTTGAAGTCGTTTCCCTTGACATTAAGTGTAATGTTGAATGAGGCTATCTTTGGAATAAACTTCTGTTGAATAAAGATGTGTATTCGGTGTGAAATCAAACAGCCCAGATGAAGTGTGCTGAGAAGAATTCACATCATCACGGATTCTTCAAAAAGATAAACTTGTGCTGAGTTTTTTTTTTTTTCCAGTCGTACTGTATGAGGAACAAAGGCACTGTTGTCAGTGTCACTGCGGCCATCTGTGTCAGGCCATAAAACGTGAATGACATCACATCCTATAAAAGGTTGCTGCTACAGTCGGAATATGAAGAAGGAGTGCCGAGCGGTTCCACACGTGTCACTGTTAAAAAGTTGAGTTGTCATAAAAAGCGAGTCGTCACCGACACCTTGTGATTCTCCTGTGGAGACGAGTAATTAATGATCAAGTCGAAGCAGATTGTCTGTACTATGCAGGATTGAAACAGACCTCATAATGCACTTTATGTCTTGATACAAGAAACTCTGAAAATCTAAGGTTTCCTAAAGAAAGACTTAATAAGTGTTTCAATAAAAAACAAAAGCCACTGTCACATCTGGTTACTTCATGTGAGCACAAATAACTGATTATTTCTACAATGCATCCCTGTAGATTACCTAACTATCTAAATCAGAGCCAAAACGTTTTGACTCTGAAGTTTAACAGAGTCACACTTACATCAGTGGCAACCTTTTTTTTTTCTTTCTTTTTTTTGTACTATTTTGGTTTCAGCTTCAATCAGATGGAGCCAGTAAAACTGAGTGCATGCTGAAGAAATTGAAACACATTTTAATAACAATCTGGGCCCAGTTCCAACCCTTGAGGAAGAGCCTATGAAGAGTAAAGCACACCCTTTGTATAACCGGGGCCAAATAATCATAGCTGTTGAGTGATGCTGCCTGTTTCTGTGCGCAATAAAAAACACCCTTTCAAGCTGCGTGCAGCTGATGCCTGAAAGGTAATCACACCCCTCCAGGTTTTCCTGCTTTCCCTCATCACCTTTACAGCAACACACACACACACACACACACACACACACACACACACACACACACACACACACACACACACACACACACACACACACACACACACACACACACACACACACACACACACACACACACACACACACACACACACACACACACACACACACACACACACACACACACACACACACACACACACAAAACATTATTATTTTGTCTCCATTGCAGCTATCCTTACTTCGACCGTCTCAGGGAAATCTCCTCAATAGCTCTCTTATTAAAAGCACAGTATTTGAGGATTTCCCCTGTCCATCACTTGTTCTCTGCATGCAGGTTTGTTTGTGTGGATTGTGTGTAGGAGTAGATTCAGTGTTGAGTGCGTTTGTGGTTTTCTGTTTCTTGTTTCATTTATTTAAAAAACCTCCTTCGTCTTGTTCTACTTAAGTATTCATGGAGATACATTGGGTTCAACAACTGCCATGCCATGGATGTATCAAAGAGTTGGAAGAAGAGAATTAGTGCAAAGTAATGAACGTTCCTTTTATTTTCCTGTGCTGTACATGGGGAGCGCCGGCGATTAAAAAGTGAGCGCTAATTTGGTGGATGCGTTGTGTCCTGGCACGGAGAAGTTAAAGGGATGTACGTGACAATGCCACAGATGGGGCGCAGTTCACTGTACTCTGACTGCTCTGAGGAGGAACAATGTGAAGGTTGTTCCTAAAAAACAGGAACCACATGTGTTGAAGTCACAAAGACAGTTCCTAAATCAAAAAATATTAAAGTTAGCTTTGTATTAACGTCTCCTGTTATTTTTAGACGCATTCTAACTGAATTCTTAATTCTCTTAGATTAAGAGTCCAGATGAGCTGGGTTCTTGTTTTATCACACCTTAGCAAAGCTAAGGAATGTTTGTCTTCTTTCAGTTTGAAGTATCCAACCCTGATGTTGAATTTTATTTAGAAAACAACACGACAATAGTTGCAGCTGAGATCTGAATGTTTGCAGCTGTAAAGCATTGTGTTAACTAGCTTCACAATCCTAGTCACAAGTAATAAATGAGGAAAGTAAGATCTGTTTGAAATCTGAAAACCGGGCAGTTTTCTACAACACAATAAAAAGTAGAGTGATAAAATGTGGTCTTAGTGCATTTCCACCTCTTTATATTATTCTGAAACGTTGTTGTGTTATGATTAACGAAAAGGGGCAAATATTAAGTAGGACTTCAACTTAAAAACATCTGCATGGCTGTCTGATGCTCTTTTATGACAAGTGCAGCTGTACAAGATGTAAAATGTACCTTTGTGCCGGCACAGGCTTGGCCTTTCTTGTACTCCTTATGTGTCATCCTCTTGTCCAGCTTACTCCACAGAGCGTTGGCCTTCCAGGTGGTGACATTGGCCTTCAGGCTGCTGTAGAAGTTGCCGTTGTCTGCAGGGTCCAGGTCGAGCAGTCTGCAGAGGACGTTGAAGGCCTGCAGGGCGCCCTTACAGGTCGAGGCTTGGACAAAGTTCTCAAACAGCTTCCCCACGTTATCCCTCTCCTCCTCCGTCTCTCCCATCGTCCTTGCTGTAGTCGATGGTTTTTTGGTGTGCTGAGGCTCCTGCTTACTTCAGCAGTCTGCGCCAGATGTGGCTACACCCTCAGCTTGGCCCGCACCGTCATGCCCGGTCTGCAGAGGAGAGACACATCAGAGTGATGTCATCTAATAGTGCAATGTCTCTCGCAGATGGCTCGAGGAGATTAACATTTCCACATATTCTGTTTTATTGGTGTTCTGTCTATTCAAACAGTTTAAAGAAACACATATTTAGGTAAAAGTTGTTATAATTTCAAAGAACTTAAAAAAGCTGTATAAGATCTGCTCTACGAGTCCAGCGAACATGACTGAATTATGATCAGTTTGCTCTCTAACGTTCCTCATTAAAACTCTATTTAAAGTCCACACACATTTTGGAACAGCTTCCACCCACATTCACAGAAAATACCAGACTAAAGAGTGAAATGAGCCTGTTTCCCACTCGAGCTTTTATAGGCATAACAGTGTCAGCCTATAAAAAGGAGCTGTTTGCGGTTTGAGAGTCTTGAACACAAATATTTCAAGGTTCATTTCAAAGTTTAAGACGGATCAGAACTTTTGGAACCTGCACCATGGACAAATTATCAAAAGCTCTCTGAATTTCTACAAGATCTCGTCAGTATTTTTTCTGGCTTTCAAACCTTTAAGATGTAAACGGGGGAGACTAATGCGAAGGCTACAAGGTATTAACACAAACACGCCACATTTTCTGCATGATACACACACACCTACAAGCACAGAGAATATGTTTTAAAGTAACACATTTCCCAGCAGACGAGTCGACTTTCTATAAAACAACATCCTGTCTTTAGTGAGGGTTAAAAAGAGTGTTTTCTAGTATTGAAATTGACCCACTGTTTGTTTCTGTTGAGCACCTTTCATTCCGAGCGTGCAGCACTGACCACGGATGAGTAGAGCAGAAAAGTATTTGTCTTGTGGTATTTTACATTCCAGCTCAAAACCAGACAATGTTCTCAGCAGTCAAAAGGAGGCCTTTGAAAAAAAAGGGTATTGAAATGCAAGCCTACACTTACAGAGATGGATTGACTTTTGATTGGGGTGTGCATGTTGAATAATCCACCTTTTCTTCTGAGGTTTGTGTATTCAGTATGCTTACATACGGGCCTCCGTGTGAAAGACACTGTTACTACAACACACTCCTGTGTCCGAATAGAGCTGAAATGACAAGAATTAAAAACAAACGTCTCCCTTTTCCCTTTAATCAACAGTCAAGTATGTTGGAAATCATGCCGGAGAATCTACAGCAGAACTCGACATCAAAGGGGAATCGTGAAAACGTTTCGACATTAAGCATGCGAGCGCTCACTAGGGTGGAGACCACAGCTTCTGTGAGTTTTGGGAAAAGTCTGCTTTTGATACTTTAATGTCCCATTGAGCGGGATGGGCAGGGTTACAGGCGAGGTCAGGCTGGGTAGCACTGATACAGACCCCCACAGTAAGCCAGTGTTACTGTCACACCCCTCCACAGGGCCTCAGGTTGTAACATGGGCGAGCCACGATGCACCAAAGCACGCAAAGATTAGTCACATGGGCCACAACAGTTTTGAGTAGGATTTGAATATGGTGAGACTTTGTATGTGGATCGCAGCATTTGTCCATTGGCTAAAATTAGCATGTTCATTTGCACAAGATCCTGTTTGGATGCTTGTTTGCATCCTGTTTTTTTTATGCTGGAGCTTTTTTTTTTTTTTTTTTTTACATTTCAGTAGAAGATTTAGCTGGAAAAGAGACTCAAAATGCAGAACATTGTCAGTGTGCTTTCTACACCCCTGTCCTGTTGGTAAATACTTTGGACCCGTGAGGCCTTTCAAAGCAGACATCCAGCGTCAAACACAGGGAGCTGACATTCCTTTGCCACGTGGATAGAAAAGCTTTGAAGCGCTCCATCAGCATGAGCCCAACACCCCAAGCTAGCCCTCTCACCAGCTCCACCAGTCAGCCAGTCACGGGACCACTCCTGTGGGTTTTTTTTTTTTTTTTTGGAGTAAATTTACTCTTGGATTGTTAAGAGTGACGAGGGATGACTGAGACAGGCATGATATATGACGCAGGTGCTTTAATCTTTCTTGCATGGCAGCAGATGGTGATGGGAAAATTGCTGTGTAGTCTACCATGGGGTATGTGGAGTGTTTGGGGCCTAAATTATATCTGCCGTAAAAGGATGTAAAAAAAGAAAAAAAGAAAAAAAAGAAATGCCTAATAATTGTACAAAAACAAAACTTCAGTTGTGGCTGTCTTTCCTAAAGAGCAACACTTTGTATGTTCATTCATGCTTGGTTGGAAAGTTGAAATAAAGACATGTTGACTGCACTTGTGCTTTCACATTTCACAGTCCAAGTAATGTGGTAAAAAAAAGGCACAATTATTGGAACCATCTGTTGCAGGAGTCTGTGAGGACTAATGAAAAGGTACCACGCGCCGTCTTCTCAGCAAAGTCAAACTGCATTGTCTCAGACGAGAGTCCGATGACTTCACCATCTCAGGCTGACAGAATGGAAAGAGACTCGTGGGCAGAAAGAGCAAGTCCACAGAAAGGCTGTAAAAATACGACTAATGACAGACGCAACGGAAAGAATACACACAGACACACCCACATCGTACATCACAACCAAAGCATACAGTGAGAGTTTGACAGTGTGCAGGTTTCAAAGTCTCCTGTCAGTTCAGGAAAATAACCGGATTGAAACCGCCAGCAAACCTTTGTGAAGGACGTTTAAAATCATACAATGAAACTTGAGCTGTGCTCTCCATTTAACCTCTTCTTTCTCCTGATACATGACTTATCAGTTTACCTTCTTTAAGTTCATAGTACCCTTTCTACAATCCCCAAAGACAAAAAATGACGTTATACAGTAGACTGGTTCTATCATTTAGTGCATGTGAAATACAGCACTGCTATTTGAGGAAAATACTTGGCAAGCTTTTGGTATCTATAAGATAGAAGGGGAATGTTAGGAATTCGAGACATGAACCTGTCACACCTGGGTGGTAAAAAGGGATAGAAAGAGGGAACAAAATATGAACCTGAACACACCTTTATATACCTGCCTCCCCTCTTAACAGTCCTGTTAAACTACAAACACACACGGTCCTGTGTTTTTCATTTTCAAATTTGGATTTCCATTTGAAAAAAGCGCGTTGAAGAGTCAGGAGACTAGAAAAAAAGCTGTACCAGCTCAAGTCCATTTATAGATGAATCCACCAGACATCAAGCCACAACATGGACAGCAGGATAGATTATTACACAGTCAAACTAAAGTCTCTGAGGACAAAGCTGTCCTCGTGTTACATTTATCGTATTGTCGACTACAAAAAGAACATAACCAACGAGGTGTTACTTTACAACTTCCCAACCCTGGTGGTGACACTAAACCCTCCATACTGTAAACTTACAGTACCTTCATCAAAACAACAACAAGAGATGAAGTCGAGTCTGTTTTATACTGTCTTTTGCTGTTTTTAACTGGATATTTTATTATTATTTTAATGTGTCTTTGAGCATCTGTAAAAGCGCTTACAAATAAAATGTATTATTATTATTATTATTATTATTTAATGAAGAAGGAAGTCTCTTAATACACCTGTATGTGTATGTTGTTGTTTTTTTATTTTATTTTATTTATCTAAAAAAAAGCCTTGGCATTAAAAAGCTACGTCAGGTTTTAGCAGCCAGGCTCATACTGATTTCCTTGATTTAAATAACTCAAATATCCACTAATCACAGAATAGGTCATATAAAACTTTTACATGTGTGAAAGTGATCTAATGTTTTTTTGTGATAGCCTGTGCTTTGATAAAGTACAACTCAAATTGAAAAAACTGTAAGGACACCGAACCAGTATCAAACCCGTGTTTCAATGGCGTCATTTGTTTCTGCAGAGCACATAGCTGCAGGCTATCAAAGTACAATAGGAAGCTGACAACACAAGGAAAACATTGGGAATGCTGGGAAACGCACATACTGTAGCGCAGCCAGCAAGCGACAGTAATTACAGACTTGACTGAAGAAAACCAGGAAGGAACCCTCTGCAGGCCTGATAAGCCGACAGCGTGCCCTGGAAAACAGTGTGCTCGCGTGCACCTCTGCCTGCAGGCTCTGCCCTTCAGCCGGCCCCTGAGATCCACAGTATTATCTCAGCTCTCTGAAATATGGCTGCTCGCAGGGCAGCTGTGCCCGAATAAAAGATCTGATGTAAGCAAGGTAAAGACATTTTCAGGATACAGTAAATGTCAGTCAGCTTCAGAGGAGAAAAAAAAAAAACTCATTTACACAAACAGGAGGCAGCTCATGAAGCTTCAGGGCTTCTTGTCCACAGGCCAGTCTGGCCTGCGAGGAGTGCTCACCACATGGCTCCTTTAGAGGAGGATTTATCTGGACAGTGTGAGCATAGAGGTCTGTCTAGCCAGCTACGGACACAAACAACTTTCTTCAACACTTATTCTGACTCTGACCACCGATCTGAAAGCACACAAGAACTTAGTCTACTGAATAACCAATAGAACAGTACGTATGTCACATCTTCCAGTTCAAGTAAAAAATCCCTCAGGAGATTATAATTCAGCACAAAGTAAATGGAAGCATTAGTGTTCGTGGCACTGAAGGTCAAAGAGCAGTTCGGAGTCTCTCATTCATCCACACCACAGGGGGCCACAGTGAAGGTTTAGATGGTAGTATTACTGTCTGGCAGAAATAGCAGATTGTGTGAGCCAACAATCAGTCAAGCCAGGCTCAATTTAGACAAGTGTCATGCGACAGAAGCAAACAGCACATGACCTAAAAAGATACCGCTCGAACCTGTAAATAAGAGCTTGTAAACAAGACTGCATGCACAAAGTTCAACTCGATACAAATCAAGTGATCTGGAATCTGCTGTTGAAACGAACAGCGGGAGTGTTTTTGGAAGTAAAACTGAATCATGCTGCTGCCCTGACAAAGAGATGCGACACGTTTAGATTTCACATTTCAGTTCTCGGGGCTGAAGCAAAGTCTGTGAGAGCTCCCTCAGCCGCCTCCCATCCAAACTCTTCCTGTGTCGTGAGTCTGGTTTCCTGTCCTGATCAAAGCTGCGGAGGAGAGCTGCCCCCTCTAAAATTCCTCCTCTGTCATTTGAAGGCATGACTAAGATGTTTCAAACTTGGGTTTTTTTTTCGCCGTGCCCTGTCTGTCCCTGCCAGATGGACATTGTTAACGACATCCTGCGGAGACTAAAGCAAAAAGTCTCCTTTTTTGCTTCCTTCACTGGCTCCATCTTTAAGAGTGTGATTGGTATGGATGCGACGCGTCCTTACATATCGCTCCTCAAATCAACCGTCGACGAAATGTTCTCGTTCCTTTGACGCTGCACAGTAAACATGTTGCGTGATTACAAACTACTACTCCACGCCCCAGCTATTTCTTGAATGATCAAATCTCATGTGTGAGGCTGACATTTGGACACCAGTGTCCGGTTTCAATCCTGTGGAACGAGGAAGGAAACATATGGCGGAGAGGAAGGAGAAAGTTTACACCACCTCCCGCAAACTTCCCCGCGCTGCATGAGACACATTAACGTTGTTTTAATCCCCAGCATGACGCCCTTGTATCGTAATTACTCAGAGGAATAAACCACTGATTCATTCATTCACTTGGTATTTTAACATCTGAAAACTAAAACAGAGGGCAAATAACAGTATAAAATTAAAAGCAGCATGAGATTGAGGAAGTCATTACAGCACCAAACTTGACTTTGTTTCCTCACGCTTATTTGTTTGTCAATCCGAGCCATTGTAGGTTTTTGTAACAGTGTGGACAGCAGGCTGAAATGCTCTCGAATTACTGTGACTAATCTACAGCCAAGACACGTCCAAGACAAAATATTAAGCTTTTTTAGACTTTGGTACGCATAATCAAAATGTAGGTTTTTCATTTGGCTGCATTGGAGGAAGCTTTCCTAAAAGGTTTCATCTTTAAATCGCTGCTGTTAAATTAATGTCCACTTAAAATTAAAAAGGATTTCAAGATGAAAAATGTAAAGGTTGACACAACAACTGCCGGTGTTTGTGACCA
This sequence comes from Symphodus melops, assembly GCF_947650265.1. NCBI lineage: Eukaryota > Metazoa > Chordata > Actinopteri > Labriformes > Labridae > Symphodus > Symphodus melops. The sequence goes on along the minus strand of NC_136693.1, from coordinate 14,298,532 downwards.
AAGCAGAGTTAAAGTCGATCATGCCCCCCCCTCACATTATGCCAGGGACAGTTGAAAAATATGGAAGTTCAGCTGCATTCCTCTGCCTCACTCACTTTGGTACACTGTTTTCTCACTCAGGGGTGTGATCTTGTGATGTTTCAGTGATTTTCTTTTTTTTCTCCAGCTGGAGAATAGCTGTATTTGTTAAGAGGAGAGTTATAGCCTGTAACCATTGAGCGTGTTCATACCCGAGTCTGAAAAGCTATATTTGGCAATCAAAGAAAACATTCGAAAAACAAACATATGTTACTGGGCAACACACTGCTGAGTACATTTCCACCAAATATTTTAAATCACAGGACGTGAATGATTCAACATATAATAACTGGAGGAGGGAAACTCCAGTGTGAGAGGAAAAAAAGTGGTTTGGTGCTGGATGTTTATACATAAGAGATGTTGTTCATCTTCAGGAGTGTAAATCACACAGACCATCGGTGTCTGGGCCAAAGTGTGTCGGTGTTCACACTTATACTGGCAGAATCCTTTTAAAATACGTCTGGGCTTTACAGTTTCATATCTGAAGGCACAGTGTCCCCGACAGATGTTAAGTACACAGGAAATGATTGCTCATTCAGTGGTGGGAAGGAGAGCCGCCACTGTTTTCCTAACTCTAGTGACCCTCTTAAAAATGTTGCTGAACACATAATGCATCATCTCGCAAGACGTATGAATCACGCCAGACAGAACGCTCAAGCAGTGTGTGGAAATGCAGCAGACAGAGACGCATGATGGTTCCTACTGTGGAGTTGATAAAGTCACAAATTGCTATTTATTTTCGTCCTTTATATAAAAAAATATATATCCTGCTACATCAGGAATCCCAGTGTTTCTTAAAGGTTCTGCTGTGTATTTGATCAATACCAGCAACTGCATATTAAACAGCAGAAATCATTCTCAAGCAGCTTCTGTCACTCACTGCACTTTCAGTAGTCTGGCAGTAGAGCTTGTTGCCACCACACCTTTCTTTATTATGAAATGTGTGCCACTGCAGCCCCAAATACTGGGTTTTTTTTTACAGAGTGGAAGCTGCTGAGCAGGTAGAGTCAGCCTTAAACAAGGTTGACAATAAATCAAAGAGTGGGCAAAGTTCACCAACTGACAGGATAACTATGACTTTGATCTAAAACAACAAATTAAATCAATGATGGGCAATGAATGTAACGTACATTTATAATCTTTTTTGTTTACTGTTCTTATACAGAAAATGTGCAAGTTCACTTTAAGAGACTTTTTTTCAGCTTGTTTGAAAAGCAGCTCCTCTTCAGCTAATAGGAAACCTGTCATTAACATCAACGTACACAAATCAGAGATCGGATCTGTTATCAAAGAGACAAACCCAGATGTCTGACTCCTCTCTGTCAGCGTTTTAAAAACACGCGTTCACAAAACTCCAAACTCACCACATATATCGATATTTTACAAAAAGTCAAACAGCAGCAAAACTAAACATTATTTAACTACCAACTACCTGATATACTGTCGTAAAGGACAGCTTTGTTTTAGTCTACATGTTACGTAGCCTAACACAGTTTGAAAACTCTATAAAGACTATTTTTCATCCTTTCTCTTACATTTTACTGAGCCTGCGTCTCATATCAGAATCCTGGTGAATCTAACCGCTGACACAGGTTCGGTTACCTGCGAATGAAGGAAAAGTTTGTCCTGTCAGGTGTCCCAGCCTCACGCCGGCCACATGGTCAGGAAAGACAAATTGAACATGAAAAAGTGACAGAAATTAACTCACCTCAAAGCTTATTTTAACAAACTCAAAAAAAAAATCCAAACTCAATACTTTCTTCCAGTGTCTTCAGTAAGACGAGGTCCTGAAGTGTGTCGGTCCTGAGTCAGACTGACAGCCAGGCAGCAGCAGCAGCAGCGAGCGCGTGTGTGTGTGAGTGTGTGTGCGTGTGTGTGTGTGTGTGTGTGTGTGTGTGTGTAGGTGCGTGCGTGCGCGCGTGCGTGCAGCTGCTGAGTCCAGTGTTTGAGGGCGGGGCTCTGAACTCGGACACATCCCTGTGAGCAGTAATCCAAACGACCCCACACTCTTTCATGTCAACAGGTTACTTCACAACTTTTCAAACGACCACCCACGATTTTATAATGTCAGTTCACCGCAAAAAACTGAAATTACTGCACAGAAGATTTGACTTTTGGGTTGGCTGCAAAACATTAACATTGAACACACAAAAATGCTGCGGGATGGTTACGCTATTGTCAGGTTATTGAAATATAATAATTAGCCTAAAAGCAGATGTATTTCCGGTTTAATCTGGCTTCATCCCTGGCCTGGTGCCTTACACTTTAGTCAAAACATTAAACATTTTCCAAAGTGTCAGCAAAAAACTGTGGAGCATCTATGCAGCGCGTGGACAGTGAGGCATGTCGCCATCTCGTGGTCATACCACAAAGCTGCACGCACACGACACGTTTTACGACTTTGTCACCAAAATACTCATCTTTAAACTGAACATATTTGAAGGTTGAATTTTTGTTTCACTTATTTACCTCTTAACGTTACCTTGCGAAGTAGCCTTATGGCATCTTGTGAGGTTATCTATCAGGCAACCCAGGAGCACGTTGGGCCCCGATTGGATGGTCAGTCGGCCGGGTCAAATCCAGCTTCGCCATTGGCTGATACTAAAGCAAAAAGTCTCCGTGGATTTAAATAGTTAAGTAACCTATGTGTAGAAGAGCATGTAAAGATGATGAACATGTCGAAGTGGATGGTTTAGTATGTTGGTCAGTGAATGTGCATTGCTTTCAGATAACGGTCTACATTTACATAAACATCCGTGCACAGAACAGGTTGCAAACACAATAGCATCGACATAAACATATAAATAGACATCAATAGTTTACGTTAAAACACCATAAACACCATGCACGGCGCCGGAATGATCGATCAAGTTTATGAAGCACCAAGCCTTTTAAGCCTTTGATAAACGAGTATCTTGACATATTTATAACAAAAGTTTGTTGATGTGAAGCCATCAGTGACGACTTTAAGTTTACCTCCTTCTTACATGCAGGAGGTGATGACCCCCGCAGTGACGGAGAAGTATCAGCTGTGGTGACGATGTTTGTAGCATCACGACCACACCCTCTCTCTCTCTCTCTCTCTCAGAGTGCAGCAGCAGCAGCAGCAGCAGCAGCAAGAGGAGCAGCAGCATGATGATGATGATGCGGGTCGCCCTGCTTGTTTTGGTTCATACTTCTGTCTGCAGTGGCATCCTCCCTGAGATAGTGAACTCGGGGATCAGTCACATCTTGGAGGATAATTCCGAACTGGGACAAAATGAGCTGGACCGTGTGTTTGTGGAAGTGGAGCAGCTTCCAGGGGATCCGCAGCAAAAGCCAGATGATGCTTTTCACCAAGTAGGCAGCCAGTTGCACCTCTCTGTCAGCATTTATCTTTTCATATGACATAGCATTATTTCACTGCTCAGTGCTGAAACTCGCTGGATTAAGTTTTTTTTAATCCAAAGAATATTTGTCCATCTCTGGACAGGTAGGCTAAAGGGTTAGAAGCTGATGATGTGGTGGGACTAGGAATAGGGGAGTGATATTTACTGCCTGCCTTTATCTGAAATGTATTCGTGATTATCTTTCCCGAAGAACGAGAGTGTCAGCCCTCATCCCAATGACCTTCCATCAAGTCATCACAATGAAACTGCTTCTGACAAAGTTACTTCCAGTGAATCTGTCGACACCTCACTAAACCAGGTATGCTTATAAAGGTTGGCTTATTAAATGAAACAAGGTTTGTTTGGAAACTTTGAACATGTCCAAACTTTACACAGGAGACAAACAACATTACCACATTGGAGCAGTCCAGCAATCTGGGAAACAATATTGATGATGTAAGTTTGATCTATTTACCTAAAGTGTTCATTATATAAAGTATTGCACAAAAAAAAAGATACCAATTAAAATGAAGTTTATTATGATAACCTTATTAGAACACCACATTTACACATGATCGCAGCAGCATCACAGCTTCTGACTTGGCATAATGTCTGCATATGAATGAACAGTTGGTGTAGGATTTTCAGTGAGCATTAGTAACTATATTTACATTGTAATATTAGTTGCTAACTGCTATGTGTAGAATTTAAGCAAACAATGCTTAGTTAGTTGTCAGCTAAAAAGTTTTTTTAGTCAAAATGATTGACTGTAAAAACACCTTTGATGAATAAGTAGTGTGTGCTTTACGCTTTCGCTGCTTGTAAGAGACTTTGAGGATTAAAGCCTTCGATAGAAGCACAACACAGATTTACAACCAGCTGAGAACGCAGCTGGTCACATCACAAGAACGTTGCATCAAAGATAAATTCATAGAGCAACTTTATGACTTGGTATAAACACAGGGTTATCTGGCGCCTCATTGCAGGTTATATTGAATCTTGAATTTCCCTCGGGATCAATAAAGTATCTATCTATCTATCATATTTGTGTAAGTGCTTTGCTGTATATTGGAAATGTAACCTTGTAAACCAAATAAATTAGTTCAAGTGCCACATACACAGAGGCCATCGTAGTCCAAGCAGGCAGCTCTGGTTTGAGTTTGACCTTGGCAGCACTTTCCCACTGCCCTCTATACAGTACAGTTCTTTTTTCTTTTTTTTTTGATGCATGTCATGACTCTATGGAGCTCATTCATGTTCCTTACACCTGGGTGTCATTCTTCTCTCTTTTCTTTAGGGATGCATCATTGATGAGGATTGTGGGAAGGGAAGGTATTGCCCCTCTGACATAAAAAACTCCAAGTGTCTGCCTTGCAAAGCAATTGATGTGGTAAACAACCATTCTGATGCTTTCAAAACATAACGCATACAGATAAGCACGCACACGCTCACGCTCACTTGCAGGCAGCTGGGGTTTCACTTTGACTGCAATGCAGTGTGTCCACAAGTGTAATTGGAGTGTGTTGAGCTTCACGTCAAAGGTCAGCGCATGTCAAAGTCAAGCTCTTCTTCTTTCTTCTGCAAGGCATGCCTGCAACAAAAAGATCATTAATAAAAAAGAGTTTCTCTGGTGAGACTCCTTGGTTGTATTTAAGACTCATTGGGTGTTGAGTCACGATGCAAAGCTGAAACAATGGTAATCTGTGTTTTTTAATGTGCAGCACTGAAACATTTTGATGGAAGTATCCAGAAAACTCTATATAGGAGTGCTACTAAATTAACAGTGAGATAGAAATAGGAACCTGTCTTACTACTGTCAGAGAGAGTTGAACCACTGATCTCATTTACCCACCCCCCGTTCTTCTTTAAGCCCTGTACTAAGGATCAAGAGTGCTGCGGCGAGCAGCTGTGTCTGTGGGGTCAGTGCAGTCCAAATGCAACAAAAGGAGAGTCTGGCAGCACCTGTCATTACCAGGCCGACTGCAAGCCAGACCTCTGCTGTGCTTTTCACAAAGGTACAGCACTGCTCACAGCACAGTATATACATACTCTGATTTTCCACACAATCTCAAAGAAAATGTGTTTTTAATGGTGATTTTAGCCCTGCTCTTCCCCATCTGCTCCTCAAAACCCATTGAGCGCGAGCGCTGCTTCGGTGCCTCCAACCACCTGATGGCGCTGTTGTCCTGGGACGTCCCAGATGAAGGGCCAAAGAAACACTGCCCCTGTGCAGGAGAGCTCCACTGCCAGCACCTCGGGTATGTTTACTGTATTATATCACACTTTGTATTTGAAATCCAAAAATTGACAAGTGAATGACTCAGTTTAAATAAATGCAAGATATTTAAGCTTTCCATGTGTTTTTTTTGTTTTTTTTACAGGCGAGGGTCCATGTGCCTTAAAGGAGAGGACTCGAGTGAAGAGGACCTGACTGACTCTCTGTATTCAGAGATAGACTACATAATCTGACACAAATGACTTTGTTTACAAATTAACCTGAGTATTCATTTACTCCAGAGCTTTGTTGCAAAGACTTAGGCACTTTGTGTTTGCTAGCCTAATCCAAATTGGAGGAAATATACAGCATGATAGAGGATGCAAATGTATTTATTTTATCTGCTCTAATTGAGACCTTAGATTTACCAAACTAAAAGGTCTCGTGTGTGGAAGACGTGCATCTATCCACATTAATGAGGTAAGTTAAAAGCTTATTTCTGTTTGTTTTGGGCTTCAAGAGATACACAATACACAATAAATCGAGCTCTTGAGAAAACAATAGGAAATTACTTATTACAATGGAAAAATAGGAGTAAATAAAACATGTCTACTTAATGCTTCCATATTCTCAAAATGTAAATATAAAGGTTCAAACAAAAAAAACAGGATATGCCATATTGGAGAAGTCATAAGTTGATGTGTTGCATGTTACATTATAATGTGCATGTAGTGCTAATCACAACCCTGTAATGAATCAGTTCGAAAAGGTCTGATCAGATCAGGCTACGCGAGTAAAAAGAGCTCTATGGATGAAACACAGCCGAGAAGATCGATTCAGTTTGACAACTGAACCAATCCTGTCTCACTATCTAAAATGATTATACTATTACATATCACTTCTTGTATAATTAAATGGATCACGTCTTTTTTTTTCATATCTAAATTAACCAGCTCTATCTACAAGCTTGGAGCTATTATGGTGAAGTGTTGTTTTCACATATTCAGTTATCAATGGTTCTGTTGTCAACACCCACATCTCCAACTCATGTTGCACACTATATGTGGTCATAAACTTTTAAGGCATGCCATTTCTCCCCAACACATCACATTGCTTTTGCTGCACTGTAAGTGCTTTGGGTTTTCTATTTACAGCCACATCAGTTGCAGTGTAAAGCTAACACAAGCAGGACCCGGCCTGTTTGTGACCACAGCAGTGTACCAGCAGGATGTTAAATAAAATAACCACACTACTGTTCTGCATAACTTTTAAGTTCGAACATGAAGCTCGGAAATTTCTAGCTTTGAGAAAATTAAAGTTGTGTTTAAACCCTATTCCTTTGAAAAGTGATTGTCTTGTGGATTGAATTAAGCCATTGATTTCTACAATGAAAGAAAACCAGTTATGAAAAAAAAGCATTTTAATTCATTTCTAAAATCATCTTAAACTATTTTCACACAGGATTTAAATCTGAAAGAAATAAACATCAATGACGGAGAAAAAAAAAAAAGAAAAAAAAAAAGAAGATTTTCTTCAGATATTGGCATTTCTACAGTGAATAGCTGGTTGCAGCATCAGGAGCCCAGAGAGGGCGGGGATGCTGAGCGTCAGTCCTCCTCAGACCAGCCCGGGCACACTGCGGAAGTTCAGTGGACTTTTCCCCCCACCCGCCCTCCGGAGCCAGTCTATAGAACAGCAGCAGGTAGAAGCGCCAAAAACAAACCTTGCACTCTCCAAAAACTCAGGGTACCACAACACCCACAATACATGTGTGACGGTAGAGATGTACAAACCAGGTCATGGTAAATGAAGAAATCCACTTTCTAAATTAAAGGTTAACACAGATAACGTGTTTGAGACCCAACTGAATGATTAAGTCTACTTATTTTTGTTGAATTGTACTTTGTGTCAAAGGATCAATCGTCTCACCTTATTTAGTGAAAGGGATGTAAGAGAGGCAAAGCTCCTATAAAGCACAAAGCATTGAGAGGAAAAAAGATCACATCTCTGGCATTAAAGAAGCATTAGCAATGTCAAATTAACACTTTTTTTTATTGTTGCTTTTGTTGATTTGTTTAATCTTGAGAATAATTCACATCTTGACTTGTCAAAGTCCGTGAGAGTGAGGTTTGAGAAGAGGCGAGACTGAAAAGGCTGGATACGTCGTTTTTCAGTTGTATGTGCTGTTGGTTTTCAATTATTTAAAGGAAGATGAACAATGTCAGAAGAATTATTTTTTTTCTTTTTACTCTGTGCTCAGAAAGGTTTGAGCACCACAGACTTATAAGATGGTTAGGGATGAAAGAATCAACAGTACTTCTGAAACAGGAGGAGAAACACAAAGTGAGGGGAAGACATGAGATACACAGATGGAAAAAGGAGACGGGAGACTTAAATACTCGGGATGGACGCCTTCCAGTCCACTTCACAGTCCTTCCATCTCTGGAGCTTTTATGTTCAATGGATTTGTCTATACAGTATTTGATTCTCTTTCTGTATTGGATAGCTTTTGAACTTCCCTTTAAACTTTACAGTACAACACACTATAGTGCACAATAGGATTTCTGAGCCCTTCCTGTGGCTCAGAGTGGAGGGTGAGAGCCTGTTAGCCTCACAGCGCTGCTTGATGTTCAAGTATCTATCAGGCCTGATACTCCGATTGAGTCATATAAGCCTATTTGCTTTGCTGCAGTAGCCACCATTCCAAAAGACCGGGGGCCAGGGCTTAGGGCCTCAGTCCTGCCCCGGGTCCTTGGCAGGGCCTCCGTCCAGGTAGATCTTGAGGGCCTTCTCCTTGCGGGGCGAGTAGCTGACACGGTGTCCGGTTTTGAGCAGACGGCTGCTCTCCTTCTTCATCAGCTCGTTGCGCTCGTCTTCCGAGAGCTCCATCGGCTCCTCTGTGCTGTCCCTGCACAGACACACAACACGAGTGTTCATCTCCAGTCACAAAGAATTCAAAAGGCATCTCCTAAGAGCTGGGGATGCAGTTCAGTGAGGTGACATGTCTGTCTATCATTTTTCAAAAATGTATAGATAATTAATATTGTTAAGCATGCCAACATTTGATCATTAACACATCATACTTGAATTAACAGCGTTACAAAATGGTAAGACAAAAAAAAATGAAGCAGCTAATGCAACTGTAATTTAAAACTTTCTTCCGCTTTGTTTTTCATTTTAATTTCTTTGATGACTGCATATTGGATGAACTGAGTTTGTGACTCAGATATACTTCAACAGTTTCACAAAGTGTCAAAGAAATCCTGTTAATGGAGATTATTTACACTGAAATAACTTTGCTAATGAATTCTGATAATCCTAAAAAATGTTGCCTAAACCGGTTATAACCAAACACTTTTGGACAGAAGTCCCGTCTGTCCTGCCACAGTTTAAAGTACCTGTAGAAGACCACAGCTCCGTCGTCACAGATGTACAGAGGCCACACGTTGAGAGTGGTCACCTTAGGGTTCCAGTCCAAGTCTTGATGGATCTCCAGCACAGAAATATCACATGGAAATGTTCCTCTCCCCTGTTCAGAGCAGAAGGATTTCACAACAGAGATGGGATTGACATCACACAAACAAAAGCAGGAACACCTGATTCACACTCAAATAACCAATTGAACAATGAGAGACGTAAGTAGTGAACAAGCGAGGCGCTGCTTCGCACATACCTTTGCAAACTCCAGCTGTTCCAGAGGAATATTGCTGATTTCACTAAGCTGTAAACAGAATTAAGAAAATAAGTCACAAAAGGCCAAAATAAATAAATAAAGCAATTATTCCACAAATAAAACCAATCATTTTGTGTTGTTTTTTTAAAGTTACGTTTTACTTGGAACATCATATTTACATCAGGTCATTTAGTCCTGGTCATTATGTTTGGTTATAACTCTGAGCTTTATATTTCCTGCATTCAGACAATCAGCTTTGTGTCCCTTTCTATGTGTTGAATAGCTGAATGAATTAAGTCACAGACATACCTTGTCCTTGAGTTCTTCTACACTGCTGCTCTCCAGAATAACTTCCTGGAAAGGTCCCAGCTTCATTGTAGACGGGTTCCATCTCCGAGTCAGAACAGCCAGCTGTGACATGGACTTCATCTTCTCCGGTTCTGAGAAAACGCATCATGGCAGACAATATATTCAAGTTCTGAATGTTTGTTTGAATCTCATTGAAAAAAAACTTCACTTGGAAAAATAGACGTGCCTTGCTGTACACAGACACTAATTATATATGCCCTCTTATGGTGACAGCACAACACACTAAATGGGGTTGAATATGAAAACGTCAAAAAATAAAAAAAATAAAAAAAGGAGGGAAGTCATCAAGAGAATGACACGTTTACGATTGATCCAGGGACAGATAAAAAAAATAAGTAAATGTAAAATTATATCAGTTCATCTTCAAGTGTGGAACGCTGTACAAAGAGTTAACACAGCCCTTTGTTTCTCATGTTTTGCTTTCACAAGACTGGGATGGACAGAACGATGGTCCCTGCTGTCAGCGGGGAAAAAGGCGTAAGAAGGGACACAACTTTAATTCTGAATTCAAGGACACACTTCACAAAACCCCTGAAGTTTTTTCCCCGTGTCTTTCCAACCAACTAGTAAACAAAACCTAATGCATGAAGTTGGGGTGAGGGAAGGTGAGAAGGCAGCAGAAAATATCCCTTGTGAAAAGGAGGTAGTGATGCTTAAACCCTGCCACGACGATAATGTGCCACATTATGTAGAAAAAGGACTATTCTACCGTGTGTCAGAAATCATATGAAGTGCGTTACCATTAAGAACTTCCAAGAAAACCTCCCAGTTCGAAGAGATGCTGATGTCTTCTTCGTAGACGTGATAGTCCAGAAACACAGTGCCTGGGTTCTTCCATGTCTTTTTCCTGAGACGAACCCTGAACACAAACACAAACTAAGGTGAACACATGCGCTTAAAAAAAAAAAATCTCTTTGCAAAAGTCGCAAGAAAGAAAGTCATACCTGTCAATGCTGAGGTCGAGCTTACAGTGCTCTTTCAACTGAGGGAGCAGCTCCTCTTTAGACTGCCTCACTGTCATTCCCTTGGCAAACACAGAGTCCACGAGGAACTTGCAGGGCTGCAGAGGAGGGCAAACAGGTAAATGATCAATTTGTCTGACAACAATGTCCAGTTGGAATATTCTGAGCCTGAAAGCGGAACAGCTCTTACCTCTGCTTCATTCACCAACAGCTGATAGACTTTTACTCTGTATTCACCCTTTTTCAGCGCTCTGCCTAGTCGAATCGTGATCTAAGGGGAAGAAATGGAAAAAGGTTCCCGTTAAGAATCATTCGCGAGCATCGGCTCGTTCTAACAAACCGAATGTAGAATCATTCGCTGAATGGATCGGGACCTTGTTGTCGTCAGAGAACGATGAGAGCGTTTCGTTTAATCGCACGCTCTCAAACTCCTGGTTGTTGGCGTACACACGAAACACCTTGAACTGGGTGGAGGCCACTCCCACATAGGGCTCCAGGTTCTGTTTAAACGCTGCTAATGTTATTCTCTTGTCCACGTGAAGCACTAAACCTGAAGCAGATAAAAAAAAAAAAAAAAAGACAATCAAACATGATGTTATTCTGTCACCTGCACAGGGGAGAACTCAATGAACATGAACTGTTCTTACTGAAGGATAATCACAGCTCAATACAGCATCATGTATAGACCGTTTTCGTACTTTTTTGTGCGTCCGTAGAGGAGTCATCCTGAGAACAAGGCTCTGCCCTGAAGTAGAGGTACTGAGCTGCTGCCTTCATCTTCCCGTTGTCGTCATACTCGCTGTCTGTCCCTGAGTCTTCCTCAGCAGTGTCCCACGTCTCTTTTTTGCCCTCATGGGCTTTTGAGCGTCGGCTACTCGTGATGCTGTGAGAGTCCAACCCGTTGGCTAGCTGAATGGGCCCGCTGTCTGCGTTACAAAGAGTGTCGCTACTGTGGCTGGAGCTCAGGATGTCGCTGTCTACCGAGCTGGTGCTGCGGTCATTGTTCACCTCAGAATCCGAGCGCTCCTCGCACGCAAATTGATTTTCGGGGTCGGAGGAGGCGCCGCTGCTGCCCCCTGCCACAGCCTTGATCCGATTCTCTAACTCTCTGTTGTCTGCAGCCACACAGAGCGAAGAGTTTGAGTCGGCCTCCTGTGGTGGGGACTCGATGTGTTCAAAGTCACTGGCGTCAGAGCTTTTCTGGCTGTCACTAGTGCTGGAGCCCTGCTGCTGCTGCTGCTGCAGAGACAGATTCTTTAACTTCTCTGTGCTCTCCTCCAGGATAGCCTCCACTGATTTCCTGTTGCCTTTTGACCCCTCAAAGGGCTCCTCAGAGTCAACGCCTCCTTTTTGGCAAGGAGTTCTGTTGGCCAAAGTACCAGGAGACTGCTCGGGCAGTAAAACCAAGAGTCTTATCGTGTTTCCGTGACGATCCAAAAGTTTCCACAAGACGGAGTCAGTGAAAGCAACCTGATGATCTGGCAACTCAGAGCTTTCTACAAAGACCTGATGAACAACAAAAAATTCAATTCATACTTAACGGTTTAGATTTTCTGAATTGGACAACACAATTTAAACGCGTGAAGCTAAAAATGCAGGAATAAAAGAAAATGTGAGTACTTTGTTACTCCTGAAGAAGCCCTCAGCCTTCAGTGTCTTGTTCGGAACAGACAGGGGCCGAAGGTCATTATAGCAGCGCTCCAAGACCACACGCATGGTCTCTGCAGAAAGCCCTGTAGCCTAAAAATCAAACACAGATTGAAGGAATTCACTTTGTGCACACTCTCATTGCTAAAGTACACCATTTTGAGTTGATGCTAAAATATATTAGCAGTCAGAGGAAGAGGAAGAGACAGTGAAATATCTGAAGAAACCTGTGCAATAAGCTGTTTGAATTCAGTGATTGTCTGGTTCAGGTACGCCCGAACACTGATTGGAGAGGCAATGGTTTCAGTCTTCAGATCGACAACATGAACCTTCACCATCACTTCTGAGGAAGAAGAAGAAGAAAAATAAATAAATAAAATCAGAAACACACAGACAAACACACGCATAAATATGTTGCTTTGTCCTCTGCACTCCTCATTATACGTGTACAGTTGATATAGCAGTCTACATGGCAGCAGGCCACTGACCTCCAGGTTTGTAAGGCTGGAACACTTGTTCCGGTCTGCGGGTCTCAAGCAGCAAGTCAAACATATAAGACGACTTGACCCCTCCCAGCAGCAGGCCCATAGGTGTGTCTTCCTCGCCTTCGTAAGAGCGCTCCAGATACTCGTGGAACTCGTCGTACTTCACCAAGCGGCAGCAGTCCAGAGTGACCACTCCCTCCAGGTCCATCAGCTGAGATGAACAACAAACGAACGAGGAGTAAACACGAAAGCAGTCTTGACAAAGATACATCGGTGGTCTAAATTGACATGTAGTTAAGACCCTCCAACATTCACTAATGTTGGGTCTGCCACATGTTACAATCTCAGGCAAGCTGCTTCAACAAAAATCAAAAGAAAGAGAAACAATTAACAAACCTTGTAGGCCATGTCTGTTGCCTCTTTGAGAGTTTTGTCCTTGTGTACCTCCAGCTTGCTCTCCATCATCATCTTCGCTGGATGCATGCAGAACAGTTTAATCTGAAGATCAGAAGCAAATTATAAATAGTAGTAAAACCAACAAAAGATGCAATGCCTCAACTGATCCTATTTCTGGAACACAACAGAAACATCCCGTTTACCTTGCAAGTGTTGCGCTCGATCTCCCTCTGACGCTTTTCCTGCTCTTCAGACTCTTTCTCCTTCTGAACCAAACTCTTTATGTGCTTGGGGAAGTCGTCCACAGCTAAATACTCTGCGGACAAGACAGTCAAAGAACTGAGTTAAACTCTGTTCTGCGACATGCACACTCCTAGCAACCCGAGTGATAAGACAAGGTCATGATATGCATTCAATTTATATAAAGATGTCAAAAACGCTGCAGCACCAGAGGAGTGCGATGGTGGACATGAGCTCAAGCTTTTGGCTCAAACAAGAGGGTCTAAAAAAACAATCACTATAACTGCCATTCGAGTGAAATCATTCCTTACTTGCATTCCTCGAGGTATCTTTTAATCTATAAATCAGCATGTACGCATTTGTAGAGCTGTTGGAAGAGAGAGAAAAAAAACACGTTATAAACATTCTTTATGAATGACTTTTCCCTCTTTATCATGAGGCTTTCAATGTCTTGTGTCAAGCAGTGACAATTATATAATATAAACCTGATTATTGCAGTTTTTCCTAAACCAATGTACTCATTGAATACTTCTCATTTAGGAGACGGATGAGACACAGCACTGACCTTGCAAATGCACTGGAATAATAGCCCCTGCTCCCTGAGGATCCGCCATACGTCTTCCTGATATCATCATGGGTAATCTGTCCAGACGAAATGCACGGATATATAAATATAGAGATAAGGAGACAACAAAAAAAACTCCCTTTGTTGACGTTAAGCATGGTGTTAATACGACGTGGGACTGATACATTTACTGTACATGTCTCAGGGCCTGATGCTGACCTTGCTAACATGCTGATCGTTGAAACTGTACCACTGGCCATCACTGAAGGACTTGATGCAGGCGTAGTAGTGGCCGCCCGCAGCACTCCCAGAGTGGACCATGACGGAGAAAAGTTCAAAGGTCAGCAAACTCTGAAAATAGAAAGGAAACAAGTTGTTCTGTTCAAATACAAGCAAAGATAAAATCTCTGTTATGATGATGTTTCACATTTCGGGAGACAGATTATGACAACATGGAGGGTTTTTTTGTTTTAATGACACCTCATTTGCAACTGCTGGGGAAAAAAAAAAAAAAAGCTTTAAGATCCCATATTTGAAGAGTGAGAGTAACGTCCAAAATAACAGACTGCAGAAGAAAAAAAAAAATGACGAGATGAGATGGAGATTTTTGTCAGCCTCTCTATGACAACCATCATGACGCCACACAGTGTTTAAGGGGTTATCATCTGGAAAGTTCTTTCTTTTTTTTTTACATCATAAACGACAGGATGACATCTCAAGTAACAAGTAAAGGGATGTCTTTTTTTCTGCTCAGTCTGTAACAACATTACCAGTGAACTCCCCTTCGACATCCACATTAGAACTGAGATTCTCATTTCAGTAAGCCGACGCTCACGATGGAAAAAATGAAAAAGCTATTCTGGCAACATGTGATATCAGCTGTTTCTAATTAACTGGTGAGAAAACTTCATAACAGGCCAAAATAAAACTTGGCTGCCTTTCGATACAGCTGTGTGGTTACTCTGCCAAATACTTCGACTAATAGTCTAGACCAAACCAGAAGCTGAAAAACAAGTTTGGATCAAAGGTTTATGGTGTCAAATTGAGATGGTTACACATTACATTTAAATATATCAGACTCATATTTAATAAACATTTTTGTAACATTAATAGACTCCGAGTAGCAGATAAAAGGAACCTAATCAAACTAGGGCAGAGCTCCTTCAAATAGAAATAAAGTTAGGGGACCTAAATGATCACCTTTGGCTTCAGCACCCTCTCTGTGCTGCTGGTGCTGTCCAAACAGATTCCTTCGTCCACACAATCATCTGTGGAGAAATCATTGCTCATCTGGTCACTGTGGCAACTGCCTTCATTCTCTGCTCCACTGTCAGTGCTGCTCTCTGTCTGAGGTGACTTCTAGGAAGGTGAGCAATACAAAACACATTAAAGTGGGAACCGATTGGCCTCATAGTATTCAACGCAAAAAAATGAGCTTCCTCTCATTTATAACATTTCATGCTGCCATGTCTTCTCTCACCTCATCTTCCACATCAATGAAGGGACTCATGTCCAGCTCTTCTGGGAAAGTCATGCGGTCATTCAGTTTGATGCGGTGCATAGTGGTGTAGTCAAAGTCAAAGCGCTTCAGCTGGAGTGTGAGCAGGTAGGGAAAGTGCAGAAATCTCAAACCCTGGGAGGAAGAGCATTGGTCAAAGACAGGCTTATAGTGAGACACTTCTCACTCACTTCATGGTTTCAGTGAGCTCACCTTTCGTGCATCGCATTTCTTTTTGCATCGTTCACAGAAGTACTGGTTGGGCCCATCCAAAGTTTCTGGTTGGATAAAAGCTTGCAAAGCTTCTTCCTGTAGCAGAACACAAAATGTTTAAAATAATAAAAAAACATTTGTGACTGACTGATTAAAATGAGCCGCAAGCATTAAATTCGAGGTATCCAATGAGTGATAATGCCATTAAAGGAAAAGCATAGAGAAACAAACCACACTGCTGTAGGCCTGACTGGCTCCGAAGGGTCTGATCACAAGAGGGATGTCCAGGTACGTATCAATTCTCCAGCTCTCATAGCCACACTCGAGACAACGGACATAATCCTTCAGCTTCCCTTGGTACAGCTGGTTGATGAGGTCGGCCTGAGGATGTGAGGGCATGACAGTCAGGCCTTTTCAGACGTGTTTCACTTGTAACAACACAGTGTTTGTTCAGGCAACAAATGCGTCAATGTGTCATTTGATGCTGTATGAATATCTGTAAATAGGGCAGTCTCCAGAATATGTAAGCAAGTCTTTATTTATATAGCACTTTTAAGACAAGTTCCACAAAGTTCCGAGGTGTTCCACAAATGCAAAAAGTAAAAACAGGAAAACATAAACAAAGAAAAATAAATGAATAAATAAAAACATATGTAGCACATATTGTATTTTTCATTTAGAACATTGCCTCGTTTAAAAATGACAAATCAGACCTTTTTCCCCCCAAATGGGACTAAATCACATGATTTTATTGTTTGCTACGCAAATGCCCATGTGAAGAGACCACATGGCTGTACACATTCACTCTGGATTAAGTGCTTCAGGTGAAGAAGTCCCTCCTGAGAAGAGAAACAGCTAACAGTGTCCGTATCGTACACAAGACTTTTTGTTGATATCAAAGCTATTCGGGAGATACTGAAGATTAAAAGCAACTTCTAATTCTTTCCCACCTGCTCCGTCTGCTTCCACTTTTGCTCCAGGGCATCAAACATGACTCTGCACAGCTCCTGAACATCATGCTGCTGCCAAGCTAAAAACACAGGCACAAAATGTTTAAGTGAGTGTCCAAATACGGAGGCTTGTCTTTTCACCAATACGCAAAAACAAAAAAAAAGCCATGAGTCTGGCCACAGGGGAGTACAAAAGCTTACCCTCACTGCTGTCCCAGCCAAAACTGCGCGTCACATCAGTGGTCTCAATCGCCCGTTTCTTACTGGTCTGCAGGAGAACAAACAGCCTTTGCAGCTGGTATGGGATACTGTTGACGGGCTCCTCCTCAGACTCCTCAAACGCCCAGCTGAAGTTTGACAAAAGACATGAACGATTTTTGTACATTAAAACTCTTAGATCAAAACTTCACCAATACTTTTACTTTCGTTTCTCCTTACTTGTAGAGTGCGTTTCTAAACTCCGGGGTCATGAAGAGCGTTTGTAGCAGACTGTTCAAATAGCAGGTCATAGCTTGGTTGACCAAGCCCACATATCCTACATTGGGGGCAAGAGACAAGTAGTAAGAGGTTTGTAATAAAGTTGTGTTATATGCTCAACAGCACACAGAACTTTACCCGTCTCAGATTTGTTGAGGATGGACGAGTAGGAGTAAGCAGGACTGCTGTAGTCACCACTGTAGCCTGCCGTGCTGTCTCTTGGTAAAGGCCCTATAAAACGCTCCTGGGAACTGTCATCCTGTCCACTGCTGTCTGCTGTCGCAGACTCATCCTGTGACGTAAAGATTACATAATGCCTTTAGACCCATGAAGCCAATTCAGTCTCAATGAAGTAACATAATGTAAACTGGAAGAAGATTTCATGATTTTGTTGACACCACTTACCGAGGCAATCTGAGGCTGCTCTCCGTCTTTGTCAGTTAGCTGCAGGAAATTCTTTTTCCCACCAGGCTTGAATGCAGAATCTGAGAGAGACATCTCCCCACTGTGGTCCAGGGGTGCCTTGAGGGGAAGAACAGAGTGGAAGGAAAAAAAAAAAATCACATGAACTGAAACAACAATCTTTGAAGAAAAGAAAAAAAAAAAAAAAAAGGAACAGTTACAAAACACTGGAAAGAAGTTGTTTTCTGCAGTCTAAAAGAGGGGGAAAAAACTCACAAGAAGGCTTAAGATTCCCACAGATGTCATTTTCAGCAAATTATCCGTACTGATGTATACGAGGAAAGTAGTTTAAAGCCAACATGGGGGAAAAAAGCAAGACTTTCTGTCTTTCTGTCTCCACGGCGACTCAGCGAGCTGAGGACAGACAGGCGAAGCACTGCAGTGGAAACATACAGTAGCTTAATCCACTGACCTACTCAGTGAGATAACAACAGACACAGCACCTGGGCTTTGGCCTGGGTCAGCAGCAGGATTAGCCTGTGCTCATTTAAGAAAAGGGAGTAGTATGTACACAAACATTGACAAACACAGAAGAAACCTGTAGTCTACCCTGAAGGAGCAAATAAAGGAAGCAACAGTTCTCTAATCTAAATATATACGAGAGCACCTGAACACCCTTTCTTCACTCTTTGTTTCCCTTTGGCAGAGAACACTGCTGGATCAGTCTGACTTTTAATCACCGCTTCAACTCTAATGACTAACTGAGGTTATGATACACTTACAATGCTCTAGAGATTAGTCATGAAAACACATAGGTCTCCATAAAGTGAAGGTTTTGAATATGAACGAATTATCCATAAGTGAGGTAAGTGACATTCCTGCACCACGAGTGGATGGTATTTGTAGTTTCAATTGTTTTCGCCCATTCAAGACCATTTTGTTATGCGTTGGTGGCAGAAAATTAGCAAGCAGACAGTTCAAATCAGAAAGTAATGGACAACCTGGATGCCATCTCCAGTTATTGTAATGGCAGTGGAAGACAAGTTAACAGAATCGAACCAAATGACCAAAGTTACCGCGGCCGCTGTTGAACACCAGACGTCTTTGTTAACCTTGTGGAGAAGGTCAGCATCTACAGCATATTACAGAGAAGAAAAAAAAACTGACTGCACTTGTATTAACTTTATGTAAACTATTTCCGTGTTTCTCTGAGCACAACTGCTGAAATATAAGTAAGTAAGCCTTTATTTATATGACACCTTTAAAAACAGTTACAGTTTAGTTGTAGTTGCTCCACAAATGTAAAAACAGGAAAACACACAAAAACAAAACAAAAAAAGAAAAATGTGCAAAAAAAAGTGGGTATAAAGAAGGGTAATTGATTCCAAGAAGAATTGTCTGTACAGGTGAGTTTTTAGATACTAAATGTGAAGTGCTAAAGTCTATGGATAGTAATCGATCAGAAAACCACCAAGTTCCTGAAGTTGTCTGTCCACATCTTAATCGTCCTGCTGGCCGGTCACGCTGTAAACAATGACTGCTGCACACACAAAAGAAAGTCTGGACTCTGAAGTTCTTGAAAGCTCATCTGAATAACCGTCGCCGGTGGGTTCTGATATGGACACAGCATTGACGTGCGTTTACCTTCGACAGTCAATCTGTCGTCACACAGCAAGCTTTTTAAACATCCAGCTATAGCTGTTGTTTAGAATTCACCTGATGGCTGGCTGACGGGCAAATCACAAGATCACCATCTATTCTCCTGCAGGGGTCGAGCTCATGCTTCGTGCTTGCTAAGTGTCCACCTCTTCATTTAAGAGCAAGTCTCGATGTTTGTTGTTGGGTTGGTGGAGTACACAGACTTAGGGCTCCCCTTCTTGTCTTCAGTGCTCTCTCTATCTCTCTCCTGCAGTGCTGAATGCAGCACAGTGTACTCGTGTTGACAAGATGTTGGTCCAAACTCTCCTACTGCAGTCCCTCATGAATGACTGAGTTGTCAGGAACAATGGAGGACTGAAATTCCTTTTATGTGCATTTTGAAAGTGTTAATTCTTTGAAACCTAAATCAGGATTTTTTGGTTTATTATTATTATTTTTAAATCAGTTTATACAAGCTTTGCACCAATACCAGAAACCTGTTAACGCGGGGAGTAAGCTTTATAGCAGAGTGCAAAAACGTCGACAATCAGCTTAAAAACCCCAAATCGCTAGAGCTGAAGTGTACTTCTTTCCAACCAGAAACCCCTTCCACAATTGCACAGTCATTCAATCTAACGTTAACACAACTTTCACAATGGCTGAGGTTAAGTCGACCATGTTGTTTTTCAATAAATCAAGTTTGAGGATAAAGATGTTCAACAAACTCAAGCTAATCAACTAAACTCTGAAATGACGTGAAAACCCTGAAGAAAGTCACGTAAGGTAGGTAAGTGTTAGCAAAAAATAAATAAAACGACAAAAACAACTGTGACTGTGCCATTGAATGAATGATCTCACCATGTCTTGTGTGTTCCCCCAGGCAAGTTCAAAGGTGCCGTTCACATATCCTGCTTTCTGGGCAACATCTTCATAAAGTTTGGAGAGCTTGGTGGATGCAGGCAGGTTGAGCGTGAGCCTCTCATTGACCGTCTTTGCACTGGTGATGTCCTGAATGATACACAGCATCCGGGGCTCCTCTGCTGCATTTTGAATCTGCAAATGTATAAAAAAGAAAAGAAAAAGGAAGCTATGAGCATAATGAGCTGGCTCTATTTTCGGCACCTGATTTTAATGAAAACCATGAACTGGTGAAAATCTCAATGTTGTGCAACAACTGTTAATATCAGAAACACAAAAGACATGCTGCCCCAGTGCTGTTAATATATGAACTGAGTGTTACATGTTCAGTTACACTGCTGATTATGACACACTTGGATGTTTCACTAGAATTTGCTTTTTGTGAAATTTAAGTGAAATGTGTCAGAGCATAAATAAAGAACTTTTGAAAAGGGCTTCGTTTTCAAACACAACAACAACACGGTGTGAAAAAACAACTCAGTTTGATATCTGCATATCCTTACAGTGTGCAGCTTGTTCCATCAAAAACGACAAAGTTTGTTTTCAATGTGTTGTAGAAATAAAGAGTGAACCTGTGGTGTAAAAAAATTAAACCAAAAATAGTCTGTCCAAAGGCTGCGACGCGCTTCATTTTACTCTAACACGTCGTGTAAATAGCTTTCTAAGACGAGCAGCAAGTCACTTCAGCCTCTGAACACTCCTTCACAGTTTTCACTTTGTTGCTTTTGCTTTCTGATTGGTTGAGAATGTCCTAAACCGGTTAAAGATGAATTGAAAACTGAACACTAACATTAAGGAACAAACCAAAGCAGCAACGTTATTAGTAAAACAGACTCAACAAGTTCTTATTAACAAACCATGCGAAGATTATGACCTGGTTTCTCCTTCAGCCTCGGGTATTGTTTTACTTACAAACTGTTTGCTGTTTAAAAGACTAAAACACAGCATGAACCTCTGATGTAGGCTAGAGGCAAATACACAACTGCAACCATTCTAGGTATGTCTCAATTAAGAGATGTGAAGAAAAGAAAATGGAGCAGCTGGTGACATAGGCTCACTGAGTTAACTGAGCTGTCTGCAAGTATTGAAAACTATCAGACACTTCAGTTGGGAACTAATATTATACTATAATAATACTTAAAATATAAAATGAACATAGAATCATATTAAAGAGTGATGCATTAGAGAAGTGTGATATTTTGTATTCAGATCCGTTAATCCCTGAGAAAATCTGGATAATGGAAATCTATATCCTTGGTACACAGTTGTGGTCCGTCACTGTTATATTATTACACTGTTTCTGGTCTGGCATAAAGGGGATCAGTTTTTTCATTGCATCTGATGTCCCTTACATTTGGCCTGACTTTTTGTGCAGCAACAGAAGTATCAAGGTGCATCTTCATGCACTTGTTTAACACCATGCATTCATACAAGAGCGGCCACACAACACACCGGGCAGGCACAGCTACCTGAGTAATCCTCTTCATCTCCTCAAAAATACTCTGTCTGCAACTCCAAAAGACTCCCTAATAATAACGATAATAATAATAATATACAGAGACGGTTAGGGGTAAGACCAGCTTGATACAAAAACAACAAGTCAAATAAACAGTAAAACACACAAGTAAGATAAAGATACAAGTTATTCCTGTTTTTGGAACCACCGTGAGGTTTGGGATTCTCGCAAAATGTGACAGACAGGGCCTTTATAGAAGCTGCAGCTGACAACACACAAGTGTATTATGAGATTAAAGGTTATTTTTACCGTAGAGGTGTTGACATGAACACACAGGTAGTGCAAGAACAGGTGGTGTTACTATATAGCTGTATATGATTGTCACAGACACAAATATAATAGCAGACATTTATGTTGTTAAATGTCAGCGTCCATCAACACACTGAAGTGTTTGACGAGCACAGTCACATACAAGAAGGAAAGGGATGCGGGAATGAAATGAAAAACATCAAATCTGATCTAAAGACTATGTCTTATACATTTTGGCAGACTTTAATACATCTCAAATGTGTGACAAGTTGTAAACAGTGGTGGTTAACTTTACAGGGAAACTACTTCAAAGCAGCTCAAAGGAAGGATGAGTGAATGACAATCAGCAAATGATTGTCACTAGAAACATGCACAGCTCGGTGTCTTTGACGCTTTTTTAAATAGCTCAAGAAAATTCATACACTACTTTAAAATTGCTGATAACATCCGGAAATATTGGCAGTCCGACAGTGAAATGCAATAATTGGGAATATCTCAGAAAATGTTTTAAGCACAGGTGTAGGAGGACAATTATAGTTTCCACTTAAGAGACCGCAAAAAATAAAAATATGAAGCAGGTGGAACAAAGAATTCAAAATGTAAAGACGCTTTTCAGCAAAAAACAAAGCCTTATATTGTTGATTTATTTTTAAACATGTAGCCTACTGTTTTGAAATATTTAGTTTTCCACCATTTATTTACATATCGTATCGTTTCTTTTTGTGTTCACAATGTTAACACATTACAAGTTTAAGTTCAATGAATGCATGTGATGGATACAAAAATCAATGATGAGTGATCTTATCAAATAATCAACATGATCTCAATCAAAATAATTGTGATGGGGATCTATCACATACTGGACCAGCCCTGTAGTACTCTGGCATTTAGACAACTTGCTGTTTTCTTGGATCTACACAGAATAAATCCTCTCAAACAAACAGCTAGTCAGTAGGCACTGGCTCCATGTATGAGGGTGTTCATGTCACTGATGTTATGAACTGGACAAATGTTTCATTTGTTTGGGCCCATGCCATCAATAAGACTTCTAAGAAACTCCACAACAACATATCGGCATTACCATCCAAATCCTTACAGTCCTTAAAACAAATTACTCTGTCGTCCCAATATTAATCTAAATATGAAACAATTTATTCTAAGAGAGTAGGACACAGAACTTAAGTACTGGATTTGATATTCTTCAAGCTGTTATTTTTCTTTCTTATTTCTAGATAGATCAAGTCTGACATGCTGGAGATGCACATTTTCTCACCACAAGTCCAAATCCTCACAAAATAGAGGTTCAGTCATCAATTATTAATGTACAGTATGTAGATAAAAGTAACATTCTAATAAATAAATAAGATAAATGATGTGTTGTATAAACATATCAGCGTGTTACGGGCTTGGTGTTTGACTGCAGCTAACTCTGAGCTATCCTATTAACAAAAACAACACGTCAGGGACTGAATAATCAGCTGGTGAAGATTAGCCTCGATAGATACTATATCATTTGTGTCAAACATGCTGGACAACGTGACAATTTATAAACATTTTAGATGAGACTGGAAACGTAACATACACACGTTAACAGTTCCGTTAGCTAAACACGGTGAGAATGTACATGCTAAGTCAAATAATCTCTCCTATAAATTACTTAATAAAACATGAAGGAAGGGTGCAAATCGTATTTTAGCATCATATGCAGCCTAATAACAAAGAGCTGCGTTGATATTCACACACACTTCTTTATCGTGACTAACGTGAGCCCGTCAAATACGCTAGCATTAGCTTCAGCTAGCGAGTTTGACAGGCTAACGTTTGAAGCCACAAGTTCAAAACAATCTGTAAACAGGACGAGGAAATAAAAGAGAGGGGTGATACATGTTCAATAAACCTGCAGAGTTGAAGCTTCGTAATCTGACGACCCGGTCAAGTGATGTGGAGCCACTGGCATTTGGTTTATAAGGTTAGAAAACATGTATATATATATATATATATATATATATATATATATATATATATATATATATATATATTAAAGCTTCAGCTTAAGTCCTTTAACCTGCCATCAAATGCTAAGCAATATAGCAAATCATATCTGTAAGTTAGCTAACTAACTAAAACATGTCAAACATTTGAAAAGCTCGGGAGTATTTGATCACGAGGGAGCTGCATTGGTAAGCCTGATTCCTTATTGACTCTGAAGCCAAGGAACAAGTTTCAGACATAAATCCACTTTGTCCGACACGCAGTTGAACTAGCCGCTACGAGCTAACGTGATAGCATTAGTTAGCCATGTCATGATAGGCCGTCCAAGTCATGTTGAGCTAACTGTTAGCACTTAAGAGTTAGCCTCTATATACGATACAGCAGGATCGTAAACTCCCCAAAGTGTTGCACAAGTGTTGTCATTACTATTGATCATAGTCTGCGAGGGTGACAGCCCAAGCCCAGAGGTTTGTTTTGTGAGCTGGATCCATGATAGCCTCACCTCTTTGGGTACGAACTGGTTCTCCTCGCTTGGCACCATTTCCATTTGTGCGACAGTTTAGACAAGCATCTATCCGGGAAGGAATGTCAGCGGAAAAACTTTGCAGCATTTAACACAAACATGTTTTGTTTGTTTGTGTTCTGTTTGTTGGAAGTTCGGAGGCTTGGACTCCGAAAATAAAGTTGTCAAAACTTGTAGGCTTATCAAAGTGAAGGCGACACTCTCGGTTAGACTAGTAGCGCACAAAAGTGTCCAGCTTTAAATGGAGAAAGATGGCCGCTGTTTTACTTCGCGAGACTTCACTCAGGGAGCTTTGGCGTCATACACCATCCAGACGCGTGCGTGCTGCGTGCGAACAGGATGACGCCGGTGCGTGTCTACGTTTGCGACGTTAAAGAGGACATATTATACCCCTTTTTCAAACAGTCCCCTGTGCTGTACTTTGGTCAAATATAACATGAATCATGCACCAGAGGACGTTTGTGACCCTGTAGAAACCAGCTCTCTTAGAACGCGCTGTTTGGTGAGTGTGTCTCTTTAAATGCAATGAGCTCCCCTGAGTTTTCCCTGTATACATCATAGACTGTAAGTATACATCACTCCTCTGTAGAGACAATAACAATGCCAGAACTGCACAAACGTTTTGCTCTATGCTGGAGGTGGAGGGGATTTTCTTCCCAGAATTCATCTTGTGATGTCACAAATTGAGAAAATTTGAAACCGAGCACTTTTCTCTGTGTGGTAAGACTAAGGCAGACCACAAACAAAGGACTGGATGGATTTACGGTACTTCAAATGTTGTGGGTTGATACACACTCAAGTTAGCCAAATAAATGTTCAAACCACTGTCAAAGTGTTTTTTTTTCCATAATATGTCCCCTTTAAGGACAGTGATGACAAAAAACAAACAAACCTGAATTTCCCTCGGGATCAATAAAGTATCTATCTATCTATCTACCTATCTATCTATCTATCTATCTATCTATCTATCTATCTATCTATCTATCTATCTATCTATCTATCTATCTATCTATCTATCTATCTAAACAAGCAAACACTGATCACGTTATCATGAATTAGTTCTTGTGAGACATTGAATCTGGCCATATCTATGCCAGCTTGGAGATGGTTTTAATTGAACTGTTTTCAACTTGATATACCTTTGATTTTTTTTTCTTATGATGGAGAGAGTAGGATAAAAATGAAGTGCAAAATTAAATGTGTTAACACTCCCTGTGAACCAATTGCAGCTCCTACACACATTTTGAATGTAGGATCTGCATCTGATTCACAGACTGTATAAAGAGATATTACAGCTGCACCTCCAGTCACCAGTCTATCAAGCTCTTCAAGTTCGCAGATGACACCAACCTCATTGGACTCATCTCTGGTGGGGATGAGTCTGCCTACAGATCGGAGGCTGACTATCTGTTAACCTGGTGCAATGACACTAACCTAGGGCTTAACGCACTAAAGACAGTGGAGATGGTTGTGGATTTCAGGAAAAACCCAGCCCCGGTCAGCATTGGTGACTCCACAGTGTCTACTGTGGAGTCTTTCCACTTTCTGTGACCACCATCGCCCAGGACTTCAAGTGGAAGCATAACATCACCAACCTCCTCAAGAAAGGACAGCAGAGGATGTACGTCCTGCGGCAGCTGAAGAAGTTCAACCTGCCAAAGAGCATGATGGTGCACTTCTACACTGTCATCATAGAGTCCACCCTCTTCTCCTCCATCACAGTCTGGTTCGCTGAAGCCACAGCAAAGTACAAGTGCAGGCTGCAACATATCATTCGCTCTGCAGAGAAGGTGATCAGCTGCAATCTGCGATCTCTCCAACGACCTGTACACCTCAACCTGAGGCATGCAGGTAAGATCATGGCTGACCCCTCTCACTCTGCACATGGACTGTTCAAGACTCTCCCCTCTGGTAAAAAGCTGCGCTCCATCAGGACCAAAACCTCTCTCCATAAGAACAGTTTCTTCCCCTCAGCCTCATGAACAATGTTCCTCCTCCTCCCACATAACACAGACTCTCATCAGCCCCACAGTCAGAAAAAATCAGTAAGGTGAAGGTTAAAACTGTTTTTTATGCATCACATTAACACCTGCTGGACTTTGAATTTATTTTCTTTACATGCACTTGGGGTAGATTTATTAACCCTTTAAGATTTTTTTGTCATTGTCGACTGCACAGTGCCTACACTGCACCTTTTGTACATTTTGTATTTTTTATTATTTTTTTACATTTTAAATTCTATTCTATATATTTTTAATTGCTCTTATATTTTATTATTTACATTTTTACACTCGTTCTGCTTTATTTCCTTTGCTAATTGTTGAGCACCAAAAGACCCAGGCAAATCCTTTATGTGTAAGTAATCAGCAATAAAACAATAAAAATCTGATTCTGATTCTATGGTTCACATGGACACAGAAACCCTAACCCATTGTTAAAGGGAAGTACAGTAAATTTCCTGCACTAGTTATTGCTTTGGCCATGCACTTTCATTTTTAGACCAACCTCCTCACAGTGCTGTCTTGTACATTGAAGGGATAGAGACTTGCTGTGTTCTAGCACAGGAACAGGGATGTCTTCATTGATGAAATTGGAACAACACAACAGTGCATGGCATTTCTTCAGCAAAAAGATGCCAAATGTTCTTCAAAAAATACAAGTCACTTCACTCATGCTGTAAACATAACCACCCATTAACAAGTATGAACAAATGGTAGACAGTAAATAGTGAAGTTCAAGTCCAATGTTCTGGATTTTATAAACAGTATATCTAAAAATAGAACTGAGTGTACACCATGTGTCTCTTACAGATCTCTCTATATATAGGTTGTTATCTATTTGGAAAGCCTTAATTGGCAAAATGCCACCATATATCAGTTCCTCATAAAACAGGTGTCTTAATCATTTCTCAACATGTTCTAGTAATGGGTGGATGCAGAAGTCTCACAGGCAAACATGTTTGCAACAATATTCTACCTGTGGGTAGATTTAAGCTGATGATTACAAACTTATCTGCATTATTTTGTGTTTACTCTGTTTTTATTTAAATGCGGCATTATTGAAAATGACAGCATGCCCTCTGTGATTTTACAAGATTTTAATGATAGTTGAATGAACATACATTTGCTTAAATGGTTTTGTACTGGGTGAAGCAATTAAATAACTGAGGTCCTTGTCGGTGTTAATGAATGGTGTTATTCACAAACCTTATCAGCCGAAGTGTATTTACCAAATTAAATGGTGAAGACATAACAACAATGTTTAGTATTTTTTCCATTCAACTTCATGCACTTAATGATTACAGTTACCACTTTGCATTCCAATGAACTAAATACAATAGGGACACATTTTAGTAAATTTAACAATATAAAGCCAACAATAAGTTTCACTGTGAATTAGCTCAGACTAGCCAACACGTTTTAAACTGTTTTAATCCGTGACTCTTAATGATCCTCTGTCTCCTTTATGGAATGACATATTCACAGATGTACTTTTTGAGGCTGCGACACACCTCATCATACCACTTTCCATGTGCAGCCACTGACAGAGCCACACAGCTCTCCCTCTTGGTTCCTGTGGGCTGCTTCTTGGAGCGGTCCCAGTTCAAGTAGCTGACTGGCATGCTGTTAACGTCAACATACTGGCCCTCTTTCACTATGTCAGCCACACCAATCCAGAAGTCCTTGGATCCAGGAGCACTCCTCTTTGCATAGTCCCTCAGGTCATTGTTTTCCATCATGTCCCGAGGTGTTGCAAGAGTCCCTCCTTGTGCAATACAGTCTTCATTTGCTTCATGGTAATGTTTGGGCTCCTCGAGTGTCAGATAACACTTTCTGTGCGCTTTGATTCCACGGAGACAGACTGAAAACACAATGGACCTACTTCATGAGTAAACTGAATTGTAATTTGTGAATATACTGTTTAGACAGTTTAGTTATCTCAATGTAAACAAAATAATAATCATAATTGGCATTCAAATAAAATATTTTTTTGAACCCCTTTTTTCTTCAAGATAACTTTTTTTTCACAATCATTAAGATACATAATGAAGAATTTACCATCAGCAGAATAGGTAATCCACTTCTAAAGAAAAAAGGGAGTGTACAAAAACAACTACGAAACAACGAAGACAGATGAATGAATTCATTGTATTTCAAAGGGATTGACTATGACATCAAAACAACACCCCAATAAAAGGGGGTAGTTGTAAAAAATTATGTCGATTTTTATTTTGACTTTTTCGTTAATTTTGATACTATCTGTCTTCCGACAGGAAAAAGACTGTTGGTGAGCGAGCCTTCTCTTACCGTGCACCAACACTCTGAAACAGTCTACCTATGGACATAAGGCAGGCATGCTCTGTGGATGTTTTTAAAGACAAGCTAAAGACACACTTGTTTACACTCTGTTATTCATCCTGATTTGTTTTTATTGTGTTAAGTTTTTAGTGTTTTTAGTACCTGTACAGCACCTTGTTTGAAAGCGCTTTATAAATAAAGTTATTATTCCCAGTCTGCAATTCATCCTCTAGCTTTACATGTATATGTTAAGTGCTGATAGGAGGGCTGCTGCCCTCTGTTGGAGTTACTGCATAGTAGAAAGTTAAAAGCTGTGTTCTGAAGTTACCAATTTTTTGAGCTTATAAAGAGAAAGCGGGATGACATTTTAATAATGCAACCTAGCCATGTTAACAACAATGTAAAGGTGCAATTGCCCCATGTTTGTACTTATTTACTTATATTTTTAAAGTAATACCAACATATTTAGCATTGATAATAAATCTAATCTATCATCACATCATTTATTTTGTGAGATCAGTCAGTACCTGTCTGTAATGCCTGCATCTCTTTCAATGAGTTCACCTCCTGCCACAACTTCTCAAGCTGGGACTTCACATCATCTTCCTCTGCAGCCATATGCCAACAAAGAGGACACAAGAATAGGTTGGATGAAACATTAGTATAGCCAATACTTTATTTATTTATAATATGTGTGTGAAATAGTTACCTCGGGGGGAAACAGCCTTCCTGGTGCGAGACGGACGGCTGGAGCTGAGGTGGAGCATGGAGAAGCAGAGAACGATGAAGACATGCAGGACCAGACGTGCCATGTCTGAGACCAGTGGATCCTAACAGGCCGGACACAGTGACACACCTTGTACTGGTGTGAACGGAACCAAACTCACGGCAGGCTGCTCAATATATACTGGCCCCTCTGTATGCCTCTGTGTGTTCCTCTCCCTGCATTGGCTCCAGCTCTGTTTGTATTTATCCAAACATCAGGAGGAGGTGAAAGAGGTAAAAGGGTAGAGGGGGAAATAATAACCTCCTTGTGTCTGGCTTTTCATAAATATTTACTTGGGACAAGGTGAACTAAGCAGTATTCCCTTTCATTTCACAAACAAATTCATTGACTGCTTCACTGTTACAGAGTGTTCTTCACCCTGTCCATTGATCCATGGCCATTTTTAACATGCTGAGCCACTTCTTAATTCGTGAACATTTTGATGAACCTCAGAAAAAGTTTGCATGTACAGAACATACATTTCGCTAACAAAAAGTGGTTCTTTACTTTACAAATTGAAGTGGATGGACACTATGAACTGAGGAAATGTGGTTCTTACTTACACTCTCTTCATTATTTTAGTTATACAGACTTCTATTTATATAATCTTTACAAAATAAAGCTTCTACTAGACCTGAGGAAGTCCAGCTCTCAGCTACAGTGAACACCAAGTTATTTTTAGAGGGGGATGTTGAATATAGATGGGAGGGGGCTGCTAAATAAGAAAATCTCTTGGACATATAGTTCAGTATAGAAATGTGACACTCAAGACCAACTTTTGAGCCAAGCCGCTAATTTCATATAGGTGTGTTAGGTAAGTGTTATCTTTAACCTAAAGCTGTACTAGGTATTTGAAAAATCTCCTTGATGATTTATTCCAATCAAA
Source organism: Symphodus melops (assembly GCF_947650265.1). NCBI lineage: Eukaryota > Metazoa > Chordata > Actinopteri > Labriformes > Labridae > Symphodus > Symphodus melops. The sequence continues at coordinate 14,268,208 of NC_136693.1, read as the reverse complement.
AATGCAGAACAAAAACCAACAAAACTACATCATTTTCAATTTACATCATTCTCTGTAACATTACTCGATACAACCATTTTTAAAAAATATGATTTCTTTAAATAGCAGCTGTTTCACACCAACCTGAAGAAAGGGCATCTTGAAATTTAAGGACAAGACATTTGTGATTACTTATTTATACATGTTGCACTATGAGGAGTCCCATTTCTGTTCAGTTTGAATGCAAAAAAAAGTGGTATCAGGACATTCTTGTACAGTGTGCTGTTTAAATGTAATCTATTCTCACATTTTGATTTGAGGACAACCCAAAATTAACATTAAACCATAAACTGAGAAGTATACTGACTCAATTCTCCTGATTTAATTGAGAATTAAATATAAATACACGACATGCATAGGTTAAAATAAACACCGTTTGCAGCTAGTATTGCATGAATAGATTCTGCCTTCTGTGAATATTTGAAAATCCCTAAGTAAACTATTTTTAAAAATACATATGTAAAGGTAAACGTAAAAAAAAGTGTAAAACAGTGTCTAAAAAGCTTTTTCAAATGATTCTGTATATGGGAAGAGAAGAGTCAAACAATGAAGTAAGTACCTTGCAGATACATTTATTCAAGTAACAGAGCTGCACTCAAGGAACGTACACAACAAAAAAGTGAAAAAAATACACGACCACTGGTAAACCATAGTTTATAAGGAAGATTGTGAACACACTACACAATACTAAACATTTATGTTTTGTTTTTTTAAGCTAATCATAATTCACACTCTCTCTTACACAAACCTACACACACACACACACACACACAAACAACGTACTTGACATTAAAGGCATCAAAATTGACATGTCATTTTTAAACTGTCTACCCATCATTCTCCCTATTTGGAGTGAAGAATTCACCTAAATCGATTTAATCTAATACGACCATTAACACTGTCTCCACCATGTATCAATCAGCTTCAAAGTCATGCAGTGCAAATACTGTTAGTTTGACTTTTAAGTTAAAGTTAGAGGATGCATGATCTGCTTTCTAATAGTGGCATGCCTGAAAATTGACCCTGTTTTAAATTGGAGAGAACACTTCGATTGATTTTTATTTTTAGTACGTTGTGTTATAAATCATTGAAATGAATATCCGGGACCACACAAATTGGATGAGCACAACTTCAGGAATACTGGAAGCAAAACGCAAGCAGTTATTTATTCAACTTGATGAATGAAAGCAGAAGAACAGGTGAGTCATCTGTAGAAGGTGAGTATAAGTGTGCATCTCATTAACAACTTGCAAATGTTATAAAGCAGAGAATAATACTCAAAATAACACTCAGATCTAACCCCCCCCCCCCCCCCCCCTGCTTTCATACTCCAGCTTATCAACAATTGTTTTATAGTGGAGCTTTTTGGCACTTCTGTTGTGAGGCAACAGTGGTCAGACAAGCAACACAGAGAGTCCACAAACCTCGGACTGCATCTGACTGACCATTTCATTTTCTAAAAATATCAGCTGTCTACTAATGTAGTCAATGTTCTCTTATATTTACATGCATTACACAGGATTTTGAGAGGTATAAATTAGACCTAATACAACTGTTTATTCCACCATTTACAAAACTAAGATTCCGGTGGCCTGAAGATAAATGCTTCTCTGGTATATTTTGTATTTAAGTAAAATTTCAGAGTACAAAGTTTGGAGGGAAAATACATTTTCAGTATTTATAAAGAGAGCTCTGATGGCACTTTGAGTCACCTCAGTACAAACTTTGTAAACAGGCAAGAAAGCAGCTTAAATAGTTTCCATCAGACTCCAGTTCAAAATAAAGTTTTGTTGGTTTGTTCAATGCAAACTTCAAGTATCAAACACATGTTTTCAGCTCAAAGGCACTGGGGACCCCATAATAATATACGATAAGCACCTCAAGATAAAATACCATGCATATAACTAAACTAAGATGACATTTGTTCTTTTTTTTCTTTCTTTTTTTTTGTCTCTGCAGGATTTTGTACTACTTTGAAACTACTGAAACAAGAAAATGTGATTCACTCCATTGTTCAAGAGAACTACAACAGTTGGATCAATTTGTGAATCAATCATTGAAGAAAGATCTAAAATCTTTTTTTAGAGATCTATTATCAGTAGGATTAAATGCTAATGTAATCTGAGTTGGCAGAAACTAAACATGGACAATATGGACAAAAACGTATCGATGTCAATAGCTAGTAAAACATACCTTCATGTTGATTCAAGAATATTAAAATTCTACTAGTGTTAGAGTGGCACTTGGACACCTTGCTTCATAAGCTGACAGAAAATACTGACAAGAGGCACAGACATATTCTGCACACACTTACATACTTGCATTCATACACACACACACACACACACACACACACACGTGTGACTGTGTTCCCCTGTGGTGAATCACTCAAGTCTATCTGTGTGTTGCAGGGTTGGGTTTAATGGATGAAAGGCATTCGCTCCTTGCTATCATTGTCTCCTTCGGGCTCCTCTTCTTCCTCTCCTGCTTCACTGGTCTCTGTGCTGTCGTTGGCCATCTAAGAGGAAAATGTTCTTCAGCTTTCATAACTTTTGTACAGATAAAACAGAGGGAAGGTGGATACATGTTGGCTTGCAATAGGAGGTACAGTAGTTGTGTGAATACATAAAGGGTCCATATTTTTCAATATAAGCATATCTGCACATCCAGTAGCTTGATGTGGAGATTGATCTGGAAACGAAAAAGTTATCAAACAGAAGGGAGTCTTACTTACTTCCTCCAAATTATTCTGACTGTGCCTGAAAGCATCTATTTATCACAATCAAATACTACCCAGTGAGTTATGAAAAAATAGGTGTGTGCTTAAAGACTGCAGGAAAAGAACAAGGTGAGATATTATATATAATGTTCAAAAGCTTTTAAAAGGTTTCTTGTTGTTGAGCATCCTTTTACAAAAAGACAACACTGAGAAACATTGTTACCAGAGGGGTGGGAGTCTTCTCAACATCCAGAATGAGTTTTCCTACGTTGACCCTGTCGTGGATTCTCTGCATGGCTTCTTTCACCTGCAAATAAAAGACACAAATTAACTCAAATTCAAAAATAATGACCTGGTTAAAACAACAGCACTGTGGGGGTTGCCAATATAAGTAGATAAATAAATGTGGTTGAGTTATACATAGCTTAGCATATAATGATATGCTTCAGGCTTCATATCAATCAAAACTTCCAAATTGTTTGTTATAAAAGCAAATGTTAGTAAGGCTGGTATTATCATATTCAGATTGATCATGAAGAAAAACAAAAGCATTGTAAATAAGAACAATGTGAAACATTTCACTTCTGCTTGTATATTTGTCAATGGTTTTAAAAAGTAAAATCTCTCTTTCAAAACAAGAAGCAATTTACAACAAACAAAGACTATCACAGGCTTTCCTGACATAAATAAAAAAGAATCACAAAAACCCTTTGCAGTCATTTCCTGGTGATAAAAGACAAAGAACCAGAGCTGAGAATTGTAAACTGGCCCTACTAAAACAGCCGATGGCCTTGATTTGAGTAAATGGCGCTGACTCACCCTGCTGGGCTACATTCAACATCACACTGAACACTTCACTGCCTGCAGTCATGATTCAAGAGGGTTTACGTTAGCACACAAGTACACTGCTGTATTATACCTGGGAGCAGTCAGAAAGTCGGCTGTACTTTGAAACAGTGATTTGATTATCCTTCACTGGCTGGGAAGTGAAAAAGCTATGAATAATAAATGTTTCTGCAGCTTTCTACGGGACATTTTCATATTATTATAGAGTCACTCAAATCACTGAAAGTATTTATTTTTATTTTGAGTGAAACTCAAGAGTCTGTACACACTGACCTCTGTATATTAGACCTAGACTTTTCATTGATTTTTTGGGGGGTTTTATTCTTTTTTTTACAGAGGAGAGATGAGAGAGAATGACGTGGCAAAGTGACGATGATTGATGCCAAACCCAGGACGCCTGCCTCGAGGACTTTAGCCTCTGTACATTTGTTCACAGTATTACCACTTTGTCTCAACATGAACCTCCTATTTAGGAGAAAAAAAGATTCAGGCAGTAAGACTTTCACTGTCTAAGATGGCGGAACTTTTGAATTCGAACCCTGTAGCAAAAAAAGAGCAGGCAGCTTTTTAATCATTCCGCACTCAAAATGACGTTTAGCTTCTTCACTGTATTTCTATCAGCTGAAGTGTTTATGGCTTTATTTGACAGGACAGAGGATAGAGTACTAAACCTGGCAGGGAGAGTGCGGAATGGAAAGGTCCGACTCAAAGTCCGGCGCCACTGTAGGACGTCACCTAACTGTCCAGGCTACACAAATCAAACAAACTTAAGCTAGCCATCAGCTACCCTCAAAGAATAGTTGCCGATTTAGTCGTGAAAAAAAGTTTTGGAATAAGTCTATTTTGGATGCAGGAGGGACATTTTGCGAACAAACCATATCAGAATCCAGGCAATTTCCAATTTTGTCAGACTTCATATTTTGATGGTACTACAAACAACATGACTATGGTATCTATGCAACATTTTCTCATTCATGTCTAACCACAATTTTACACTTTGAATGATACACTTATTTTTGTAATGTGTAACTCACACACCACAAAGGATTACACAGGAAGGATGTTAAAATCTCGCTTGTCATTACATCGAAACAATGACCCAAGGGAATGTGTCTCTTTGTCTGTTAGCCATTGTGTTTGAAATTTTTTTTAGAGAAAAACATGCCATGAGCAAAATTAGGTCAGACAGTTTTCAAGTACTTTGTGGCTTGGTAGCAAGTTTAAAGATGATGATACAAGATCATGTGCTCCACCGTACCGTATTTAAGTGTAATGAGACTTAGTGAATAGGCTGATTTTATTTCTCAGACTTTATTTCTCAGTTTGACAATAAAGTAAGTTTAAATTTCAGGTGAGGGAGCCAGGCAAATACATTTTAGCTGGTCAGACAAGCTCTTTTTGTTTTTGTTTGTTTCAGGCAGGCAGATTCACATCTTTTCATTAAAAAAAAGAAGGAAAAAAAAGTTTCCTTGGTCAACACATCAACAAACGCCCTCTGAATTCTACTTCCAGGCATATAAACAAATGAGGCCGGTTGTGCCACTGGCACTTCATCCCACGCCATCCTCCCCCTCTAACCAGATTGTTCATGGGCAACGATTCCAGTGAAAGGCCTGAACAATCTGCCAAGGAGTAATGACAACAGGGGGAGTTTCCCATGAGAAATGAAAATTGCTCACTAACTGCAGATACAGAAAAGATAATGACTTTTAATCAGCTTCTTGTGATGCATTTATTACCTGCACAGGCTCATGTTTACCTGGATTTCGATTTTTAGGGTGTGAACAAAATTCTAAAAATATGACCTTTTCAGTCAGAGCTTTTAGTTTAGAGTTTCAGATAAACTCTAAACTTTGAGCTTATAGCTGAAACTTCTGTACTAAATATTACAGCAAAGGACTCCTCCTGGACTCGACATATTGTAGCTAAAAGTAACATATCGTATATTGTGAGATATTGTAAGGTATTGCCTTGTAACATATTGTAGTGTGTTGTAATATATTTAATTGTAACATATTGTAGCATAACAACATATCGTACTGTATCATATTGTAGTGTAATGTAATGTTTGGTATCCATCATATCGTAGTTTAACATTCCGTATCCATCGTATTGGAGTATTGTATTGTATAGTATTGTATTATGATGCAACATATCATGAACACCAGTTGTAATATTGCCAGGCCTATGCTATAAGAAAGAGAATATTTCTCTGCTAGCTGTTAATGTCCATGTCAAAGGTGTCTATTTTTGGCAAGGAGTCAATATAACAAAAGATGTCTTCATCATTTAGTTGTGGCAATAAATCCCAAGATTTCATACATGAAAAACCTGCTGGTGCAGAAAGACAATATCCATATCCAACACTTAAAGTTTGATAATGATTTATCTGCATACACTTTACAAACCTGACCAATATATGGATTTCAATAAAGGAACAATTTTTTTTTTAAGTGATTGATATTTAGCCATATGGATGGGCTTTGTGTGGGCGGGACATCATCATGCAACAGAAAGATGCAACCTACCCGCCATCTGTCAAAGAACCTCCAAGAACAGCTGAAACTGTCCCATAGAAAGCAGCAGTGACAAATAGCAGCCTCTAAATCTTCAATTGAATTTACTTTCATGTTACAACTGTGATTAAATCATCATTGGCCACACATTTACACACCCCAGGCTCTTACCTCCTCCAATGCCCACAGGGAGTCCACTACAGGGCTTATCTTCTTTTGGTTATAGAGACATAAAAGCTTGTCCATCACTGATTTCACCAGGTTACATTTTCCATGCTTGAAAAGCAGGTTAAGGAGCGAAAACCCGGCCATAACTTTGTTCTCCTCGTAGAGTTTAATAGGGTTCACCTTCTCTACCTGCCACCACTGGAGAAAAAAAAAAAGACATGTGCATCTTAAGTGACTCATTCATATGCATATGTGTGTGTGAGAGAGTATGTGTGTGTGAGCTTCATAACCCATGAAATGTTTAATGGGTATTAACAGGTTGCTGTTTTCTACAAATGTTGATGACAGAATGCAACGCTGACTCACGGATTTTGCAAAGCTGAAGAAACTCTTTGTTTCCCCAGTTACCATGTTTGACGCGCCTGAAAGGACAAAAATAAAAACATTGCTGTATGCTGTGCAAAGGGCTGGACAGAAGTGATTGGCCATTAACAGGCAGCCACGGTAAGCATGAGAGGTGAGGTGGGGGGAGAAGGAGTCTGCATCTTTTGACAATCAGATCTGTGCAAGCATGCTTTCGCACATATTTAATATGACTAAAACTAAACTAATGATTCTCCCTCTAATGTAGCTACTTGAGTCATGAGGCTCAACAGTAATTAACAGAGATCAGATAAGAGCAGTATAGCTGTTCGGGACAACATTAACTTTGCAGGTTATGAAGTCAATATTTTATAAAAACAAATACTTTGAGCATTGTCTTTAAATGTCATTTTGGGAAAAAATCATAACCTTTCTTGTGGAGAATAAGAAGAGAATACAAATACCAGTCATCTTTATCTAAAATGATGCAAAACCTAGGCTCAACTTAGCTTAGCATAAAGGTAGGGAACAGCTATGCCAACCACTGAATGTCCAAATGTAACACAATTTTAATTATAGATTCTCTAAATTGCACAAATAAGCTTTTTTTTTTTTTTTTGCAGAATAACACAAACTTGCCTTTTTATAAAAGGGTCTATTTCAAAAACAAAAGCTGTTTCTCCCTTTTAGCAGTAAGTCTTTATCTGTAACACTATGCAAGCTTTGCCTTTTATTGACAGATCTAAGAGTGGTATTGGTACTCTTCAACCCCCTTAGCATAAAAGCTAAATATTACCAAAATTCTACATGTTTTCTTTGACATTATTATTTAAAGACAGGCATGGTAGAATTAGGTTAATTAAGTTCATTTTTTGTTCATACCATACAGGATGTAAGTTCCCAAAGGCCTCAGCAAACTCAGGCCTTTCCCAGTGTTTTCCCCACACAGGCTGTCCAACACGATGTCAACTCCCTCAGGAGATATTCTGAAACACCGACAGCAAAGAAAAACGGTAAATCACATTCTTTTTAAGGATTAGAAAAAAACATACAAGAATAAAGTGTAAACATCATAGCAGCAAGTATCATTTAATCTATATTCCTTTCAATCAATTGTTCAATTTGTCAGATGCCCAAGAAATGTGGAATATGTCATTCCCAGAGTTTCCCAGAGCATGTTTACAAAATAAATCTGAGAAAATCCGGCAGTTCGGTCACCATTAAAGCCCTAAACACAGACATTTTACTTATTTTTCCCAATGACCCCAATCATTTATTCTCTGAGTCTCACTGTACAAAAAACACAACTTATTAAACACCCCATGAGGTTTTTTTATGACTTTGCCCACAGTTCAGTTTTTTTCTATGTGGAACGTATCTTCTTCAAAGCTAACATTGTGCAGAATCTGTAATATCTGTCACAAAAATGTTCTTATTGCACTCAGACTCAACTAGACATTACAGTCTGCCCATGGATATGAAAGAATGAAAGGCATGTCATGAACAAGGCAGCTTTAGGGCCTTACTTTCTGCCTTGTGGACCTGGACACCTGCCTGGCTAAACTGCTTGGTGGTCTTGTGATTCCCATGGTTTTTGCCTTTTGTCAAAAGACTAATTTAAGAGTACTTTGCTCTTGATCCTGAGAAGAATGTGTGGGCCAGAGAGATGAAAGGCATATTAATCCACTACATCTAGATATGTAGGCAGAAACCATGAAGTGATCAGCACTCATTTTATCTATTATTATAAATACTTAGAGCGTGTGTATTTTTTTTTTTGGAATAATAAAGTCATGTGCTGTGTGTTTGGAGCATCTATCCTGAAAATTATTGAATAAAAAGACAATAACATAAATGACTTCTGAAGCTCTCAGAATCTTTAATGAATAGATTAAATCCTCACAGCATAGATTTAGCGAACCTGTCTCATAATGTAGGCTGGTTTCTCTGTGCAATGAATGGAATGTGTGGCATATCAATGCTTGGCACTAATTGGCTCAGTTGTTCCACAATGTCAGTGCAGACCTCCTCCCTACACACACAGTGTTACTGCTGTTGCTGCTCTATCAGATGAGCTTTGTGTTGCCATAGGAACCATGGCCACACAAGACCAAATAAGGCAAGCAGTAACATCTGCATCCTCCCGCAACCCCTCCAAGGACAGTGAGGTCCACGTAATCGCACTCAAATACCTTCGAAAATATCGCAGAAATACATACCATGAAACACGAGTAACAGCTGGAAAATCATGACAACACTGTCTGTGCTTACTTTTTGATTTCTTGCGTATAATCAACGTTTTTGTCGAAGAGGTGGGTCACAGAGTCTTTGATGGCTGCATGTTTAGAAGTTGATGCAATCCCAAACACAGTAACATGAGGTACGGTGGAGCAGAGCTGAGCCACAGCTTGTCCCTGAAAATGACAAACAGTTACAACAATGTATCAGAACATGTGAACACAGGGCTCTGAATGGACCAAGATCACAGGAAGTCAGAAAACACAATGAAACTGAAGAAGAGCACCACATCTAGATTGCATTTATTATCTGTAGTAGTACGGTAGTTATTTCGACGTATCATGCTCTGAGACAACAACAATACAGACAAGAGCAGTAACATAATTAATGACAATAAATAACATCACAATTCATTGTCAAACAATGAGAACAACTTAATGTTAACATAATGTGACACATGAGACATTAGAACTACACAACTGCAATTATTTTCATAATCAAGGAAGCAAACCACATCTGCTCTGGTTAGGTTAAGGGTGACATAGTGCTCCAGAACGCAAAATCAGATGACATGTTTTCAACTTTGGTTCACAACTTCTCCTGACCATTCTTGTTCATAACTTTCAAATATTATTATATCTATCTATTATTATTAGTGATAATGTTTAGATATGACTGACACCACATCCTTATTTATTTATCTCTATGGCAACAGTTTTTTTTTCGGTCATAATAAATTATTTCAGCCACTTACAGTAGCACTCTCCTCTTTAGTTATATTTCACTTTTTAATGTCAACAATAAAGCAATAAGAGGAAACAAAAAGTTGCAGTTCTAAAACCAACAGTGACAATGAGTGTTGTTATTCTTTTAAAGGTGCAAGTTTTTTGTGGCTTTTCAAAAGTCATGTAAAAAAAAACAGACTTACTACAGCCCCTCCTGCTGAATGAACCAACACTGACATCCCCTCTCTCAGATTGGCCACCTCAAAGAGCATCATGTAAGCAGTCACAAAGTTCAGGGAGAAAGCAGCAGCTTCTGCAAAACTCATTTCATCTGGCATCTTGTAGACAAAATCCACTGGTGTGCAAACAACCTCTGCCCAGGCATTGTAATTCACAAAAGCCATAACTCTGTCGCCTATCTGAAAGAAACATCAGAACACAAGCACAAAAAGCTGGATAACATACAGAGAGGAAAAAGTCATTAGCAGTTCTTGATTAATTGCAATGAATACCTTATTAGGCTACTCGGTTTAAGGCACATACCTCGAGGTTAGTTGGTGCACATTTGGTTGCTCTAAAATGAACACTATTCATTCTTTCACACTTCAATATAGAGTGAGAAGTCTTGAGCCAACTAACCTCAAATCCGGTTGTGTTTTCAGCCACTGATTCCACTATTCCAGAACATTCAAACCCAGGGATGAGAGGAGGTTTTGGAGGATAATCAATCGTCCCCTGACGTACCATCAGATCCAGAAAATTCAAGCCACTGTGACAGAGAAAACATGAGCCTTGCAGTATTTTGACAGGAAATAAATTTTAGAGACCATGGATCAGATTGTCTATAACCACTGGCAACTAACCAATGAATAACAGAGATTAATATAGGCATATGTGCTGTTTAGAGGTTTGAAGATTTAATTCATCATAATCAGCAGTGAGTCACTGGTTATTCCCCTGTGGATACAGAACCACATTCATCAGGCATATTCTATTCAAAAATATTTTCCGAACTGAGTTTATCATTGGCTCATCAGTAGTCTAAGGCATTAAGGATTGTACATTATCGGATAAGCCCACGTATAATTTGATTTTAGATAATTAAATCTAATAATGATGACTATCTGGCAACAGTTTGTTGTTCATTTTCCCTTAGTTTAAGCTGGAGTCTGCCAGTTAACCTTCTGTTTAAGACCTGTGGCTTCAACACTGCGAAATTTCAAATTAGATGGGGTTGTTCAGGATTATTCTGTCGCTTGAATGTAAAAAGGATATCACAGCAGAGCACAAACCTCGACATATTAAATGAAAGAATCAGATATTTTCATTTTTACCATGCTTTGACGCGGATCTTTACTTGTCCCTTCTGCAGCTCGGGCATTGCCTTCTTGGTTACACGGAGTTTGTTGAGACCTCCAAAACCTGACAATATCACCGCTCGCATTTCTTTGGCATCGCTGGACGATTCCTCATTTTCTTTGCACACATTTTTATTGATCATAAACTCGGTTTCCTCTGTCATATGTGGTCCTTCTTTCGCCATTTCGGAGACAAGCACCTCGCCGGCTCTGCTTCTCCGCTCTTCCTCGGGGCTTAAAGTGATGTGGTGCGCAGACAGGCGCTGTATGGATGGGCGCTTATCAACGCAGGGGCCTGAAATGTTACCGTTCAGTCTACAGGAGGGTACTAGTGCGGAACTCCAGCCAAGAAATCTCAGTTTTCCAAAATAAAGTCACAAAGATCCCGATAATTAAACACAGGTTGATAATAGGAAGAAAAAAAACCCCCTGCAATGAATTACACTTTATCTGAAGAGCTGTCTGCATCTGGCTTTGAAGGGCGCCATCTGCTGGTGAAATGTGTTCAAAACTTTTTTTTTAATATTGAAGTCTAAGAATGCAACAGTTTAGCACTATTGCCACGGCCATGGTGCTACTAAAACCTAAAACCTTCGCCATTTAGATGGCACTGGCTAAAAACCATCCAACAAGTGTGACGCTTTCAGGTGCACTCGGAAATATACCTTACCTCCTGGTTTCTGTTATGCCTTCTACCAGTGCTATTTTTTCAGTGTGCTACAAATGTGTCTTGATAAAAAAAAAAAAAAGTGAAACACATTTGGCCCCCTCTTATAATGGTTTTGTACAGTAATAGTCTCATAACCCGAACCCTATACATAACGTTATTCTGTCTTAGATATAAACCTCAACCTTTTTCATTTGGCTAAACTATAGACTGCAACATTAAACACACGGTCTACACATTTGAGAGGATTAAATGTTTCAGAAATTTGGGTTGCAAGTTTTCAAGGGATTGTCGGTTAATCCTGAGGGAAGACCAGTTGAGAGGCAATGCTTTAAGGAATTTGTGAAAAAGCTTCACACAGGCAAATACTAGGATACCTTTTCCACCACCAGCCAATTATACTAAAAGTTTGTCACATAATTTTTAGGTCAAAAGCAGGCAAAGTATTTAAGCCAACAAATTTAGGCAGATTAGGCAGACACTGCTGTCCTGTCAAAGGCAGCCCACCTCGTGAAGGTAAGTCCATAAAATAACATGATTTCTAGATCTAAAGACTGTATGCTGCAGTGCACCCTAACTTTCCTGGTTTTTATGACTGTTGGAGCGATCACACATACCATAGTAGCCTGTAAAGAGGGCTTGATGATTATTTAAGCGACAAAGAGAATAAGGCAGTGAGTAGTGAGATCCCCCGGAAACGTTCGACCAAAACATCCCAGCTAGAAACATTTTTGCTCTAGAAATGTTCTCATAATGTCATAGGGGAAGTTTTCTTTAAATTTCCAGAATGTATCCGGATTCTTTGAATCGATGTATCACGATTTTACGATTAATCCTCACTTTCCTAGAATTCGCACACTGGAACACTGTTAGGTATAGGTTAGCAGAAAGATGGAACGACATAGAAGCTTTGTTTTCACGCTGTAGAAACGAAATTTAAAACAGGCTAGAGATGAGCCCTTTGAATTTTTGTTCAGTCACAAAAGTGTGTGGGAGAAAACAGGTGCTTCTATCACTATATGCATCAATAAATGTAGACATGGCGTGAATTCAAGGTCCATGTGCAATCCAACAGCTACTCAGTAGTTTAAAATTAGTAACATTACATGGGACACACTGTCCCATGTAATGTTACCGTTAAGATTTCTTTCACAGTGTATAAAGAGTCTGTAGCAATTCTTCTTTATATGGGATGGTTATATTTATTACATCCACAACTGCTTACAACTTCCCCAGCATCATTATAAAGCCTGTGAAGACCCAAAACCGGGAAGAAAATGGTCTTTTTAACAAGTAATTTTGTGCGTACTTTAGTTTTCAGTGAATATATTATCTCAAGAGGAGCACATGTGTCGCTAGTTGAAAAAATATACAGAATACTTTCACACTGCTTCTGGCAACTAGCAGGGACTAAGTCCTTATGTCGTTTGCCAATGACAAGTTTACATTTATAAAACATTAACTACAATATATCCTCTTCAAAACTTTACATTCGTAATAGACAGGGTGAACTAGAAGTTGTTGGACAACAGTCAAAGGACTCTCAACTATTTTGGAACATCAGTAAATATTCGTAGTCCATGCATTCCTTGAATCTCTTCCTTGAGTGCCTGTGGAGAAAAAACAACAGCTGCTAAGAACATTTCTTTAAAAACAATACAATGCAAGCAGTATACACGTCCACAATTGCTTAAGTATTATACAAAATTTGAAAGGGGTTATCTGAAAAATATCACGTCAAGCAGATGAGGTACTGAGCAGAGCACACAAGCACAATTTATTGTTTAATGTACCTGGTTTACTAACTGGTGTTGCTGAATAGTCCTTTTTCCTTTGAACTCACTGGACTCTATATGGATCTCATACATGGCCCCACAACCACCTACACAAAGCACAGGATCACAACAAAACCGTCATTTTCAGAAGCATGCACGTCATCATCTGGACTACTTATAACTATGTTGGCTGCATCAGAAGCATTGAACATCTGGAATATAACCACTTGACAGTACAGAACAGCCCCAAACACACTTAAGATAACCTTCAATGACTGTTCCAGCAGCGCTGAGACTGAATGCGGTTTCACATCCTTCAGTTATTTGTGGTTACATTTTGGCCAAAACAGCTTAAGTTAAAGCTTCAAACCTAATTTCATTTTATTTATTTATTTAGGATGATCTTAAACTCAGAACGAATATGATTTAACTGAGATATATTTTTTAATTTATTTATTTTTTATTGTGCGAATTTACTGACAGACATAAAACAAAATAAAACAATACTTAAAGACATTCAGGGGGTACAGTATACAGCAAACAACAAGAAAAGAAAAGGACTTCCAGATCACTTCCACATAATGTGTCCATGATAGTGTATGTTTGGGCAGTTTTGTTGTTCTTCATGTCTTTGATTGTTGCAACATAACGGAGGATTTTCTTTTTCTAAAAAGAGCAATGTCAGCATTTACCTGAGATATCCACAACTTTCAGGGAAGAGGCTGAAGGAAACTTCTCCTTGAGTATCGATGCGATGCGGACCTCTCCGTCTGTTTGTGTCGAAAGACATCTCTGCAGACTGGCGGACACATCAGCCTGAGGAGACAGAAACCAGTATAACCATAAACCAGTATATATTCATACATGGACTGAAACCTAAACTAATTGCACTAAAGACTGAGCCTGTAAACCGCGTATTTACCTGACTGGTGCGGGAAACCCGAAGAGCAGAGAGGACGGTGTTGGTCAAGCTCCGTCTGCAGGCAAACATTGTGAAAAACTTGATAATATAAAATCCACACTGGTCGTTTAATAACAAGTCATGTCCTCAAACAGCTTCGTCGCACATATTTGACGTCACACATCCGGGTACTCGACTCCTGGCCATTAACCTTGTTTTTACAACATTTGCTTCTGGCATGAGATACAAAGTAAGCAACAAAACATAGTTGTAATAACTTTGTACAAAAAACCTGATTTACATGGCAATTTTATGAGTATGTGTTGGTATTTAAATGAAAGGAAAACCACCACTGAGCAGGCATTTATGACATGCAATCATTATTATGTTATAACATCTAACAACTATCTCAAGTAAACATGTCTGCCTTGTTAAAAGTTAAATGGAATAATTCCTCATTGTCATAAAATGTTAAGGATTGTTTAATTGCATTTAACTAAGGGCGCAATTCTTGTGTAATTAAAGGCTACTTTTTTTTAACTTGATGTTTGTTTAGAAGAAGAAAAAGATTTTATTGATCCCCGAAGGGAAATTAGGGAGCAATCCCCAGAAGGGAGCAATCCTGAGGTGGTTGGGGGATGGTTAAGCACATGGACATGTTGCTCAACGGAGCTGAGGATCAAACCCTCGACCTTCCGGTGGAGAGATGACAACTCTACCAACTGAGCCACAACCACCCTTTAGTTTAATTTTGTATATGTCTGTACAATAACAGAACAACAGGGCAGTCAAAGCCTCGTTGTACAAATTGACATTTTCATGGAAGGACGGTAAGAATTAAAAGGCTTATCTCACTCTGCAGGTTTTTGGACCCCTTCGTTAATGGAGGCAGAGGAACATTAGTCTGTTGACAGTGGGCTTTATTGCCTTTCAGAGCAGGCCTGAGCTTTGTTTGTGCACAAAACTTATGGCCACAACACAAAGCCCCACAGTGACAAGGCCACCTTAATGTCAGAATATATCCTGTAGAGCTGACTGGTTTCATGGTTGCTGACATCACTACCCTTTAAGACAGCTGGATAGCAGAGAGTCTGAACAGTTGTAGAGATGGAAAGCACCTCATACCCGACACTGACTCTGATGGTCCTCTTCCTCAGCTCGACCTGTTATGCTGAAGAGGATGCAAAGGGGCTCTCCTGCCCAGAAAACCAGGAAGGTTTTGACGGCTCTTGCTACGAGTTTGTGGGTCTGCAGCGATCCTTCCTCAGTGCTCAGGGATGGTGTGAGCGAGGCGGAGGACACCTAGCCTTTATTCTGAATGATGAAATCCAGCAGTTCCTTCAGAAGCACCTGGAGCAGGAGAAGGACTGGTGGCTCGGGCTGGCACCTGCAGCTCCAAACCTCACACTCGACACTGCTGCCACTGAGGGTGAGAGGCACAGGGACAGGGGAACCAGATAGCACATTGCTTTATATCATTTTTAAAAGAGTTTAAATGTATTACCTGCTAAGCTCCAGATGTAATAAAAGTGTGCCAAAAGTAATTGAGAATAGACTGTTAATGTCACTTAAACCTTTTTATATTATCAACTGACTTTGATCTATCTGTAAAACTATATACCTAAATGAATATTAGAGTAAAATAGGTCAGAAGTAAAGATAATCCCCTCAGCTGTTATCTTGGCAAGCAGCTTGGATGTCCATTGTATAGATGTGCACAATGTTTGTTTTCTAACGACAGGGACAACTGGATATCTCCCTCTCGCAGCAGGTGCTGGGGAGATATCTGTCATTCACTGAACTTTTCAATAGCCCTGCTGATTTACAAATGTGTGTTTTTTCTCTTGATACGGAATGTGTTTTTATTGTTCTTTTATCTTTTTCACCAGCTTAATCTATTGTTTTGTTGTTTATGATGTTTGAATATCATTCTCAAAGAGAATGACATTGTTTTATGTAACAGTTGTTGTTCTCATATCTTTGCTTTTATAAAACGATCCAGGCCATAATGTCTAATTGAATTGTGTATTACTACTGCTCTCTCACAGGTTCCCTTGCTTGGCTTGATGGCTCAGATGTCAGCTACAGTAACTGGGTGAACATGCCAGATGCAGGGGCAGTCTGCGGACACGTCCTGAAACACTCAAACTTCCAATGGGAAGCAGCAGGGAACTGTAGTCAGGAACTTAACTTCATTTGCCAGTTTGGTATGAACTCTGTGCACTCAGTAAATAAAATAATTACAATGAACCTATGTGGTGCTTGATGCCCTTCTATGATTGTTTTTTTTTCTTCCCCAGAATCTGGGAAATCAATTGTGTGTGATGGCCAAAATGCAACACTGCAGTGTGGTTCTGGTCAGGTTATAGAGATAGTTGACAGCTTCTACGGCCGAAAAACCATCCATTACTGTCGTTCTAAACTCACTGGCACACCAACATCATCCCAAGAGGAGTGCAGCTGGATCGATGTGACAGATTCTGTTTCAGGTATCAACTAGCTGTTCCACAACAAGCTGGTTGTATGTTTAAACAAAAACGACGTTTAACAGGTCTGTTTAGTCTGTATTTACTCAACCTGCCACCTGGTTCTCTGGTAAGAATGATGGACATTTTGTTTTAACAAGTGGCTTTGTTTGAGCTGCTTTCATGGCCAGAAAAAAAAAAAAACACCACAAATATTGTTTTTGTTAAATACATCTTTGGAATTAAGGAAAAAAAATATTTAAAGACTTTGGAAATTCCCTGCTAGGGTCTGTATACTGTAGATGGGCTGTGGTTTAAATCTACATTTACATTCATGACATCTTGAATTATGCTGGACTGTGACATAACTAAGGAAATGTTTTTCTTCATAGTTACTTATAATGAGTCAAATAGCTTCAAGATAAATCCTCATTAGAGATACTGAACCATCCTTACAAATAATCAAAATCAATGGATTGATAGCTTAACAGTGCCATCCATTTTAAACCTATACTTTAACAATATTTTCTCCGCCTCCTAATTTACCCATATCATCTGCAATTTGTGTTCTATTTTTTTGTCTTTAAATCCAGCTCATTGCCATGGACTGCAGGCGTGCCAGACTCCAGTTGATCTGAGCGCTTATGGGGAACCATGTCCGATGCTGAAGAATTACATGTCTGTGGAGTACCACTGCAAAGATGGTCAGATACACATTTTGTCCTTTACTTCTATTATTAATATTTTCTCTCTGAAATCGGACTATATATCATTATTATGGAAATGTACAAATCAGTGTAACTTTAGCCGTACATCCATGTACTGTTGTATTGCCTTGCAGAGTTCATCTGTACAGTATGGGCAGGTCTCAAAAGTGGTGGCTGATGTCCTCTCCATGGACATTGTACTCTATGGCTTGTGTTGCTGTTCCAGTGACTCAATTCCATTTGTTGCTGTTCAGCTTTCATCCGCTTTTCCAAAACAGCTTCGTCAGTCAAATGTTTGCCTCACTACTGTACTGTACTGAGTGACATGATAGCAACTTCATAGAGAAGGAAGCGTTATTCAAGTTTTTAACTATACTGAAGCAAAGTTTCCACGTGTCAAACTAATGATCATTTCCCTCTCAGGAATCCACCTGTTGATGAGACAGCTGGCAGCTGTCTTTGATGATGTCAACTTCACTGTGAAGTGGCTTCTTCAACCTTTTCAGGGAAACCTCACATGCACAGTGAACGCTGGAGACGGCCATATAGTCGATCCATACAGCCCAGAGCAGTGAGAATGATGACCTTGCATTCTATAAGACAGACAGACAGACAGACAGACAGACAGACAGACAGACAGACAGACAGACAGACAGACAGGCAGACAGACAGGCAGACAGACAGACAGACAGACAGACAGACAGACAGACAGACAGACAGACAGACAGACAGATTGATTAATTGATTATTAATGATTTTTTAAGCCTCATAAACCTTTAAATTCAATGTCTCACAGGATGGAGAGTACTGTGATGCACAAATACAATCGGCCTGGTGTTTTCATGGTCAGTGTGGAGTGCAACACCAGTGACTGGCACGTTACAGCTCAGAAATCCATCACCATTCAGGAGCCCATTGGAGAATTTGGTGTCATAAAGTGCAATAGCAGGAATATGGCAACAGATGGCTCTAAATGCAACGTGCTGCATGGTCGGACTGTTCAGATCCAGGTTGTTGTAGAGGCTGGTGAGTGAGTTTTCACACTGCAGGGGATAAACGCTTCAGAGCACTAGTCAAAAAAATAACTATAACTTTCATTTTTTGTGTAAATAGGTACTAATGTTTCATACAAAATTCAACATAAAGACCATGTGGTTGCAAGCTTATCTGTGGACAGAGGGATTATACCACAGAACATTACTCTGAGCCAAAATGTGGTTACGAGGCTTGGACATGGCTGCCACAACCTGACTCTGACTGCCTCTAACAAGGTCACATCCCACACAGTGTCCTCCCATGTGGAGCTGTGTCTGCTGGAGCCTGTTGAAGGCCTGAAGGCCTCGGTGATATCCGAGGAAGACAAGTGTCCTGACTCTACTGATCTCATTATTGGTGTTTCATTGGAGCGAGGAGCTCCTGCAGAACTGCTCTTTACTCTGACTGGAGCTAAGAACAACATCTCTGAGACCAGGGCCATGCCGAATGCTAGCTTACAATCTTTCACATTCTCCAGCACGCTTGAAGGTACTTGAAGTTAAAGCTGCACTGTATACAATAAAGAGTGTAATATATGTGCTTTATACTCCTAAACACAAACTGTTTTTTTTCAAGGCTTGTTGAAGGTAAATGTAAAAGCTGTGAATGCTCTTTCCACCTTGGATGTGGACGTGGACTTGGAGAGTATACTTCAGGCTTGCCAGAATTGGTCTGATGTTTCATCAGATGAGCATGGAGACAGAGTATGTTCCAGATTAGCCTTAAACACCTGTGAATAGTCATTTCACTAACCTATGAAATACAAACATATGTATGCTTTTGTGTATTTTTCTGCACAATGACTATGTTTTCACCTACAGAATAAAAGTGTTGAGGAATCTAATGAATTGAAAGTTATGCAGACTCCAGACTCTCTGGTTGACTACGCTCAGAGTGTCACACTGAGCGTAACTGGAACTGAATCATTACCCAGCAAAGGACTTGCATTTGAATGGAAATGCAGTAAGTACAGCAATTAATGGATAGCTCAGAGTTGAAACAAGTTAGTTTTGAATATAACTCAGGCTGTATGGATGCTGTTACATTTTTCACCCAACTGATTTCCTCATCTGATCACAGTTTATCAAAAATTAGCATGTCAATTTATCCTTAGCAATGTCCAATTTTGACCCTCAATTCAGCAGAACTGGTGTAATTTTTTTACTTATCTTGGCATGATCAGTTTTTTTCACGCCTAAAGGATTACTGCTTTTCTAGATTTGTTGAAGCTGGATTTCATGTTTATGGGTTAAAACAACTTGAACTGAACTTACAGTGTCAAACAGATGTCAATTCAATTTGTGTCTAATTTTGGAACCGAAATGTGTTTCTGGCTGCTTTGTTTTCTCACTATTCTTTCCATGCCTTGCATATATACAAACCACATGTGTGTCATGATATCTATCTATGTGTAAAGTCTGTGAGTAATTGTTTCAGTGCTATTTCCAAGATGTGTCTGTGCTTCTTTTTGTGCAGAAGGGAATTGCAAATGCAGAAACAAAACTACAGAAGAAACTCACGTCATCCAAAAAGATTGCCTTCCAGATCCCTTTGATGTTTTTAAATATGTGTTAACTGTGAAGAGACCAGCCTGGTTCAGGGAGTGGGTTGACCTTGCTTCAGCTTCAGCTTGTGTAACAGTTGCTCCAAAGAAATTCACAGATGTAACGATCAGGTAAAAGGGATGGAAAGGGGGGTGGGGTTCTTTAAAGCTTCACATGCTACTTTAAAGAAGCAGGTAACCTTGATAACTCTAAATGTTTTTCTTGCAGTTGTGATAGTTGTGCTTCAATAAACACAAAGGACCCCATAGAGCTTAGACTGAGCTGCACAGAAACTTGCCCAGATGTAGTTTGGTATATTGAGGATCCCGAACCTTTGAGCGTAAGTCTGGAATAGCACTTTCACTCTTGCATAACAGTCAATTTATGAAAGACTTATTAACTTATGACTTTTATCCAAGGGTGCCCTCAAAAAATGCTACTCCAAAGCAGGAACAAAGCCTCCCATGGAGAGGCAGAATGGCAATACTGAATATGTTGTGCACAGTAAATATCTGAAGATTTCCAGGGACGCTGGGCAGAACGTCAGTGTGATTGCTTATGGTGGGTCTTCATCACAAAGTCTTCATGTTGTTTCAAAAGATTTTAAACAGTGCTCTCCTCAAAATTGCCTTTTTCTTTCTCAGATGAATACAGTTTTACCTCTGACTGTTTAAGAAGAAGAGTTATGAATCATAAAACCTTTTATTTGTTTTACAGGCACGAAGGAACCAGGTTTTGTCAAGTTCACTCTACCAATTCCAGGTCCTGATCCAACTAAACCAGCAACTACTGATGCACCTGCAGACCCCACCTCCCTCTCGTGTAGCATCTCTCCACCTTCAGGAACAGTTCTGGATGCTTTTGACATAAGCTGTCAAACAAACACTTCCTGCTCTAAGGGGTGTTCCTATTGCTTCAAAACAGACACAGGTGAGTCTTTAACAATACTTTTTAGAAACTCAAACAATGATTTACACAGCTTTACGCAATTGTCTCTTCTGTCTCAAAGGCAAACATCTGCGCTGCAGTAATACAAACGAGGTGAAATCTGTTTTCCTGCCTCTCGGTGATGAAAACAACAATTACAGTTTGTCCATTGTTGTGACCATGCAAAATGAAAACGAGAAAGCCACAACAAGCATCTCGACTCAGGTTTGTCATCTTCCTGGATTTAGAAACATAGGAGGAATAAAGAGGTCGAGATAAATTAAGAACCTGTCAAAGACAAGGAAATTGTGTGATTCAGATTGATTGTTATTTATCCTACATAGGTATTGACAAGCAGATCCAGCTCTTCCGTGGAGGCTCTCACATCTGCGGTGGAGGACTCTGTGAGTCAGTTGGAGCAGCAGGGTCTGCTCTCTGGTGAATCACTGGGACAAATGTTTACTTCAGTTTCTGACATGCTGAATACAGAGCCCATCCAAGAGCAGAAGGATGCCAGGAGGAAGGTAATAGTGTGACATGTTGAGACACACAAATACTGTACTTTCTAACATGTGAGCAATTTGTTACAACTTGTGTCGTGGAAGATTGGAGAGAAATTTGTTGTTAATCGACGCTTCCTTCTTTTTCAGCTCAGGGAGCAAATGTTGACCAAAATGACGACAGTCCTGCTCGACTCACCAAGCAACACGACTCAGGGCGTGCAAGTGACGGCCAGAGCCGTGGCTGGACTCACCCATCGCCCAGACGAGCTCAGTCTTAATGCTCAAGTACAGTAGAGAATATCAGTACAGCAATATGAATATATCAAAGAGTTACATTGAAAAGAAAATATAGAAATGAACCTTTATGGAATAATGCATGAAAATGTAGTGCAGAGAGTTTGTAAACAGACAGGAGCAATACTTACAAATTGTATCATCAGCTCTTTTTCAAAGTTGTTCAAAGACCAGTTTTTTTGATTTCTTTCCCCGTATTTAGGAAGAAGCAGGGTCATTGCTGGTTGACCTCAGCTCCTCCCTCAACATTATCAGTGTTAATCAGGACATCAGTGATGATCATGATTATGATGGAGAAGTTATGCAAGCAGCTACACCCATAGTTGAAGCAGCCAGTAATATTTTGAATGTTTCATCAAATGTAAGTACAAAGCCGTCACTAATGTTTATAAATGTGTTTTCCCTTAGTTCACTGTTGTCTTTACCCAACCCCAGAAAAAAGTCTCAGATTTTCTTCTTACTGGGATAAACAACGTTCAGAGTGCTTTGCTGAATAATAGGAAGCTGAATGGAGAACCTGCCATCATTGATTCTGGACACATCAGTGTGTATGTCAACAGGTAAGACATGTCTGATGTCAGAGACTTTACACAGGAACAATCGGGGTTTACTGTTAAGATCATTCTTATTCTGCTTCCTGTAGAGTGTCTCCAGGAACGATGCAAATGCAGGATATTAATGTCCAGAAAAACAGCTCCTCCAGATTTTCCTTCCCAACGCTGCCTGCTCATATTGTCTCTCCAGAGGAGCCAGTGGATGTCAGAGTAAGGGTTTATGGCAATGGAGAAACTAAATGCTTTGCAGGCTGATGCTTGGACCTATTCAAGAGTGTTCTACTTTAAAAACTCAGATTTGACAAGCATTAAGTACAATGTTACTCGTAAATAAAATGTTAAAAGTAAATAAAAACAATAGAAAACTATTTGATGCCTCAAAATGCTCACTAATCAGACTGCACTACCTCTAGTCAATAAATGATTCTACTGTATATAGCAAAGTTTTAGGAACAGGAGCAATTCAACCCTAACCCTCCTATCCATTCTTGCATTATGTTTGACAAAACAAAACATCACCTGATTCATACTCTCCATTCCAATATAATTAAGGAATTATTGTCAATTTGCACCCTGCATGATGGTGTGGTCCTACGTAAAATGCTATTTTTAGAATCTTCCATAGACTATAGAGGACAGATTGATTGAATAAGAAACGTTGGCATAATATGTACAGTTATGAAATGTACTTCTGCCTAGATGATGAGTTTCGAGAATAATCCATATTCCTGGAAGGAGGAAAACATCACAGGGACTGTAGGATCGGTCTCACTGACCAGACTGAACGGCTCTGTCATTCCTGTAGAGAACTTACCTGAAGAGATTGAGGTAATGTTTGATTCATAAAACCTTCAAGTCACTTTATTTTTGAAGAAGATTTCAAGCTGTTCCAAGCAACATCTGCTCTGCCATGTCAGATTCTCTTGCCGAGGCTCGACGTCGGGCAGGAGAACAGCACAGTCCTAGACCTTGCCAATTTCAGCACATTAATAATTGACGTCCCGTCGCCGGATGTAACACTGGTGATGAAAATGGAGCCGTCTGAAGACATTTCCTTCATGCTATTCCTGGGGTACAAAGATTATCCAAATGAGGAGAATTATGTTGCCAAGACTCGTATCCCTCTTGAGAATTCCAAAGAAGGTAATCTTCAATCAATTGGTCTTTACTTGTATGACACCAATTCATAACATATGTTTCTCTTCAGAAACTTTACAAAAAAACAAGCCTTGTTATATTAATCATAGAGACCGAACATAAGTCCACCATGATGAGCTAAGTGAGACTGATATTAATAGTTGCAGTTTGAGACAAATTCTGATTCTGGAAGCAGCAAGCTGTCCACAACAACCATCCAACATAACCATACGAGATAAGAGAGCTCAGGAGCTCAGGAAGATATAAGGCTCGTAATTCCAATGATACATGAGGACTTCAAGTTAAAGACATGCAGTAATATAATATAAATGTATACAGATAGAGTGAAAAGGATTGACAGGAAGAGATAGGAGTTCAGTGTGCCGGGTCTCATTATAGTCTAAGCCTATCACAGTATAACTACCAGATTAACCGGAATTTGCATTTATATTATTACTCAAAGCTGAATACAAACTACACTAAGTACAGGGGAAAGAGTGTAAGCCTGTTTTCCACTAATTCTCAAAGATTGATAAACATGCATCAATTCAAGTATAGATCTTTTTCATTTCCCTTAGGATGGGAGAAATTGCATGATGACCACATGAAGAAATCTATGATGCATACATATTCATTGTTGGTGTAGTTACCTTTTAAATGTCAACTTTTTTTGGAGGTTAAATATTTTTGGATAGTCTGTGTTACAGTCTGTGTGTTTGTCATGAATAAGGAAAAAATGTCCCAAAGAAACAATTGGCAAACAATGTTTTGGGGATCCCATACCTGTGACAGGTGTCTGGTTATAAAATGCTATGTGAAAGTGAGACAGTGTCAAGACCATTTTCATCATAATGAGAAGGTTGGCTCGTTATACACATGTCAGCCTGCGTATGAATGTTTGTCTGATTTGACCTCAGAGGAGAAATATACCTGGGTGCTGAGTCCCAAAAACAGAACAGCAGATGTTGGAGTGCACTACCTTGTCATAAAGCCCATTGTGGAGCCAGGGGTCAAATTCCTCAATGCTACAGTCAATGTGGTATCAATTGCTGCCCAGTGTAAATACTGGAATGAAACTGGGTCTACTTGGAGTGAAGATGGTTGCAGGGTAAGTTAAACAAAATCCTCCAAAGCGGTTGCATCAATACTTCTTTAAAAAAAAGTTTGACAGTCTGCTTGTCTAATCTTTTTTCTCCAGGTCGGGCCGCTCACAACGTCACTGGTGACTCAGTGCCTCTGTAACCACTTAACTTTCTTTGGCAGCTCTTTCTTTGTTATGCCCAACTTGGTGGATGTGTCACGCACTGCAGAACTTTTCGCAACATTCACTAACAATCCTGTGGTGGTTTGTTTCGTGGGCTCCATCTTTGCTGCTTATCTTCTGGTAGTTGTGTGGGCACGCAGGAAAGACATTCAAGACTCAGCCAAGGTCATTCTCAGTGAAGTATTTATTGATCAAACTATTATGGGGATTTGAAATGCTGGACCCTTTAAGAAGCAATACAATATGTAAAGAAATGGGATCAGTAATGGTCTGTAATTAAAAGCTTTTCATTGTTTCAGTTTTTAATCATAGTTGACACTTAGTTATGTAACATTAACCTTAGTCCATTTATTCAGAAGATCAAAAAAAGGAATCTTTTAAACGGTTTCTGTATTATCACTTGTAGGTGAAGATAACAGTGCTTGAAGATAATGACCCCTTGGCTGAGTATCGTTATTTGCTGAATTTAAGCACAGGGCATCGTCATAGTGCATCCACCTCCTCTCAGGTAAGCGATTCTTGTTAGAGACTCTCACAGAACCAAAAAATATTTATGGCTCCGACTCACTCTTTACATCTTGATGTACCTTTTTTTGTTTCAGGTGACGATAACTCTGCAGGGCACAGAGGGAGAGAGTGAGCCCCACCACCTGACAGACCCTGAGAAGCCTGTGTTTGAGAGGGGTGGGGTGGACATGTTTTTGATGACCACTCACTTCTCCCTCGGGGATCTGCAGAGCGTCAGAGTGTGGCATGACAACTCGGGAGCACACCCGGCGTGGTATGGGTTGAAGGTCAAGATGTGATGAAACCACCAGGTTGTTCTGATGCTTTAAGTAAAGAAGATGATTATGTCATTTATGTGCAGGTATGTCAACAAAGTAATGGTGCAGGATCTGGAGACTGGTCAAAAATGGCACTTCCTCTGTAATTCCTGGCTAGCTATAGACGTGGGGGAGTGTACTCTTGACAAAGTCTTCCCAGTAGCAACAGAGATGGATTTGAAGAGGTTTAGGTAAGAGCATCCATTAAACAGGTTAGGGATTTGACATAATTACTTATTATGTTGATTTAATGTTTATTGTTCTTGAATCCTGGTTTCGTTTTTTTTTTCTCAATAATTCTAGTAACCTGTTCTTTATGAAGACAGCAAAGGATTTCCGTGACGGCCACATTTGGTTCTCTGTGATCAGTCGGCCCCCCTGCAGCACTTTCACTCGTGTGCAGCGAGTGTCTTGCTGCTTTTCACTGCTGCTGTGCACAATGCTGACCAGCATCATGTTTTGGGGTATCCCCACTGACCCCTCTGAGCAGACAATGGACCTTGGTAGGAAATAAAAACATTTTCAAATGTCTTTAGAGTCAACGTCATTAAAATGTCAAACTTTGCAGTGGAACACTTGTTTAAAACCTTACAAGAGCTATGAAAGAAAATATTATATGTTCAATGTTTCCAGCACCAGCCTGCTTTTTGAAACCTCAACCGTTAACTCAAATTTTAAATGGATTTGTAATAATGTCATGGCGGTGACCTCAGGCAGAAAATACTGAAGTACTGAGGCTTTTATGGCCGGATGTTTATAGTTTGATTGCATATTCTTGTATTTGAATTACTTCCAATTTATTTTGCAGGTCATATCGAGTTCACCTGGCAACAAGTTATGATTGGAATTCAAAGTTCGATCATTATGTTTCCCATCAATCTTCTTATTGTGAGCATCTTCAGAAACACTCGTCCCAGAGAAAAGGCAACCGCCAAAACAGACGTATCCAAACAGGCAAAGACTGGTCGTGTCTCTCCGTCACAGACTTCTTCTCCTCAGAAAGAGCTGAAGGACATCACACCGGACACTGTCATTAAGGTGAGGAAACAGATGTCCCGATCAATGATGTGGAAATGATGATTACTCCTCGCTTCTGTCTTCTGACTCATGTGCTTCATGTGCTGTCTTCTTTAGGACATAAAGAGGATTGCTCAGTCTCTCTCAAAGGCCATGAAGAGTCCGCTGCCTGACATGCAGCTGCGGCCCGGTCAGCAGGTTGACATCAACAGTCTGCTGTCTCTGGTGGAGAACATTATCAGACAGCAGAACCGGGCGACTGGAGACTTTTACACTGATGCCTCCAAAAGCGATCGCTCGATGATCCTCAGTTTACGTGCTGTTAATCTGCAAGGTAAAAAAAAGTAAAACTTTACAACACTCCTTATATCTTGTGATTTGGATTTTTGTTGGCCTATCCTTTTTGGAAGACGAATACAACACGTGTATCAGATATTGTTAACTCGATTTAATACAAAAATACTTTCAAGAAATGTTGGAACACCTATTAATAATTATTTTATACAATATTTATCTTTTATCTGTCTGTTCTTCTGTCAGATTTCCTTAGCAGATATGAATTTTCTTCAGCTGTAATTTTCTCACTGTCTTACTTGATTCAATTTTTCTTTGGTACAGAGATGGAACAATGATCAATGCATTTCCCTTACATCATTTGAAAAAAGATCTTGATAAAAGACAGACAGTATTTGCTGTTTCTCATACAAAGTATGAATGTTTTAATGTAGTTTCCCTGAAAATGAATAATTCTTCTATCTAAATGAATAATTCTACTTAGAGAACAGTAAATTGTTCTGTGGTCTGAATAAGGAGATTCAATTTAAGCAGGTTTTGTCGTTGTTATAATTGTGAGTTAGAAACCTACCTGAGTGATGCAGATTTTTGTGCACAGAAACCCGAGAATGCAGCAGTCCAGAGAAGACCTCCGATGAAGCTCAGAAGAAGAGCACCAACACCAGGTACCTGTACAGGCAGCTACGTCATGTTGAGAAGGAGCTGGGTTTGTTGGGACCATCTCGGTTTCCAAATCCAGACAGCTACAACCGGGCCATGCAGCAAGTCCAGGGAATGAAGGGTCTCCTGGAGTACCACCTCCCCTCCTCCAGCCTGGAAGGAGACCAGCTGGACCGCAGTCCAAGTCCAGAAGAGAGCATTGACGGAGGGTCCAGCAAGAAGTGCTGTCAGGGAGGGCTGCCATGGTGGTTTGTGTTTGTTGGCTGGACGCTTGTGATTGCAACCAGCTGTGTGTCGGGATACTTCACCATGATGTACGGGCTCACGTACGGGAAAGACCGCTCTATAAGCTGGCTAATCTCCATGCTGGTCTCCTTCTTTGAGAGCCTCTTTATCACTCAGCCATTGAAGGTGGGGGTCATGGTTAGAGTACATAGACATAACATTGGCAGCAGTACAAATGATTTTTTAACATATACCTGTTTTTTTTAGTTTAATGACTTTAACTGTATTTATGGGAACTGACAAAAAACATCTAACATACTTTAAACTGGATTGATTTATTAAGTTTATGCATACAGTCCACGAGTTAAGTGTAAAGCAATGACAAGTCATTTAAACTCTTGCAACAATAAAGCAAACGTATTCTAAAATAATAATACTTGACATGAAACAAAAATCAACCTCATTATAAGATTCATTGACTTAAACAAAAGAACAAGAAATGTATCAAATGAAAAAGTTGAGTATGATAAAGTGGCTGATAAAAGATACTTCAAGGACCAAATATATATATATATATATATGAATAATTGATCATCATTAAATTTAGTTAAACACATGTATTTTATAGCACCATAAACAGGCTTTCTTTTTCCTAAATAAACATTTAGAATTGATTTGTTTTAGTTTCTGAACATGTTCTTTCTTAGGTTCTTGGCTTTGCTGCTTTCTTCGCTCTTGTTCTGAAAAAAGTTGATCAGGAGGAGTTTGGAGAGCCTCTGATTGATGACAGTCTGAGAAACACAGGTTTTTTTGTTTTTTGTTTCCCAGTTTGAACTTTTATTGTATAGTTTTGCATCGAGGAAAAAAAAAAAAACATTTTTGTTCTGCTTGCCTTCTTCAGATGATCCAGACATGGTCCATGCAGCTAGAAGAGACAGTGCATGCAGCTTCTATCAGCCACCACCTCCCACTGACATCGAGAGGATGAGGAACAACATGATAAAAGAGCAGAGAGTCTTCGCCCTGTTCAAGGAGATTCTAAGTAGGAGAATCATAACGACACGGGATGTATTCAAACAGTTTGAGATGCTGATGTGTGATATTTGTTTGTGATGTAGCCTACATGGGATTCATGTGGATGCTTCTCTTGGTGGCATATGGTCAGAGGGATCCAAACGCCTACTTTCTGACTCAACACATTCGACAGAGCTTCAGCAAAGGCATCTCAGACAGCATGAGCATTCAGGATGTGTTCGACTGGGCAAACACAACTCTGTTGAGCAGCCTGTTTGGAGAGTACCCAGGTTGGTATGTTGTGATGTTATTAAATGTGACGCATGACTGCCTTGCATGAACGCCCTTTTAACAGGTCCAATTGTTTGTTTCCTTTTAAAAACACAGGAAATTGTGTTTTCATCACTATTATTTTAGAATCCTCAAAAACATTTGCACAGCCTACTATTTATTTGAACTGCATGGCAAGTAAAATACAAAATATTTACTTTTTTTTTTCAGTTAATCTCTGCTTTCAATATCCATGTCTTGTCCTAGGATTCATCACTGATGGAAACTCCAAGCTTGTTGGGAACGCTCGCCTTCGCCAGGTGAGGGTGCAAAAAGGCTCCTGCAATGTGCCCCTCTCTATGCAGCAGTCTGATAAGGACTGCCATTCTCCATACTCATGGGAGCTGGAGGACATGGGCTCCTACAGTCCAGGCTGGAGCAGCGCCATGCAAGATAACTCCTCTCTGAAACCTCAGAGCCCATGGATGTACCAGTCTCAGGGCAAACTGAGGGCCTTACCTCTCTGGGGCAGTGTGAGGCTCTACAGAGGAGGAGGGTTTGTCATGGATTTGGGGCCTGATTTACAAAACTCCAGCAGGTAGGACTTGTAATGTATTAAGTTACCACGAATATAAACCCAAGTTAATGATATAAAGTTAAGTAATAAGAATTATCAACAAGAATTTAGGTAATGGATTTAGGTTTTTTTATTGGACAGAAGGGACAATTCTGACAACATATTAAGTAAAACAAACACTGTTGAACCTTTTCTGACGTTTCATGTAAAAGTCAAAACAAATCTATTATTCAATGTTGAAAATACCTGTTAGTTGCAGCCTTACAAATAGATGGAAGGAAAAAGCCAAACTTAAATCCACATTGAAACACAGGTGACGGTGCAAAAAGGCTGCCGCAATGTGCCACCCTCTGTGCAGCACTCTAAGAAGAACTGCCATTCTCCATACTGATAGGAAGTGGAGGACACGAGTCGTCTTTAATGACGAGTTAAAATCCAGCAATAATTCTATGACCAACTCTCAGGTTTCAATACATTTAGCCACAAGAGTTTTCCACCAATCAGTATATTGAACATCACTGACGTCCTGTCTCTCAACACAGATG
The DNA here is from genome assembly GCF_947650265.1 of Symphodus melops. NCBI lineage: Eukaryota > Metazoa > Chordata > Actinopteri > Labriformes > Labridae > Symphodus > Symphodus melops. Next base: position 14,238,037 of record NC_136693.1, on the reverse strand, counting down.
GTCTTTTGTGTTTTACGGTCAAACATTTCTTAATCATCTAATTTTTTAACCATGTTTATCTCTTTGTAGAACTCTTCAGTACCTCTATGATAACACCTGGTTTGACGTGTACACCCAAGCCATCTTTGTGGAGTTCACCGTGTACAATGCTAATGTTAACCTCTTCTGCATTGTCACCATGCTCCTGGAGACCACAGCTATAGGTACAGCCTGAAGTTCCTGTTTAGCTATTGTTTTAGAGCTGCACATTCTGTCTTTAACTTTTGGTTTCCTACAGGAGCTTTCCAGTTTCGCAGTGAGCTACAGAATGTGCGTCTTTACCAGTCGACTGGCGGCCTTCACATCTTTGTCATGGCCTCTGAAGTCATTTACTTCCTCTTTGTCATTTATTACATGTTTGTTCAGGTATGATTCAATGCTATTTTAAATGACTGGTAATAAGAGTAAAGTTGCATCCAATAACTTTGCACACAAAATCCAATTCCATCTGACAGGGAAAGCTGATGAAACAGCACAAGTGGGCTTATTTTAAGAGTAAGTGGAACCTGCTCGAGCTGGGGATCATCATTCTCAGCTGGAGCGCCATGTCTGTCTTCATCAAGAGGACTGTGCTGGGAATGAAGAACATTGAGTACTACCAGAACCACAAAGATCAGTAAGTCTTGTATGTAGTCTCAGACTCACTTGGAGGTTGTTCCAGACAAACATAAAAGCAGACTAAAACCAGCAAAAGGGAAAGTATAAAAGTGTTGTTCTCAAAGTTATTTTTGTTGTTTGTGATGGCTGATACTTGTTCAGCCAAAAAGACAAATATGTAAGCTTAGCATTATACGACAAAATGTTCTGCAAAATGATGAAACAGACTGAAATGAATGCTGATAAGACCTAGAAAAGCAAACCAGACCATGAAAGAGAAGATGTATAATTTCTTTGTAATCATTTCATATTGCCTGTTACCTCTGCCATTAGGTGGCTTTTAGACAAAAACAACCTTTATGATTGTTTCCACAACAAGGATAAATTGTGAGTTGCATCTTAAAAACTCTTAGAATGTAGGATGAGAATTATTTGAGAAAAGATAACGACAATATGTGCAGGATAAGATCAGCAAAGAGTTAAACCTCTCTGTCCACAGGGGGCACCAAATTTGGCACAACCTGAAAGTTTCTCACAGGACCTTCACTTGAGCTGTTTTCACAAGTTCACTCCTGACAATATGTAAAACATGAAATAAAATAAGCACAATATGGTACAGCCTGCCACTTAAATCTTCCAGAGTTGCTTTATTTCATGTGGACTCTTTTCCAGGGAGTTGGAAGAAAAAATTCAGGTGAAAGTGTATGTGAGTGTGTATAGGTATGTGAATGTGTAGAGGTCAACTTTAATCTTATCACTTGAATCAAAACCTCTTTCAGTGGATTAAAACAAGGCCCTGTTCTCTAATGCTCTGTCTTTAGATACGCCAGTTTCCATGAGACAGCCAAGGCTGATGCAGTGCTGGGGTATCTGATTGCCTTCTTGGTCTTGTTAGCTACAATCAAACTGTGGCACCTGCTGAGACTGAACCCGAAGCTGCACATGATCACGGCCACGCTGCAGCGAGCCTGGACTGATATTTCAGGCTTCCTGGTGGTCATGACCATTATGTTCTTAGCCTACTCCATTGCTGTGAGCAGTTTCCCACACTATACATTAACCTGATACAGTTTGTCAAATAGAACACATTCAAAAGAGTGTTATTAACACAGAGATTAACCTTATGCATTTCAGTCTAATCTAATGTATGGCTGGAAGCTATACTCCTATCGGACTCTGCTGGATGCTGGATTGACCATGGTCAGCCTGCAGCTAGGCATATTTAACTACGAAGAGGTTTGTAGTAGACTGTAATAAAACCACAGCAGAATCAAATGGCTGTTCTGTCTCACAGTGTATGACCTCCCTCTGATTCGTCAGGTTCTGAATTACAATCCAGTTCTGGGTGCCTTCCTCATCGGCTCCTGCATTGTGTTCATGACCTTTGTTGTTCTGAACCTCTTTATCTCTGTCATTCTGGTGGCATTCAGTCAAGAGCAGAAACATCACAAGGTACCTCATCCAAGTGATGTCTTAAATGTCTTATAGTTCTGCATAAGTGTGACGACTGTCACAGTAATAGCCCATTTAAATTTTGTGTTTCTTGTAGCCATCCGAGGAGGAAGAAATTGTGGACCTGATGCTGATGAAAATCTGCAGTTTGTTTGGAGTAAAAAGTAAGAAACAAGGCGACGTTGGCCAAACCGAGGGGTCAGCTGTTTCATCTGTTTCAAATAATGGACTCTCAACTATTTCTTCTGGAAGTATCTGATATATTGACGGGGTTGAAATATGCTTCCATTTATCTTCAGATCTTGCTTTTCGTAGCTTGCTTTGTTATTGCTTTACACTGAATATATTGTAAGCCCTTGCAAATCTATGAATTATTAGAATTTGTCTTTACCACGTAAGTACACAATAAAGCTATTGTAGTAAAATAAAAATACAACCAATAGAAAAGCTAGAAATTGAGGATAATCCCCATGTAAAGTTCTTATGGCTTAAGTCTTTTGGCGGCAGTTTATTTTATTTAAGAAATAAATGTGTTTATGTGACTCATTTTGCATACATTCAAGATGTTGTTTTATTTAGTTAAATAAGTATTCCATGGCAGCAGGTTGTCCAACATTCAATATGATATCACCTGTTTATAGTGATAACAAATATAAATCTGAAATTAGACCAGGAGCTCTGTGAACCATAAACATAAATACACATATAATACATATTGCCAGGTGTCCTAAAATGCTTATTTAACATTTTTCAGTGATGCAAAGTGACCAAAGCTTAAAGAAAAATACACAACTCATTGTTGATTCAGTTAAATTAAAACGATGGGAATTTAAAGTAATCTTTTTTGTTCGTTGTTACTGCCACAAAAAATGGCTCCAAGTATTTTTTTGGGATAATCCTAAAACCTGTTAGTTATTGTTACACTTGTTTGTTTGATTGTTGTTTTAACAATACTTCACTCATTTATAGGGCAAAGGTGATTTCTGTATGTTGTGGTATGGAAGTGCATGACCTGTATCAGAAAGATACATTTATAACTAAAGGTATGTAACTGTTAAGGTCAAAAGGTCAAAAGGTCAAATGATAATTGCAGGTTTTGTGACTGGGGTTGGGTGCAGTGTCATTGGCTTAAGGCCTACTGTTGATCAACAAGGTAAACCTATCAACCTATTCAAAATGACCTTTACTAATTAAGTTGTTGTTAATCTCTTTGATCAAACTGAGCTTTTTATTTTAAAAGTAGTTGCGAAAATATGTGAATATGTTATTATTTATGTTTACTGTTTAATAAATACATATAATGATGCCACTAATGAGAAGTCAGAATAATGAAACTTGGCAGGAAAAAAATCACTTTGAAATAGCCTAATATAGTCATAGATTTGATTTTCTTGCAACTAAGTATGAATAATGTGTTCATTCAGTTATTCCCTGTGTTCAGTCACCACTAGTGACTACCGGTCACCACTTAGCAAAGCTCATTATCATAAAAAAAAAATGATATCGACGTAACGGTTTACGTATTGCGTCATTTGTGTGGGCGTGTCACCCGCTGTTGGCAGCAGTAGCTCGGCACGTCGGTTGGCGACAACATGCTTCGTAGACGGACCTAGAGGGTTCTCACCAGACAAGTCACCGAGAAGACAGCTTTCCAGCTTTAGGGACAGGGTCAACGAAGAAACGGGAGTGGTCTTAACACAAGTTTTGAAGTTTGTTGACAGTGAAAGATATTTTTTTTTCCGTCCCGCTACGTGAAGGTGTGTGAGTGGGTGTCCGGTTTCCCAATCTTGAGGGATTGCGATGCCCTCTGACTTTATCTCCCTTTTCAGCGGGGACCTCGACCTGAATCATCCCAGAGCCTTGTACTCGAAAGGTAAAATTAACAGCTTTTAATAAGTTATACTTGTTTCAGTACTTTCTCGTGAACTTCTTCTACCTATAGCCTACCTGTGTTTGTGGTGGCGTTCAGCCCCCTCTCTTCTCACTGACATTCATATCTTATAGACTCCCTCCTGTCACATGCCTGCTGATAATAGACTCGAGTTTACGTTTATCTCTGTATGACATGACATAGATGTTATTCCAGCGTTTTTACTTTTGGTTTGGTGTCATGGAGAAAGGTAAAAAAAAAAAAAATGTTAATGTTATGTCAAACCAAACTAAAGCCCTCAGCAGAAAGCATGCACACCGGTCAGACCAGTTTACTTTACCCCTGCCAGCTGAAAACAGGGCTGTCTATTTTCTGTGGGTTGTTCTGCGAAGAACCCCCCTCCCCCTGCTCCACAGAGGCACAACACGCACACGCACACACACACACACACACACACACACACACGCACACGCACACACCTACACACAGTGCCCTCTGAGCGCTGCAAGTGTGTCCATCATAAACATCAACTTTGTTATCAACACTTAAAGTGAACCTGCAGACTAAATTGCTTCCATTACAGCAGGTTTGAGTCTGAAAACAAAAACAGAAAAGAATAATAGCATGATTTTCCACAGTGTATGTGTGTAAGACTTGTGCACATGTTTTTCTCTGAGATCATTTTTTGCATTATAACGGGAAAAGGATCATAGAAATTTTTTTGTATACCATACAAGCGTGTGTAGCTTACACTGTGTCGCCTAATATTACTCAGCCAGTTTATTGCTCAGACAGACCATGTAGTCAGGTCTTCTGTGATGTTGTGTGTAACACCATTGTACCTAGCTTTTCAAAACATTTATGCAGACCTCTAATGGTTTCAACATAATCCAACAAAGCACAACGTTCGCATGCCCATTATGTGCAATTGCACAGTTCAGGTAGATTACTACTGTATACTACTTTATTATGCCACTGTAATCATGGACATGATAACACATTTCACTGTGCAGAGTTTTGGTTCATGTGTTTTCCAGTCTCAGTGGTAACTGAGGCATCATACAGCATAAATCCTTTTTTCTAATGCTAATCTTTTTTTATTGTACACATCCACTGACTGTGTGTTAGGATAAAGAGGACATTTCATACCCCTTTTCTACCTTTTTAAACAGTCCCCCTGTGGTCCAAATGAAACACCTGTGCTGTGCTTTGGTCAAAATTTAAGCTCAATAAAGTACTAGAGGAGGTCTGTGACCCTGTAGAAAGCAGCCCTCTCAGAATGCTCCGTTTTGGTGTGTATGTCTCTTTAAATGCTTCTCCAAACTACCCAAAGATTGTTAGCTGACTGATTCTACTTGATGAGTCCTCTCAGCTACCCTGATCTCCTTCGTCAGTTTGTTCCTGGTCTTCTCCTGTAGGCTTCCTCCTTGGCCTGACGTAGCTTCCTAAGTTGAGGTTGTAAACCAGGGCTTGTTGGTTGCAGCCGGTCCTGGTCTGCACACACTTGTCCTCACAGAAGCTGATGTAAGATGTGACCGTGTCTGTGAAGTCGTTGAGGTTTGCTGATGCAGCTTCAGAAACACTCCGATCAGTGCAGTCACTCCTCTGCCCATTTCTTTACAATCCTCACGACATGCTTAGCAGTTTCGAACTTCTGCTCGTAGGTCGGGATGAGGTGAAGTCGACAGTGGTCGGAGAGTGCCAAAGCTGCTCGGGGAATAGAGCGATGTGAATCAACTTCACATGTTGTCTCGTGGGTTCGATCTGCTCTGTTAAAATCACCCAGCGTGATGATCAGAGCGTCAGGATGCTTTTTCTTCACGTCTGTCATCTGGTCAGCCAGGTGCTGGAACGCCTCTGTTACACAGGCCTGAGGTGAGACATAGACAGACACCGACCAGAACAATGGAGGAGAATTCCCACGCTGAATAAAAAGGTTTACAGATTAGGGCTCAGATTAGTGCATGACTTCTTCAACACTGTGTGACATCTGTGCACCAACCTACGTTTATGTGGAAGCATATTCCGCCTCCCCTGGTCTCTCCATCTGCTCCGATGAGCTGAAAGTCCTGGAGGTGTAGTGAGCTGTCCGCGATGTTGTTCACTGAGTCAGGTTTCAGTGAAACACAGGGCGACAGATGTGCTCAAGTTTGAATTTCTTGTCTTTTAAGAGCAACAGCTCGTCCGTGTTGTTAGGCAGAGAGCGGACGCTCGCCAGGTGAATTGATGGGAGTGCACTGCGTAATCCATGCGGCCTCAGTTTGACGAGCGTGCCCGCTTGCTTGCCCCCCATCTGCGGCGTCTCAGGCCGAGTCCAGAGAGAGCTGTTGCTCATCCTGCAAAAATCTCAGCAAAACTTTCGGGTTCAGTGAAAGCCTTTGGGGGAAAAAAAACAACAACAAAAAACTGGACAGACGACAGTCTGATGCTAATTAGTTCTTCTCTGGTATTTAAGACCACAGAAGGTTAACAGAAAACTATTAATGTAAACAAAAACACGACCGTAGCAACCATCCGCGGCACAACTTTTTAAATATGTTGAAAACATTTAACAACATTTAGAGATACCATCACAGAGACATGGCTGCTGTGGGAATTGTTAATGGCTGGAAGGTGGACTCAGAGGTCAGAATAATAAAGTGTCACCCCCCCCCCCCCCCCCCCCCCCCCCCCCCAGGGGGGAGGTGTTATGTCCCTGTTTGACATCATGAAGGGAACATCTCCAAACGGCCTGTTTTAGCACACATTTACTGAAAAGTAGAGCAGGCGAAAGACAGAGAGGACAGACTTTTGTTATCATTGAGGGGGTTGGGTCACGCATTAGGGTTAAAAAAAAAAAGCCAGGCTAAAGTGAGTTTAGAATAATATGTGACCTTGTGACCTTTCATCATAGTAATATGTTTATTTGGTGGAGGGTTTGTCATAGAGCGGGGTCATCATTAAAGATGAACGCAGAAAAAACAAGACTTGTAAATACTGTTGCTATGTGATGTCAGTCTGTTGTTGTTGTTTTTTTTTTGTTCCAGATCACATTTGGTCAAAAGGCACTTGGAATAGGGGGAATCTTAAGTAGCTTTTTAAATACAACAAGCTGAAGGTCAACAAAAAGGCCTCATTTGAATGTTTGTTGTGTTCTCGTGCCGTGTCACACCTGATGAGGAGTGAAGCGTGTTTGACACTGATTGAGAGAAGGAAGAGACAAAGTGTGTCTTATACACTCAAATCAGCTATAAAAAGTGTTGTGAAACATTCCTTTACTACTTCAGCAGTCCTATACTTTTACCTTCTTACAATGAGGAAACTTTCCACTGGAGGAGTTTTATTGCTACATTTCTTTACAAAGTCAAAAAGGAACACATAACATTTTTTTAAGAACGGTTTAGAATGTTTTATTTCTTTCTTTCGTGTGACTTTCGATTCAACAAAAACGCTGTTGAGACTTGTTGGACCTTGTTTACTCACTAGTCACAGTGTCGTTTACTTGTGTCAGTAACCTCAGTCGGCTGTGTGAGAATGGAGGGAGCCAGTTTTGCATCTCGCCGAACAGGCTAAATCTCCACTGGTCATCTGTGGAAGAACGGGTTCATTGAACAGACATCATCCTCTATCATGGATATCACACAGAATCAAGTTATATTATTTCTGCATTGTTATTATTATTTTTTTTCATTTGTTTGTTACTTTGTATACGTATTGATGATGCTGGCGGGACAGGGAATTCCAAGGAAGGACAAAAGATTCCCTGCAGATAGGAATGGCCCTCGGTTGGTAAATGACTGTGGGTTATTGCAGGTCATAAAATACCTTCCCATCAGTTTCACAGTAAACAACGCTACAGGTTTCTCGTAAGTTTGATGAAATCTGGTTAACAATTGTAAGACCACAGATCTTGAAATACTTTTTTTTTTTTTTCTCAGATTGACACCCACCAAAGGCTGTTCAATCATTAACCCTGTGGCTGCCCTGTGTGTAAACCTGGGCTTAAATAGCACTCTATTAATATTGACTCTGCTGTGTTAAGCAAACTTAGCGGCATGCACTTAGAAAATACTTGATTGCCTTAAAAGCTTGTTGATATTTGATGATGAAAGAAAGAATACTGCAGAAGGGAAACATCTGAAAGATAAGCTCAAGTACATTTAGAGTTTGTAACCCAGCTGTCTCTAACCAAGTTATTATCTTTCATAGACGAGGCCACAGGGAGAAAGAGTTTGCAGTACTGTACATAGAAGTGTCTCCGAACAGCAATCGGCATTTTCACATGGCTGCACGCTTTTAACTTCACAGACGAGCATACAGCAGCTTCAGGTTGACCAGTGTGTTCCCTGTGCTTTCGCTGCATGTCTCCTATTGACATCCAATAAAATCACACATTGTTACTGATCAAAGACAACCTAAAGTTTTGTTTTGCTTAAATAACTTTGTGAAAATAGTTGCACATCTTACTTTTATATGTACTTTAGAAACCATGTACTTGTACCTTATGTTTCTTATTTCTCTAATTCCCCTTTGTCTTTTTTTATTCTACTGTGTGTTAATAAAACTGAAAATGTAAATAATAAATAAAATAAATTTAAAAAAAATATATATATATATTTTAAAAAATCACAATCATGCCTGAGTAAATTGTCAATGACATAACCAATCAGTGATGAAACTGCTGTTAAAATAAGACTGCAGATCCTGCAGTGAGTCATTTAGGAACTGATTTTCAAAGAAACGAGTAGTCTGTCTTAGTTTTTTTTATATTAAACAGTCAAACGTAAAGTTGCTGTTTATGTACATGATTTGTATGTTCAGTTTGGCATTACCGGTTTATTCTTCAAGTATGTCTCCAGAAAAAAAAAACAATGTCACGATGCCATACCTTCTTCTAAATCTCTTTTAAATTAATCATTAACACTAACCAAACCTGCGAGAAAAAGAGAGATAAGGCTCAGGTCACAATATCACCCTCTCTGGTATTTACTGCTCTCTTGTGACTTTGTTGTGGCCGCAGCATATTAATGTATAAGTGGTTTCACCTGCTGAAGTGTGTGGCACACTTGTTCAATACTATCATAGCCTGTCTAATGACTTTTTTTCACGACTGTTTTAAAAGTGGCACGTTTATGTCAACGCTGGATTTCATCCTAAGCCCGTCATTAACCGTTCTACAATTTTTACACTTCAAAAAATATTTCTCAATGCACACAAAAGTTCAACTCAATAACTTTGGATCTGTACAAAATAATACCCATCATTAATAAGCAAATTAAAAAAAACCCCCAGTTTTTAATGGATTATTAAACTATTCCAAAATCATAGGTAGAACATGAGAAAAGTATATTTGTGTTGTAATAGTTATTATTGAAATAGAATAAAAAATGTGAAACTTTGAATTTTATTCCTGCAATATTGCAAGTATTTCATCGTAGCTGCAAAGTTGGCATCATTCATTTCGTTGTCGCTCCTACTAGAATGTAGCAGACCTTTGTTTCCTCAGATGAGGTTATTGGGTCTGCTTTGAAAAGAGATCTTAGCTCAACCTGAAGCAGCCACACACACACACACACACACAGGATCTAAAGGGTGGGAGGAGAATACTGTCAAGCAGGATATCACTGAGAAAAAATGGAGGTACAACTTGATGTTTCATGTCTAAAATCGGTTTTCTGGTTCAATTCTCTGTGTATAGATGACTCTTCGCTTGTCCATTAAAGTCATTTAGTGATTGAACTAATAAAAGATTAGGGCTGTCAGATGTTTCTATAGTAAATAAGTTCAAAGTTACAGAGTTAATTTTAGTCAATCAAAAGCAGGATTAGCAATTCTATTGATATTCCTCTCTCCCCTCTGTAGCTCATCGGTAGGAGCTCAACGTTACTGTGAAACTACAAAAATAAGAGGGGGAAAAAAACGGAAGAAAGTTCAACAGAACTGGAAAATCTTACTTTCTGAAGAGACTCCTGATTCGGGGCGGCCGTAGCGCTGGGTTGGGAACCGGAGGGTCGCCGGTTTAAGTCCCGTTGCGGACCAAAATCTGGGAATTAGTCAGGTAGCTGGAGAGGTGCCAACTCTCTGAGCACTGCCGAGGTGCCCTTGAGCAAGGCACCGAACATCCCCAACCAGCTCAGGAGCACCTGCCGGGGGCTGCTTCCTCACTTTGGCATCTCTCCATTAGTACGTCAACAGGATCCTGTTTGTTCATGTCTACTCTAATATCAGCCTGTGTGTGTTGCATGACTAACAAAGTGTAACAGAATTTCCCCTTTGGGGATCAATAAAGTAAATCTTCTTTTCTAAATGTTTACCTCATCTATGATACTTGATTGTCAGTAGGGTTATAATGACGATGGTGAAATGCTGTTGTACTCAACAGCCAATAAAGAGGAGCTCAGTGTTGATGCTCTCTTCCTGGTTTTAAAGCTCGTGATACTTTGTGCTTTTGCTTCCAGTCATTTTGGAGATGATTTCTTACACTTCTCTGTAAAAAGCCCAAAGCACCTGTGAGATCTCACATCTTCCCCTTGTGCTTCTTTCCACAGATAGATGATTCTTGGACATTAAATATTGAGTGTGGTGAATCTTGGCTGGCAGCCGTCTTTCCATTGGCAGATAAGAAGCAGCCGTTAAGGTGTCAGGAGCTCATAATCATGCAACATTGTGTTACACGGTAGTCGAGGAGTTCATGGCTCAAAGGGATCAAATCTTTTATTTGGGCCTAAGATTTGCATTTTGGTAATAGATAAAATCATTAGTCATGAGCCTTATCTGCAATTCAAAGCGTGTTCATAAGTTGGATATACCGTATTAACATTTTTCAGAGATGGATCCACTTTTATTTACGCCCTATTGTTACAACTTGGCAGGACCTGCTCCAAAAGAGCTTCTTTGCAAGCGCACAGTAGGCTCCTTTTAAACCATTTAAATGATTATCTGACCCCCCTGAAACAAGGCTGTGAAGTTTCTTGTTAAAAATCCACTCTGATCCTATATTTAATCATGCCTAAACACCTCTATTTCAGCCCTGCTCAGAACAGGCTGTTTCTGTGTCTATAGCTTTAAATGCAAATGAACTGTGTCTGACCACGCCCCTCTCTGGAAGGGTCTGTGGTTTGGGCTTTCTTGCACCATGCCTTATTGTTTACAGTGAGATGGCAGACTCAGAGAGCAGAACAATCACCTACCTGTGAGAGTGTCACCCACCATGGGGGAAGGCTTACTACTCTTTGTGATGTCATGAAGGGAAAATCTTCAAACGGCCTGTTTGAGCACACCTTTTCTGAAAAGTGGAGCATGCTAAAGATGGAGAGGGACAAACTAAACTCACTGTAGTAGGAAACAAAAATGGAATGTATTTTTGTTTTCACAAAGTCCATTAAAACAGATGTCTTGATTTACCAAAAAAAGATTTTACCAAAAAAGAAGGATGTTTAAATGTATACTGAAAAAAAAACAACAACCTGAAACCACAACTCCATCTTCGTGGATTCCAATATACCAACCTAACAATAACTCTTCCTTTGTAAAGCTTAATATCATATTTAGTTTTTGTTGAGTTTGTGCCAAAGAGCAGTTAATTCAACTCGTTGGTCTTCCTAAAGGAATGATGTTGCTGTTTGGTATAATTTGATTATAAACGAACTATAAGCTTAAAAAAAAATCAAGTAAATGTTTGATCTCTGTGTCCTGAATCTCCCATCACACATTACAGGAAACAGGCTCAGTATTCAGCCCAATTGGGACGTCTTTAAAAGTAGCTCCTCAGTAAGGAAAGGGTTTCACGCAGCAACTTTTTGTTAAAAACTGGCCATATCTGTTGAAGACGTAATTACTCATACTTGCCAGCTAGGAAAACTTATCCCTGCTGTTGGCCCGTTCCGAAGCTGCCATAACAGCTATGAAAGGTTTGAAGGCAGCGAGGAGATAGATTTTAGATGGCTTTCATTTTGTCTGGTCTTTACTTGTTGAAAGGATGGCTGGGTGAACATAACATCAGACTGACACAAGAGAGACTACTGTTCATTTCCCATTCCTGACCACCTCTCAATGTTGGGGTTTCGGTAAGAACCTGATTATTGCCTAACCTTAACCACATGTTTATTGTTGAAACTACAATGACGAATTTCCCCTGACCTCAATTGTCCCCGTAACTCTAAACAGCATCATTTTTGTCTGAAACTAATCACAAGCAGGCAATAGAGGTGTTGCATCACAAAACTGGCATTTAAAGAGACACACACACCAAAATGAAGCGTTCTGGGAGAGCTGGTTTCTACAGGGTCACAAACCTCCTCTTGTACTTGATTCATGTGATATTCTGACCACGGCACAGCACAGATGTTCCATTTAGACCACAGGAGACTTTTTGAAAAAGTTAAAAAGGGGTATAATATGTCCTCTTTAACAAATGCTTTTATGTCTTATTTGGCAGACGTTGTGTATGATTCCAGTTGAATTTGGAAAAGGTTTGTAATTTGGTGGAATTTTTAGTCCTCAGTTCCATTTCTGTCTTTCCTTGGAATCATTTGAGACACAATTGCTTTATGGTATTAAAGATCCGTTCCAAATTTAGAAACACTGTTGGTTTTGTAGAGGATGGCACTCTCGTTCCATGGCCTCTTACGCAACCTGTCAGATCTGAGGCTCAGGTATTTCATGACCTTCAGAAATGTTGGAACAAGTATTCAAGCAATCCACCCTACAGTCCTCTGCTTGTGGTACCTTAATATCCTGTGTATTCATTTCTGTTTTCTGACTCAACTGCTGCTTCCTTGGGAGACTGGCAGGGGGAATGAAATGGTCGATTTCCCCTGCATCCTGTCATTGTTGGTATCCTTTTTACTGTCTATATTAAAGTGGCGCTGAAAGGTTTGGAGACGGTGGAAGATGTCTGGCTGTGCTGGAGGAATGATCTCAGTTAAAACTGTGGGAGTGCAACCTCTTTCTTTTAAGACGGCCCTGTATCATTTATTTATATTTACCCATTCCCAACAGTGTTTGGACACGTTTTGTCACACTCAACAACACCGACTTAGCATCAACAAACGCTGGATTTGATATAATTTTGTGTTGATCCTAAAATATGAATGTGTATGACTATGGTGTGCTGAGGACACGCCCCGTCTCCAAGTGACCTTTAAACAAATGACTGGAAGCACTGGGGCTGTCTTTAAAAGCTGATCAGAATGAAACCTTTTTTTTGCACTCGACTTGATTCAAGCTCTGCATGGTTTTACGTCAATCTCTGTGAGAGTAGATGAGGGGGTTGGTCACAGCTACACAAAACTGCATGTTACTTACAAACTGTCAGTAGCTGCTGAAGGTCTGCTGAGCTCCTTGAACCCTGTTCAAAGTTTTTCCTCCATAGTTTAATAAACATTTAACGGTCTCACACACAGGAGTCCTCTGCCTCAGGACAAGTCTCAACAAGTTTGGGTTAACAGGATCTCAATATGATAGCTTTGCATGCATTTATGCAAATGATTGTTTTTCCCCTATACGAGCCTTTTCTTTCTATGTTGGCTGTCAATGTTTACGTTTCATTCCACCTCCAAAGTCAACATGATTCTACTTCAGAGAATAATAATGCTCATGAAACAGATTCCCATTGCAGCAGTGATTGTTGTAACGGTCTTTTATTGTGCAATAATTGTGTTGTCATGGTGGTTTCTCCTTCTGGCCACTCCTTCATCTATCAGAGTTTGGCAAAGAGGAAGTTTCTTTGATGAGTGAAATAAGATGAATTACAGTGTTCGTTTCTCAGCAAGCCAAAACCTGCATGAACAGACATTCAACTTTTTAACTCTCCGCTCTTCTGCTTGTGTTATTTCAGCAGCTTATACATGCATACGTCAGTTTAACATGCTCTTCAAAAGCAGAGCGGCATGTGTGCATTTTTACCTGGATAACCTGCACAGTCTTCAACAAGTTCTCAGGGGCGGCAGCTGCAGAAAAAAAAAAAAAAAAAGTGCGACTGCAGACATCTGTTAGCTCCTCTTAAAATATACTGTACACAATCACAGCAGGTTTTAAACATTTCAAGCAGGAGTAACCCCACATTTCAGACTTTTGTTTTTACCAAAAACAAAACTAAAAGTGTTTGTAGTTAAGGTGTTTTGACCCCTTTTCCAGCCTGCAGTGGTTTTCACCTGACTAATCAGTAAATATTCCAAATCCTTATCAACCTACCGAACACCAAATCTTCTTAAGAATTTATAATCAGAAGGCATGAGCTCAGTCTAGCCCTGGAAATGACACATTGTCATAATGCTGGAAAAGTCTTCAATGAAGGAATGATACTTCTGAGATGAGAACACAATGACTACACTATAAGAATGAGCTCTGAAGGTTAGCTCAGAGTTGCAGATATTCAGATACTTCAGAGCCCGAAGACTTTATGCATACATATCTTGTTTTCCTCCAATCCATCCGATTGGAGGAAATTTGTTGTCGCGATTTTTCACGGAGGACTTTGTGGTGGGTCCTGAGGCTGGACGAGTTGAGAACCGCTGCTGTAGTCAATGCTGCTGTTTCCACATAACACGCCGCTGTCCTTCTCTGGATTGGCCTCCGCACTCCGTTTCAAATACACACCGACTCGATTTTTTTTTTTTTTTTTGACGGAGCCACTTGTGTGGAGCTGAACAGAATGGATTGACTCAGACAGGAAATGAGACAACCGAATGCGCAGAGAATCTGACACATCTATCACTTTATCAACATCCAAAAAAAGCTTGTCTTGTAATACTACTATGGATTGAGAGAAAGGTTCAGCATGAATTGGAAGTAAAACTTTAGTTCGTATAGCAGACCGAGTGTGTCTTTAACTTGTATTCCTGCTCGGCTTCTTTTCCATGCTTCCAATGAGTGTATGCGTGTGGTGTTGCTAAAGGCTTTTCCTGTTGCTTCAGCCCGGTTTTCCTGTGAGCCAGATGAAAATGTTGCCACACCAAAAGTTTTGTTGAACGCTTTTGTCATACTGTAAGATGTTGTTAGTTGCGTGTCTTGTTGTCAGACACACGTACACTGATTCAGACAAACGGAGTCGCGAGGTTCCCCTGATTTCTCAGGAAGTTGAATAAAACCCTCACCTCACTGCTGATGAGAGATACTGGAGTGTATTCCCGTGTCTGTATCTAAGCGTGGCATTTTTCGGTGAGTGTGCGCGTGTGAGCTTGTGTGTGCGTGTGTGTGTTGTCCTCTGTAAATAGTTTGAATTCCTTCTTTCCGAAGTCACGCTTTCATGTTAAGCTCAATGTCTTTTCATCTTTTTCGAGTCTGCTGGTGAATACAGAGCCAAAGGTTTAACATTATGTCACCCAGAACACAGCAATCACTTCCACATTTGTGTGGAGAGACAAGGACACACAATAAGACTCCCTCCCTCCCTCCCTCTCTCCTCCTCCCTTCGCGCGGCTAACAAGCACCTTTGTTTCTCAGACTTGTGGCTGGATGGTTTGGCCCTCACAGTAGCCTCGGTGGTCTGTTTGGTAAAGTCAGGATTGTGGTGGGTGTTTGTTGAAAGAAAAGTTGTGTAAACTGATGCCTGGAGGTCTTTCCTGCTCACCTCAGGATTAGCTGAAAAAGGAAAGAGCTACATGCCACTACCTCTGAGCCTGCTGTTGGACCAATGATTCATGTGCAACAAAGCCAGGCTGACCGTGGACTAATACTCTTTTTCAATTAACTGTCAGAACGCAAAGATTGTTAGCAGTGTAGGAAATGTTGTACAAGTCAAAACAGAAGATCTAGGCAAGAGAAACATCTTTTGTTTCCCTTATTGAAGTTAAAGACAACGTCCCGGTGTTCAGCGCCTCATTTGTTTTTGTTTTTTTTATAAATGAAGCCATTCTAGGCCTTTGACTTAAGTTCAAATGTATCCAGTGGATTGAGCTTCTCTTGTCTTCACAGGCCTAATGTGCATTTACTGTTTGTACATAAAGACCAGCATGAGTCAATCAAGGTAAATAGTGTAGTTGTGCTCCCAGTCAAAATGATGTCCAAAAAAACCAACATTTTTTAGATCATCATCATCACTTCCTGACTACAACATATTCTATCCATTTTTTTTCATGGATAAAATAATCACAAAGGAAAAGGAAAGTATTTATCAATGCAGTCATACTAACAAGTCCTCTTATAATGGCTGCTGTTGTGCAAGAGGCAGGAGAGGTACGTCTTTCGGACTTTGATGTGAGTCATGTCTGCTGTTGTATGAGTGACAGGCTCTGCTGTCAGACACAAAGCTGTGCAACTAGTGGTTCCTGATGCTGCTGATATTATGTCTTATTTTTTTCTTTAAAATGACGTGTTTAAAATGAAACTTTTTGCAGCCATTATTATCTGTATTGACCCAAACAATATTAACCCTTTATGACTATCGGAGGTAAACTGGTTTGAATGTGACTCACAACGTGTGACTCTGATGCAACTGGTATGGATGAGTTCAAGTGATACATCTTAATAATGCAACACTCATCTATCACTCCTCATGATGAAATACATGACTTCAGCAGTTCTGAATCCAGTAGTACCACCCACTGCCTTCGAGCAGAATGCTAGTTATTAAGATTGAAGACATTAAAGACGACTGAGGTTTAACAGTTGCTCTCTTTCCTTTTTGATCACTGCTGTTCAAAGTTAAATGTTGTTATGGGGTTTGGCTTTTCTTTCCAGTGGTGTTTCATTTCCCCCTGTTTTTAAAAGAAAATGGATTCTCACCTCTAAAGTTACACCTGCTGGATGTTTCACTTCATCACACACACACACACACACATATTCAGCACATGTGCTTCAAGAGATGAACTCTTATTTTCTAGTGTTTTGGGTTTCTCTCTCTAAAACTCTTCCGTCTGTCTCTCCCTTTAGGAAGGTGTTGGTTCAACTTTTTTGTTGGAATTTGTGTCTCAGGCGAACGCTACTGTGATTTTGAAAGTTCTTATGTATCTATACCCTGATTGAAATGTCAGCCACAGTACTGAAACGGGTTGATCTAATAGAACGGCATTTAAAGGACGATTATTTGTGGACATATACAAAGAAGAACATTTAAAGAATTTCATGTTTGGATACTGTAGCTTGTTTAGTTGACTCCCTTAATGCAGCATTTCAGACACAAAGTGGAAGCCTTGTCAATACATACCATACCATGATGCTATGTAAGGCTCTTAAAGGATACAGTGACATTATCGGCCCATGCAGTTAATTTTAACTTAATTAACAGTTAAACAGTGTTTTTATTAGGAGCACAAAGATTAAATCTTGCTGATGTTACCACAGCAGAACATTTAGAAGTGAAAGAATAAACTCTTGTATTGTTATTATAAATGCTTTTCATGTTCACTCTCCACAAACAAGCTGAGCTCAGCTTCAGCTGAACCTGTGTGCTGCTGACCAGTCAATTAACAGCTCTGATATTCAGACAGGAAATGAAACAGCTACCATTAGTATCGAGCAGAATTCAATTCTTGAAATAAAATTTTAAAACTAGACGTTGCATTTATCAAACTGGAGCCGTGTGACATCACACATACATTCTTGGATCAAGTCAAAATGGTGTCCTGTGTGAGTCCAGCACTTGACCTTGTAAGGATTATCAGCGTGACAAACACAATAACACGTTTTCACGCTCAGGTGGGTTTAACTCTTGACCACAATGTTGTAACGCTAGTCGTGTAAGGAGAGCACAGAAGACTCGTCCCCTGATTTCTGTTGCTATGGAGTCGCCGGCAGCCTTCACGGAGGCTTCAGCTGTAGACATTTCAGGGTTGTTGTACATGGTTTGCTGCAGGTGACAGCCCCTTTTACAGTTTTTCTTCACCGCCCTGAATCATTTCCAAAATGCTCCGACAAGGGGGAGCTCATTCTCACCTTCCTCCTCACTAATTGTTCAGAGGTGCTTCCACAAGGTTCAGGAAATGAAGATTGTATATCTCGAATTGTTTCATCATAGGTAGGTTATTTGATTTGCGGCGTTTCTGCTCGAGAGGATTCCAGATGACAATACCTCCAACCTGTTGAGCAAGTTGAAGTACAGAGAAGGGTCTGGGAGCACAGTAAACAAGGCACAGAGAGGCAGAGACGTAGGTGGAGTGGAGGAGGGGGACAGAAGGGGAGTTAAGTCAGTCGCTCAGCCAAAAAAACCAGTGCCACGCCCCAGGTGCCAGGGCTAGTAAGTGCAAGCAGCAGGAATGTGAGGGAAATGAATGAGAGCGTAAGTCCTGCCATTCACATGGTGAGTGCTGCCTTTTTGTACCTTTAGCCCGCACTACTTACCATATAAACATATCACAAAGCATGGTGAGGGCACGACGAAGGAAAGCTGTTACGCTCGGCAAATGAAAACTCTGCGAAGGTTTCTGATCTGTAACTTTGACTGGATGTGGTTTCTTGTCTTTTCTTCTGTTTACATTGAAAGTGGGTGGCAAATATTTCCAGTATTGATGGTATAAGTCGACTTGATCAGACTTGTGCTCTTTGTCTGTTAGTGTGAAGTTGTTTTTTTTTGTTTTTTTTTTGTCTGCCAAGTAATCTGTTGTAATTGTGATCACAAGCAGGCACACAATGAAGGATTTTCCTCTGGGGTCTGCGCAGCACAACTGCAGCCTGAAAGTCCAAACATGACATGGTGGGCAAGTCGGTCCAGTTTATCTCCCAGCTAAAACAAAAAACAAAACAAAAAAACGGATCCTTTTATTTCTTTAATGTTTTTTTCTCCTGTGTGAAAGACAGCACGTTTTTAGTCCAGTGTAAATAAAGAACAGCTCCCTGTGTGTCTGCTGAAGAGGAAACACATTTGCAGCAATATAATATTTCTTTTCACTCTTTAAAGGCACTCGTGGACTCTGGAAACACTTTGAACAGGCTAGCTAGTGATTTTGAGTCTGCCCCTCTGAGAGAAGAGTACATATTTTCTGTCTGTGCGGTTGGCAATCTGTTTACTGGAAGGGTTGCTCACCAAGAGCACATGTTGCTGCATGTGCAGTCAGTCAGCAAGCCCCGAATAGACTGTGGAGTTAAAGTGTAAATGCAGGGGCAGGGAAAGTGTTTTTGTGGAGGAGGAGGTGGGGGCGTTGTGTGCATGTGCACGCATGAGTGTCTGTGATTTTGTTTAGAGAACTCAGCAAATAAGCAGCAAAACCACACTAGAATCCTGTGTGTATGTGTGGTTCATTGTGAGTTATATGAGTTTGCTGAGTCCAGTTTTTAAGCTCCCTTTCTGGGAACCAGCATTCCCTGCTCTTCTAAAGCGAGCTGTAAGAGACCGGAGGGCTATGGGAATGAAGAGGCATGGGCTGGTTTCAGTATGTCCCAGGTTTGTCTATTGTACACAGCGAGTGGTAACAATGGGAGGGTTAAGTATCTGATATACACACCAAACCCTGGGAATCAGCTGCAAGTAATTAAAGCTGGCAGTTGGCAGAGGAGAGAGTCAGGCGACTGTAATGGCTGCTCGAAGTTCATACCATAATATTTTGATGATGAATCAGGCTGCTAGTTAAAGTGGTGTCATGCTGTTGACCCAAGGCTTTCTACTTTCACCACGTCCTGTCGGCCATGAGGCAGGCACAGAGAAGACAGAAAACAAGCCTGACGCCTGTTTGGAAGGAGACCTTTAGATTTCACCTCGGAGCTCCACTTAAATGGTTCATCAGCACTTGGCAATGTCCACAGCCTGTATTAACGGAATAACATCTGAGCGAAAACAATCCACCCGTTGTATGGCAGGGTAACCTCCTCCATCTTTAAGAGTTTGTTTAAAGGAGCAGCGTCCTGAAGAAGCTCTTACCCTCATCTTTTCTTTAGGGTTTTCTTGGGGAGGTCCTTCTTCTACTATTCTTGTTTCATGTTTTCTTTTTTTAGTGTAACTGTCTTTTTTTGGTGCAAATAAATAAATACATAAATAAAATAAAAGGGTGGCTGCAGCCAACATCGGCAACTATTGATGTCACCCACACAGATCCCAAACCGAACTGTTATCTTTTGAGTTGCATTGTGGGTAATGTAGGCACATGATTCTGAAAAGCAAGACTGGGAAAAAAAAAACAACCCTTCTGGTTCTAATGAAACAAGTCATCAGTTCAGGCCCTTTTAATGTTGCAGTGTTGACTGTTACACTGCGTTTGAGACTTCTCCCTCTCTTTTTTTTTTTCTTTTTTTTTTTTTTCTCTAAGTTACACCATGCAGAGGACGGGTCACAGTATGGCATGGTTCTTGTGTATAGACTTTGGCAGTGATGAAGAAAGCTTAACCTGTTAACACCTGTAAGTTTTGATGCAAACTGATTTGAGATTTGTGACACTGCTTCTAGAACATGAAAGTGATATCATTGGAGACATCCAAGGAACACATTAAACATTAAATCAGACAAGGAAATCCCGAGTCTTATTTTACAGATCCAACCTGTTCAAATTCAAATTCAAATTAAAAAAAAACTTTATTTGTCCCCGGGGGGCAATTCAGTTCCTCTTGCCACCTAATCCTTCTTTTAATTTGCTCCCCCACTCACTCTCTCTCTCTATCTCTCTCTCAACAGAATCAGCTTATGATCTTCTTCCTGGAAAGCTACAGTTATCCTCCACTCGACAGAACCTGAAAGTCATGAGTCAAAAGAGTGGTGGAGAGGCCGGGCCTCCCCCTTCAGCTGCTGTAGCTTCAGGTAGGATCCTGCTCTTCATGCAGTATCTTTACTTCTCCTCTGCGAGCAGGACTGATCATGTTCCATCCCTGACAAAGAAAAAACAAAACAGTGCAACAGTGCTCTGGGGACGCATGTCAGGGCTGATAAATGTTTTAATATAATTATATCAGTAACAAGTTAGGGTTTTCAATTTGTCCTAATTCTATTTTTTTTCTTCATATTCTCCTATTTAATTTTCCTTAAGTCTTATTTACAATAAAAGCATATTTCGTCATCAGATACTTTGTCTTATCATGATTACAATTTCCAAAATTCTCTAAGAAAAATCCTGCAAACCCAAAAGTCATGAGGCTGTTTGGTCGATGCGATCATTTCTGGGAGGCTTACACACCTTAGTGCAGAAACCATGCTTCAGCAAACAAAAACAGGAACTGTCAGATACATTTGAAGAGGTCTGAGCACTCTCTTTAGTGAATTTAAAACACTGACGCGAGGCAGAAGGAGCGATTTTTTTCTTTTTTTCTTTTTAAAGCAGCTTTGGAGGAAAATAACAGGATTGCAGTTTTTACACCTCCTGCAGGAGATTCAAGAGGTGCACATTGTGATATTATCCGTCTTTGTTTGCACCATATTAATAGTAGAGACGTGTTGCTTTTTTGGTATTGGCTAGAGAAGGATGTCATTATCATTTATTGAAATCACAGAAATCCTCCTGCTTCTCTTGTCTGTACTTGTGAATAACAAACACCTAAGGGAAGGGAATGGTCAGGGAAGCCTGTCAGAAAACCAGCCTGCAGCTCTGTGAGACTCCCGCATCACCCTCTTCAAATAAAACAAACAAAAAAAAAAAAACTACTCAGCAAGCAACTTACGTCATTGGAGTTGGGTAAACCAGAAAATGTGTTGGAGGGAGAGGTTGATGTTAATGCAGGTTGTACTGATGAGATGTTTGTTTATTGCAGAACCCAAGTTTTTAAATGTCATTTTATGTAATAGATTATATAAGAGTCTCAAGTCATTTTTTGTCAGACAGAATCTAAAATAGGTTTATGGTTTTAAGGGTTCAAATTACCCAATAATGTTGACAGTGCCCAACAAAGCCTATTATATCACATTGTTGCATACTCAGCACAAAATCCTTCACATACTTTTTTTCTTTTCTTAATGTTACAGAGAATAAGTCTCGGAGTGGCTCTAATCCCATTGTTTGGCATTTCCACACCTCCAGCATTGTTGCATAAGCTTGTAAATTTATAAACACCTCAGCACTTTTCTGATTTGTTGTTTTGGGGAAATAAATACAACAATGATGATTGTGCTTGATGTACGGTCAAATGGGGAAAAAAAATTCAAGACAGTTTTGAAAAATATGCTGTTTTGACGATTTAGCTGTACCACTATTTGACAGCTAAGAATTAAACTGGCCCTTTTAGCAGCATATAACAATAGTTACACATTTCACTGACGTGACATTGAGTTGTCTTATAAACACATTACAACACGTGAATGGGTTTTTTCTTACAGGAAAGGGTACAAAGATTAAAACCCCCTGATTTCTTGAGCGGAAACAACTTAAGTAATTAAAGTGGATGTGATTCACGATGTCAAAGCACTAGAAAGAGCAAATATTGAAAAACACATATAACAGCAACAAATGGAGGCATATTTGACATCAGGACTGTGCTTGCTGATTTGCTCTGCTCCTCATTGAAGTGTCACAGTTTCAAATTGAATTTCAGTTTATCCAGAAGTGTGTTCCCTCTGAACTACAATGCTTCAGTACAGCCACTCACAGGTGAAGTATGTCACACTTTACATGGAACTGTAAGCTTTATGAAGACTGCCAATAGTGTATCCTGGCTTATGATTCTTTATAGTTTCAGGGAGACACTCTAACTTCCCTTTTAAATGCAAATGTTTTGTTTTGTTTTTTGCAGCAATAATTATATTCCTGAATCAAAGTCATACATGGATTTTCCGTGGGGATGGAATAAAAGAGAGTAAACACCCATCACTTAACAGTTTTAATGGTGCGCTTCACATCAAATTTGTTAACAGATTTTAGGTTTTATCCCTTTTTTTCCTTCAAGTTAAATAAAAAAGAAAGAACTTACCTCCGTATTTATTTAGTCATTTCTTGTGGACTGTGTGTTTTCAAACCAGTGAGTCGATCCAGAAGTCAACATCAGTCTAACTACTATTGACGATCTGCAGCTTAACCAGACTTTTCCCCACTTTTCATCTCGTTCTTTTAACTTTGTGAATGTTTTGAAAGTTACAACGTATGTCAGCATGCCGGAGCAACATTTTCTGAGATACAAAATACCCTGTGTTTTCCTACTGATTATAAAATCTGATTTTTTTTTTTTTTTAACTGTTCAGCTCTTATTGCTCATTCGCTGTCTATTTTTATATTCCAGGAAGTTCCCTCTGAAGCAGGGAGTGTCTGCATATAAAATGGTCTGCAGTTCTCTGCTTCATAGGTCAGAAGCTTGTTTTTTTTGTCTCTGTGGCTACGCTCAGTCCCAACCAAATGAAATTTTGTAGCAAAAAAAAAAAGAAAATTGAAAATTAAAAGCTCCAATAATTGGCATGCATTACATTTTTGCATTGAACTGTTTTAAACTTCCCTCTCTGTTTCATCATTTTGACAAAGTTTCAAAGACTTTGTCGGTTAACATGAAAACAGCACTTGATCCGTTCAAAACATTTTGACATGTTAATTAATTAAACAAGAGATTTTTTTTATTTTATTTTATTTTTTATTTTATTTTTAGGATGGGTGACTGCTTCTTTGGCCCCTATTTAAAGAACACATACAGCTCTGCACACTGCACATCTGCAAAGCCTCAGAAAGCACATGCACTAGACACAAACATGTAAGATCCAATAAAAGGGGGAGATTTTAATTGGATGAACAAAGAAAAATAGTGGATAAACTAAAAAAACAATACTAAAAGCAAGACGAGAAAAAAAACAAAATCTTCAACAAATTTTGCTGCTTAAATGGGACTGCTAGCCAACACTGGTTGGGATGCCTTTATTCACTGTCTTATTACTTGCACTGTAGATGCCATGTCCTCTTCTATGACCATGGAGGGTCCCCGCAGTGCTTTTCCCACCTCTTCCAGCTCCAACATTCATTCCAGTACATCAGCCAGTGACCAGAACCTGGCTCACTGCGCCAATGTCGACCCAGACGACATCAGGAGTAGCAGAGCTGGGCCGGAGGTTGTCGGAGCAGAAAGTGGGAATGGTAACGGCAGCAGCGGAGGTAACTGCAGGGGAAGCAGCGAGATGACTCCATCTAAGCGCCGCACCGTACTGAACATCTCTCCGCCTCCACAAGACCTGTTTGATGAGAGCCAGATGTCCTGCCAGGGTGAAGCGTCTCACGACTCCGAGCAGAGTAACAGCATCTGGATGGACGACTCTCTCTCCAACTTCAGCATCATGAGCACCGTCTCTTACAACGACAATACAGAGGTGCCCCGAAAGTCTCGCAAGCGTACGCCTCGCCAGAGGCCTGGTCCGAAGTCTGTGCCTACAGGGGAAGGCAGCATGGACGTGTTTGATGCAGACAGTGCTAAAGGTCCACACTTTGTTCTCTCACAGCTGGGACCTGACATCAAGACTGGACCAAAAGGAAGGTTTGTGAAACCCTCAAATTCACTTCATTTAAAATGCCATAACTATTGACATGTAAAATTCAAAAGGCAAGTAACTGTCACACCACTCTACTAATCATACAGTTGTCAAAGGAGGCCATGGTATACACATTGGTGATGAAAATAGACTTTATAAGATGTAAACATGGAGGTGGCCATATCAGAAATTCTGTCTCAAACTAACCTTTAGTCAACCTAGTTACAGACAAAGAGTTAGAGCTGAGGCGAGCTTTAGCTGCTGGCAAACAGATCCAACACAGCCGCTTGTCTCCAGATCAGCCATGTCCCCGACAATGCAAAAGTCTTAAATAGAATCAAAGTGAGTGAGTTATAAACAAATCAGTCTCCATATAGTGTGTACCAATAAACAACGCTCCAGGTCGGTGCTCGGTGAAGCACTGCAGAAATGATCTAGTCTCTGCAGAAGTAAACCCAAAGCTTCTGAATACAGTCATCTACATTCATAGATGTCAATGACTCTAAAGCTGTTACATTTTATCTCTAAAATGGCTCCCGTTGGTAGTTCAAGGTTAACTTTTCAAGCAGGCTATATTACAATTGTATTAACGGTCCTCCGGCTCTTATCTCAAACAGAACACCACCCACATGTCACAAAAGCTGTCATTAGGAAACGGCACATTGTATAGCAGTTGGAAATCTTGAACAAACTATTTTGGCTCTAAATTTCCCTCCACACGTTAACTGAAGAAGAGCGGTAAGATCAGAGGGGAGGGAGGGGCAGGATACTGAAGTAGAAACAATGGGCAGCCACAGTGAATCACAGTCACTCATAAGACCTAGGATAGGTAGAGCAGAATAAACAAACGGACAGCTCAGAGCGCTTTAAGAGCTGCAGATGGACCATACCTGGTTGATGGAGAGCCTGTCAAACTCTGCGTCGCTCAAATCATCATGGGCTGTTTGGTGGGGTGGGAATAAATGAGGACAGGGTCATTTTTAGTATATGAAAGAGCCCGTTGTATTGCCTGAACTAAAATGAAAACTGAGATGAAATGTCCAAATTTGAATGAAGTGCTCTGTTTCAGCTCTGATGATCCTCAGACAACTAAACAGAAAGGAGGAACTCTTCTGGTACAGTACCCACAGAAGTGTGAAGGGAAGGAGCTGAAGATCCTCGTCCAGCCTGAGACTCAACACAGAGCCCGCTATCTGACCGAAGGCAGTCGAGGGTCTGTGAAGGACCGCACACAGCAGAGCTTCCCAACAGTGAAGGTGACACATGCTACATTGTTTACTGAAGATTATGTCAATGTTAAAGTTATTGTCAGAGGCTTTGAAGGGTTCAAGGTGTCTTTACTTGTATTGTACTTTCATAAGGCCTGTTTTTTTTTTTTTTTGCTTTTTTTTTTAAGATTTATATTTGGGCGTTTTGTGCCTTTATTAGAGACAGGACAGTGGACATATATGGAAATCAGGGAGAGAGAGAGAGAGAGAGAGAGAGAGAGAGAGAGAGAGAGAGGGGATTGACATGCGGGAAAGGAGCCACAGGCTGAAGTGGAACCCGGGCCGCCTGCATTGAGGACTATAGCCTCCATATATGGGGACGTGCGCGCAACCACTAAAGGTTTGCGTGTCTCAAAAACGTGTTCCGACTTGATACCACCCACAAAAAATGTGCCGTCTGATCTACTAACAGCGTGAAGTGAGGACTGTGTCTTAGATATGAGCAAAACAACATGTATTGTCCATTTAGTGCGTTTATCTTAATGAATATGCAACATGAGGCGTTTCTGCCCCGGAGTGCAAAATACTGGGAGGAGAAAATGCAAAGAAGTCAAGTTAGTACACGTAATGTGATTTGCCAAGCCAGGCAAACGTTGCAGTGGTTGTGACGGTGTCTGAGTTTAACACCTTTTGAAAGGAACGTGCTAATCCGGGGGCTCAGTGTTACGCACAACAGGCTGCAATTAGGAGGAGACATGGGCACAATAAAGGCGCAATATTTGACAATTTATTCAAAAGATGAAAGGCACAAAAGAGGGGCCATGTGTAATGCTGAGGTTTTCTTATAAACTAAATGTTCTTTTTGATATAATTCACATTTATCTGCAAGGACTCAAAAATACTGGATGTTCATTTGCCTCTCTCACTAATACCTATTTTACTCTGGCAGTCATCCTGCTTTTAAACTTTCAGTGACGTAAACCAGTAGAACATGCAAAAAAGCCTGACTTAAATACTACCGCCTCCACAAGGTTTGCACCTGTCATCATTCATATCATATCATCTTCTTAATAGATCACTCGCAAAACGCCCAAAAACCAAATCTGCAGTCTTTTGGAGTGAACATGCAATTTAGTAATCTTTAACTGGAATCTTTGTAAATCAGGCCCTTAGTGTTTTATATCGTTTCTCATTATACATGTTTAGAGAATGGTTGTGTTAAAAAGATTTAATCTACAGTATTTCAGCAGCCCCTTTTCATCACCGGCATGGACGAAAAGAAGTTGTTTATTCTCTCAGGTTGTCTTCAAACGCTGTTGAAATTCAGTGACGGTCTCTCTGAAGCGTTCAACACTTTAAACCAGTGGTCCAAACAAGTCTGAGTCCTCAAGGTTGAGTTTGAGCCGATTTCCAAGATGGCCTCCAGTTCTCCACTTTAGCGCATGAATGTCTTTATTTGATTATGTTAAACGCGTCTTAGCTAAGCTTGAACTCTCCATCATCTCACTATCTAGATTGCACAAGGAGGAGGAATGAAAATGTGCCGATAAACAAGCTCAGACTCAATTGAGGAAGGCGATGCAAATGGACAGGGCACATTAAGTTTAACGTGAAAGTTTGCCAGTTTACACGTTAACGACATATCAAGGGGAACCTGCTTGATCGATGTGGAAGTTTAATGGTTTACATGACTGGATCATTTATCTAAAGCTTAAAAACGATAAGTCTGTTGATTTCTTGGATGGTTCGAGCTTTAGTCTTGATCCGAGTGTTTATTCTTTCTTAAACAGAAAGGGTCTGTTGCATTTGTCAACCATGTTTTTTTTTTTAATCATACACATATTGTTTCTTCTGTTTTCACTCACACAGCTGGAGGGAGTGAATGAGCCGGTGGTTTTGCAGGTGTTTGTGGGCAACGATGCTGGCCGTGTGAAGCCTCATGGATTTTACCAGGCCTGCAGGGTCACCGGCAGAAACACTACGGCCTGCAAAGAGGTGGATATTGACGGCACAACTGTCATCGAGGTGTCACTTGATCCAAGCACTATGATGACACTGGCGTACGTTCTCTTCTTGTGATCACATTTGATTATTTTGTTAAGAAGTTATCTTTTTATGCATATATAGACCATAAAAGGCTCCCTATCGTGCATATGCTCGGAGATAATTCAAACCAGTTGCTGAACAAGATGATTGCATAAAGAACCTCCGTGCGAGGTGTATGGTAGATTGATCCCCTCGGGGAATGCAGTTGTGTTAATAAAACGCTCAGTTATTTAGTGTTGTGAGGAGCTGCGCTCGTTTAGCAAACACTGTACAGTTTGTTGTTTAAACTGCCAAGTTTTTCCGAGCTATCATCGTCTCTCCATGCAGGGTGGACTGTGTTGGGATCCTCAAGCTCCGTAATGCCGACGTCGAGGCTCGCATCGGCGTGGCCGGGTCAAAGAAGAAGAGCACACGCGCTCGGCTGGTATTTCGGGTCAACATTCCCCGTCCAGATGGTTCGGTGCTCACACTGCAGACTCCGTCGTCGCCGATCCTGTGCAGTAAGTCAATGACTCGGAGGTAGTCTCTGTGGAAACGCTATGTTATGAGTTGGTATCGTGGTCCAACCTAAAAGAAGAAGTGTTAGATTAGAGATACTTGCGAATAGAACAATGTTGCATAAGCTCTTGTGTAAAAGTAAAACAGACACTTGACCTGTAACCTACTTAGTCAACAGTTTCCCATTATCAACAGATCTATTCTCTCCTTTATAATATATGGGGTCCTGATTGTAAGTTTAATATAGTTTGAGGTACAAAGACTGCTGTCTTTTGATGTCTGGATTTGGAGACAATGAGTAAATATTCCTTCAGATTCAAGTGTTATTTAACAATGCATACAGTATTAGGGTGTGGTTGGTTTCCTAAACAGGAAAGACGCTTAGGGCAATAAGAAAGTTTCTTAGTAAGTAGATTTGGCAGAAGTGCTTCGAGAGAGACGTTAGAGAAAGAGGAGGAAAGGAAAAACAATCGAGGTGTGTGAACTTCTATTGTTTACACAGAGCCAGCATGCAGTCCAGTAAATATCTTTACTCAAGAAAAAAGAAACATGTAATCCCTGTTGGCATTGCGTGGGTGTGTGTGTGCGCGTGTGTGCGTGTTAGCGCATGTGTAGACCAGTGAATAAGCCTTGTGAAATGTGTGAGAGGCAAAGGGGAGTGGTTTGAGCTTCAGGTTGTTAGTTGTTGTCGAGGTTTCTTTGTGGGGCCCGGAGAGACATCCAGTGTTTGAGGAGGATGACCACGTCACATCTCTGTTCTGGGAATCTGCAGCTCTTAAAATGTTTTTAAAGCATCAAATAGTTAAGTGTGAGAATGTGTTGCATCTAATTGCCGACTGCTTGAACATAGTACACGAATGGAAACGAAGAGTGTTATGTGACAGTGAGACACCATGAGACTCACAGCCCTGTCAACAACAGGCAGCCTCTAAACTCATTGTGTCATTTTGGGAAAATATCCGTTGCAGCCAAAACCGAGATTCACTTTTTTCGTTGGTGAATACAGATGTTTATTTTCTTCCATTTTCACAGATACTGGTTTTAATATTGTAATGCATGATGACAGTCAGAGTAAGTACTTGTTATGCAATATAGTACTTGGTTAAAGGCATTTTACTTTAAATCATTTTGCTTATGTGTTTTAAATAAAACATGATGGTGGACCACCCCAAAACAATAATAAGCTAAATGTCTGAATCTAAACACATCTGTTGTTGCTTTTTTATTCCTGGGGAATATCTTATTTTGAGTCTGTGAATATTTCCATGTTGCTGATGAATAGCAGTGTTTTATTACAACAGGTGTCCTAATGTCTGGATTAACAACTACTTAAATTCTCTTTACTGATGTTTGCAAGTCAAATAAACTTTATAAATGAACTCAAACAGCTTCCCTCTGCTCTGTTTCCAGCTCAGCCTGCAGGGGTGCCAGAAATCCTGAAGAAGTCCCTCCACTGTTGTTCAGTGAGGGGTGGAGAGGAGGTTTTTATCATTGGCAAAAACTTTCTGAAAGACACCAAAGTAATATTTCAGGAGAATGTCTCAGGTAAAAAGTGAAGTCTTTTTAATTGAATATACGACATGTCGGTAGGTTCATCCATTTTTCATGTAAGTCTCTTTGCTTCATCTTCTGTCGGTTCCAGATGAGTCTTCGTGGAAAGCAGAGGCTGAAATTGACATGGAGCTTTTTCACCAGGTACACATGTGATTGTTCTCCTGTTTTGTTGTTGTACTCAATGATTAGTGCCAGTTACTAATGAGTCGAGTAGATACAAGTTGCCATTTCAGATTGGTATGGGGATTTGGATGTAATCATCTTAAACAGCTGCTGGTTCAAAGATTGAGTAGTCTCATTGTGCTCTGACCTAATTACCCTCAGACTCAAAAGCTACACTGATTGTGTCCTAACAGTCCAGCTTAGAGTGTTATCCCTGTAGCAACTGATGATTCAGCAGCTAATAGAAAAGATGTCATTACGTTATTTGTTAACAGAACACTTCTGAATTCTCTTGTGAAAAAAACCCTGCAGATTAGAAAGAAAAGAATCGAGCACATTATTATTATTTTTCATCATCATAATAATAATAATAAGTCATCCTCATGTGTCAATGCAGAAATGTTTCCTTTAACTCGTTTACCTAGCACTATGAGCATAGTAATAATGTAATATACACTCTGTAACTGCAGACGTGTTGTTACAGCAGAATATATGGAGTGATGTTGTTGTATAAAAAATTCCCTAAATTATTGAATATTTATTCACTTGTTTACAACCAGCTCACCATTTGACTGTGTGTTATAAGTGTTATACATCTGCACTAGTGTTCATTCATTTTTTCATTTCTTTCATGATTGCTTCCCAGAATCACTTGATAGTGAAGGTTCCTCCTTACCAAAGCCAATTCATCACTTCCTCAGTGTGTGTGGGGATTTATGTGGTGACAAATGCTGGGAGATCGCATGATGTTCAACCTTTCACCTACACACCTGATACAGGTTAGTTCCACTAAATGTCGGTCAATCTACTAAATCAATGTGGGTTTTTTTTAGCTGATATGAAAACGAGCTTATCAGAAGTGTTCTCGATAGTAGATTATTTACTTTTTTTATTAACTTCTTGTATTCCCAGCTAACCCCATCTAATTCTTAACTTGACAACAGCACCCCCTACAGTTCAGTGCAGATAAAGCAACTATTAACATGTGTCAGAAACATCTTTCAAGGATACAGAACTCTTTTTTCAGTTGCAAGGTTCTTTGTAACTATGCTATGATAAAAAAAAATCAAAATATGGGATCATTAAGGCAATTTAAATCAATCATAATCAATGTAAATTACAGTTCTGTACACCACATTTAGCCTCTCCCATTGTTGTATATTATTGTATCGTATATATTGTTGTATACTTACTTTATTTCCAGCTTGTTGGGATCACAGACATAAAAATCTGCTGATGTTTTCCTTTCAGCTAAAGATGAAGTTCCTGTGAAGAAAGAGGCTCCCTCCCCTGTGAAGACTTGCCCGTTTGATGAACAAATTCAAGGTGTTTTTTTGCTAACAATCCACACAACAACAATTGTATATTGACTGCATGGCCACATCAGTGGCACATCAGCAATCCAATAATTCATAAAAGAACAACACTTTATACAATCATTGGTTTTGCTTTTACAGTTCTGGATGATGCTTTGATGCCTTCATTGTTGATGTTAGTGAAGAGAGAGGACGTCACTCCGATGGAGATCAGCAACCTCCAGTCATCAGGTGTATTTAAGGTAATCTAACGATTGGATTAAAGACCTTACTTGTTACCTTTACAGGGTGAAAGTTTTAAGAAGAACTGAAATTGTTTGTGATTGCAAACATAAATGATCAGTATAATTCAGTTCACTTATTTTTTTTACAATTTAAATATATATAATGTATTGCTTTTATATGTGTTTATTTTGTGTATTTCAGCAGACTAAAGATTTGTGTGCAGCCCAGCAGAACCCTGACATTACTGCTGGCCATCTAAATAAAAGCAGACCATTCTCCAATAGCCTGTCTCAACCTGCAAGTGACTCAGAAAAAGGCCAGGCTACTGTTTTTACCAACACAGAGCCCTTAAGCACGATCCAGAAACAGGACATTGCAGCAGCCAGTTCTTTTTCAGTGCCTGCTGACTCCTTGCTGCAGCAAAGCTCACAGCAGTTCCTCCTGGAGAGAGAGGGCCTCGGGCAGGAGAGGCCTGGCAGCGGCTCTGGATCTGTGGGGAGGCTGTGTGGAGAACCAGCCCCTCAGCAGCAGCAGCAGCAGCAGGTGCCCCTGTTCCCTCCAGATGAAGTAGCCCAGCTGGAGGAGGCTGTGAGGCAACTTAAAGCCAAAGGGTTCTGCAACTTACCACTCCAGTCTGATGACGAGCAGCAGCAGCAGCAGCAACACATCCAGCACCAACAACAGATCCAAAAACAGCAAATTCAGCAGCAACAGCAGCTTCAGCAGCAGCAGCAGCAGCAGCAGGTTTTAGAGAATATACAGCAGCAGCTGTTTCATTCACAGATTCAGATGCAGTGTGGCATGTTTCAGGATGCTTCTCAAGGCAAGAGCTCAGAGCAGCAGGGCTCATCACAAGTAGTGGTGCCGAACCAGGGGACACTTTTCCAACAGGCCCAACAACAACAGCAGCAGCAGCAGCAGCAGCAGCAGCAGCAGCAAGCAGCTCTCTTTCAGCAGGCAAGTGACCTGCTCTCAATTCAGACCAACTTCCTTCAGCAGGCCCCCTCACACCCTTCACCACCCATGTTCCACAATCCCACTTCACTGGCTGAAACGCAAGATCAACAGGGGGGTTTGTTTCAGAAAGGCTCCCAGGGGCAAGTCCAGGCCACTCTCTTCCAAAACACCATGACAGTCCTGCAGTCTCCAGACCAGCAGCCCTCAACTCCCGGACTTTTCCTCACACAGAGCAGCAGCGCTCAGCAACAGCAGCAGCAGCAGCAGCAGCAGCAACAGCAACAGCTGGCCTTCCTCAGTGCCCTACAAACTCCTGCTCCTGAACCACAGTCGGTATATCAGGCTCAGACCCAGCTCTCCCCCATCCAGCAGAGAGGCCCTATGGAACAGCAACAGCCCTCCCAGGCTCAGCCCCACACACAGCCAGCTCAGCAGGCCTCCCTGTTTCAAAACATCTCCCAACATCCTGCAAACACTCTGAGCTCAGGCCAGCAGCAGCAACAGCAATCTGGCCTACTCTTCTGCAACAACCGTCTGTCCTCTCCAGATCAGACTTCCAGCCTCATGTTCAGCAGCCAGGGCCAGATGCCACCACTAACCAGCAGCAGTCTTGTTTCACAAGAGACCCAAAACCCTTCTCTGCTCTTTTCCCAAGCCAGCATGGTGACTGTCAACCAGCAGGATCGTTCTGAGCCAATGGCCTTAGGGAACCCCACAGATCCTCGACAACAAGTCATGTTTCAGGAGCAGCAGCCGATGCAGCTGGGCAGCAGCTCAAATAGCCGGCAGGAGCAGCCAGTGGGCCTTTTTATGCCCCAGTCAAACATAGCCTCTCTGCAGGGGGGACTGGCTGCTCAGGAGCTTGCACAGTCAGCTATGTTTGCCTCACAGAATGGAGGGGGAAGCCTCCAGACAACAACCTCCTCCCCTGTGCAACAGCCAGGGACTCTCTTTCAGACGGCTGTCAGCGGAAACATCAATCCGCCCAGCCAGCCTCCACCAGCAGGACTCTACCTGTATGGGATTCAGAACGGTAAGGACACGATGACGCAGATCCAGATCCTCTAGATGAATGACATAGACACTTTGTTAAGACAGCATTCAGTTTAACAAATACAAACTACATCAATTGTATTACAGATCAAGACTGTGTGAAAGCCAATAAACCCAGATTCTTAACAAAGAACCTCTTTCCTTTACTGCTATTTGTTTGTTTTGATAGTACTCTTATTAACGCAAGGTTCCGAATGTCTCTTTCTCCCCTTTTCCTCGCAGAGTGCGGCCAGCTGATGAACACTCCTGGAAACACCCTGTCAGATCAGATCATAGCTATCAGCCAGTCAGGTCAGAACCAAAGAGAGAGTGAAGCTCACATCCAGTCCCTGCTCAGCCAGTCCCTGTCTCAGTCTGGGTCTGCACAGAGCAGCATGAATTCACAGAACATGGAGAAGATTGACGACCTGCTGGTCAGCCTGCAGGAGTCCGGCAGCAACTTAACCCGCTCATACTAACTATAATGCAGGTTCAAAGATATGTATTGTGTTGCTTTACCAGTCGTTTCTGGCATCATTGTTAAATGTAGACAAAATACTGTCTGTTGAGTACAAGCAGTACAAGATTTAAAAATTGGCCTGCATTGTGTGTTTAAATGAGCCCCCCCCCCCAAAAAAAAACAAACAAACAATTGATAAGAAAAAGGAGCAGAAGTGTTAAACGTTGTCATGTGCCGCTTGCTTTTCAAAGGGGTCTTTTCCTCTATAAACCCATCAACAAGTACAACATCCAGAATCGACTCCAGGGATTTGGTTTTGGATCGCTCGTTCCAGAAAAAAGAGCATCTCTTTTTGACTTCATGACCTGACCGGCTCATCATTGTTAAACCATGCATTATTAGAGACAAACAGTCACATCGGGCCCTATTTATATATTTAATATGTGAAGTTTTGTGTGAATCAGTAGAGAGCTGGTCAGTAATGTAATGTGCAGCATCTTTCAGATCAGTTTTCTAGAATGTTCTCCAAAGTGCTGAGTGGTGCCCATGAATAGTGTGCCCTTTTATACTTAAAGCATATGTTGTTTTCTTTCCTTGAGGGTTTAGTGTGAGGTTTAGCAGGAAACACAAATGGAAAGGATTTAGGATGTTTGGTTGAAGATGGTTTCTGACGCTGAGGCCTGTTAGAGTCGGAAATGTACCCAACTACCCAAATGTTATAAAAAGAAATGTAACAAAACCCAAACTGTAATAACTGGTGGATAATGTAACAAAATGCTGAGCTCAAAACATAACAAGTTGTTACATTATTAGAAGAAAAATATTTTGCCCCATAATGTAATAACTGACCCGAAATGTAACAAGTTGTTACTTTTTTAGCTCAGCATTGTGTTACATCATCAACCAACATTTTGGGTTTTGTTACCATTTTTTCATTTCAGGTAGTTGTTACATTTCGGGCTCTAACATGCCCTCTGCATGCATGTGTTATGATAATCAGCCAACAGTGCAGAAAGTAAATAAAGAAGGTTAGAGAAGAGAAAGGTTGAATGAAGCATGAGGAAGTAGTAAGAAGAATTATTTGATATGTTGCCACAACAAAGTAAATGTGTATTATAAATGTAGGTGCTCGTGCTTTTTTTTATTTTATTTTTTTTTGCAGCGAGCTTGCACCTGATATTATTACAAAAACACACTCTAGATGTATCAAACATCCAACAATATGATTCTGACTTTTATTAAAGAAAAGACAAAGACAGAAACTAATCAGTGGGTTCAGAATTTTAAAAAAATTGGCTTTTTTTTTTTTTTTTACTCTTTACTTTTTTTTTTACAAAAGTCTAAATTAGGTTCACCATTGACCTGTTTAGCCCAGTGCTACCTTCATCAGCATACTTGTAGTTTAGCCAACAGCTGTGCCGTGAAGATGTTTGTCTCCTGCTGTGTAACATGTCTTTCAATATAACAGCACATCTCCACCTCTGTGTACAGATAGCACTTTATGATGTAGTCTAGCAAACATGTTTAGGCTAACGTTGAGTCTAATCGTCGTATCCAAACTGTGTCAGTTTTCTTCTTTTCAGGATATGTTTTCCTTTCAGTATATTACAAAGAGAAACATGTTAGGAAAGCGTTTTATGATTAGCCTTTCTTTAAAATCAATCATTAGTACATCATGATGCTGTTCTGTGTGGATACTTCACTCACTTACTGAGTTTAAAGTCTCACGAGAGGCTGGTGGGGTTATTTTCCCCTCCGTCTGTTGTTTCTTCAAAATATCTCTCTGTAATGTAACGGTGCATCTCATTGTCAGCTGTATTGCAACTACTCATTCCCAAAACACAAAACATTATTTATTGCTGAAAACCAGCGTAGAAAAATGTGGATCAAGGCATGCAAGTCATGTGGCAATGTGTCATTCTTATGAAAGTACATACATCCATGGTAGAGAGAGTAGGATGTAATATAGTATGTTGTTTTTGTCATTGAGATGTGTTTTAGTGTCATTGTCATGTCACCATTCTGCGTCAGGCACGCATGAACTGGAATAGTATTCTGAAACAAGTTGGAAACAAGCCTTTTTTTATACTAGTTGGATGAATGGGATTGGTCTTGTGGAGGTTGCGGAGTTTGTTGTCTACATCTCGGCCATTCTGATGTATTAACATGCAGAAACACATCTCTTTATACATGTCCCTTGAAATGTAAACTGAACACGTTTTATAGATTAAAGTCGGAAGTCTTTGTCTGCAGTTGGCCAGTGGCTTCAGGACCAAAGTTTGACTCAAATCTTGCTTTGCATTACTCCTGATGACAGGCCAGTTTTATGGCTTTAAATTTCTTCATTTCTGACTTGCAACTTTATAAACTGTAAACTTTTGTCTCCTTAAGATATATATTTCCTCTTAAGAGACAATTTCTCTCTACTTCTTACTATATTTAAAAAAAAAGAAAGAATGTTTCACTGTAATTGTGTGCATGAACAAGGGGCTGGTCTCTAAAGATGAAAGGAGGAGCTCAGTTTTTTTCTTCAGTCGTCTTGTTTTGTTTGTTTATTTTGTTAGAAACATTTATATGGTTACATTTATACACTCTTTAGTTTAATCAGAAACTGCTGTTTTTATGATGGATTTTGTGTCAACTTGACTAATGTGATATGTAGAAGTACGGCGTGTCCGTTTGAGCAGTCTGAGTCATTTTGAAAGGAACCTTACCCCTGAAGGAAACCTGACTTTGGAGAAAAGAGCTAGCCGTGATTTGCTTTTTTTCTACTTGTGAAATAGAAGAACTGAAATGTCAAGTATTTATAATTCTTTCGACAGAGATAGTACCGACTATCTTTCTTCACTTTCTGGTGTCGTTCCCATGCCTCATGTCAAAGAGGTATACCCTATTTATTTGGGTGTTGGTTCTTTTCAAAACTGTCCCCATAACTTCAAGTTGTATTCAAATATGTTCTAAATGTATTTAATGACAGCAATGTGATTTGGTCCTAAAACATGCAGATACTGTAAGTGTGAACAAGTGATGATGCTTTTCAATTAGATAATAATATTCCCTTTAAACTCTAAACAACGTATTAACATGAATTTATTCCTGTTCACAGTTACTCTGGTGATTCTGAAAGGTTTAAGTGTAATAATAAACACCTGACTGTAAATGTCATGTGCTTGTTTAAAGTTTAAGATCAGAACCTGAAGTCAATGACAAACAGCTGACAGCAGGCCAAAATGGCACTAACCAATTTTTACTCTCAAAATTAAGAAATCTTACAAAACAGGACCAAAACAATGTCAGTATTTGTACTATGAATATAGTGCTGAATGTGATTATACAGCATGGCAGTAAATGTCTTGCTTAGATGCTGAATGTTCTTTTATTCACACACTGGGGCGGTGATTACTTTTTAGAAATTACAGTTACCTCGTGTGTGTGTGTTGTTTTTTTTACAGTGTAACTTGATGAGAAAAAAACAAAAAATCTGTGATCCATTATACAGTCACTTTTACTTTGGTGAGAAAGTTGATAAAAAGTTCTCATATTTCCTGACTGTCTCCGTTTGCTGCAATAGAACAATGTGTG
Source organism: Symphodus melops (assembly GCF_947650265.1). Classification (NCBI taxonomy): domain Eukaryota; kingdom Metazoa; phylum Chordata; class Actinopteri; order Labriformes; family Labridae; genus Symphodus; species Symphodus melops. The sequence goes on along the minus strand of NC_136693.1, from coordinate 14,200,770 downwards.
GTGTCTTGAAACATTAACAGTTGAATAATTACCAAATAATTAAGTCTAATTAAGTTCATTTCACAAGTGTTCAAACAGTTGATATTTTCCAAAAAGGTCACTTTATACACCAGTAGATATTGTACATGTGCCTTAAGGAGAGTCAGTAGTTATACAACAGATTGCTGTTTATGCCCCTCATGATGAGTAGTCCTCATTAGAAAATTTGAAGCCATACGATGTAAGTGTATTTTAAATTCTCATCAACAGTGACCAAGTTCGTGTGGTATTGGTTGGTAATGTGTTGTTTGCAATTTATGTCGTATGTCTTACTTGTTTGAAGTATACATTGCATTTATGTTTTACAACGTAGATGCAGGCAAATTTTCTCTGAAACTGCTATGCAGCTAATATACTGTAAATGTAGATTTGTTAGTTTTTCAATATATATTTTTCTAAATAGCCTCTTTAAGGTAGAAAACCAAAGTAGATGTTCTGTTTGTTATTTATGTCGATGCTTGTTGAAATATTTCCTGATGCCTTAGTTCTGATGTTTTCTAAATCCAAAACTGGATCTTCTCACCTGTATTAAACATGATTTTTTGTTGAGAAAAAGGTGGCAGTCAGTCTTCTTATTCCCTCCTCTGTGTATCCAAACTTACTGTATTATGTCTGTCAAAGTGGTTCCTTATCTTCCTGACTTGAGGTGACTAAATCTACCAGGACTTCTTTTTTTTTATGCAGACCAATAAATACATCAAGCATCCTTGATTTGTTTAGTCTTGTCATTTTGAAACAATGAGAACTGAAAAATTTTGCAAAATGCAAGTAGCCTTTTATATATAAAAATGTTTGCTTCAAGATTAAACCATTCATCTGTAAACAGACTTTTGCTTTTGAAAGTAGCAAGAGAGAAAATCTTTCCTTTTTTTCTAACCATTTGAACAACTGTCTAATAATTACCCTGGGGGGGAAGTCTTTCTATATATTTTGCTTTTGTTGGGACATTTTTATTTTCTTGCAAATGACATTTCTCTAAACCTGCTGCTATCTGTATTAAATGAAATACCTTTAAATGTTACGTCTCTGAGCTTTTGTTTCACGTTTTGGTGTACAAGGTTTTCTTTTGCATATTAACAATTAAAGAGATACTCATTACTTCCAAAATACATTTTCATGATTTTAAATGTTAACGACTTATAAATTAGATTTGATCTTTATAGGAAAACATTACATTTCTGAACTGAAACCAATTTGAGTGTATTGACTAAAAATGTATCATAAAGGTTTTTAGGGTTTTACATCCACTTGTGTTGCCTGCGTCCCCAGAAATTCTGATCACCATGAAAAGATCTCACGGTTGGCCCACAATGCTAAGTCTAAGCCAATCGACGCCATACAATTACTATAACTACACTAGTGACCTGCATTACACTTATCACCTTGAGGAGTCTTTCTACCCTCTGGGCGTAGTACACTGATTTACAATAGTCACAGAAACGCACCATGCTGTGCGCTTTGGTGCGCATGCTCATTTTTCGATCTTTCTGAGCGCTGCGGCTACAACATGGCTGATGTGACAGTGGTGGAGGGAGAGAAACTCAGCAAAAAGTGAGCATATTTTTCACTACCTTTACATACGAACAAGTCTTTATCAATATCTGGTGTTATTTAGCTGTTTTAATTGGCTGTTCCAGTGGTGAAGTCCATCTGAACTTCGCTATGCCGAATTATTCAACGTTGCATCAGGTCAGACGGTGCTTGGTCCATATGGAGGCAGCCGGCAAGCATACACATCCCAGGGTTCCGCTCGTTTTTTGTCTCTGGGAGTTGTAGTCCTGTGCAAACCGAAACATACTAAGCTAGATTGCCATGTTATGCAGTAAAAACTACAATACCCAACATACGTCCAAACAAACGTAACTCGCATATTGATCGTAGCAAGGTTTTTGTTTCTTTCTTATGTCGTAGGCCTTTAGGAGTATTATAATTATTGTCGACTATTTTCTGTCGCAGAGCACCATTAGCCATGTCAAGGCGAAACAAAGCGTGAAAGCTATTTTAATTTAAGCTTACTGTCTTTTCAATTGGTCACTTTGAATTACATACTTGCAAGCTACATTATAGTCATTCATATGCAGCTAAGCAAAAATACCGCTATTTTAATATAGAATAAATGTAAATAATAAATTAATAAAATGTGCAAATCACTGACAGGGTGTGTGCTTTAACAAGGGTATTGTCGCTGACTTGTGTTCCTGTTAGGGTTAGGGGGGGATTCTTTTAAACTTCCTGATACTTTCAATGGGAAGTTAAGTTTGGGAATTTTGGAAATATTTCAAATGGGAAACTTGGGTAATTTAATTGAACTGTATCATATCCAAGCATATATATACAAATGCTGTTTAGTGTGAAGCAGACATGCATAGGAAAATAATACAACTCAGTTCAAAACCTCTTTTTGCTCTACATGCTGTACACGTTGTTTGTCTATTTTCTCAGGTTTGTCTGCTACTAGCTCAGCATGCTGTGTCTGGTCAGAGCAGCCAGGCAGCAGCTGTGCCAAGCCTTTGGGGTCAGGGGACAGTGGTTAAAACATGCCTTCCCATTTACATCTGCTATCCCAGTTCAAAATTATGGAAACCGTTGGACAGGTGACAAAAGGTTGGTGGCTTTTCCATTTCCGTGAGAAAAACAACCAACCTTTTGTCATCACAACAAAACGTGGCCCCCATTCCCTTTCTGCGTGATTGTTTTTTTGTGCTTTTGTGTTGTTTTCCGTGGCTTTATTTTTATTTTTCAAACAAAGTGGAAGAAAATGCACTGTGTACTTTAGTAGAAACTCATGTGTGTTCTGTTGTTTATGATCATTGAATATCACTTGCGGGTAAATTGTCGACATAAATCCTGATTAATCTTTAACCGAACACTAATCTTTTATTCAACCCTTTTTCTTATCAGTGAGCTGAAGAGACGAATGAAAGCTGAGAAAAAGGCCGCAGAGAAAGATGCCAAGGTCAAAGAGCAGGTGGAACAAAAGAAGGAATCCACCGACCAGGGAGCACAAAGTAACTGTGCATTGGATGAGGAAACTCTTGACCCAAATGTGAGACTTTTCTCTGATTCATGTAACTTTTTTTATTTAGTATGAATTGGTTCTGTCAGGCAATTAAAATACGTAAAGTAATTAACATGCTTTGTAAATAATCCCCATAAATTATAATTATAAATGAAAACAATTGTTGCTGTGCAGGTAGACTTGCTGCGTTCTTCTTTGTTTATATTCCTTCAGTAGGTCTGTAGTGTGACTTCGTACGTCAGTGTGTGTTTCATAAAGTTGCTAAAGTTAAAGGTTGTAGTATTATTTGATATGCAAAACATGAGTTTGCTCCTCAATCGAGGCATTTAGAGTTTGGACGTACCTGGAAGCTGGACTGTGTGTGTGAATCTCTGCAGGGGGATCGAAGCAGACTTAATGATAATAAAAGCAAAAGCCTTTCTTGCATGGGATTTGATCACATCAACACAATCGTTATGTACAGTATTTGTGACATATGATGTCAGAATGCGATGAGTCTGTGTGATTATTCTGTGATGATGGTGTTATTTTCGCAGCTCTTGTTAAAACATAATCGTCTGTTTCCTTCGAAAACAGCAATACTTCAAGATCCGCTCCCAGGCCATCAGTGAACTGAAGGGCACAGCGGAGGACCCGTACCCACACAAGTATAATGTAGACCTGTCACTCACGGAGTTCATTGAGAAATATAATCATCTCCAGCCTGGAGAACAGCTCGCTGACGTGGTCCTTAATGTCTCAGGTAGCTGGAATGTTTCCTCCTTTTAACAGTTATATGTACAGTGTAGTCCAGCAATAGATCCTCACTTCAACTTCATTGGTGATTGGCAGGCCGTGTCCACGCCAAGAGGGAGTCTGGTGCCAAGCTGCTGTTCTACGACCTGCGAGGTGAAGGCGTCAAGTTGCAAGTTATGGCGAACTCAAAGTAAGAAATGACAACCAGACAAAATCACCGAACGTCAAACGTCTCAAACAAAGCACCTTCGAATGTAAATTATGATTTTAAGACATCGTGAGTGCAGGACTGTGCGGTAGCATCCTAAACAGTTCCGTAATAAACAGTGCTTTGAGCTGATTTATGTATATTCCACCGATTCTTTCAGGAACTACAAGTCTGAGGAAGCTTTTGTGGCTATTAACAACAAACTGCGCCGTGGGGATATCATAGGTGTGCGTGGTAACCCTGGGAAGACCAAAAAAGGGGAGCTGAGCATCATTCCCATCGAGATGACCCTTCTGTCACCATGTTTGCACATGTTGCCCCATCTCCACTTCGGCCTCAAGGATAAGGTACCGCCCCTCACATTACCACTAAATGAAAGGTGCCCATCACTTCTTCTTTTCTGCAAAAAAAAAAAAAAAAAGGTTTGATGTTTGAGAATACCAGATAGAAGCAGCAGTCATTATGTCACATCATTTGATGCAAATTGTGGAAGCTTCCCCTCTACACACACACACACACACACGCACGCGCGCGCGCGCGCGCGCGCGCGCGCGCACACACACCCACACACACACGCACACACAATGGAAAGCCTTTTCAGACAGATGAGTGCTTAAAAACATTTTTTTCTGGGATGGTTCTGCCTGAACGATAAGTGAGATTGAAAAGGACGGAGAGTGCAAAGTTAATCTGTTATCAGTTCAAAGCTCTTCCAAAAGTGTTGAAAGTTAAAGAACGCCATATTATTATTTACTAAGCAGCCCTGGTTTAAATGTCTTCACAGTGTTAAAGTAATGTACATTTTGTGTTGCCTGTACTGCACTCCCTATAGCCATAACTCCTCTTCTTTACTTTGATGTTAAAGGAAACACGATTCCGCCAGCGCTACTTGGATCTGATTCTCAATGACTATGTGAGGCAGAAGTTCATCACTCGCTCCAAAATCATCTCGTACCTGCGCAGCTTCCTCGACCAGCTGGGATTTTTGGAGGTAAGAGGTGGCATGACCAAACGTCCAAGTTTACTGCTTCACACAACTAATCAATATAAACATACACCTCTGCTCTTTCAAACTTAGGTGGAGAAAAAAAGTGTTGACATACATTTATAAGTTCGCACAATACGGTGATTTCATAAGACTGCTTGTTCTGCGTCTCATTACGTTTCCCTCTTTTAATTCTGTGCAGATTGAAACACCAATGATGAATATAATTCCTGGGGGAGCAGTGGCTCGTCCATTTGTTACTTACCACAATGAGCTGGATATGAACCTATACATGAGGATCGCACCTGAACTCTACCACAAGGTAATCCCTCTCTCTCTCTCTCTCTCTCTCTCGCTCTCTCGCTCTCTCGCTCTCTCTCTCTCTCTCTCTCTCTCTCTCTCGTTTAAGTTTGAATGGAACATTTTAGTGGCGGTTTCCAGTTGTCTAAATGAATCTTTCTGTACTTATCCTCCCTGCAGATGCTTGTGGTTGGTGGGATGGACAGAGTGTATGAGATCGGTCGTCAATTCAGAAATGAAGGCATCGATCTTACTCATAACCCAGAGTTCACCACCTGTGAATTCTACATGGCTTATGCTGATTACCACGACTTGATGGAGATCACAGAGAAGCTGCTCTCAGGTGAGTAAACACTCAGCAACGACATCTTGTTTGTTTACTACTTTTAAACAGGCATGCATATAATACACAAACTCTAATCCACTCCAACACAGTCTTTGTTTTCACACAGTCAGTTCTGTTTATTAATGTGTTTTAAAGCAATAGTGAGGATTCCGATAGGAGAACAGTTACACTCATTACAAGCAGGGCTGTCAAACCATGAGCTTTTCTTTTTAACTGTGATGAAATTCATTAATTATCTGTGATTAATCAAGTTATTTTTATTAAATATGTTAGCATTTTGCGATAGTTTTATTTCCTTTTTTGTATTTTTTGACTGTCTTAAGCCTTGACAAGCTAAATGACTGTCTTACAGTTGTAGGTGGAGGAGCTCATTTGGATTGTAGTTGATATCCTCATAGAAAGTTCATATTTTTCTCCCTGCTTCAGGAATGGTGAAGCACATCACTGGAGGATACAAGGTGACTTATCACCCTGATGGTCCGGAGGGCCAGTGCTGTGAGATCGACTTCACGCCACCATTCAGAAGAGTGAGCATGACACACGACCTGGAGAAGCTTATGGGAGTCAAATTCCCTCCTTCCGACAGCTACGACTCCGATGGTAAGAATCTGATGGGAAGCAATTGTCTCCTTCTTTTAGGGTTATTTGTCGTTCAGTTTTCAGGGGACTCCATTTTTATGTTCGATTGGCTCAGAATTGCCATAATCTTTACATTTCTCCTTCGTGCGTTCATCGACAGAGACCCGTAAATTCTTTGATGACCTGTGTGCACAGAAAGGAGTCGATTGTCCTCCTCCTAGAACCACTGCCCGTCTCCTTGACAAGGTAACATCATCTCTGTTCGAAGTTTAAATTTGACTTTGAGGTCTTAAAGCAACAATATGTAACGTAAGAATAAGAGAAAGAAAACAGTGAAGGAAAAGTGAAAAAGAGAGGGTGACCGTGCAAGAAGTAAGGAGTGCATCACTGCAGGTATTATTCATAACAGGTTGCCATGTGACAATGTAGCCATTCAGCCACTAACTATAGACTTCACGGAACAGTTGAATAGACTCTGCATGCAAACAGCAGGCCGTAGGCACTAGAAGAGCCTTGTCATCACAAACAATATATATTAGAAATATTACTCTACCTTGTCAGTGGACATGGTACTTTACACAATGTCTTACCTTCTTAGTAGCATCCATTTGTCAACAGATGCATGTTGTCCAGAAGGGAGGAGGCATAACAGCACCTTTTAGGGTCTTCCAATAGTGGAGTAGTGGAAAAACATGTTTCCACTTCCTGGTGCATCACCTCAGTGACACACCTTCTACCTTTTGAAATGGTTGCTATCAGCCTACTGACTGGTAGGGGCTTATTTCCCCCCTGGTGTTTACAAAGAAAACTAAATACAAAAAAAAACACATCAAACACCAACACCAAACTGAATGACTACATTTTGTTAGTTTAACTGAAGTTTTCTGTCTCCACAGTTGGTTGGCGATTTCCTTGAGGTCACCTGTATCAACCCCACATTCATCTGTGATCACCCTCAAATCATGAGTCCTTTAGCAAAATGGTGAGAAGCCTTGTGTGTTTTTATCATTTACACACTCCCATTCTGCTTACTGACACTTCCTTCATTGATCACAGGCACAGATCAGAGAAGGGCCTAACGGAGCGCTTCGAGCTCTTTGTGATGAAAAAGGAAGTCTGCAATGCCTACACTGAGTTGAACGATCCCATCAGACAGAGGGAGCTTTTTGAGCAGCAAGCCCAGGTTTGTCCAATCGAGTCTTGATCTCAGGCTTCAGACTTGTCTCTGTCTCAGTGTGGGAGTGAATAACAACAAGCTGCGTTTAATTATTTTCAGGCCAAAGCTGAGGGTGACGATGAAGCCATGTTCATCGATGAAACCTTCTGTACAGCGCTGGAATACGGACTGCCACCAACTGCTGGTTGGGGAATGGGCATCGATCGTCTCACCATGTTCCTCACCAACTCCAACAACATCAAGGTAGAGCTGCTGTGTGAAATGTCCTAATACCACATAAACAGAAAAGCTCTGTCAGTCTGAGTAATGTACCTGTGTGATACTGCATGATTGATTTTAGACTGTTTAAACATCGTCCTTCCTACATATTGACAGAGACTACTGACTCTGCACAGAGAAAAAGTCCCGTTCAAAGAAAATCCAAAAGTGTCTGGATTTTTTTTATTGTAGAAACATTCTCAAAACAATGACGTCTTGTCAATTTACTGAAGAACAGCCCTTGAGACTTTCAGGTAATTAATAACGCTATACAGCTATAACTCTGTGTAATCCCACATCCCACTGGCTTATAAAGAAAGAAACTGTGATTAATTGGGGGAGAAAAGTCACCTCTTAGTCCAACCATACAGAAATAATATAACCAGTGAGAGAGCATAAAATCAGCAGCGTGTGGCTACTTGAACTGCAACAGCTGCACCCTGTGCGTTTTGTATTGTTTTTGGAAATACTTCAGAATCACAGTACAACTGAAATCGTCTCCCAAGAATCAAATAAAATTGAATCAAGACAAAAGTAGTTTGTCCCAGTCCTAAAAAAAGAGGACTTTTCAAAGTTACAGGTGACACTAAATTAAGAAACTGCTTTTACTGATCATGTAGTAGATGTGATCACATGAGGCCATCACTGTGCTCATTGTCTTCTCAAGTAGTTCAGGCTATGCTTACGGAACCCATGATTAAAGAGACACAAAGGGCAAATGCTCAATGAGATAACATTGTCAAGAAAGTGGATTTGACTGTCTGGACCCATACTTGAGCTGCTGACATCTATCAGAGAGATGGGCTTTCCCTTTATGGTAATGCTGTAAGAGAAAATGCCCTTGAATGATTGATTCTGTTCTCTCACAGGAAGTGCTTCTTTTCCCCGCCATGAAGCCTGATGACAATAAGACAGCAGCGCCCACAGAAGGCACCTCCGTCTGATCACATGACCTCTTATCTCCTGCCATATCAATGCAGCAGTCTGGGAATATGAGCCTTTACTTTAAAGTGGTCAGTGCAGCCTGCTGAGTTTGAGTGTTGTTAATGTTGGTGTGTCTGTTTGACTTTTTGTTATTAAGGGAAATCATCTGGTTTTGGTAATATGGTTGACAATAAAACGTTTTTTTTTTCTTTTGTATTTCCTACACTTTTGCTATATACAGTATATTTGCATATTTACTGATTTGACAGTAAGGAAACATTTTAATCCTATTCTTCAGCCAGACACTTAATGATTTGATTTAATCAGGACGTTATGTTTGACAAACAGACCGGGATGACAAACTGTTAAAGAAACTTGAAGAGGTTCCTTATTCTAGCATTCACCATATAATGAAAGAGGGGTAGCATTGATTCATACATTTTTAACCAGGTATCATTGTCTCACATTTGTCAACGTGGGCTCCAGTGTTTCATTGCCAAGAAGTTTAAAAAATGAAAAAAAATAAAGTGCATATGAAACTACTGTGTACATTTCCTTTTGATGTGTGTGGTCTTATGACAGAACCAAACAATACATTTATAACTTCTTTTAATATCACATTTGGTCACAAAATAGAAAAATTGATCTTCAAACTTTTTTAGGGAGAATTTTGCAGTTCAGCCAAACTGAAAATTAAAGGGATACTTCACCCATTTGCATGAAGCTGTGTATCTTTAGAAACATGGTAGTAGTGCTGAATGGTCGTGAATCCAACCCTCATTTTGCCCAGAGACGAGAAAAATATGTTTTTCTTTGCCTGGAAGTTTTCTTCATGTGATGCAATATGACGCTTTTTGCATCACATGAAGAAAACTTTCAAGCAAAGAAAAACACATTTTTCTCGTCTCAGGGCAAAATGAGGGCTGGATTCACGACCATTCAACACTACTACCATGTTTCTAATGATACACAGCTTCATGCAAATGGGTGAAGTATCCCTTTAACAAGAAGCTTGCAGCATGTTCAAGAAAAACTATATGGCTCTGATCCTGGCCCCATAATGCTCAGCATTTCCTGTTTGATAGAATAATGTAGACAATGGGTAAGAACTTATTCAACATTGTGACTTGGGTTTGAAGTGCACTCACTTGAGGCTTGACATTGTATGTAGTTCCGATAGCCTTTGTGGTGTGTGAAGATGACACTTTCTCAACATCTTCTACTTTGAGGTACTTCTCTTCAGTAGCAAATGATGCCTTTGATACCGTTCGTACACTTTGTAGCAATGACTTCATTTTGTGCCCTTGAACGCAGGGCTGTCACGATTCACTTTAACAGAGTGTTTGTACTCATGTGAATACTTTTAATGAAACCAAGCAGCGAGGTCTGAATATATGTGTGTGGCGTAAATCATGCGTTAAAACGAACAACTGATAAAGTGTGAATTTGACACGCAGCAAACATGGTTTGATAATACAACTGGACCTATGAGTTACAGTCATGGTTGAACTCCTGTCCCCTTCCATCCCCACCCCCTCCTAGAGCGAGCATGCACAAAGTGGGATGGTGCGCGCTCCCGCGGTCAAGTGTATGTTCAGCAGTCGATTAAAGAGTCCACACACACGGAGTGAAGATGGCGATGAGAGCAGCGTTGCGGTGCCTCTCCGCAAACTTTTCCCCCAGACTCCCTCAACTCTCGACAGCAGCGCAGGTCTCAGCGGCTCGGCTGTTGTGGGGAAGCGGCTCTCTGCGGACTCTTAGCACGAGCTCGGCCCTGTCCACAGGTAACAAACATAAAGAAACACCCTTAAAACGGGCTGCACAAAGTGACTGTACTGGGACTCGAACGACATGCGGGGTGCTCACACATTCCTGTCTGTCTAATGGGCGAAAGTCCTCACGCAGTTTGCGTCACTTTCCCACAGCTGAGAGCAGGAATGCAGCCACCAGAAGTTTGTTTTAACTTGAAAGTTGCTAAATGAGTTCAGAAACCGAGGAACAGAACATTATCAGGTACATGTTAGGTTTGCTTCACCAAGGCTTCTTCCATAGGATGATATTCAAAAAAAAAAGAGCACGAGCTCCCAATCCTGGTGTAATTGATGCCTGTACACAACACATTACCCGTGTTTCGTGCTCCAAGATGCAGAAGATTTAGCAAAAGCCACACAGTCTCCTGGCTATAAACCACAAACTGCCGTGCATTTTATTTGTTTATATCTTTCTTTTCAACTATTCTGTATGTACCCTCTAGTTATGGCTGTTACACTAGATTTCCTCACAGGTATTGTTTTTGAAATGTCAAATGTCACCAGCCTTTTACAGCAGAAATATTCAGCCCTCTGGACTGACACTGCTCTTTCCAGCCATGCAACATCATCTTGCACTGTTCACAATCTGGTTCAATCCTGTATTTTTCTGCATGGTCTGACAGCAACACTGGGCAATGCTGAGGCACTATGCTTATTCCCTCAGGGAGCTTTAAAAGAAGACAGCATGCCATCGAAAGGCTCTTACTCATGTTTTTTTTTTATTACAGATTTGATTGCACTTTTTCTCATTGTGTGACCATTATTTATTTATTTATTTATTTATTTTTTTGCAACTTTTTTTGTCAAACCACTGATAGTAATGATCTTTCACTACATCAGCATGACGCTCTATGTTTTAACGAATCAGGTTTAGGGTTGTGGCTTTACAACCTCGTAGTTAAGTTAATTTGTTTTTTAAAGATTCTTTCATTTTTAATTGGCAGGACATTGTGTTGCAAAAGCCTTCTCTTCAGCATTCTTTTCCACTCATTTACACGCATATTTATTTTGCCACCTTTGTGGCTGCTGTAATTGATAATTTCATGGTCATTAATCACAGATGAATCTGGTCTAATGAAACGTATGGCCTTTATTCTCTCCACAGCCCTCAAGTTCACAGACAAGCATGAGTGGGTGCAGGTTGAGGGAGGAATTGGCACAGTTGGTATCAGCAGTTATGCTCAGGTAGGTTGTTTCCTGTCTTCTTCACTTATCTTTGATTAACGACACACACAAAAAGTGATAAGTTAATGTGAGCAGTTCAGTACTGTACTTTGTCCTAAACAGCAGTAAAGGTAGAACAGCATGCTAATTTACAGTTTTATGACTATTGTTTGAGAAGATTGGTGACGGCCAAACTGCAGCTTATTGCAGAAAATCTCAAGGCAGACGCTTGCTTCCAGAGGACATTCAAAGCTTTGAATCATAGCTGAGGGTTTTACATTTGACAGTCTAACAAACAGTGATGGCACTTTTGCTACTGAAGTCAAAATGTTGATTATAATTTTTCAACTCTCTCACATACTGACTTGTCAAAAGGCTACAGAACTGTAGAGGTCAATGATTTGTTGCTTTTAGAAGACAGTAAATGGAAGAGCCATATAGAAATTGGTTAAAAACTGTTTGGCTTCTTTGTCGTATCTTGTGTCCTTGGCCATCGTGCCAATTCTTTTTGCAGTTATAATCAAATTGGCACTGCTTAATCTGAGGGCAGCTAATCACATCTCGGCTGGCTTTTCTTTAATGCGTACTGCATTGATTGAGGACTTTGCAAATGTGGCATTTCCTCAGAAATGCAGTTCTCAACAAGGCTTGAAGACAGAGAGCTTTATCTAATGTTATTGCCTATGTGTTGGTCCATTGTTGCCCTTTTTAAAATCACATTTGCAAAAAATAAGTTTTTATTAATGTTACATCCAGCAGCTATTTTTGTTTTACAGGGAATGGGATTTCTCCGATTTACCAAAGCACACTTGTATTCATCATGTAACTCCATGTTACATTTGATAAATTACAGTTATCTTGAAAAAAGAACGTTTCCTTCATTTTCATTTAATAAAACTCAAAATTTCATCTTCATCCCTTGGCATAACTATTCCAGTTTAATATGTAGAAACAAAGCAGACATAAATGATGTCAAAGAGATAATTGTTCAGGTAACGGTTGTGCGTCTGTTTTTCAAAGGTATCAGGCTGATTGTGAATCACAACTTATCATTTACACGTCGATAAAGATGATCTGTCAATTCTTATCCGTCAACAGATGTGAACTGATTCAGCATGTTATAAATAGATCATGTCACCCTTGGTGTGATAGAGATCTGTCATTGAGCGACATAGTTTCAGTTTCACTAGATGTCCTCTTCATTCATATGATCATAGTGACCTGTGGTGTGTTGTAAATTAGTAGCACATACATCATCATGCTGCAAGTATCCCCTTGAGCACTAAATGTGTATTTATCCACAGCTGAAAATAGTCCCTAGCTATAATACATTATTCCCTTTTGTATGGGTGATATTTGTTTGGATGTACAATGCCAAGCTGCTTTATTGATTACTACTTGAAAAAAAAAAAAAAGCATGTTCTACTTTCAAAGATAAACCTGGAATCTTTGAACCTTGAATTGTGATTTGCCAGGTCTAAAGGACAGAGAGGTTGAACCTTTAAGTAGTTGTGGACTGTGCGTGTGTGGGCTATCATGATTCTTTGAAGATCTGGCAACTTTGGTTTCTTCAGACAAACACACAACACATATGGATCTGTGTATATTGATTATTTCTAAAGAAGCTGCAGGGCTGTGAAAATTAAGGCAGTGTGCCATGAGAAATAACATGGAGCCAGAGAACAGAGAAGGGCAAGTCACTGTGATAGAATAATTTAATCAATTCCTGATTTTTTTTTTCTTGTCTTATTTAGGAAGCGTTAGGTGATGTGGTTTACTGTGGACTACCTGAAATTGGCCAAAGTCTTGAACAAATGGGTAAGAGCCTGAATGACACTACATGTGTGTAAGTAGTTTATGTCTGCAGTGTGATGAGAAGAATCTGCCATGAAATGTGTTTCAGAGGAGTTTGGGGCCTTGGAAAGTGTCAAGGCTGCCAGTGAGCTTTACTCACCGCTGACCGGAGAGGTGACTGAGATCAACACAGAGCTCGCAGAGAATCCTGGTCTCGTCAACAAATCCTGCTATGCAGATGGTAAGCTCCTCACAATCACTGCTGTTCTTTTCCAGGCCAAGGCTGATAACAAGTTTCCATGTTACATCTTCTTCATGACAGTGTCTTTTTTCAGCTTTTCATACTGTATATGATCCCTTCTATTTCAGGCTGGTTGATCAAGATGACGATTGAAAAGCCTGAAGAACTTGATGGACTCATGGATCAAGCTGCATATGATAAATTTCTTAAGTCGCTTGAAGAGTAATTTGACAATGATTTGAACTTCTCCCATCTGTACTGTTCTGCAATGTAATTTCAAACAAAGATATTAGGCAGAGTTGCTAACCTCGTGTGACTACTTTTCATATCTGTGCTATTTATTTTGATACTGGAATTTTGCTATCAAAATAATTTTAAATCTTAAATGTATACCATTTAAAGTTAGAATTTAGTTACACTACCAGCTAAAAGTGCTCCTAAACTCATGATCCTTTTATAGATATTGGGTATTTTTGTCAGCTACTTGCTCCATATTTAAATATGTGATGTGGTGGCAAAACTAGAAAATGATTGTGATGCCATATCAATTCATTTAATAAAATTTGCTTTTAAAAAGTATTTCGAATTGATGTGATTTCTTTCTTTAAAAAAAAAAAAAAAGAACACTTTGTACAACTTTGTCTCAAACATTTATTGGGTACTGATAGCCTAGCTGGGAGTGCAGGGTGCATGCACTCCCAGCGAGACAAAGTCCTTTGGAGCTAGGGTTCTTAAACTTTTTTTTTTTTGGAACTGTATTTTTATTAAACAGACACAATACAAAACAGAACAATCCTTGACAACATCATAGAATATATGACAGTGCAAAAAGCAAATAAATTAATAAATAAGAAAAATAAAACCCTGTTGGGTAGGGTTCTTAAACTTTTTTTAAAACCATAGACCCCTTTCAGGTGAGAAATGTTTCGAAGGACCCCCTCATTATTTTAACGTTAAAAAGCTATGGAGTCATTTTCAACAATAGAATTAAGATACATTTATACTTTCCAAGCCATTAATTTGATAAACTTTGAGAAAATGTTGGCTCCAAGATGTTTCTTTTTTTCATTGCGACACAAAAACTGGAGTTGGCTGAGGTATTGGGGAAAAATGGGTGATTTTATTGTTGGCAGAGGTCCCTGTTTGTATATATGCTCTTTCAATGATACAGCCCACTTTTACAATTTATTCCGTGGATCCCCAAGCTGTGGTTTGTGGACCCTTGGGGGTCCTGGGACCCCACTTTGAGAGTCACTGCTCTAAAGCAGGCGGCCTGTGTTTGAATCCAACCTGTGGCTCCTTTCCTGCATGTCAATTCCCAATGTTCTCCTTGGCTTGGGACTCTATCCACTGTCCTATCAATGAAATAAAGACATACAAAGCCAGTAAAAATGGTATTCTTGGCTTGAAACATGTAAGAAAGATTTGTGAGGGCATTTGTTTAAGATGATACCAATTCACAATCGCATAAAGGGTTCTGTACAAGTGTTGTAAGGGGTAAACTGTTCATATTATGTAGATGTACATGCGCTGACGGAGCATTATGCTTTCTTCTGCTCATTATTGTTCCACACACCTTGACCTTTGCCCTCAGGTGAAGATAGGCAGAGATTGCAGCAACATGTTTATTAATGATTAATGAAGCTGTGTTTTTAGAATCAGCAACTGGACAAAAATCTGCCCTCCCTGGCTGATAATGTATCCATAAGAGCTGTAAACTTGAAGTCCCAGTTATATACACGTCACTCAAAAAACTGCCTATTGTACCGAAACCTTGTTACACTTGACTTGTTCAAGTTGATATCTTGCTTCAAAATAATCAACCAAAGATCACCTTCTTGTTGCACTGGTGTCTGTCTGTCATATCTATCTATCTATCTATCTATCTATCTATCTATCTATCTTAAAAGTGATGATACAACTAACCACACAATGTGTGGTGTTTTAATTGTATTTGTATATTCACCAAGGTTGCTCAACAATCCTGTATGCTTTGTTTTCAGGTGAAGGGGCTGAAGCAGTTGAGTTGTCTTATGCTGCCGCTTCATGGTTGGATAGAAGAAATGAGCCACTACACACTACGCTGTGACAAGGTTGTTGAAGCCTGTTGAGATTCACACAGAGCTTAGACAATAATGGAGATATAACCCCAGTGTTTAAAATGCTGCTGTCTGTGTTTTCTGCTCTCTCTTATTTTACGAGTTACTAAGCCTCTCCACCTGAAGCTCACCTGTTGTGATAACTGAAACAAGGATGAAACAGCATTATGAAAGGGAGGAAGGCGATCGACAGGTCTGTTTTTTACTAGTTCAATCATTTATTTCTATTCATAAATTTCTAGTCAGAAGCTCTTTCTCCTCTCGTTCAGTGTGCAGCAGGCAGGTGAGAGTGAATAGCCATGGTGGCCTGAGGGTTCAGGAGCATTCCATTCCGGCAGGGGGCCATGGCTGCCTACTTCCCTGAAGAGAAAGCACGGACACATGGACACAAGGCCAGTCTGTCAATCAAAGATGTCCCGCCCCCTCTAAGAATAAAAATCTTCTTTTAGTATATTTTAGTTTGATCATCATGTGTCAGAGTGTTAACGTATAACATTTAAAGTACACATATTTTTATTTTACTAACTGTGTGAAAATGTATCTGAACTCTAAAATAGATTTAAAGACTCAAAAGAGGACACATACGTAAATCATTTTAAAGTGGAGCAGAAAACCTTCAAATTGTGCATAAAAATTTATCATAATTAGGAGAGACATTTCTGATGTCTATCTGATGACATCCGGACCCCCTACAGAGACATTTATTAAACAGACTAAACTTATTAGCTCAGTTTTGTGCATTTTAAAACATTATACAGGGTAATAAGCGGAGGATATTGTTTCAAAATCACCCACCTCTTGTTTAAAATTACATATTTCACCTATTGCTTTTTTTTCTAATGCAATTTGAATTGCATTTGATTTGTATGAAATTTGCTTTGTAAATATATACCACAGACTGAATGATGAGGACAAAATAAAAAGATAAAATACAAAAAAAGTTTTGTCTAACATGTAAAATAAGATCATTCTAACCTTAAGTAATGATAAGCAAATTAATTATGCCATTCTTATTTTAAAAAGACTGCAGACATTTACATGCTTTAAAGATGATTATTTTTTTCACAACATATAACCCTCTCAATTTTCATACAATCACTTAATACCTCAAATAATTATTTTTTTTAATGAAACATGCCAATTACGTCTAGGACCGTCTATTTCTTCTTCTCCTCCTCTAAAGGAGTCTGTTCGACCTCGATCATTGGCTGGAAGACACATATCCCAGAATGCACCGCCACTCAACTTCCTTTTTCCTTTCGGCCATTTTCCTCCCTCGTAGGTATGAGAAATTATCCTCCACTAATTTAACAACAATCTACTGTAATCCTTGGTATTTACTCGTATTTTGTGACGTTCATGTACAGTGTCAAATAGCGTGTTTCCTTACCTTTATAATAAGAGGATTATTGTTATTATTTATGTGTTTTTCAACCTCAGTAATACAATCAACATTGAAGTGGTGTCGGTGTGTGACTGTTAGCATTGACCATACAGCCAGTCTCTGTAGTTACAGCTTAATATAAAGTTGATTCAGTTAATTTTACGTAAACGCGTTATTGCAGAGATGTTTATAATAGTGTACACCGACCTTTAACATAAACAGGCTGCCTACACAGACGGCGTTAACCTCAGCAGCCTGTTAGCTTAGCATCTGGCACGTCGCTCGGTGGCGGATGATGATGTGCCGGCATGTCAGCCTGCTCATGTCCATGTGTCCGTGCTTTCTCTTCAGGGAAGTAGGCAGCCATGGCCCCCAGCCGGAATGGAATGCTCCTGAACCCTCACTTCCACAAAGACTGGCAGAAACGAGTGCGCACCTGGTTCAACCAGCCAGCCAGGAAGATCCGCAGGTGAGAGAAGTCTCCCTCCTGCTACTAACAGTGACGATGAAACTTTAAGCCCTTTAGAGACATGAATGATTTAGCATCAGCTAAAAAAGGGATCCACGTTCATAGAACTTTATTTCCTGCTAACAAATTGAATCGGATACAGCCTGTTAGCCTGTCAACAAACACCTCAATTTGATATTTGTATTGCAGCATTTGTTGGTTCGAAATGATTGACTATTGCAAGAACTAAGCACTACCGAGGTGTGTTATTAAAAGTTGGGTGGCTTAGTATTCAGTTTGCATTGACAAACATGAGTCATAGGTAATTGTCTGTTTCTAAGGACTAACCAGGTCTTGTGGCTGTTTTGAAGCGACCACTCTTTACTATCAATCAATCATTTAACTGTATTTATATAGCACTTTTTGTATGTGAGAAATGTAATACAAAGTGCTGAACAATCAAAGCAGTGCATTGTACTAGACATTGTGTGCATAGTTTGATACCTGAGTCAATGCATTTAAAGCTGCAGACCTTATTCAAAGATTTAGTATTGGATCAATATGTCGTGTGTCCCGGTATTGTTTGCGGCAAGCAGCCTTTTCCCACCATAGGTCCAGCAGCTAGAACATGGAGTTTTCAACATGACTGCGATGCAGTGGAAAATGTGATCAGGAATAAATAGACTTCACATAGACTGTAAAAGTTCTTTTATAACTAATGTTTGTAATATTGTTATTGATAGGCGAAAGGCCCGCCAGGCAAAGGCCCGTCTCATTGCACCTCGCCCTGTCGGTGGACCACTGAGGCCACAGGTCAGGTGTCCCACCATCAGGTACCACACCAAGGTCCGTGCTGGACGTGGTTTCACCCTGGAGGAGCTCAAGGTAATATTTTGTTGTCCCTTGTAAATGTTTTCCAAATGACTCCATTCACACTCCTTCCCCATAAGTTGGCAGTCTTTCAAATTTTATTAGCAAGTAAAGCCAGTTTAAGGAGGAAGAGTGATAGAAACTGATCTTTCTTGTGCATTTTTTTGGGAGCGATAATTTGTCTTCCAGCATGACAGGCCTGTAAACTTCATTTTTAGCAAGGTGAGCTCTATGTTAGAAATGCTCTTCAGCAGTGCATGCAAAGCAAAAAGTCAACTGTTTGGATGAATCATGCATCCCACCCAAAAGAAACCCGCTGGGTGTATAGCACCAAGTGCTGTTCAAAGTCTTGGATGTTCTTGGCACAGTGTACCTCGTCTCTCCTCCCATGTGCTCTCCTATTGTGGGAGTAAGGCTAAGTGACTGTTGATGTGCATCAACCGAGGGCGAGTCGACCTGTGTTGGATCAAACCCCATTGTTAACCTTTGTGCAGTTAAATTATTATTGGACAGTATACAGCTAGATGTTGAGCTGTGAGTAATTGGCGTGAAATCTGATCCGTGAAAAATAATAGTGCAAGATGTACCCATGCTCGTGGGTCATCACATCCAGCTAAATGAACACTAACTGTATTTTGTGGCAGCAGTCAGATGACGACAAATCTCCGGAATCTCTGTATTTACTTGATGAATACTGTGAACCCCTTTTCTGATGACTGCTTTTCATTAACGGCAATTCATAAACCAAACCCAATATGGCAAAGTAAAGGGTGTTGTATGCATTTCAAACTAATGTGCACTACCCTTTGTTGCAGGCCGCTGGCATCCACAAAAAGACAGCCCGCACCATCGGCATCTCAGTTGACTCTCGCAGACGTAACAGATCCACAGAATCTCTTCAGGCCAACGTGCAGCGCCTGAAGGAGTACCGATCCAAGCTCATTCTGTTCCCCAGGAAGGCCTCTGCCCCCAAGAAGGGAGACAGCACTGTGAGTTTCCTATTGTTGCTTAGAATGTGAAAGAAACAAACGTACCTCTAAATATTCGAAGCCAGTGACAGACTCTAGTAGTAGTTTAAAACTTGTTTTAAAACTCGTTTGCTCATTTATCTGAAGTGTTCAAACACTCGGTAGTGACGTGTGGTTAGATGGAGCGACGTGACGATGAATATTGAACGATTAGTTTTCGTTGTCTCCCTGTGATGTGAAAATGAAAGCAACAGCATTGATCTGTGCTGTAATTTATCTGGACCTACATTTGACCCTTCAGACTCCATTTAACTACCAGCATGTCCTCCCACACATCAATCAAAACACTAATAGGAATTTATGTGATGTAATGAAATTAAAAAGGACCAGGGTTTACCTGAAGCTCAAATGAAACCCTATCAAAGTATAATTTATTCAAACTGTGCACAATACTTATGAAATATCCACAATAATCTTTTCACTGTTTAATGAGAAGTTTGGCTGTTCATGCATGCACCTTCACTGAGGATGATTAGCTTTCCTTTCTAAAAAAAAAATTTGGACCTGTTACAGGCTGTATTCTGTTGAAGTAGCACTTTGATTTTTAAGTTGAAAAAATAATCTTGTTGCTGCAGTGATGTTTGATGATGGTGCTGATAATAAAACACATTGTCTTTTAGTGGATTGCTTGGATGAAAAGACTTGACTTTAATTAGCACAGTGTTTTTCTCAGGTTTGAACAAATCTTTCCTGGAAACATGAGTTTTTGATTTCCCTAGAGATTTAACCATTTTGATTGTTTTCAGGAGGAGGAGCTTAAGATGGCCACTCAGCTTGCTGGTCCAGTCATGCCCATCAAAAGTGTAAGTAGTGTCATTTTCATGAAGAGCAAACAACCCCATTACCTTCATGTTCTTATTCATGTTTTTGAATATACGACGGTATCGTTCATCTGACCACAGACGTTAAACCACAACACTCGATTTTAATTGAGGTGTCTGGGTATTTTTTCGGCCTTTTCATTAATTGTTAATCACATTTGCCAAAAAATAATCCTTTTTTTGTGCTAACGGTTAACATTGAACTTGTTGGATTTTGTTGTCAGCCATGAACATACTCGACACCATGTCAGTGATGTATATTCAGCCTTCTCAGCAGTCAAATGATGACAAATCTCCGGAATCTCTGTACTACTTTGATGAAACTTTGAACCCTTTTTCTGATGACTGCTTTTTTTAACCCTCCCCCCGACATGTTGATGCCTTGCACTTGTTCAGTTGACATAAAATTGCCTGTTTGGACAAAACAAAGTAATATGTGGAAGGGAGTCTTAAGTGTTCACAGTTTATCTTTTTTTTTTCCAGGCGCACAAGAAGGAGAAGGCCAGGGTTATCTCTGAGGATGAGAAGAACTTCAAGGCTTTCGCCAGCCTGCGTATGGCTCGTGCAAACGCTCGTCTTTTCGGCATCCGTGCCAAGAGAGCCAAAGAGGCTGCTGAGCAGGACGTGGAGAAGAAGAAGTGAAAAAAGACTAAACCGAACTTTGCAAAATAAAGTGTATAAAAAGAATAATGTGAGCGTCGTCATTGTGAACTTAAGAACTGTAACGTCCAGTCGTTCAGGGGACTTGGTCATTGCTTGGTATCAAAGTGAGTGTGACTGGTAAACTTTTGGGGAACACAAACACAATGGGAACAAAGGAATGTAAACTGAAAAGGACTTTGAATCAGTTTGTTTAATGGCAGAGCAGATAATTAATACCTCTGCTATATGAACCAAAGGTAAAAGCAATGTATGATGAACCATGAAACTGAAGCAGTTGAATGGTCTTCTGCATTGTTAAAACAATTGTAACACCTGTTCTGCAACTTCTGTGACATCACACAGTTCAATGACTTTGATAAGGATTATCCCCTCAGATCTGTAGCAAGAGTACATGTATCTGTACTTGTAGGCAGTAAGTGCAGTTGATGGTGTGAAACACATTAACTACTTTTTCACACTCGTTTGCTAGATGTTGACGCGAGCCTGAAATGCTTCATGCTGTGCTGCAAAACCTGACATTGAGCTCATGGTTGCGACAGTAGGTGGCATCAGAGTCTCAAAATGTCTTCCCATTCATTGACAATTGAAGGTGAGTGAGATGCAACTTCTTTTTTTTTTTTTTTTTTTATGTTAGGAGATGTAAGACATTTACGAAAAGCTCACGTCAGTATTTTGAAAGCCTGTTATTCGCCTGTAGTGAAAGTGTAATTGGAGTAGAATTGACCATTTTTGTCCCTAGATTATGTCAGGAACTGTCAGACGAAAGAAGCATATGACACGTAGATGCATATTAATTCAAAGAGATGCAGTTAGCATATTATTCAGACGTTCACCAAGAATGAAGTCTGAGCCAAATGAAACGTCTCACATCTGTGAAAGACCAGTGCAGTTTCCACTTTGGCTGAATACAGGTAGCTGTGGTGGAGGTCAATAAGAACCTCACAGGCAGGGAAAGGACATGATAGGAGTGGAGAATGGGAAAAAAAAAAAATCTCTTCCCACTGGGACAATTTTGTTCTCAGCTTCTGGCAGTGGGAAAAGTATTTTTTTTAAATTTACATACAGAAGGTTAAGAGCTGACAGATGTGAAGCAAAACCGACTGCTAATATGGATCATTGCTATGACAACTGAGACATTCCTAAACTATTTGCACATGATGAGTGTACGGTGTAGTTCAGATAAAAGTGAACTGAATAGCTAAATGACTAATAGGGAGGAAAGACAACCCTATAAAAAGTGACATAGCCTATTTAGATTGTATTAGTTATTACCTTCAGAAAATGTCCAGTACAAACAACAACATACACAGACTGCAGGAGCAAGATTAGGTGAGTCTAAAACGTCCTTGTCTGTGTCTCCTTAGGTGTCTGACTGTGTTCCAGACATCTGCATGCAGATAAATTATTCAGATAATGGAGATGAGTGGACCATCAAGTCATTTTAGACCAAGGGTGATTGACACTGCTTAAATAGGTACTGCAAAAGATGGTGGTATATTTCCTAAAGTTAGGGCACTTCACAAAAAAACTACTTTAGCTCATTCAAATGTACCAGAATACAAGGATGAAGAGAATTTTCCTTGATGTGTCTCATATATCACTATTGTTTAAAACCATATAAAACGCCTCAAAGGTGTTGATGACCAGAAATGTAAATTTTGTTTGAACTATGGGAAACTTTTCATGCAATCACTACCAGATAAACCATAAATCAACATCACTTGATGCAAATAGCTTAATTTTTGTTTTTGTTTAGATAAGCAGTCACATGAGGAAAAAAGAGGATTATGTTAATAAGGTCAATTTATATGATCCCAGACTGACCCAGAGCTGAGACGGTTAGTCCATTCATTGATCGGTATATGTGACAACAATTCAGTCTGTCACTTAAGTCTGAAATCATTCAGAAGTAGCAGACATATCTAATTTTAGTGTCTCTATGGTTAAGGATCTGCTTCCTTGTCCCACTTGGTTCATCACTGGGAATGTTATATTTTGGGATTCTAAATGAGGCACCATTTGTGGAGCAAGATTGTTCAGATCAATTCATTAATTGGATTGTGGAAACATGCGATCACAGGTTTTTAGAAAAGCTTTGTTTTTACAGCAATATTTACTGAAATGTGAAGATAAAGTTGTAAATGTATCATTTGAAATGTGTTCTAAATGATAAAAGACCTACCAATAACAACACAGTGATGTCAATGTTTTATGAAGCTTTCACTTTAAAGCTCACATGAGGAGATTTTGGCTGTTTGTGAAACAGCCTCTTCATGAGATAAATCAGCAAAGTGACTGACTTGTTCCATGTTATTTTCAATTCCTGAAACTGCTACTGAGGGTGGATAGGTGTCAGGGGACATGATGAACAGTATGCTGCAGAAATTGACTTGAAAAAGTTTTCCCATGGTAAAGTTTTTTGTGATACAAAGTGATACATTTCACCATCAAGAAGAAAGAACAGTAGAGAACAGAATAATGACTTTTCTATGTAAAAAAAAAAAAAGTGGACAGAAAACAAGAGTTCCTAACTGGAGCTTTAATGCTACACTCAGATTAATCAAACATCTTAATATTACTACTTTGGAATTCTCAGTAAGTTTTGAGTTACCACCTTTAATTGGCACCATCCCTGTAAACACCCCTGCTGGTTTGGTTACAGCTTGTCATCACGAATATTGCCTCGACTATTCTCTTCACTTTCAGGTGCCAATTTCTGTGCAACATCTTGTTTTTTGGTGTTGCTCATTTGATCTAACACTGAAAATCCATATCTCTACAGGGACTATTACTTCTATCCAAATGAAATGAAGTACTTCCCTAGTGCTGTCTGCTTTTATCTTACCCCCTTCCCCTTCTTCATTGTGATGCACTGTGTATCATGTTTACAGCATAAAAAGGAACTGATGTGCTTGACAGCAGGTCAGTGAGGCAAACATAATGATGACTAAGGACACTCAAATAGATAACATTCCCGCTCTAGAAGCCTCAAAGCAGAGCTGAAACACAATCAAACTGATTGATTACCATTAGACTAAAGAATCAATGGTGTGCATAAAAACATCTACCTACACTCAAAATGACTTCTTCTCCAGGGAGCTAGCGGTGGATGATGTGACACAAACAGGAGTTAGTTAGACAGAAAATGTGAGTGCATTAGGCCATGCTAAGAGACCATGCTATGAGTAATGCACGCAATTTGGTCAGAATCACCAAGCCGAGCGCTAAATAGAAGTGAAGGAGGATAGCGTAGATCAACCATGTGTAAATTCGGAGAACATCCTGTGAGGTGTTGAGACACAGCAGCAGCAACAGATGGCCGCTGTTCTGAGCTGTGGTGTGACAGGGCTCAGGTGTGAGGCCCAAAGTAGAGCGACTCTCTGTACTCGTGGAAGAAAAGGCACTCGGAGTGAGAACTGCAGAAAATAAAAAGAAAAACTGATTGGAGGTGATGTCAGAAAACAGCCAGATCCAGTGTTTCAAACAGTATGCACTCAGAGGCGTGGGTTGGAAAATTTCACCAAAAAAAGGTAAAATTGCTTATCTTAACCAAGGAGATTATAAAAAGCTGGTAGTTGCTGCAATCAATTGACCTGCCTTTTTTTTTCTCCTTCTTACGTTGTAAATCTAGCTGAAAGCTTCTGAGGCTCTCAAAGAATCAGCCTTGTCCTCTTTAAATCGAAGACAAGTTGTAATGCTGCAAAGCTTTAATGGAAAAGAATGTCTTTCTATTTGAAGGACACTTTTGAGTCCTGATATTTCAAAGTATTCAGGAACAAAATCTTACAAAAGTGCTCTTCAACTTACAGCCAAGCCAACACAATGCTTTTAAACAGTTAAACCAAGGCTTTTATTTTCTAATTTTAAGTGTAGGTCTGATGAATCCAAATTTTCCAAAGTGATTCTGTTTGTCCTGTTAGCAGCTTTTTTTCTTACATAGCCTTTGCTCTGTTTTGCAGAATTCTGCAGGAGCCTCAGTGCAATCTAAAAATCTATAAATGTTATGCAATGTCTGGAAATACATTCATGAAAATAATACATTAGTGGGCGGACTGTGAAAAGATTCCAGCATAAATGTGTTTAAACAATACCTTGCATAACATACATTGCTGTCAATTGAAAATCTACACAATGAATCAGGTCATGATCTTTTTTATGTAACATTTGGCTACAGTGTATGTTCACATAGAGTAAATAGCTATGTGTGTGTGCGAGGTGTGTGTGCTTTTAATAACAGGAAAAGAGCAAAGAGTCATAGGTCCTCAGCTGTCTAGAGCTCCCACATGGAGCTTTGGTATGGATGGGCTGCTACGGGAAAATCCATCCTTTTATGTCCCTCATATGTCCTTTCCTCATGTGCTTCCTATGCATTTCTTTATGAGATGGGACTAAGCCAGCCACAACCCCTTGACACACAGATAAATTGTCTTCTTTTCTAAGTGCAAATTAGCTAACAGAGATGGTTATCGTCCTTGCTTCAAGTTCCCCTTTTATCTTCACATGTGCTTTGGTGTCCATGCATCTCATTTTAGATTATAAAGTCATTGTTCAACAAAAGGTCCAGTTAATGCAGGAAAATGGTTCCTACTATGATCAGAGATTACGTAATGTTTTCCAATTGCTGCTGGTGTAGCAGCAGGAACATCTGTCTATGAAGCAAAACATGTTTGTCCACAGTATGCAAAGCTTGGTTATACAGTACCATCAATGTGTAAACATTATGTTAAACTAACAGTATGACACAGTGCATTGTCATAATGTTAAGGTCATGGCACATTTTCTGTATCTGCCAACACCTTTAAAATAAGATATCAGTATCATACTAAATTAAAAGAAATAATCCAGTATCACTACAGTTCGCAGATTTGATAGAGCAATTGGAATTTATGAAAGTGTACCATGAAAACAAATTTCACATATTTTACATGTAATTTAGCTTACAGTATTTTTTTATTTCATGCCCAGTGACTGTAAAACATTGTGATAGGAATCATGGGCTATTTTATTTTTACATTTGACAAGGGTTATATTGTTATGAATTCAACAACAATAGAGACTTGAATGTCTGTTCACGTGAGTGAAATGTGTACCGGCATCGTAAATGAGCTACAAAGAGTTTCATGAAATTTTACTGATTGTCGGTCAAATCAGATGTCTGAATAAAATCAGTCGGTAAGCTACAGTGAATCAAAAGCAATTTACTGTGGCTACAGAGGATGATTAACTATCTCTATAAAATTACATTAAGTTTAAAGTGTGAAAGTCTACAATAAGTTTAGATGTATTTGACTATGGTCGTGTCGGTTTTTTTTTTTTTTTTTTACAAGGTTGTCATACCTTTAGACTTCTCTTGATTTCCAAACAAAATGTATTTTTCCAGATGTTTTCAGTCTAAGTTCTTTTGTAACGCATTCTTTACGTGTCTTGTGGTTTGCATTTGAGGCTCGGTTCTTAAATCGAACTCGCAATAATCTTGTCCCAGTTAAAACCTCCCCTCCATCCTTACATCAGCAGCTGGACTCTCTCCACTCCCAATCTCGACAAGCCTACTCCCTCCTCAGCAGCCTAACCAATGAGTTTCAGTGGTGGAAAAAAAGATCATCAAGCAGTGTGTTAATATGGGAGCGGATTAAACAAGTGTTTGAGAGTAAGGAACAACGAAAGGTAGGGAAGTGAGTTTATGTTTCTTATAGCCTACTTGACCGTCAGCAGACTTGATGTTTTGTTGTTTTTGATGAGGACTCGACGCAGACTGTCAATGAGAAACGATGTTTTGAAAGTAGCTTTATTTTTCTTTGTATGACAAAGCTTTGTGATTTGCAAGAAAACAAAAAACGCCGACTTTACTTGTCCCAAATTTCTAGCAGAGTTGTTTTATTGTTGCAAATTATTATCGGACCGTTCAGCTTTTCCCGTATCGCCTTCTCGAAGTAGTTGGATGAAATCGGCAGCATCTCGTTCTTTCGCGGACGTGTTGCATTACCAAGAGGTTTTTAAAACAGTTCAACTTTCGCTTGGTGCGTTTATCATGCCCCCTGAGTGTGAATGTATTTAGAGCAACGAGCTAGTTACATGTTAGATTGATGCTTTTGGGTCACATCTGGTCTCGAGACCCACAGCTGGTGAACAAACCGCGGGCGCTGTCCGTGGTGCTGTGAGCCAAACACACACACACACACACACACACACACACACACACACACACACACACACACACACACACACACACACACACACACACACACACACACACACACACACTACGCTCTTGTTCGTTTGTCTCCTAAGAATGCGACACTGGGGGGAGGAGGGGGGGACCGCTTTTCTTAAGGGCACTTCATCTTTTTTCTCAGTTATGTTATAGTTTTCTCTCAGTTATGTCAGTGGGATTCCTGACTTTATCAGCCACTTTTGTTTGTCAACCCACTGTTTAGAAGAGAGAAAATAGCGTGTTGTCCCTAACTTGTTTTCTACCTTATGTTTAGGACTAGAAACAGGGTTTTAATAGCAAATGTTTGGAAAATGAAAGTCAAGTCTATGTTTTTGTACCTGTGGACTGTGTTGTAATGCGGAGGAACCCATGGTTGTCTCTCATATGGGAGTCAAGAGCATTCAGAAAGGAGAAGCACTGTCTTTATTAAATTGTTTCAGTGGTTTGATTGAGACTTCTAAAGTCCCAGCTTCTCGTGCTGTCTCTCATCGTCACGGAGGTGAGAGGATCCTCTTCACATGGGGATATCTCAGACAGGCAGTGATAGCAGAGTTTTTCTTGCTTCCTTGGAACTTAACAGAAGTCTGTCTTCTTTTTTTTGTGTGTGTCATCAAGTCAAAAGAGCTTGTCTCCGAGGAGCGTGTCTTGTCTTTACTGAGCTACCCACCACTATATTTACCCATCCCCTCGGAGCAACGACCAACATCCTCACATCACTCACACCGCTCCACTGGTTCGCAGTTCCTTTTGCCCTGAGCCAAGATGAATGACGTTCAGGAGGCCACCTCCCCTGCGACCAGCCTCAGTGGCCCGGCTACCTGCGTCTCCAAAGTGGAGCTGCGGGTGTCTTGCAAAGCTCTGCTGGACCGAGACACGCTGAACAAGTCAGACCCCTGTGTCATACTCATGGTACAGACCAACGGGCAGTGGACAGAGGTGAGCCCCCTGTTCTTTTCTCTTTTTTTGCAATCTGACAAATGCTACTTGGACTTTATGGGACAAATTCAATAGGCGACATAATTAGGCTTGGAAAAATGTATCCACCATCTTTTATTTATCTCCCTATCAAAAGAATTGTTGGCTACTCTGAATCAAACGTATGCAGAATTTCAAATTACTCAAATTACGGCATGTTTAGATGATCTGTGCACTTGTTCTCTTAATAGTTAGGGGAATGCACACTTTGCCAATACTCCCCCCATAATCTGTTATGAGAAATCTGGAAACAGTCATATTTTATGATGAAGCAGTGTTTATGTGGGAACTACTATACACTGGTCCCCGACCAGATAAATCTGTTATTAGTTTGGGGAACTTTCAGCAGTTCTTTCATGCATTTGGAAGAGGCAGAGGAGCACATAACAGCTGTCTGACAGATTGTCTCTTCTGTAGGATGCAGATTATTGGACAAAACTCTGTTTATACTGTATGAAGATGTTAGTGTTTACTTTCTTGGATGAGTCCGAAGCTGATTTGAGGCCAGGCAGCAGGTCTCTTACTTCCCCATTAATCGAGCTGGTTTTATATGAAGGTGTGCCAAGATGTCCCAGTGTTAAAATGTGGCAGATAATATGTAATTATATAGATTTATTGTCTAACAACCCCTCATCCAACAAAAACCTCCAATTTTATTGAAATTGGTGGTGATTCAGCTTGATTCTGATTTTTAAAGAAGATAACAGTAATGTTAGGGCTGTGTGAATGTGGAGTAAGGATACGATATTTTGTGGCAAGTGATGATAAAAGTGCTCAGCTGATAGTTTGGCGCACACAGCGGTTATGGATTTTTCTTGGTTGTAAGTAGGTTGTTACATGAGAGGATTGACCTGAGTACCATATAGCGTATATGTGTGGCTATTTTAAGCTCTGGTTACTAAAGCCAATACATATAATGATGTCAGGTCTGTCTGTGTGTCTGTGTGTGTGTGTGTCTGTCTGTCTGTGTGTGTGTCTGTCTGTGTGTCTGTCTGTGTGTCTGTGTGTCTGTCTGTCTGTCTGTCTGTCTGTCTGTCTGTCTGTCTGTCTGTCTGTCTGTCTGTCTGTCTGTCTGTCTGTCTGTCTGTCTGTCTGTCTGTCTGTCTGTCTGTCCATAGTCCAGTTATACAATACACAACCAGTCTTTCCTACAGTACTATATTGTTAACAACAGGCACCATCTGCCTTAACTGTGGATAAAAAATAAAATAAAAATATTGAAATTCTCCTGCATCTCTGTGAGATCCAACAGACTTTTCACCGTTTCATCTCACAGAGGCTGTATTTGACATAAAGCTATCGGCTGAGGACAATCAGAATTTTATGTGTTAGTTAGTGTTTAGTGTTGTAACAGCCGTCTGTAGCTGCAAACTCAGGCAAACATACTTTTTAGAGACCCCTGTTAATTATCAGGACTATTAAACACTGGTAACACAAAATGAAATCACAAAAGAATACAACAGCCCAAAAAAATCAAATAACCTTGTATTGTAACAAAGGCTAGAGCTGAATAGTAATTTACATGTATAGACTTTTAACTTTCAACTGTTATCAATAATACAGACAGAAAATATTCTGTTACGTGAATAATTTTCAGATGGCAAAAAAAATAAATAAAAAATTGTCATTGGGGGGCAATTTAAAAAAAAAGGACTTTTATCCTCTGATTCTGACTGAAACGATTAAAACATACTGTCTAGAGCTCCACTAAACCAGTTGTCAAACAGCATTGTTTATGTGTGGACTGTAGAGAGTCAATCTATTTGGTAGGTCACACACACACTGTCTTGAAAAAAATTTCAAACTTCAAATTGAGTTGTTTTCAATCATCAACTTTCAATTAGTTTTTTCTTATTTTTGTATGGATAGTTATGTATACTCTAATTTCTAACCTAAGCATTTCTTTATATTAAGCTAGAATTCTAGAGGCTTTAAGAAATGAGTTTCAGGACTTTAAAACGCCTATTATTACTAGCTGTTGATTAAATCAGAGTTTGACTTTCTTCCACTTCTACCTCTGTATCTCTCTGTGAATTCACAGTACTGACAGTGCACACCGCTTTACAATCCTCCGCTGTCAAATCCCTCAGCACCGCTGCTTGTGCAAATTGTTTACTTACGTCAACAACTGAGTAAGAGACTGAGCCCACTCACATCTTTCTCTGCTCTGATCTCAAACTGTAAGCCCCCTTGACTTACTGCTGTTTGTTGAAGTACTTTGTCTTTATAGCCTTAATTCACCACCTGATTTCTTCAAGCACATTATAAAGAATTATGCAAAGAAGGTGGGGATAAAAATGTACTTTTTCTTCAGTCAACTGGACTAATGAGTTTATTCAAATCTATTACTTGATATCTAACCCGAACTATCGAAGCTTACTATGACAGATACAGCTATACATACCTGTCAGTACTGATCAGAGAAAGCTTTAATTTTCCATGTCAGGAAACTCTGTAGTTCCTGGCCCCACACCAGCAACAGACAGGCATTTCAGGCTTCAGCACAACCTATCCTCCATAGCTCTGATAAGCTTTCAACAACAAACAGACTCATCAGACTCATCCCAAATCTGTCCATCCAGATGGCACAAATAGAGAAGGAGAAGGCAGGCAAAGATAATAATGAGAGATGGGAATGATTGGAGATAAGGGAGGGATTTCTGCCATCAATATTTCTAAGCCAGTATTTAGAAATATTCTGGTTGTACGTCTAGAACCATGACAAGGACAATGTACTGTTTATGTTTTAGTTCAAGCGTTTTGAGATGTGAATTGTTTCCGAATTTACTAAATAACAAATTGAATTGCATATTGATAAAAAGGCAAAAAAAAAGTAATGTAATGGTTCAACACTTTCAACCCTGTTGTGCTGAATGCTTAAAAGCGAAATTGAAAACAACAGGAGCAGGACAGCAGTCCAATTAAAATGTTTATTCATGCATGAATGTTTTGGGCAGCAGTCCATCCTCAGCAAACATACAGGCAACAGAGTGAAGCAAGGATACAAAAAAATGCAGAATTACAACAAACAAGGAAAGGGCTCAACAGATGAGGTTACCAAGAAAAAAAAACTTGAGTAACTGTTCGGAAAAGATAATGAGGACGAATGCATACAGGTAGCGAGGTTTGTTGGCTCATTTCTGGTAAACTTGTCCCATTAGATGTAACGTCCTCTGCAGATCAATAGAGTCTGAGACATCACTTTAATCCTGTGATGAAACATCTCTTTTCTAACAGGAGTGCTCTCTTTCTGGATGATGAAAGATGCCCCTGCTCAAAGGGAACAAGGGGTCACTGAATGGTTTGATGAAATATTGTTAATTGTTTTTTTGTTTTTTATAGCTGCTTGTCACAGTTACCGATGGCAGGTTTTGAAGCAGCCTGTTGAATCATGAGCGTTCACAAACCAATTGGGGGATCATTTTCAGAAAAATTAAGTTTAACCTTTCATAAGAGTTCAGAAACTTTTATGCCGATGCCAAGAAACACAGGCTGTACATGTGGCCCATGGTGAATCAAGTAAAGGTCAGGCTTAAGTAGTATAAGGCAGGATGTCATGAACATAATGTGAAATGTAATAGTTGCTTAATGATGGAAATACTGATGTCCATGTTTTTACAAAATGAGCTTTAAGAGATTCAGACACAGCTTGAAATGTTGGTTGATATCAATTGTAAAATGCCTTTGATCATTTTTGATCATCAAGGGGTTTTGCTGGACTAACACAAGGGGGGGGGGGGGGGGGGGGGGTGGCTATAGGCGAACAAAGACAATGTTTCCTTTGTTTAAGCTTTTCCATTATTGCCTTCCTATCCAATATCCCCCTGAAGCTGAATAAACTGAAAGCTATCCCACTCAGAATCAGATAAATGTCATCGATAGTGGCCTCAATAAATCTTTACATCAGCACATGGGACAAAATGCATTCACTCAATAAAATGTTTCTATAGGGTTTCTTTCTTTTTTCATTCTTTCTTTCAGTTGTATTTATTTTTTCTCGACTTTGGACTGTGACTAAAAAACTGTATCCGAGGCTATGTGTCTATGTTTAGGATAAACGTGTAACAAACGAATGAAAGCTCTATACTCACTCTTAAATTTATTGCCAACAGATCATCTGCAGATTGTGCTTTCTGATGAGTCTATTCTGCTGGTTTTCATAGATTGAGGTTTAAGTCTTGTAACAAATTGGACAGTAAAGACATTCATGTCCATTGATCTGTTTGGGAGCTAAATCCTATATTATGAGTTATTGGGGCCTCCAAGAACTTCTAACTGTCAGCCAAATATAAGCATGGACAATTACATGTCCAGGCATGCGAAAAATCATGCTCTTGTCTGAATTTAATAATATTTCCCCTTCTCCTTAAAATAAGAAAAATCTGTTAAACATTTCTATCCTACTTCTGAGTGATCTTGCTGCACAATGATACTGGATACAGTCTGCAGAAGTGCTATTGCTCTGTCCAAGAGAGTTTGACTACCCATAAGGTGTGCTACTGCTTTAATCAGGCTTTTAGTATATTGAAAATACTACATTTAAATATATTACTTGGAAGTGTGTGAAATATTAAAATCTTATTAATTTTCTCCTCTCTCAGCTTGACAGGACAGAAGTGATCAAGAGCAACTTGCACCCAGTCTTTGCTAAGGTTTTCTCATTGGACTACTACTTTGAGGAGGTCCAGAAGCTGCGATTTGAGGTCTATGACATCCACGGCACCCACAGCATCGGGACCCGTGATGATGACTTTCTGGGTGGGGTGGAGTGCACTCTGGGCCAGGTACGTAGATGAAATGTGTGTATATGCTTTACCACTTTCAAGGGTCATTCAGGCTGTTGCTCAGAATAAACCAGATCTGTGACCATGTCTAACCATCTACTTCTAATTATGCATACATAAATACATCTACGTTTGCTTTTCCTATGCAATAGTATGCGCCAACATGTCTGTGCAAACTGGGTGCAGTAAGGCAAGGTGCAATCACAACATCACTTTAAAGTTACAGGTTTGAGGGCAAATGTCCAATTTACATCAGTACCTCATAATCATGTGCAATACTCCAGCACTTTTTTACTTAAATAATTTTACACTTTACATCCAGTGGCAGACACTTTATGCACTCTAAGCACTTCAACTCTGAAGGAAGTAAACAGACCTGTGCATTTAAATAAATAAAATACAGATAGATAGATAGATAGATAGATAGCTAGCTAGCTAGCTAGCTAGCTAGATAGATAGATAGATAGATAGATAGATAGATAGATAGATAGATAGATAGATAGATAGATAGATAGATAGATAGATAGATAGATAACAGCTCTCACCTCCTGCGCAATGTATGACAATTCATTAAAAAAAGGAGGAAAGAAAAGAGGGGTCATGTTTAATGCTGTGGTTTTCTGATCAGCCAAATGTTGTTTTTGTTATATTTAGATTTATCTTCGATAACACGAAAATGTGTTCATTTGCTTCTCTTCTCTTCACGCACAAAATGCCCAAAAATCGAACGTGCAATCTTTTGGAGTGAACAGGCAATTTAGTTCTCTTTAATCAGGATCTTAGTAAATCAGGCCCTTGGTATTTACGTTCTAACACCAATATGTACTTTTTTCTTTTGAAGATTGTTGCCCAAAAGAAGATGATGAAGCCATTGTTGCTGAAGTATGGAAAATATGCAGGCAAATCCACCATCACGGTAGGCTTCTTACAGCATGCTCATTACCTTACTGCTCTGGAAGATGGATTTGTCTGAATTGCTGCATGTAAGAGAAATGGATGGTAGCGACTAATGGGCAGCAAAGCCAAGAGAAGTAATGAATGGAAAATTGCTGGTATTAGCAGAAAGAGATCTGTCTACATCTGTGCATCTGCGGAAGCATCATTACAAGCTTTTATTTTGTCTATCTTAAATTCCTTATCTGTTCATCTGTTCTGTTGTCTATCTGTTATACAGTATATAATGTTTGTTGTCTTTACAGTTGTTAAAAGTACACTTTCTCAATGAAGAAAATCCATCCAAATGATGCATGCATTTGAAAGTGCATAACATGAGATTGATGAAAAAATAAATCATATTGGCCTATTAACCATTATCTTATAGCTAATTAGGGATTGGTGGATCCATATAAACACAACACAATCAGATCAGGTCAGTGTTCCACTTAACCATACACAGCACATACAGGTTGTGGACTGGTACACTACAATACAACCCTCCACAAGTGGGAGGAAGCTTTTCACCTTCATCTCTGCATACAGTACTGACCTGGCCTGAGATCCGAAAACCTGAATCTTTGTGCTGAGAGGAAAAGTTAGAAAAAACTCATCCATTAAAAATCATCATCATTTCATCTCTTGCCAGAATTGGAGTTTTTTCCAACCACAGCCCACAGCAAAGACCTTTTATAAGGTCTGGAGGATAAAAGTGAGAATTTACTCAAGGGGATTTTTGACCATCTCTTTCAGCAAATATTGAGAATTCGGAGCTTCATGATGTTAAACCCTCATCCAAGCATCTAGCTGCTACCCACACATGCTGTCTTTGTTTGTTTTCTGCATTTATAATATCTTTTTGATTCTTCTCTGCTTGTTGCACCCATATAGAGAGTTTAGATATTTATCAGTTCATTTATCAGAGTTAGTATGGCTGCAGGGTGGATTATTGCTTCCATGTATAGGTATCATCATTACCAGGAACAAGGTCTGTCTGTTGGGTCTTTGCTTTTGTTATTTATAACAATGTAAAGTAGGTACAGCAGCCATAAACACAGGAGAAGAACCACCAACTAGGCGAAGTTAAATGTGAGTTAAATGTCTCTGTGAAGAGTTGATTACTTAGTTCTCAGCTCAAAGTGTATCCTGATTGTCTCATTTTCCACCTTGGTAGCAAAGTTTAAAGGTAGCTATGTGGGGTTTTCAGGTTAAGTAAAACAAAAGGCAACTGTTAATGAAAAATATGTAAATATATTATGAAATTAAAACATCAGAGGTTCAGCACACAGTTCTGTGCAAAAGATGTTGTTATCTCAATGGGACTACCTTGGTTGAATAATTATTTGATAAAAAAAAAAGTGATTGAAATAGAACAGCATACAGAGGCCAAGGAGAAATACTCAGACACCGTTATGCCCAGACCTTTTAATGAAGACTTTTTTTTCTCACTTTATACCTGTCAGAGAACGCTGTCTGGCAAAATGTACACGTTTGCTGCTTTGTCAATCATTACTCTCAAGTCTAGGCTGTGCAAGCTCTCAGCTCAAAGTTTGATGTACGTTTCTGTCAGTTTAAAATGGAGAGAAAGCGAACCTCTGTGTTATGTCAGGCAGCCCTGTTTAAGCAGCAGAATGTGTGCTGATTCTTAAAAATGGCACATCTGAAATTTCTTTTTTGTAAACACATAAGACAAAAAGATTGCAGTTCATACATATAAAAAGTTAAATGTTCATATTATTAAATTAATACATTGGGTGCTTAGAAGCAAAAAAGGATTTATACTGGGACCAATTTTAATGGTAACAATTCTGTGTTAAGTAAAAAGCACTTCACTTTGTTATCTGCTCACCACACACTGCTATTAATTAATTAATAGAAATGGTGTATACAAACTTACAATGAAACTTGTGTGACTGTCACAATGGCAGCCATCATAATGTCTATCCTCTTAATAATATTGAAATTTAAGTACAAGTACAGATGAATTGTGAGTTTCTCTAAATACCACACAATTTATATTTTTCAAAACTGCCATGAAATATCATATTTACAAAACATTGACATTTTAAGTCTTGTATAATTTCAGGTCCATGCTGAGGAAATCTCTGGCAACAACGGATATCTGGAGCTCTCCTTCTGTGCCAAGAAGCTCGATGATAAGGTGAGGAAACAACATGGTTCTGATAGAAATAGCAACTGTGAGCATGATTTGTCATAACATGTATTTTAATAGCACTAGACAGGGATAGTAGTAAAAGTAATATCATCGTTATGGTACTGAAGTTCAAGCTCAAAATAACCCCACAATGCATCATGTGCCTTGAAGTAAAGATTATATTTCAGTCATACACAAGTGATGACTTATTTTATGTTGGAGCAAGAGCAAAGAAATTAAATGCTTAAATCAAAACTCGATGTTGATAACATGTTTTCAAGTGCGAAAGTACATTGATGATTTGTGAGTATACTAGTGTCACATGTACATAATGGTGAATAATATCTCACATTATAGGTGTTTTCAATGGTTGATTTCATGCGATCTCTTTAAGGCTGGATATCACTGACCTTAGCTGCTCCTGCTCTCACACTGTCAGAGTTTGCTGAAGGCACATTTCAATCAAAAAGACAGCGGGAGCTCTCATCCAATCACAGCTCTGATGATCTGAACTCACCCGTGTTCTTAGCAGCAAGCCTTAGGATTCAATAGTCACAGGTTGACCTTGATCCCCGGTGGTGTTCAATTTGAATTTTCTACATCACTTATTTTTATTTTGGCAGTTCGCACCTTCACCTGCTCAGTTGGAAATTGAACCTGATTCTTACACAAAAGCCACGGGGGGAAAAACAGCTTGCTTTAATGTGCGTCATGGCCCCTGCATAATTCCAGTCTGCAGTAGAACTAGAGTTATACAGAAATCCTGGTGAATCCCCTTTGCTGCTTTTTTCCCCTCCACATTCAAATACATCACAGTTAAAGTTTTGACGGTTTAAATGTGGGCACACAACTGTGAAGCAACAGTGTTTAATTGTGGTGAACTGGGACACATGAGTGGACTTTTTTTCACTAATCATTACAAAAGCTGATTTTGGGTGAGATGGATAGAGTTGGAGCGATGTGTGAAGCCTACATATCCATTCAAAGAACGGGAGCACCTCAGGAAGGCAAGGAAGCTCAATTCAACTATAAAGGAAGAAAGTGCAACATTTTACACATAAATATAGCCCAAATCAAGTGTATCCTATGTAAATGTCTCTCTTAGTCATGCCTGCCTACAATGAGTGAGCAGCATGAGTCCCACCAGTTGTATGGTTTGGGGAGTTGTGTTTACATTATGTTTACATGGAGGGGACGGCCTCATGTATAAAGCTGTTTTAGTCAAGGACTCGAGAAAAGAAGAATAACATAGTATACTCACTGCTTAATTTGTTGTCACGTAAGTGTGTTTTAGATCATGGCCATTCCTTGTCAATTTATGTGCAATATGAGGCTATGAGTTAACCAAAGTGTGCCTAGTATTAGCCTACTAACACAACAATGCAGACCACAGGTAATTGCAGCTCAATCAAAGGAAAAATATTTCGCTACATGCGCTTAATGGTGCCTAATTATGGTGCGTTCGAATTCACAACTCGTTCGTGCAGAGGGGTCGAAAGTGTGCCACTGGAGGAAAGCGGAGCTGTTGCCAAAAAACAGTTTGTTTGTTTTGGTTTAATGCTGGTGCTCCAGGGCGACATCGACTGAAAGCATTTCACATTCTTCCTTCAAATAGCTAAGTAGTGTGAAAAAGTATTTTACATCAACCAAAGTTACGACTGTCAGGAGGTGAGACGCAGTACCCCTTTTAGCTTCTGTCTTACTTTAAACTGGTTTCATATAATTATTTAACTTCCTCTAATAATTACATTCTGCAGTCATGTGTATCACTCACTCATACATTTTCCTCACAATGCTAATTAGCTGCTATGGATCTCTTGGGTGCAACCGTTTATCTGACACACACAAACGTGCGCACATGCACACACACAAACACACACACACACACACACACACACACACACACACAGCAAGGATGAGTAAAAAAACAAACTCTATGTAATTAGCTTCCTGTCTGCTGTATTACCTCTCAGCCTGCAGTGAATATTGAAGGATCCCAGTATGGACGCTAATGAACAGGAGGATAAATGATGATATACCAATAATTGTGCTAATTGGAAATGATTAACATGTGAGTTATTGTTAGCCTAGGATTAAATTTGGACATGTGTCTCAGATCAGTTCATGCTACCCATGCCCCTGGCTTGCTGTTACCATAACGACAAAGAGAGAAAGCTATACTGCTCTTTTTGCTCCTGTCCCTCAGGAGGTGTTTCTGGCTAATGTGGCGGGAAATGCAGAATTAAGTGTCTCATGTGGTGTACACAAACCCCTCTAACCAGACAAACACACACACAGTAATTATTTGTTTTCCTCCCTGAAGAATCGATTGATGTGAATAATCAGTGTTGCTCATCAGACACATGTAGAAACAGAGGATCATTTAGGGCTACAGCAATTAACTGTTAAAGATTCAAAAATAATGTGCGTTATTCGAGGTTAGTGCGGATTTTTATGACACTGACAATGGACATGGACACAGCCACCTTTGAGTTAATTGGAATGCACGATGGCAATGATGACAACCCCATTACTGGGCTATTTTAGATAACCTTCAGGACATGGGATGTAATGAAGTGCGAAAGAAAGTGTACATTTATTGCTACCTCTGAAATTATTAGACATTTATGGATCATATGTAAGGCTTTGAGACAACAGTTATCAATCAATTTTACTTTGTACAGCACTTTTCATACGATAATAATGTAGTGCAAAGGGCTTTACAAACAAAGCAATTAACAACAATATCCTCTGACCTATTCTCTGATTCCTCTGAATCAATCTTTGATGATGTCCCAAATCCAAAAAAAGCCCCCATGCTGTGCTGTGAATGTAATTCCTGCTTCTCCCTGGCCTTAAATCACAGAGACAACTACCTCTTCAATCAGCTACTAATCAGAGTTTGGCCCATTTGAATCTTTTTTTTTCCTTTCCTAAAATATTACATTTAACAAAGTGTCTCAGTAAATATCAGCAAACCTTACCTGACTCATTAACTTTAAGAATAGGCTTAATCTTAAATCATTGTCAAATGTAACATGGGTTGGCATTTCTTTTCATTTTCTATAGATCTCAATTTCATTGGACGGCTTTTATGAGAACATTAATTTGAGCATACTTTACTTAATTTGATTTGCATGCACTTTGGATAGCTAAACTTAGCATTACACTCACCGTATTTTGATTTACTCATCTTTTTTTGCCCAAATTGATTCACTGTCCTGCACTATAATCGGCAGTCAGTTGGCCAGTAGTTTTGATATTCTTCTCTCTTCTGCAGGATCTCTTCAGTAAGTCAGACCCTTTTTTGGAAATTTACCGAATCAATGATGATGAAACTGAACAGCTTGTGCACAGAACTGAGGTAAATATGATCATACTGTGTCTACTCTTTCAACAACAGCTGTTTCTACCACTATGCCTTATATAAAATGGTAAACTACTCCAACAGGTTATTAAAAACAACCTCAATCCTGTGTGGGAGCCTTTCAAAGTGTCGCTCATATCCCTGTGCAGCTGTGATGAGGACCGCAAGCTCAAGGTATGGCACCTTTAATCACAGCAGTAAAAGCTACGGTGATCAGTGACTCACAAAGTGGACAGGCAGTATGTTTCCACTGGAATCAGAAATCAAGGTCATAATGAACGTGCATTTTAAATTCATGGACTTGAAATAAGTAAGAATATAGTTTAATAAACGTATCAAGACATATTTTCTGATACCTTGTGTGCTGCCAGAACTGCTCAGAAAAGGTTGTAAACAGTGTTGCCTTTATGTGCAATAGTGCCTAGTGTGGGATTACGACTCCAGGGGGAAGCATGACTTCATCGGCGAGTTCTACGCTACATTCAGGGAAATGCAGAAAATCTCAAGTGGGAATAAGGTCAGTGAACATAGGATCACAGAGAAAGAAAATCCTTAGGATATGTGGTTATAAGTGGATTTTCTGTCTTCATCTTTAACCTCTTCTCTTCAGGTGACGTGGGATTGTGTGAATCCGAAGTACAAACAGAAGAAGAGAAACTACAAAAATTCAGGAGTCGTCATCCTCAGTGACCTGAAGGTAGAAATCTGCTGCAGAAATTCTGTGCATACTATATATATATATTGAAAAAATAAATATTTATTCTCTCACTGTACACCCAAATGAAAACATTTCTTAGCTGTTTGCACCGAGAATAATTTTATATGAATAACACATTTTATGCCTTTACAGGAAACAGATTTGTTGAGTTAGTACAGTTTTAATGACCAGATGCTTATATAAACATCGCGAAATATATTCACTCTTCAATCCAAGCATCCTCTCTGAGGTTTGCCTTATGGAGATATGTTTTTTTTTTCTTGCAGCTCCACAGAGTTTACTCCTTTTTGGATTACATCATGGGAGGATGCCAGATCCATTTTACGGTAAATTGAGCCATCTGTGATTAATAACGCTTCCCTGTTTTTCTCCAGCAGTGTTTTTTTTTTATACATCATACTATTATCAATGCTAAGATGGAAATGTATCAATTTTTTTCCATTAGTTATTGTTGCTTATTGTGAATAAGACTTTTTGTAAAACGTCTTTAGTGGTTTATTGGTAGGGTGACCATACGTCCTGACTCTACTGAGAGCGTCCTGTTTAAAGCTACTTGTCCCAAGTCCCCACAAATACCTATAAACCATGTGATCATTTGTTAACAGTCCGTGTCCCGGTTTTAACCCACTGAAATGCCAAAACAGTACACCAGGCTTACAACACTGATTGGTCTGTATATACTGTATGTCAATAATGTTGTTGCCAAGGCTGCTGCTGTTTTAACCCATATAAAATCATCACTATTCCACCGCGAGTAAAAGTTTAATACTGAGTTGTCTGTTCATGTATCTGACAATCTCAAGCTTGTGGCTTAGCTAGCCCAGCTAATCGTATAAACAGGACCTGCTGTGTAAGAACAGGTAGGCTTGCTGTCATACTAAAAAGGAAGTCAGCATTTTTCAAAGTAACAGCTTCATTTAAAAAGCACCGGGCAATGAATGTGCTGCGTTTTGCACACACTGCAGGTGTCCATTTTGTCGCCCACGGTTGAAATGCTGACATACAAAGGCCATATTAAAACGAGTAAACACAAACTAGAAGAAGCAATGTTGTGATCTTCTTCAGTGATTTAAACGCCACTGACAACCGATCATGCTGTTCATCTGCTACCTTGAGTGATTAGTACAGGTCACCGATCTGTGGATCTAAATATGAGGGTTTGTGTTCAAATTAAAGTGACCCGATTTTGAGGTTTGAAAACACAGTTGCCCTTGTCATTTGTAGAGAATTTGTATCAGAATATCTTAACTGTGAGAAAAAAAGAAAAAAAAAAGACCTTGCAGAATTTGATATCCAAACATTTTTTTTCCTTATCATTTTTTTTTTTTTTTTTTTTTTTTTTGGGGGGGGGGGTGTTACATAGATTTTTGGGCTTTTTATGCCTCAATTGGAGGGATAGAACAGTGGACAGAGTTGGAAATCAGGGAGTGATAGAATGGGGAATGACATAAATGAGCCACAGGCAGGATTGAAACTGTTCAGCCTGCTTGGTAGACCATAGCCTCCTCCTTACATGGAGCGCCTGCACTAATGCTGCAAAAAACTGTTAACATCTCATTGGAAAATACAACATTTTTAATTCTGCACACCTACTGTATCTTGAAATGTCAGTGCTTTTGTAGGAGGACCTTGAACTCCAACAAGAACATTTACTAGTATAGTTCAAATGATTAGCAGAAAACATTTGACGTTGGCAAATGTCTGACTTTTTTTCACAAATTTTTCCTGAAAATTGTTTCATGTTTCCATTTTAATGAATTGATAATGATTTGGATTGAATCTATAAATGCACCTTTATGTCTTACTGTTTTCAGAATCTAACAGTCAAAATAAACTAAAATAAATAAATAATCAGATAAGGACACTATCAGCAGTTTTCCTTACATTTGTGTCTGTTTTAACTTAAGACTATTTTTAATTAGTAATTTTACTCAAAACAGTACTGTATGACCACAGTTTAGTGTAAGTACATTTACACAGGTAAATATCTAAATACTTCCCTCACCACTGACAGTTTCAATCATCTCTGTCTTTCTGAAACCTCCAAACATTCACAGTGTCAGTTTTCTTGTTGTAGGCAGCTTTTATGGAATAAATTCTAACCTCTTTTTACTCTTGCCCTTTGGTCTGCTCTCTCTGCTCCCTCTCACTTTTTGGCTGGATTTTTACTAAAGCAGTGAATATTAATCATCAGGACCGCTGTGGTAGAGGCAGTTGCTCCCTTGTTGAAATAACTGGCTGCTTGGATCTACAGTATATGGGAGCTGTAGCAGCTTCAATCTACCGTGTGGGTGTAAAAAGCGCAAGTTCTTACCACTGATAAGATAATTTATGCTTCCATTTGGGCTCGCTCACACAGTATGATATAATAACCAGCCAAATACAAGTATGCAAAAAGTTAAGAAGCCTAAAAACTGATTCTTGTCATGTGGTTTATGTTGAAAATGTTTCAATCCTTTCCACCAGGTTGCCATTGACTTCACGGCATCAAATGGAGACCCCAGGAACAGCTGCTCTTTGCACTACATCAACCCTTACCAGCCAAACGAGTACCTGAAGGCTCTGATAGCAGTAGGAGAGATCTGTCAGGACTATGATAGGTTTGTCTATCTTTTGTTTCTCAGCAAGGGCTCTTTGGTGCCTGAGGGGATTGTCCGTGTCCCCCGTGGTGAAATGGAGCTGCAGAGTGCTGCTTACTTACTGTTTCTGTAGGAACTCACACTCTAAACGAGCCTTTCCATTTTAAGCACAACAGTAAGGATTGTAATGGAAATCATGAAGCTCTGGGACAGGATTGCAGCACAATCCAGCAGGTTATTACATTTCT
Source organism: Symphodus melops (assembly GCF_947650265.1). Lineage (NCBI taxonomy): Eukaryota > Metazoa > Chordata > Actinopteri > Labriformes > Labridae > Symphodus > Symphodus melops. Next base: position 14,157,907 of record NC_136693.1, on the reverse strand, counting down.
GTTCACCATTCGAAATGGATTTAAGAGGGCTGAATTGTGACCACCATCTTTGCTCTCTCTCTCAGATTCCTCTCTGAAAAACATTTAGCATTATAAATTCATTCTTTTGGTTGATCTACATGCCTTCCTTTGTCAACAGAGCAGCCTGTAAGCCTGCCGCACAGAAACAATCTTGTTTTCTGTCCACATGTTCACATTTGCAAGTGAAATTTGCTTTAAGCTGCTACACTATTTGTACCTGCAAAAAGTAGAGCAAACAAATTAGACCTTCGTTGGCATTACTGATGTATGAGACTAATCTGGGACTGAAACTGGTGGCTTGAGGAAGCCGCAGTCAAGGACACTGGTAGAATGTTCTTGACAAAATTCCTTCATGGTTCAAAGTATCCATTGATTTCCAGCTTGCGTCACTCTATCAAAGAAAGGACATGCTGACCTTTATATCTGCCACAGGCATTTGAATCCTGTGCAGACATCACATTTGTTGCTGACAGCTTTATGCATTTCAAAACCCCAGTTAAAAAAAGGGACGTTTTCTGTTTATCTCAAAAGATTGAATAGATTGAGAGAAAAGAATAAGCAAGTGGCCTTTCTGTCCCTTAAAAACTAATAGTGCTCTTGGAGAGAAAAACCAGACACATACTCATCTTTGCTGTTATCAATGTGTGTGTGAGGTATATAGAAAAGCTTGGAGGTGCTGGTGATTTCGTTTTTTTGAGCCATGAAGAGGTCTAAGGAGCGGTTTGTTTTTGGTTGTAATCTTGACTGAGTTACAATCACGGGAAGATCTAAAGTGACTTGTGTGAAAATGTGTTTTTCACATGTCAGGATGTAGATATAAAGGTTGATCTTTATATTTTTAAAGATAGTGTGTGGCTTTGTTTTACTTTGTCTCACTGGAATTAACATTAGTGAAACGTAGTAGATTTCTCCCAACCAGGTGGTGTTATTAAGATATAGACCAAAAGAAAGTAGCACCGCTGGTTCCATTTTAGCCTTTTGTTGCTTGTTGTCTTTTCCCCTCTCAAAACTCATAGTTTTTGGTTCATGTGGCTTCCATCAGGCTCATTACCCTGAAAAGCCCTCCAGAAGAGTGGAAATAAGAACAAAGGTTTATATAGAACCAAATATTGACATGCTCACAGGTTTAATGTATATCATTATTGCCAGTAATGACATAATCATATAGAATACATTCACAGAGGAAGAGGGGAGTCACAGTTCTAAGCGCACACAAAAAAACCCACCCACACACTTCAGCATAAGCCTGTGCCTGTTTGCTCAGTGCTAACAGTCTTGCATGTTCTTCACAGCCTTTCTGTTCACCGTGGTGACTGCTCGTGCTTTCTCCTGTGGATAACTCAACAGTTCAGTTTCCTCTCAGCATCTGCTACCGCTACAGGTCTCTCTTCTTAGCTTGTACAGGCTCATTACCCTGAACTAAAGAGGAACACATGCAGAGGTCGGGGCTGACACCATACAGCAAACACTTCAATGAGAAGTGGGAGGCACTGTGGCAGCAGAAATAACAGCCTGGTTTGAAATCAGATATTAAGATAGAAAAGATGCAGAGGAAAGCAAGTTTTAAGGAATCACTACAGAAACAGAAGCTCTTTAAATTGTTGACGGTCTTTGTATAAATACTCATAGATATCTGATATCAGATACTTGTATCAGTCTCCCTTTTAGATTCTGATTAACTGATTGAGAATAAATATTAACCATTATACAAATGTGCAAAATACTACTCAATATCGCAAGCAGGTCTGCTTGTTAATTACTGTGAAACTATTTATAATACAATATATTTAAGAGAAAGACCCCGTCATCTGTCAGAACTAAACCAGATGAGGATTAACACTTGTGATGTATGCAGTTCTTCCTATTGAATAGTATGTAATGGTAGCGCTGTGTGGCTAATTACAGCATCGTATTGGAGACACCAAAAAAACTTGAATATTGTCATTCACATCGCTCTGCAAGGTTCATGTTTACATAGATACACAGAAGCGTCATACATGGAAACATGCCTCTGAGTGTGGGCAGCCCTTCCCTCTTAGTTTGAGTTATTAGTGAGGTGTAACATGTGGGCAAGCAAACCTTTTAGCCCTTAGTGAATATAGGTGATGTGGGATTTTAGAGTCCTTGCAGAGGAGTGCATTACGGAGCTGGAGTGACGAGCTTTTGTCTGTGTGGGCTGTTGCTCGTTTACTCTGCTGAGAGGCCTATTTCAGCAGGTACATTTCCCCGTGGCTCCTCACATGTGCAGACAGAGGAAAACAAGGACTACCATACACTTAATAGTAAAATTGAATGATGAAAATGGCTTGCCAGTCGTCTTCTCTGTCCTTTTGTCTCAGCTAAGGGTGCTATATTATGGCCCTACAACCCAGGATATTGTAGATCTGTTAAGATATTTATAAAGTGTGCATATAAAATTATTTTCATTAAAGCTCCAAGGAAAAATTGTATGGAAAGAGTCTATTGGTCCAGAGTCAGAGTGCTGCACATTCACATTGATAACAGCTGCAAGAATATATTACACATCTAATTTAGCAGAGCAATATCTGTTTTCAAATTCATTTCCTCAACATTTTCCTAGTAATAATAAATTTGGTAAACCATAAATAATATCAAGACACAATACATTTTTCCAATTCATTTTTCCTCCACAAAACATACCTCAGTGTGTCAGAGAGGTCACAGCAGTGGGAGTGTGGCCTGCATTCAGCAGATGGCTGTTTTGACGAGAATGTTCTTTGCAAAATGTGTTGAAAACATCCACATGTTGAAGGCATGGTCCTCTGTTAATGCAGTTAGTTCAGCTGCAGAACCAATCTGCCTTCTGAATGCTTTGATTTGTTTGAAATATTGTTACTGGAATGTTTTTGTTTTGTATCTGGACACAGAGAAGCACATTATCTAGGACATGTGGAGAGGTGGTATTATGGAGAATAAGAGTTGGACTCATTCACATGTTTATCTCTTTTTTTTTTTGTCTTGGAACAGAAGATAATGATGGTAACCAAATATGAGCGGAAATTCTCCAGAGCCTACAGGCTGTTTCTGCTGCCATTTGAAGCCACTGTAAATATAATACTTCAAGGTTATGGGAACAGATACACATAATCATTTCTCTCCTTGACAATCCTGGAGGAGGAGGGAAATCATATTACCAATTAAAAAAGAATGGCCAATCTGTTTTGATGTTTGTATCTTGCCTGCACTGCTACATCATTTGTAATTATTATAGTAGAGCAACAAAAATCTTTTCAAAGTGAATTTGTTTCTTTCAGAGTTAGCTGTTAGAGTTGTACTTTACACTCAGGGAGGGTAAAAAACACCAAACTGCCAACATTTGTATAAGTCCACACCCATCAGAGTTCATTAAACACTTCTGATAGCTCTGGCAAAAGCTGCCTCAAAGCCATGTTATTCGCTTCACTGGTGTACAACCAATTCCCCAGTCACCACTTGTCAACACACCAAATAAATCAGCACTCATAGTGCTGCAAACCATGCTGGGTAACCTCTAATGCAGCCAGCCCATGTCCACAGTAAAATATGTAAACGTAGCATTTTAAAAGCAGATTCTGACATTCTGTTGAGCTTGGGATGTTATTTGTGATGTTCTGGGCTGTAGTATGTATTTGTCAGTGATAAAGGCATAATGTTCTGATAAGGGAAGCAGCCATTAGAGTTGACAAACAATTACTGATCTGACTAAAATCAACTGTGGCAGCTTATATCCCTAACTCCACAAAGTCCATTGTGTTACAGTAAACACAAATATTTATCTTTATAATGTTTAATTAGTATGCAGTTTGTACTTGAACTATATGGAATAAATTTGGTACTCCAGGAATTGTTCAAGTCATTCAGATGCAAGCCTATCAGATGGTGGTTATTGCTATTCTTGTTAGGTGGTTGCAATGGATGGATAATTGGGTCCAACAAACTTAAGAAACTAGTTTGTGTCTTGTTTTATCTTTTCCCTCCGTGCATGTGCATCACTCTCTCTCTCTCTCTCTCTCTCTCTCTCTCTCTCTCTCTCTATCTCTCTCTCTCCTCCGAGTCCTCTCTTTCCCTGCTTTTCTAGTTAGCTGTTCTTTAAGTCTTCGGTTTAACCAACAGCATTTGTAAACTATTAATGTCAAACAATGATCTTTTCTTCTGCTGCTGCTGCCCTCCAATAAATCCAAATTATTTAGATTGTTATGAACTTTTCCAATCATTGATCCTGCTAGATAATGTAATTCATTATCTTCTTTTGTTAAAAAGAACAGTAGAAACATCTTTCAGATGTTTTAGGCAGTGATTTGTTTGCACCACTGTAGGTTCAGCCATTATGCATATAAAGAGATAACTGCCCTCTGTGTTACATTTTGACATTTCAAATGGCCGTTTATGATTGTTTGAACACCAGAGTAAAATGTTCCAAACAGCAACTGTGCCTCATTGAACTTCGTTGAACCATAAGCAAATCAACTGTCTATGACAGTATTGCATTTGCATTCCCCCAACATCCATTTGTTGGAGTTGAGAAGTGGGAGGCTGTTGACATCAGGGTTAAGTCACAGTTTATTTAAATGTGCTCTACACGTCTAACAGTGGTGCATTTTCTCTGAAAACACTCCACATCTTCTCCTTTGAGGAAAACTGGCCTTGTTTTTCCCTTTTTTTCACCTTCGTTTTACTTTGAGTTTCTTGGTTCATGTCATGTTGTATCCAACCCATGCTATGGACATTTCTTTTTTCTTCCTGCGGAGGAAAACTGTGGGAAACTATAAAGAATATATAGAATTCAGTACTTTCAGACGCAGTCTTTGTCTTGCCATTAAAACAAAACCAGCACCCTGGCGTTTCACAAGGAGAGCACTATCCAGCATTGCAGAGACTCTAAGAGAATATCTGATGATATAAATGGCAGGATGACAAATGGAGAGAATGAAGACTGTTAGAAGCTCTTTGAACAGGTGCAAACACTGGCTGCAGGGACTGTGAGACAGATTTCAAATTGTAATTCAAGCTTTTAGCATTTATGAATTGCAAACAAGCAATCGGTTTGCCCTTGGAATCGTAAACAGATGGATAAGCCATCACTGTTTTTCAGATCACTGTAAAATGCTATCAGACTTGCTCAGATTAAATTACAGTTCCTGTTAATGTATGACTAATTAATCTGTTTCATTTTGTTTCAGTGACAAAAGATTTTCAGCTTTGGGATTTGGTGCCAGAATCCCTCCAAATTATGAGGTAAATATCTCTGTTCAAATCTCCTTTTTCTATTTTTTTGTCTAACAACCATGAACATTATTATTCACAATGTATAATCAAGTGCTCTTATCAAATCCTGGTATTTCCGGCACAATGGAATTTAACACTGAGCGAGTTGCTTTTCATTACCCCCCATATGACACATGTGTCATTCCATCAATATTTCACATTTAAAAGTAATTACTGAGTTTATTTTTATTCATACCCCCCACATCTCGAAATATCAACTTGTCTTGAGAAAATAACATGTTCCCATGACATAAAAGCCCTGAAGTGTTGAGGCTCATTTGCATAAGAATTCATGAGTTTTACAGCATTTGTTTAAACAAATTGGACCCAGAGAACTAAGAACCTTAAGTGATTCTGATTAAAGCCCTGGGGGGAAGTCTGACAAGTGAATGAGTGCACACACACATACACCCAAGCACCCTCACACACTAACACACACATAAACACACGCACACACGCACATACACACGCACACAATTTATCATCACATGTCTGTGTTTGATGTTAGATTGCACTTTGTATTGTGCAAAAACGAAACACTGATTATTATTTCATTCATGTAAAACATTTGTTGCTGACTAACAATTAATTTCCAAATTATTGTGAGGCAGACAATAATTTATCTGAGTCATTGTTAATAATTAGGCAAGAATCAAAAAAGGAAACGCACAAGCTCCCAGAAAATTCTATCAACAATGTTTTTATCTCACAGATATTTAGGCATCGTCTTTTTTTTTCTCAACGCCTGTGATTGCTATTTCTTAAGTTGTGCACACCGGAGACCTTGTTTTGGCTTTAATAATTAGCTATCCAAAAATGCATCAGAAATGAACGTGAGGCTTTGAAGTTTTTAGTATTCAAATTTAATTTTAAGCGAGGTTAAGTAAAAAAAATGTGGCAAAATAATTTGCATAGAAATGGCACTGCCAAAAGTCTAATTGTTTAATAAGGACAAAAATAGTCTTGGAAAAAATACAACAACATACTATAAAAATAGTTTATTATGGATTATTGTGTATAGTCAAAGATTTTGTTTATCAAGGTAGCAAAGTGCACACCATTAAGGTCAACTCTTGTCTTTATATATCTGAAAATAAAAAGCTGTTAAAGCAGGTTTTCCTGTGCAATGTACTTTAGTAGGTCATTGAGACCATTCAAAAATGTGTGAGACAGCTTCCACACGGTAATCCCCCTTAAACACACATCTTAATTCGATACTTTTTGTGTCTTTTACCTTCTCATTTTTTTATTAAGGTGTGGTTGATCAGCTGGCAAATTCTACAAATGCTCCAATGCAGTTATTCCAATGTGAGGGTTGATCAGACAACATTTACACATCATTCAAATGCAACATGACCATGACCATCATGATCAATGTCTCATGTTGAAATTAGGAAAAACTGACATCAGACTTTGGCAGAAAACAAGTTGTGTTTTACTTTTTGCTAAGGAACTGTTCCTAGTGGCTTTTAAAATCTGTCGTTGACAGAGGTTGTTTTTAAGCTGCCCCCCTAACAGATTAGTAAAAAGGGGCACACAGAGAAAGCTTTATCATAACATTATGATATTGAAGGACACACAGTTTTCCAGTAGCAGATAAACCACAGGTGTGACTAATAACATCACAGATGCTTACTGATGCTTCAGTTCTCTCAGCCAAGTAAATCAGCTTGCATAATACCCAGACCTCACTCCAGAATGGAGGACAACCACCATTAATTTTAATAGCCATACCAGGTTTTTCCTGATGTAATACGTCAAAAGGTCAACCATAAAACAAACCGTTCAAACAAGTTACAAAACAAGTCATTGTCTCTCCCAGGGGCTTCTTATAAATCCTGATCAGTGGTTTTTAAGATGAATTTCTCATCATATCTATCTTTTCAGTGATTTATTTCAGGCTGTCAATCAAGAGGAAGACAAATATGACTTAAGAAAATTAAAAGTTAGTTTTCTTCTTTAGTCATGACAGTTTGAATGCCCTGAATGAAACCAACTGAAATAAAACATGTTTTAGCTCAGAAAATATCGGAGAAGTGTTGAAGGTTGTAATCTCTTATGGAAAGCATCTGTTGAGCAAATAGTGCATGATATGTATTTTCAGATTTATCAATTGACTCAGCATATTGGATAATAAAAGGGCCATTACATATCAGTAAATTACATGAGTACCGTAAATTCCGTACTATTGAGCGCACCTGGATATAAGCCGCACCGGCTAAAAATAAGTAAATAAATGTATTTGTACATATATAATCCGCACTTGATTATAAGCCGCAGGTGTCCACGCTATAACAAGAGCTATTTACACAGACGTAGGCTACCGGTAACACCCGCAAATACTGTAGCGTCCGTACGGACGTTAAAGGACGACGAGAGCGTTCAAATAATAACTTTTAATAACCCGATCACTGTCGGCCGTGACCACGCCGTTTACAGCAGAGAGCAACACATAACTTGCCGTAACAACCCAACTCTCTCCCCCAGCGTTCTCTCATACAGCCACACAACGCGTTCTCGCTGGTGCATTCACTGACTCTCCACATAATCGGAATTATGAACACATTATCAACTACTGACTTTACAACATGAACCGTTACAATACGAAGCCTAGCCGACGGTGTCTGTAACACGGCTGATGAAAAAGATGACCGTAATATATTTCACAAGAAAAAGTCCATCCATTCACTGCCTCAGAATGACTTCATTACTCACTTCCTCAGTCTCTGTTGTCGCTGTCAGTGTCATCTTAACTCACTGTCCCCCATAAAAATTCCATGCATTAGCCGCACCGGAGTAGAAGCCGCAGTGCTCGAAGTGTGAGAAAAAAGTAGCGGCTTTTAGTCCGGAATTTACGGTAACTCAATATAAAAGGGATTTACTTTTATTCTTTTGTTGGAATTTTTTTTTGTGATTATTATTATTATGAAAATCGTCCTTACGGGCACGTTGTTAATTTGAAATGTGTTGTTAATCATATATACACAACAGAAAAAAATAAACAAATTGTTCTAGATGATTATTCTATGCAAGTCATTTTATTTATTTGCTTGAAATGTCCGATTCACACATGATCTTATTTAATGGCATGTTTAGACCTATTTTATGTTATATAGGACGTGAATTATAGAGAGAGCATTAAGTCTGTACAGAGAGGAGTTTGATGTGGATTTATGATACCTATAAACAACATGCAAAAAGCATAAACATGAAGACATGACAAAATGACTTTGTGCGACTGATAGCATCACGTCATGTTGTACAATTATGCATGAGGATGAAACTGACCTTTTTTTTGAGAACTTAAATCATTTCTTTAATTTTCCTTCAACAGGTGTCTCATGACTTTGCTATTAATTTCAACCCAGAAGATGATGAATGTGAAGGTAAGGAATATCCTCATTTAACAGTTATACCCTTGTAATTGCAACTCTATGCAGATGATACTCAAATGTACATCTTCAATAAGACAACGCTGTTGTAATAATTAAAGAGTGTAAGACAGATTTTAATTATGAAAACAGTCAGCTTTTGAACTTGTGTAAGACAAAAACCCCTTACCTACAGGCTACCTGTAATAATTTGCAGTATGCAGTGAATGATACCTATGACTGTTATCTTTTTGTTTAATTAGCTTCTTTACTCAAGAAGTGTTGATAACTGTATCAATATTTCCTTCTTTTCTTTCTGTGCCCTTTTTAAATCAGAGATCCAAGGAGTGGTTGAGGCATACCAGAACTGCCTCCCTAAGATCCAGTTGTATGGCCCAACAAATGTTTCTCCAATCATTACCAGGATAGCTAAGCTGGCAGCAGGTGACGGTAACATTAAAGATGCATCTGTGAGTGTCCCTTTATACTCTCTAAAGAAAATGTATGGCTGCAATATAAGCCTTTGTTGTTTAGCCCCCCCACACTGCTGTTCACCTAGTCCCAGAGTGAGCAGCCTCCAGTTCACCTCACTAATGATGCCCTAAAGCACAAAAGAAGAAAGGACCTAGTACAACACAAATTAATATACTCTGAACTATGGATTCAATTCAATATAGCATCCTTCTCTGAGCAGTGTTATTCTTTTTTTTTTCAGTTTATTAGCCCTTTTTAGTTTTAGAAACTACTGCAAGGACTGCACTTACATTTTGATTTAACCAAAGTGTCTGATAGAATTACTGTGCTTTGTACTGTATATTCCCTTAATATCCCTTTGGGATGTATTATCTATTCCTATCTTAAATTACCTACGGCTGTGGAGACAATGTGTTCTTAACTACTAGACTCCTGTTACTGAGCGGACCTTCATCAAATTGTCTACTCCTCGATGTAATTCCTTTTATGATCAGTAAATGAGCCGCAGTGAACAAGTAGGCTTTCAGGGCACAAATTAGAAATATTTACTCACTGAGGACATGCAGTAAAACAACAGTGAACCAACAGCATTACCATTTCTCTACTGTGAACTGTCAGAATAATTACAGTATATTGTGTCTTTTAATATTCTTCTACTGTTCTACTCATATTAAATTATTCAGTGGACACATGAAATGAACTTTACACATACATGCATGCATGCACGCACATGTCTCAGGTGAAGTTTGTGTCATAATATCTCTGTGTTTTGTTTTACATTATTTGGATCCACTTTTTTCATGTGTAACACTTAAGAAAACTGCCATACACATTTATACTGATCTACTGAGCAGAGGCTGCAAAATCAGCCAAGACAGCATGAAAGCCTACTTTAGACTATAGCACACACTGAGAGATGAACTTGCTCCAAACCACACAATGCTGTTTAAATGGGTTCATTTTCATATGGATTAAATCACACTGAGAGTTCTTATCTTTTCTCCAGCGGTACCACATCCTGCTTATCCTGACCGATGGTGTAGTGACAGACATGGCAGACACGCGTGAAGCTATTGTTCGAGCCTCCTACCAGCCTCTTTCCATAATAATTGTTGGTGTGGGCAATGCAGACTTCACAGACATGCAGATTTTGGATGGGGATGATGGAGTCTTACGCTCACCTAAGGGCGAGCCAGTCCTCAGGGACATTGTGCAATTTGTGCCCTTCAGAGACTTCAAAACGGTCAGTTTGTTTTCTCCTTCAGTCCATGCTCATTTTCTGACTTAGCTAACTGTATCTTGAATGTTGTGTTGCGAAGCTCATGGAGATTCACACTCCTCCTATGTTTTATAAAAGAGCACACAGGAGCCTTATGTTGGCTTTGCTTGTGCTGCTGATTGGCATCAAGGACTGGAAGAGATCCAGACATTTCTTTAAACAAGAACATATTCTTATTGCAGCTACATCTTAAAGTATGTATTGTCCATACAGAGAAGTAGCCAAGAAAAAATAAGAGGGAGTATCTGAGTGTTGAAACCTAACAAAGGCTTACATAAAGAGAATGAGGTGAGGAGAATTAAGAGGAGAAGAGCATGAAAAGGGTGTGACTCATACGCTATACAGGCTTCAAAATACCAAACTGTTTGAGCACAATATTTTTTTATCTCAAGCTTTTTTTTTATATATATTTTTTTATAACAATGCTGTTTGTCCAGAGCATTTACAAAGATGTGCTGAGAGCATGCAAGTGTTCTAAAATCTTCATGTCAATCCTGCATCTTACTCAAACACTTAAAGACACATTTTCATGACAAGGATATACAAATCTGCCTTCCCCTTCTCCACAAATTGATCTGTCCAGATGTAGCCCAGAAATGTGTCTCCAATCATGATGCATTTATTTTGTAAGACTGTACTCTCTGTGTGGGAATTATGTGCTAAACAAAAACTGTTAAACAATTCTTGTATTTATATCCCATATTTCTTAGTCAAGGTCCCATATTATGCTTTTCTGGTTTTATATGCTCAGTTGTATTTTCCAGATGTCTTGTGCATGTTTAGGGACATATATGTGCAAAAACTCAAAGTCCGCGGAAACGCGGCTTCTCCTACGTCCTCCTGTTAGCAGTAGCAGTAGCTGCATGAATAGTCCCTCGCCCCCCTCGATGAAAATTGAAGTGTGATATCACACTGCGATGATGTCACTGATCCAAGTCCATTGGCTCATTTTAGCAATTACAAGCTCATACTGCTCCACTCAGAGCAACAATCTGCATTCCCAATATGGTAAAAGGGGCATAGCATCACCAAAAACCGTGCTGATCGACTGGCCAATTATAACAGAGCAGATTGGCCAACCAATCAGATTAGACTTATAAATACAGGCAGATGAGACTGACTGCATGGGGTGACAGTACATAAAAACTCACACTTTTTTCGGACATTAGCGATTGTGAATGTACTTTAGTATGCACATAAATTAGATATATGAACCCCAAAGGGCATAATAATTAAAGACTTCAAAATAAACCCCAGAATGATCAAATTCAAAAACTGCAAAACATACAGTAGCCTGTCATGCATTTTCATGGGAGCGACTTTTTACAGTTTCGTGAGTTGAACAGTTGTTATATCTGATATTAACACATCTCTTTAAATTGGTGTGAAAAAACAAAAACAATGCTTATGGCTTGCACAGTAAATTTTAAAGCTTGATAGCTCAGATTTAAACAAGATTTTTCAGTTTTCAGCTTTTCTGTGTCTCTGTTGCAGGCTTCACCTGCAGCCTTGGCCAAATGTGTTCTTGCTGAGGTGCCAAAGCAAGTTGTGGAGTACTACAGCCATAAGGCAATTTCCCCTATGTGTCCTCAGAGGGATTTACATACCCCCATCCTCAGCCCACTCGCCACCACCCCAACAGAATAACCACCCATCCTGTTCTTGGGACCAAGCTTTGCCACAGCACCAGTTTGGATAACTGGGATGGAGAAAGGACGCATGCTTTGCGATTAATGGACAGGGAACAGAAAGAATACCTTACATGTGGGTTGTTACAAATGTATTTCATTTTTCACTGCTGACAAAGTGTTTACACGCAGACAGTGGGAAAGGGACTGTATTTTTTTCCTGCTCAGTTTTGATCCAGTGCATTTAATTAGCTTTGAAAAATGGGTATCCGCATCATGTGGCTTCAAGGATTCCCCCCCCCCCACACACACACACAGTAAATGCATGCAGGCAATTCCCTTAGTACTGATCTATTGGTTGGATGCTGGGTTATTATTTTCACGGACCATGAATTTCGGCACCTCAAATTGTCTATCATATTACTGTTAACCTTGTATCAAATCTTTAGAAAATGTTAAACATGTAAAAAGGGTATGCTATGTTGCAATTAAAATTATATTGTCAACTTGACCCCACTGACAATATCTAATCCAGATGTTACAGATGATTCACAGAAAATTGAAGAAAACATGCTTGTTCGGGCCTGAAATGTCACAACTCCCCAAAATGTCACAACAACCCAAAATGTAATTAAAAAAGTAACAAAACCCCAAATGTAATAACTAGTTGTTGATAATGTAACAAAATGCTGAGCCCAACATGTAATAACTTTTAGCCCAAAATGCAACAAGTTGTTACATTCTTAGGAGAAAAATATTTTGCCTGCCCCATAATGTAATAACTGACCCAAAATGAAGGTGGTACAGAAAGTTCAAACGTTTTGGGCTCAGCATTTTTTTTTTTGGGGTAGTTGTAACATTTTGGGTAGTTGTTACATTTTGGGCTCTAACACATGCTGCTGTTGGCCTGGTGTTATATTAAACCTTTCCTCTTGTGCTGTAATGTAAGTCTGTGTATTTGCAGGAGTGGCCTCATGTTGAACTCAAGATTATATATTTTCAGAGAGAAACAAATCACAGTTTCTAAGACAAGTATTTATAGTTACATACACATGACCTTTTTCTTAAGTTGTGCTTCTATAAAATGTTCTGTTCCACAGTGCACCAGCACATCCTGACCGCACCAAAAGGCCCGTTTGTCATTGCATTTACGACAAATGACACCACCCCCTGCCCAAAAAATATGAAAGCAATTGACAATTTTTTGTTTTGATCTCATCCAATCCAGTCCTGTTTACCTTTCATACAAAGGCAACTGAAGGAGACATAACTACATTTGCTATAGTTTTAGGTCTTTGTTCTTTTTAGTTATGACACACAAGACAGCTAAATACAGCCAGGTCATCAGCTCGCAGGCTGAAGTAGTTCTGCCTTTTCAGAGGTAAATTATTATTATTTTTTTCTCCAACAACTTTTTTCGCCTTCATTTTCTGTCTTTTATAAGACGATGCGGTAGACGCTGTTTATTCATGCTGCATGTCAGGTACCTTTTCTCTTTGAATTGTTTTCTTATTGTTGTCATCTCTGAGCCAGCTGTCAGACAGGTAGCAACCATACGCTGTACATCTCATAATTATCACTCCTCTGCTGCTATTTTTTTTTAAGAAACACAATTCTTCTCAATGTTTCATTAAGAATTTAAGTGGTGAAGAACCAACCGCGTGGCGAGCACATGGTTCAGAACAAACAAAAGCACAGCATAAAACCAGTGTGCTTTCATTTTGTACTATGAGAACATTTTACATCACAGAATTCAAATTCTAAATGCATTGCAATTATTTCCAAATGTGCTTACTATTAAATAATGTCTATTGCATAAAATAAGTATAATAAACATTTTGATCTGTAAACTAATTTCTTACATTTTAAGTAACTTCTCCCTTAACAGTAACTGTTTACATGAAAATCTTTATTGGATCCTTCTGCTCTTTTATTAAGCCCAACAACATCCAGAAAGGTTAAGCTTTTACTATCACATACCTCTTTGGGGAAATTCATAGATTGTGTTCTCATTATGTGAAGCTGACCCTTGCTGTTTGAGACGGGATTTTTAAATGTAAACACCAACAGCGATGAGCTAAAATATTAACGCTTCTCAATGGCATTAATACATTTTGATCGATTATATAAAAAACACCCTACAAAACAAAATGTTTCCCAGATCAGTCAAGCAGCTATTTTTAATATGAATATAATGCACAAAATGTGCATGTGCATACATGTATAGTTTTTTTTAATTCGCTTTAAATCCTACACTGTCCAACTCAAAGGTAAATTCTTTGTTTATTGTAATGTTTCTTGGGCTCTTACTTGCTTTGCAAATTAATAGTCTAATTTATTGTAAAGTTAAATAAGATTGCAAAGAATGAAGACCAGAAAATACCTTCTTTAATGCTGCTGTTGCCCACAACAGCAGTGTTAAAGAAAAGCACCTGTTTTAAAACCTTACTGTTTACTATATATCAACCCTGATATCAACCCTTATATTCTTTGGTTTGGCCTGATTGCTCACTGTTCCAGTAATGATTCTTGTCTATTATATCTTCTCTGTGTTTTTGCATATAGTTTTCCATGGAGTATTTTCTATCTGACAGACATGGCAATGGTGACAAATTCACTTGGCCAAACACCAAGCTGCCTCTGCTATTAAATACACAGGGTCTTTACAGCTCCTCTGACATACAGTACATATATCCACCCCCAAGCTGCAATAATTATTTCTACTTTGATTTGTCCCCAAGAGCTTTAGCTGCCCTCCCAAGATACAGACTATTGACTCCTCAATGAAAGCACCTTAACACAGCGAGTGCCGCTGTTGGCTGCTCCCTGAACCCTTTTGAAGAGCACAAGTATTGAGGATCCTTCAGTCACTGTGGATCATAGGATGAGGCATATTGATCCAGCAGGCCTGGATTTTGCAGCCATACTCAGTTTGTAGTATTTCTAATATAAATCATCTGGAGGGACTTTGGTCACACAATTCAAGCGTAGATCCATGTGACTAGTTTACATCAGTTAATGCAAAACATACAATAGTCGACTGGAATGAAGCACATTTTAATTTAAAGTTGTTTTAATGTTTAACATTATTTATTGTCCTTTGCAGCAAATTTCCTGCAAAGGACAATAAATCTGAATCTGAACATTATTTGAATAACATTTTTTTCTTTGTACATGTGTTCCCCCAAACAGTGCATCATGATTTTATTCTAAAGGAAGAGGGAGTTTTACAGCTCAAATGATAAATACTATAATAAAAATGTAAAGGAGTTTTTAAAACTGATCTGTTTTTTCTGATCTGTGAATTTAGCTTTGTGCTTTCCTTTAACTGTAGCTTCAGTTGCTTCGTGCTCTAGATATAATAAACAGGAGGCGCAGACCAATCAATTTCTTCCTTGAGGGCAAACCATCTCATACAACAATATCTTAAATGTGTCAACATTGCAGTGATTATTGCCTAATATGACAATTTACTCTTTGAGCATCTTAAGCGCTAATGATTCATTATCCCACACAATAGACACAATCACAACTTTAAAGTATGTTTTACTGTCCTTATTCTCATTTAACAGAAGTGTTCAATGTGTTCTTAGTTCAAACATCTATACACTGAGGCATGTAAATGTTTGATACCCTTTTGAGGAATTACAAAATGTATAGAAGTCTTACAGTAATACATGTTCAACTGTGATGTATGGTTTTCTAAAGCCTCACCAGACTTGCCTCTAGCATATAACTCTTCTCTTTTGAAAACCATCTCATATTCTTTATCTTTTTTATGAAGTGACACTTTTCATTACAGCGAATCATGTGTGAAATGCTCAGGTGTTCACAGAATGTCTTCATGTGCTTGTATGCAAGAGCAGCCTGAACCCAAGAGCACAGCTATTAGGTCATTTGTCATCACAGTTTATAACATTTGTAAGTAAAATTAGCTGAAAAATGGAGACTATTAAACCAGAGATCATTTGGCCATATAAAAAAAAGGTGTGAAGAATTCTCCATGCTGTTTAAATCATATTATCTATTGTTGCATTATTGACTTACCACACTGATTTATTTAACATTTCCCTCACAAACTGTCTCTCTTTAACGCCCATCAACTTTTAATAAGAACAAAGTTTACAGCCAATAACCTTAATATGCAACTGGTGAAACTTCAGGCCGTGAGGGCAAGAAGCAACCAATGCATTATTAGTATTTGATTTCTTCAAAAGGAAGAAAGGGATTCATTGCATGCTTACTTTTATCGCTAAGCTGTACTGTGCAGTTATTCCTTTGGGTCTTATGAAATGCTAATATGCAAGCCTGCATTTGCACAAACCTATGTTCTTGTTGTTGATGCTTTCTGTCTTGCAGTGAGGCAAATAAATCTCGTTTAACTGAAACTGCCTCTGTGATTTGTTACTATAACTGAAAATAATTTGTCAAAAATGAAATATTACATCTGTTTGCTTTTGCCAAACTGCTACCTCCAATCCTTCTTCCTCATCATCTCAATAAACAGTTTCTCTCCACACTCAGCTGTACAAGAGAATTGAATAGAAACAGCCTGATGAAATGTAGGTAATGCTATCGTGTAGATTTGCCCTGTGTGTCTTTGGCTGCAGATCCTGTGGGTACATATTGCATGGAAAGAGGGACTGAACCTACTCTTTAATTCCATCAGACAGCTCCTTTCATTTAGCAGCTATTGTTGAGAGCACTGAATAACGGTTGTTTCCATGGTGACACCTACTTGTGGGGAGACGTAGACCTTCATTTTTTGTCAGATTCAGGGACAAAGATGCAGGATGTGCTGATGGTGTTCTGGGAGGAGGCCATCTGTACAATATTATGAAAAACATGAGGATTTGATGGTGATTGCTTCTAGAGGCCGATAAATGTCCGGCGGGGTGGGCCTCAGGTCAGCTCTCTCTCTCTCTCTCTCTCTCTCTCTCTCTCTCTCTCTCTCTCTCTGTCCTCTAACCCTTTTTGTGCTTGGCCGTCTGATTTATAGCCACAATTAAAGAACAATCACCACCGCTTAACATTCACTGGCAATAAAATCAACAACAGGCTTGCACCCTGGGATCAACTGATATTTTCAGTGGAATCAGCCCATTCACTGCATGTTATCAGATTATCTTTAATGCCTTTAAACACAGCTGGGTTTCCCTTCCATTGCTGCATCTTAAGGCTTTGCCTGGGGCACTATAAAAAACAGGAAAGACAGTGGATAGATGAGTTGTATTCTCAGTGGCCGCATGCCTTACTCCTGCTTGAAATGAGGAAATGGCTAATAAGAGACAGAGAACGGGAAATCTCACTTGTAATTAGCTGTCTCCTCCTACCCCACAGGGAGCAGAACACACCTTTGAAATGCTTCCAGCTAGCTCCTCTGATGTTGTTTCTCACATGCTGTCAATCCCCCAGTCACTCTGTGCATTCACTACACAGCACATGCATGCATACATGCACACATACATATAAATACACTTTGAAGAATGAAGTTGAGCTATTCTAAAATAATGTAATAATAAAAACACTTTTGTGAGAAGAACTTTGGCAGATTAAACCATGTTACATTTGCAGTGTACTGGAAGGAGGGGGAATGTGCTTTTGTTTTTATAAAGAAAACTCTACTTACACAAACATTATTCTTATAGTTTAAATGAATGCAGTATTCAAGTTCATCAGCCGCTTTCTCAGTGTCCTTGGTCCTTGGTGTGTGCAGAAAGCTTGATCAAAGCGAGTCTATTGAAAGACGCCAACAGATGAGTCATCAGGATTCAAGATTCACATACATGCTGCGAAGGAAATAAAGAAGTTACAGCTCCACACAAGGGACCGTAGTTGTGATTTTGAGATGAGTTAAAATAACCCCCATTGGCAAGGTTTAGCACCATCAAATAATATCATAATGGATTGTACTCAGCATCTCTTTCTGTCTTCCTTCAGCTCAAATTCACAGTCTCTCTCTCTTTTTTTTTTTACACACATATACTTCAATTTTGTGATTCTACTTATTACTCATTGTGTGCAGGGGAAAAACAGCTACTCTCTTTTAGCTTTCTATATGGGTTTAATTTCTAACATTAGCATTTACATATATTTAATTATCCTATTACAGATTGAGGAAGTTAATGTCATTAACAACAGCATTGCAGAATATTTAGATTCTGACCTGTCAAAGGCATAGAAGAAAAAAAAAAGTGATCCCCAATGCAAATACAGTTAATCCTGAACAGAGCTCAAATATCTGACAGATTTTTTTTTTTATCGCAATCCAACTGTTTTTTAAAAGACCACAGTTGTCACAGGAAAAGAGAAGGTAATAGGAAAAGGTCCAAGGATCAAAAAGTCTGTAGAATTCATCCTCTGGGGACCAAGGATGTTGTACATTAATTGACAATGTTATGCAGTTCAGTCTTAACCAAAATGGTAGACCGAATAAGCCATCCTGTCAGCACGGATAGAAATTCTATTAGGTATTACCAGCTTACAAAATTCCTTACAGTGTTTAAGTGCATTAATTAGACCATTACATTATGGAGAACAAGTATCCAAAGAATGGGTTATTATTTGGTGAAGCAGATGATGTTTTGCCATCAATTTAGACTTGACAGGGATTTAATGGTAAGTAGACCTTAACAGGAAGGATTTTTTTGAAAACCCAGGGCATCCATACCCTGAATAGCAGCTGGATATATTCCACCATGTTAAAGCAGTGGTAGTAAAAGGGATGGCTGGTGACTTTTGCTTTGGCTGATGAAATAATGGAGCTGAAGAAACTCATGGAACTGTAAACACTGGGTGGTGGGTGGAGCACTACACTTAAAGACACAATGAATGGCTAAGGGGCTATGACAAAGTCATTCTGAAAAAGAAAGACGCAAAACAACAGGCATACCCATAAATGCTTGTGCCCCCCCACTTAAGGCACAGATCTTTTTTTTTATTTTTTTTATTTTTAGATGTAAATTATGTTGCATTGATGTTGCATCCTTTATCAGTAAACCATCAAAAATATAAAGAAACAATGGTGCGATTGTGTTTGAGAGGAATTTACACTGCAACAGCTTATCACGGACTGACGAAAAAGAAAGTTAAGCCACGTAGGCTACGCGGATTTTTGAAAGCTGGATGAGTTTTTGCCGGTTTACTCACTTAATTTCGCCATGGGTATCCGTATAAATCACAGCACACACCTTTGCCCTAACTTTAGGAGCTTCTACAGTCATGTATGAAAACTCATTTTCCATGCTCCAAAGCGTCTTTTCAAGCAAGGCAAGGAAGCAAGGCCCAGCTGATTCAGCTTGCTTTTAAAAAGAACCTTAAACAAGTTTAAGTCCGATGGAAGGATGAGAAGACGCTGCATCCAGCTGTACTGACAGGAGGACTGGCGAGAGGACAGCGCTGCGCTGCTGCCACTCAAAGTACGCTAGTTTCAAAGTCTCTCTGTGTGTGTGTGTGTGTGTGTGTGTGTGTGTCACATGTCAATGCATATCCCTCTGTTGACTGCTTTAAAATGCAATGTTTGAGAGATGCTTCTGGTATTACATCTAATATGTTGTATAGTCAAGTGTGTTATGGATATTCATCATAACATTGCTTATGTGCTGTAGGCTATATGCACAGGACACTCACTAGACAGCTTTGATTAGTGAGCTCATTACTTGATGCTTCCATCAGCATCTGAGGCTCCTTAATCATGAGAGTTACCTATTGATCGGGAGTGTCTTTAAAGACACAGCCCTTCATATTTTTTTTTCTGCTTGTTGATTATTTTAATCTTAATTGTGATCTCCTGCTATTAATCTCTATTTGCATTGACACATGTGACAGCTTGTTGACATGAATTATATTTCATTGAAGCACCCTCAACCTCCTAATTTATTAATGCCATTACACCTCCTGTATCTGCATGAGAACTTAATTTCCATATAAATTATTTACAAGTTCTTTTAGGGGGGAAGCACATAAAAAAGACATTTATTTACATCAAAATAGAGAAATAATAAAAGCCGTTTAAAGTGATACATTTAAAAAAGATTCAATCAAATTTTGACCATTGTGTTGGAAGCAGGATATATTGTTTTTGCCATCAGTGCCTATGATAAATGGATATGTACCATTTAAAGCACTTTAAGCTGGGTTTTTGGTGGACAGACACTGTGTGAACCTAGGAGGGTTAGGGATATTTTAAGAGCTTGCAATGACTACCTTTCCCTTTTCTCTATCAGTCACTCAATCACCTTAATCTCTATATATTGCAAACACACGCAACACTTTCAATGAATCGATGCTTCGTTGATGCTTTTAAAGACATGCAGGAATCTATAAAGGCATTGGTGACATTACATTTTTGATATTCTGTGATCTGTATCTATAACGTGTTGTCAATGACCCAGAAAAAAAGGTGGCTGTGTTTCATTTAGCTGTTCTCTAATTTGTACCAGGGAGAGAAAATAACAGTTTGAATACCCGTGATGTGTTGCAACCCACTGTGCTTGTTAAATAAGCCAGCAATGTGAGGCACCAATTTACAGTCTCTAGTGGCTCAACGTCTCAGATAAATAGACTTCATTTTGTCCAGCCGGCACCAAACCAATAAAGCAGGTCAAAACTGCAAGGAAACATTATCTATGGGTGCCTGAATGGCCAAAATAAAGACCGGAGATTTCCCTGCAACTTTAAAGCAAACAGAGTTGTTCATAATTTGAATTCTTTTAATAGTAATGTAGCATAATGACTTTAAACATGAATTCACTTGAGTCCACCCTCGTGAAGAGAGACATCATACAGTAAGTCTTTAATAAAAGAGGTATACATTGCATTACACAGTAAACATATTCAGTAGTCATCATTACATGCATTTTATTAAATATGATTTACTTGGTCAACTTGTACCAAACTGTATTAACCTTGAGTTAAGAATGCAAGAATATATAGATTAGAAGCCTTTCAGGATAGCTTCAGAAAAATAATGACAGGTCGAATTATCCAAAACCTTAAATACTTAAGCAGCCTTTTATAAATGGTAGCAGGAATTAGATCATGTTTTCCATTTTATACCAGTAACTTGTGGTGCAAATTCATGACAGGAAAGTCAAGTGGAAAAAGCATTATAGCCATGGTTGGCTTTAATTTTGTAGTTTGCAACTCAGACAGAGAAATAACCACTCGATAAAATCAGAGGGAAAGGGAAAAGTCACTTTCTTCCGAGCCTGGAAGGAAATTGGCCCCAGGTATCCGCCCAGGGGAGACATTTTATCCTGCATAAAAAGACGTTTGACATGTTTACCTGAAGCCTGAAGTTAGGTTCCTGCATGTGACTGGTGTCTGCGGATTGATATCTGACCTATTTTAGGACTTTGTAGGGTTATAATGAAGTGAAAGCTTCAATGCAAATACCTGCAAACATATCCACATACTGGTGCTTTTAGTTCAGTGTGACAAAATAAGACGATGATAGACAACATTGTTAATATGGTTAAACCAATCAGAATTCTCTTACATCATTTAACTTAAACTCTGTAGGTGGAAGTCATTAGTCCTGTGCACAGATAACACCCAGACTACAAAGCAAAAAGTTGTTTCCAAATTAGATTAAAGATGGGGTTCTCTGTACATGTACATGACTATTTATAGGCCAAAATTATATTCAAACCGAGGGGAATAAAACACAGATAATTAAAGCAATTAAGTAAGAAAAAAATGTGCTGGCCAATCTCTATAAAGGTACCGGTAAGTAAAAAGTAAAGTCTTTGTTGAAGACAGGACTTGATCATTGTCACAAGAGTGAAAATGTAATGGAACATGAGTAGGGGCAATGGTTCTTCATCGTTCTGCTTAACCTTCTTTAATTAAAATTATGACTGCTTTCTCTTTTATTGGCAGCTTTTGTGCAGGATTAATCTGCCTTTAGTCCTGTTGTCACTTATTGCACCAATGAGTTTTCATCGCTCTTTTTCAACTTATGATCTGTTTAAGAGAAAGTAGAGCAATTCCAGATGCAAGAAAAGATATACCAGATAGGACTTTGTTGATCTCCCAGAGGAAATGAATTGAATTCAGCAGCACAAGGAAAGGCTGAAATCTGCTGAACTTTGAGTTATGAGCTTCTTTGACTGACTTGCTTTGCAGATAGACTCCAGGGGCCAATTATGGAACGTGATTGTTGACCATTTCTTATTTTTTATGCATCTATATCAAAGTTTTGCTCTTAAGGCGGTGCGTTTAGCTCAGTTGCCTGATGGGTTGTGGCCAGGTGCTGCTGTGCTGCAATATTCAAAACTAACAATAAGAAGGTCATCAGTGATATTTTGGCGGAAAATGTATCCACACAGACGGCTAGTGACACTTATTTTGCACTACAAGACAGAGCAGGCTCTCCTCACAAGCCCATCCATTGTGGGAATAATGCATTGCAAACATTTTTCTTCATGATGTGTCTGAGCAAAGCATGAGACCGACTTTAAAACAAGACAATTGGTTTTAGTGGCCACTAATGGTATCTGCCTCCTGCTATGAACTGTGACAGAGGGGCTATCCATCACAACTGACAAATTGGATAAATACAACTGTCACTATGTTTCTGTGGTCAGACCACACAAATGGGTCCCTATTTATCACAGAAAAAAACATGGAAGGACATTTGGAGATAAAAATGTTGACAAGTTGTTGTTTTCTTAGTCGCTTTAATTGCCTTCGAAGCAGCACTTGCACCTTCATGCACCATGCTCATAGTCAGGAGTCGCACCAGGGATGAGTGTAATGACGACTATTGCATCTGTACATGTGGTATCTGCTTTACCAACTGACCAAACCAGAGGCAATGCCGGTAAAGCTTGGTATCTGCTTTTTGTTAAGGTAAGTTCAATGGAGCTTAAGGTGAAGCTATGTCGGGGCTAACCAAGTTGTCACTTTTCAATAGCCTGACACTCATTGCAACGTCAGTATGAAAGGACCATATGCAAGCCCTATTGTGAGGCTTTCAAAAAAACAACTTATGATAACAGCATGATTTCAATTTTTGATAAGGAAAACAATTTATGACAAATTAAAAAATAGACGTAGTTCAACCATATCCTGGGCTCATGGTGTATAAGGTTTGGTTTTACTTATAGAGATGTCTGACGTGTATGTCTGCAGACAGAATCATGTGGAGTCATTGACTGAAACTATAGAGGAAATAATCTACCAGCATTCTGGATTGTTTTGCTCTTGTCCTTTTGATTTTTTCTAAAGGGCTCAAGCTTGGCGCAGGATATAGCTGAATAGATTTTCTTCATCATTTTACTGTTATGATACGTCAAAGCATAAAAAAGGTTTACTGTATTATATGACATAGACATTTCAAACTGGACTTTGTTTCTCTATTAAACCTCTCTATTAACCTCACTCTGAGAATGTAAACTGGGTTGTACACTGGGGTGCTATGAGCCTCCTGTTATTATTTTTTGTTTGATTAATCACCACAGAGTGTCTTTTATTAAGCTGTGTGGCTTCTATAAATGAAAGTAATCCCATTTTCATCATGAGCACTGTTACAGATTCATATATTGCAAATAGCCATAGGTTATCTGGGGAGGTATGGCTTATGCACAGCCATAATATATAGTCCACGAGGAGCTTAATTAGGATTCTGCTGGTCCATTAAATATTTGTCAGTGTATATGTTCGAGAAAGCTTCATCTGGGACTTAATGTTTGTTGTGATATAACGCCATTGTCCCTTGTAAGTCCCTCCACAAGCGCTCACTGCCACAGTCATGCCGTGTCACAGTGTTACAAGTACTAAATGTTCTGATGGGAGTTTAGGGGTCTGAGTCCCATTTTAATTATAGATTAATCTGGAGGCCATACTGTGCTTTGCGTTAACAAATAAAACCCAATTTGTCTTCACCCACGGTTGTGTTGGCTATAAATGTTGACTGTTGTAATTGCCACTGCTTTGACTGCACAAACAATATAGTGGTAATACTCAGTATTTTAATTACCAAGGCCCATTCAGTTCACACAAGGAGAAGTTTAGCCTAACAGAACTTTTAAGAGGGGTCGAGAGACTGGGAGAAACAGTCTGACAGAGCGCTTTTGGCTGTGAGTTAAATCCCTCCAAATCTGTTTTTGAACACCTGGCAGAGATTGATTTTGGTCCACTGTTTTCATCAGTATCCCAAAGAGATTACGACTCTACAGTCATAAACAAATTGTATATTCAGCTGACTTTCTCCGTTTGGACTTTTCCAAATATGCAGACAAACATTAATGAATTACATTTTTTGAATTAAACTTGTCAGTCATAATGGTGGGATGGCTCTTTAGGGATCAGTTGGTCCTTAACTTTGGCCCAAGCTGTACACATAACAACTTAGTATCGCCTTGAGATGACTAACATTGCTTTGAGTGCACTGAAGATAAATCATGAGGACGTTGGTTATCACTCACCTTTTCCCACCATGAGGATAAATTTGAACTTGTTCAATACTTTTGAGTTATTAATATGATCATACTTTCAGCCTCATTTGTAGTGTTGAAGTAGGTTAACACAGTGAGTTGAGGAGTTTAAAGATTTGGCCAAAATACGTTTTCAAAGTCTGTATTCTTCAAATTCATTTGCTCCAATGTATTACCTTCTTGCTCAAACATCAGCCCACTACTTTCTAAAATTAAGGTATTTTGGTCCGGCAGGCTTGTAACAACCAACAAAGAGTGAAAAAGAACTTCTGAAATGGTGATCCTAATTTGATGTGAGTACCTTACAAAGGGATTTCCCTGTTTCTTTTTGCCTTGTATACCTTCTTTATTAGTTGAATGAATCACCAAGAGCCATCACTCCTGCGTCCAGTAGCTGCCTCTATTTAAGGACAATTTATAAATTTATGAAATTTCTTTCAGCAGTTGTAAAGGGATTCTTTCTTATCTCAGCACATAGGGAGATGAACTAAAAAAGGAGATAAACCAGTCAGAGCGCTAAATTGCTGATGTAGTAGGTGTAAGATTTCTGCCTCCCTTCGCTTCATGGATTAAGCCTTTCTGCTTTGATACTTACCCCCTGACTGACTGCACAGATGAATAGCAACTACCTCTACAAGACAACGAAATCCTCCATATCCAATTGTTCAATTCAGTATTCATAACTCCCTTTTTCCTGTCAGGGAATTTGTGCAGGTGAAGTGAAACATCAAAAAAACAAGGGTATTGATCAACAGCAATGTTTGTACTGTTTTGTACTTTAAGAAAACTATGTGTATATTAGTGGTACTTTTGGCAGTTGGGGAACGCATTGGTCCAGTTCTCGATTCTTCCTTAGATCCCTACAATAATGCTGTGATTAAATACCATTGATTCTCTACAGGGTGCACTGTGTGGTAAGGATCAGATGTGGAGTTCAATATGCCTTTTCCTGTCTGTCTCTGCTATCACTATTCTCCTGACTCATCATTGTTTGGCAGATTAGGTGTCGCTTTTAGTGGACAGACAGGCTCTTCTTTGAAAGTGAGAGTGTGTTAAGCCACATTTATACAGTGCTGTTCAAACAGACAATCTGATACAACTACATATATTTGGACTTGTTGTTTGCATTGGGCTGTTTGCCAGGACACAAGCACACTGAATAAGAGTAAACAGCCGAAATCCAACCCAAACGCCGGGATGAAAATTGACCATGACTGACACAAAACTCCACTTGGTTTTGAACAGTGTTTGTGCAGCATCCACACTGAAGAAATATTGAACACACAACCCCATTCAGGAAACATCAGACATCTTCAGACTCTTTGTTTAAAACATAGATAATGCTTTAATGTCTGCAAACAGATTGCTTTAAACTGGACAGCTGTAGTGACAACAGGCTCTTTCACCCACCTGATCTAATGCAGCGCAGGACTCCTCAGGGGTCTGAAAAGCTCTGCCAGGTACCGCATAAAGTATACATTTGGCATAAAACATCTTCGTTTTGTGAAACATTAATGGATGATTAAAAAGCATTTCCTTTTTATTGTTTCATTTTCTGAGGTGCCTCCAGGAGATAACACAGACCAATAAAAGCATGCAGCCATATTCCTTTGAAAACAATATCCCCTGTTTATTAAAATGATAGTACTGATTATGTGGCTCTTGTCTGTGGCTGGCTGTGCCATTGATTAAAGCCTATTGAATGTTATCTCTGTACTAAGCATACTGTCACTGGTAAACTCTTGTTTGTTGTGAGACCATCATCACCAGTTAAAAAAAACCGAACGCTATTATATTCATATATTTCAATCAAATATGTTTTAAATATTTCAAATTTGTTTGTCACACATTGGTACTTGTAGTTTCTTTTGCTCACCTGTTTTGTACTTTTAGAGGTTAATAAAGAAAAGTCATTTGCCACACCACGTCGCACTGCCGCACACTGTTTGTGTATTGTTCATCTGGGGATTTCATATTTTTAATTCAATAAAATGCTTCCTTCAGTTTAATAATTAAATCACATTATACATCCCCCATTACAAGAAAGCCAGCAGGCATGCCATTCACGTGTGTAACATTTACACTGATCTTCAAAGTTCTGCTCAACATATGTGGTTTCCAAGTGTTTTTACCTGGAGCCCTCCGACTTGTATCTAAGAAGACCAGAGCCGCCCAGACCCACAAGAAAAGGTGATACAGTGTTTTAAAAATTCACATGGTTTTTAATTGTTTGCAGTGATACAATTCCCCCCCCCCCCCCCCCCCACACACACACACACACACACCAGGTTGGGAACCAATAATGTAGAAAACACATCTGAAAGCCCAGCTCACGAATGCTTTACTGCTCACTGGTGATATATCAAAAGCTAAAAGCAACAAATTGTTCATGATGATGGACGACTGTATCTACCTCAGCTGGTTTCATGTCTCTGCAAATTGATTTAGTGTGAAATGGATAATGGCTCTGTGGAAAGAAGGGAATCTCTGTCAGCTCAGCAACATAGTAAAGAGTGTGCTTTTGGCCAAGAGTGAATGCAAGGGGTGACTTAAAGTGTATCTCATTTTTAGTAAAAGCCTCAATTTGATTGGTGTAAATTCTTTCCACACCACTTAGGTTTTGTCTTAATGTTGTTGATATCACACATTTTAGCAAAGCCTGCTTAGTCAGTCCTGAGTAAAGAGAGTTTTTAGTGTCACAAGAGAAAAATCACACTGTTATTCTTAAAAATATAAAATTATGACCTTAGACAACAACCATAGTCAGCATTATGAGGTACAGTTCTGATATACAGTGCGATGGGAATGATTATCCTTATCAGGTGTTTTCTTACCTTTAAATCCCTTCTATCACTGGTCCTCACTGGCATATTAGGAAGTAGATCACCAACCCCCAGCTGGCAGAATAGGACATTTTTATTTAGGTGGAGGGATGCAATAACTAAAGATAGGCTACCTTATGGCTGTAGTAAACATGTAGTGTAAGAAGACGTCAGGAGATGGATTAAACGAGTGAGACAGTTGTGATTGGGTTGAATGAAGCGTCAAATATACTAATTACTGGTAGATTCAATCAACCCTATCTAAAGCTTTTGAATAGGTATAAGAACCCATAACATACTTCTATAATGGTCTGATAACATCTGGAGTATAAACTACAGATGAAAATGACTTTAAAGAGACCATACATGTATATTATGGATTTTGAACAAAGTAAAGTAAGCAAACAGAGAGCTCATTTTCTTCCATTTGATGTATACTTCAGTCATCACATGTCAACTTCTGAATCTTTTTTTTATCATAGACTGAGTCACTGAATCACTAATGCAAACGTGGAGGACATGACGGATAGCGCTGACAGCCAGAGGTCCTTGGGTGTCTGATAGTTTGCCAGGAAACTAAAGAAGTGTACAGATGAAGATTGCAAAAAAGAAGTAGAAAGTTAATACTCCAATACTGACAACCAGCGTCTGTGAAGAAAAGAAGGCAATAGAATTTGTCACCGAGTCGGAGGGACAGAAGGAAGAAATGTATTCTCAGAGGTGATCAGTCGGGATAACAAGCACCCAGAAAAGAACCGGATAAGGTAGGACAGACAGTACCAAATCCCTGGAGGAAGGTAGAAGTCCCTTTAACATTGTCCTGCTGAAATGGAATATATGCTCCAAGAGAGGCAGGCCTGAGGGAGCAGGATGATAATAATGAGAAAACATAGAAGAGTTTTAGTGTGCTTATAAATGAACAGGTGAGGAATCACAAAGGCAAAATCACAAAAGCTGACAGAACCTTTCAACATCTCAGGGATTACCTGGGGAGGAAGAGCAGGAAGGAGATGAGGCAGCAGAAGCTGAGGAGGAAGAAGACAAGAATGATGACTGACTTTTGCAGCCCGGAGCACACACACACACCTGTTCCTTCCGTTTTCCACTATTGTCTGTCTGTCTGTCTGTCTGTCTGTCTGTCTGTCTGTCTGTCTGTCTGTCTGTCTGTCTGTCTGTCTGTCTGTCTGTCTGTCTGTCTGTCTGTCTGTCTGTCTGTCTGTCTGTCTAATCACAACATCAGATTTACCATCAACAACCTTTGATAACAACTTCCCAATGTTGTGACATGAACACAGACAGTAGATTATCAGCCTACGTCAGTCACTCACAAGGATACCTGCCCTTTTCTTCACTGGTTCTCATCACATCACAACTCAATTTAATTTCTGCAGCTGTTATGGTCCTGCTATCTTTAAAGCCTGGCTGATTTATGAATATAGGCTTGTGGCCCATCATATGCTTATGAATAAACTTTTCAGCATTTGTAAAGATAGTCAGTGGGGGGTGAGGCGTTGCTTTTGTATATTCATAAGTTAGACCTATGTATGTATCATACAACAAAGTTGCTTTACTTTTATTTTTTCAAACAACCAGGCCATGGCTTTAGGTTTTAGAGGCGTTGTGATGTGTCTCCTGCAGTTAAAAAATCCACCCATGAAGTTTTCTGTATTTTACTCCCTCTGGCAGAAACAGGCTTCCACCTACGCCTCGCCTCATATCCGTGTGCCTGACATTTTAGAATGTTTGACTGACGCTTTATCACTGCTGCAGATTTAGTCTGAAGGGATGGCGTCAAGATTATGCCAATTTCCCTTATTGAGTCATAACTGAGGCGTGGAATATATTTAGACTGAGAGGCTTGATTAATGAAAAGACGTCTATTTAATAAAACAAAAAAAAGTTCATGTTTTTAACCCGTTTACTGTAAAGATTTTTTAAATTATTTATCATCTTTGAACAGAAGCATCTGGGGACATCTTTTGTCAAATGGAAATCTTTGTTAATGGTTTAATAATCGTACAAGAAACGTATACAAGGACGTTTTCCCCTGTTTTTAGCAAGGCCATGATTATCTTTTGCTTCATGAGTTCAGCACATTACTAAAAGAAACAAGCTTACAAAAATACATTTCAGTGAAATCTCGTTTTTGCAACTTCTGTAAAAAAAATCTGCCCCAGGTATTTTATAAGCAGCAGTATATTAGGATGAGTTTGAATTTAGGCAGTTGCATCTTAGAGGAACTGCTATTTATCACAGGCAGAGGTGAGACCACGTTTTAGCATAATGGAGTTGCCATGGGCAGTAAAACACTGGTATGAATTTATGATCTCTTTTCTGCTTACAACATTAGTTTTTATGTTTGGTTTTATAAAACCAACAACAAGCCTCAGTCCTGGATCGGTCTGAATTATTCAAGGCATGCAGTTACAGTGACGATCTTCTTCCCTGATGTTTTCTTTTCTGGTGTGTAAACTGTTAAAATTGCAGAAGTGTTATTTTATGCAAAAAAGTTAAATCTTTTTTTTCCCCCAGAGCTATATCCTTTTTTCTGAACGTTTGAAAAAAAAAAAAAAAAAGATCATTACACATTACCATGGAGTCCATCGTCTTATACTGTTTGAAATTGGCAACTCTTAACAATACTTTTGTGGTGACACATTAATCAATACTTAATAAGGCTACAGATAATCATAAAACATGGATGGCAGGAGAACTAAGCCCTGCATTAATGATTACCAGATCAGCAACTCTATTATATAAATACTGATGGATATGAATTACGTTTCATAATGTCTGCATTTATACGTTAATTTCTGTGTGACTTATTTAATTTGTATACGGTTAATTCATGTGTTGGACCAAAGTCATGGATTTCAACTTGGGATGACCTTGTGTACTTGATAATGAGTTCCTGATTGTGGGCTGCCAAGTTAAATCACAACAGGATTATATACAGTATCTGTCAATATTTCCCCAGAGATTATTTCAAATAAATACTGATTATGATTTTACTTATAAGCCAATAGCAACAAAAACAACCAGGGAATCACAATCAGAAGTCAGAGTCAGAAGTTTGAATGCCAGTCATAACTTGAGAAATAATTCAAAATAAACTTTTAACATTGATGATTATCATTAGTTTGGAGATATTGTTTATGTAACATTGATTTGCAAACATTTTCAACACATGACCTCAGCAAAGACCAAAACAGAGGTTAAAGTCCTGAAGTTTCTGAATTCCTGAATTCTTCTTTTTTTTTAATCAAATGTAATGAAACATTTGTTCCAAATGTTGGTGTTGAAAAACTTTAAAATATATATACAAATATACATTTTGCACATTATCAAAGTAACGTCACGTCAACTTCCAGGGAGACTAACTCCTAGTGCTGCATTTATACTTTACCTTGATGAGAACCTGCCATTCACGGACTAACAGAATAAGCATTAGCAATGGGGTGGTCTGACAGCAAAACTATCACTTCTGGAGATAGTGAATATTTATGCCAGCTGAAACAAAAGGGTCCTTCTGTAACACTACAGTAAGCCATTCTTTGCCTTTCATTCTAAAGCGTTACTTGCAGGCTAAACTACAATAGTCAACAGGTGCAAGCACTTAAGGCTAAAATGATGAAAAACATGGAGCAAGTTCACAATGGCTGCACATTCAAAAGCAAATGCTAACATCCAAAACAAACGCAACAGCTGCAATGCACTGCAAATGAAACAAACAGGCTGGAAACAGCTGTAACAACTGCATTAACACCAAACGCACTGCAAATACAAACAATGAAAAGTCAAAAATACACCTTTCAATAAAGAAACCGTAAATATCCTGTTCTTTCTCTGGATAAGCCTTAGAAAAGCACAGAGAGACAGAGGACTTAAATATAAAGGTTTAAGATTCACATAGCTGCACGTGTGGCGACATACTGTTTCGCACTGACTCACACAACTTACTGACTTGCACGCGCATACACGAATGAGCGCCTGACAATTTTGTGGAAGTGTTTACATGTCACTTAGAAGGTGTTTGATAGTGAAAGACGCCTGATCACTGTAGCTTTACTCACGCCACACCTGTCACTACACCTAACTACTTTAATTAGGTAAGTTTAGTGCAAGTTAGGCAGGCAGGTACACTTGCGAGTGATTCATGCGCATGAATTTAGAATGGATCCACCCCCCATGTGTGCATGGTTGTGTGTGTGTGTGTGTGTGTGTGTGTGTTTAATTAAGTTTTACCACTGACACAGCACACATATTTCAGAGGCTTTGAATCATTTTGACAGGCTAAATGAGTTTTCAGATAATTAGGGTACTGTAAGTGCATCATCAGTGGCAGACATCTCCATTTCATATCTGGTCTTCCGATTCAAGTCTCCTTCAGAATTCAATCATTCAATGTTTGTCTCTCTATTTGTCAGGTTTTTTCAAAAAGGCTCATGTTATCATATTATTTCACAATTTTGTAATCTAAGGTTTTTCTTTTGCTCAACATTCAACAATTAAGGAAGATGAACATATTGTGTTATTCAGAACAGAGAAACAATTAAATTAATTATTAAACAGTACCTTACCTTACTTTTGATAAATAACGATTGCTCGCTCCACTAGATGACCATGTTTAAGTGTAGATTCATTTGAGAATATATTCATTAAAATATCATTTTTTCTGTTCTCTAGATAATTAAGACCCCAAAACAATGTTTTATGTAATGCTTCATACTTGCAGAGTACTGGGGAAAGTTGGAACATATAATGTGATTTGTTGGTTGTGGAATTGTTGCACACATCGATTTAAATTGAATCTAAAGTTGGTGCATCTTCGCCATCATACATCCTGAAAACAAATCATCTCCCCCATGTCCTTCAACAAGCAACAGCAGCGACATGCAGAAGTTTTTTTAAGCCTTTGAATTGACACTAAACTTCCTTCTTCTAATTCAGTTTTGAAAAACAATAAAAGCTTATAAGACAACATCGTATGCACAATTGCTCTCTAAAAGCAAATGTAACCTTATTTGACATTGTTGTTGTTTTTGTGTTGAGAGTTGTGGAGAGGAAAATACTAAGTAAAGTAATGCAGAAACAAATCTTAGGGATTAAAGTCCAAAGAGATTACTTTATTACTATAATTTTGTTTTGTTTTTTTCAAAGGAGTCGAAATGAATAAAACAACAGTTTTTGAGTAGATACAAGAAGCTGTTGAAGGCACTGAAAGCAAAGATTTACAGATCTTCACACTCCATTAAGCTAAAAATCAGCCGGCTGAAAAGTGAGGGAACATCTTCACATCTGCATTTTAAAACGTCAGTAATTTACGGAATAGTGTGGTAATTAACCACAATGTGTGAGTTTCAATAAGTCAACACTTAATGCTTACCTCTGTCGGCAGGATCTGCAGAGTAGTTTCTCTGCATTATTTGTGTGGCAAATGATTGTGACATTGAGAAAATACAAGGCCATTTTTCAAAGGAAGGACAGCTTAAGAAAACAGTTTTTATTCACTTTCAAGTTTAAGCAGCCCGAGACACAAACATTAGATTTCATGAATAGTTGAAAAACATGTGGTGTTGCTAGAATAGGTCCTGCAGTCCACTCTATTCTACAGATTTGTACCGAAGAAATAAATTTTTTTGTTATTACTTTGTGATGCAGCCCATGAATGTAAACTAACATGAACAATATTTGTTTGATCTAATATTCTTTTTGGCTGCAACAGTGTAAATGACAGTAAATGGAACAGATGAAAGAGGGTTGTCAAGTATGTGACACATGGGATGAGGCCGCAGCCAAAAAACACATTTCCCGCTCTTTGCCAGCCAGTGTGCCTGAACTGAAGCGCTCATATGAGAGAAGTAATGCTGCCAACATCCATATTCATTATCACCATGGCTGCCACAATATGGCTGCGTTAATGATTCATTAACAGTCTCATTGCTGGGAAATCCGAATAATTAAAACCTATATGTTTCCAGCACATCATAAGGAGAAAAGAGCTAGAATATTTAAGGATTGGATGATAAAAAAAAACACAACTTTAAATGACTTTGTCTATATAGTCTCTGCATACAGGACGTGAGGGTTATATTATAAAGACAACACTTCTTCTCAAACTATTCCTTTGTTAATTGACACAGTAATCTTATTTTCATTGATTTGTTGTAAACCCACATATTCTGCTGTAAATCTTTTTGTTTAGCATCCTAACCAACTAATAAATTGTGTTTCCACAAAACTAATGCTGATTAATGACCCAACACTGAGGTGTACGTGAAACCCTGGGGGCTCAATAAGTGAAAACAATGGCGCACTCCCTCAATATTTATCTACAATTCGACTTCTAATCCTGACACATTTATTGGTTCTTTTGTTTTATGTTCTTTTATAAAAACAAGGAACTTAGTTTGTATTTTTGTATTTATTGAGAACTGAAATTTAATTTGAAGCTCAGCTGGTGTCCGTGTGATATTACCTGATTTGAAGCACATGACATTTTCAAAGGATAAAAATGGCTTACATACATTTTCATGCAAAGCCTGTGTGCAAAGGCAACAACACAATACAAAAAAAAAAAAAGTCTGACAGTATGTAAACGAGAATAAAAAAACCTGAAGAATTCTTTATTCACATTATTGGTGTACAAATTTTATAAATTGGTTGACAGCCCAAATATCCCCATATTTCTTCCATCTACATCAACCAGAAAAAAAGTGTTATTTATTCTGAAAGGGTTTCTTGCTGCTCCTAATGTTCCTGTAGGGATATAGTTATGCAGAAACAATATTTCTAACAGATCTGGGAAAATATTTTCAGGGACAGGGATAATAGTACAACAACCGATGTGACCGCTTGCAAGAATCTTTTCAATTTCTAAAATCTTTTTTGTTAACAATTGCTTTTCTGGAAGGAACAGGGGGTCCCCTGTGATTTGTGACTCACCGGGTCCCAACAAACATAGGACAGTCTGTTCCCTCAAAAGGTCAAACAAAAACATCCCTTACCTCTGCATTTGTGCAATCTAAAAGAAAAAAGATAGTGATAATGGAAGAATTGAGAAACAAACTGAAGAAACACTTTCTTATGTATTAAGCAACAAGCTATGGGGTAAAAACTGAATCATGCTGACAAGAATGCTCCAAATAAGGAGCTGACAACTATATAGTATTTCTTTTTCACGATTATGGGATAAAGTCACTAACCTTTTATTCTCTTTCTATTGATAAAATATGCTGCATTTTGTAATATCTATCAAAAGTCCACCTTTTCCTATTTTAAACTATACACTAAGGACTGCTGCAACACACTGATAGTGAACAGAACACAAATGTGTGAATGGCAAACAAGCTCTGTACGAAGATGAAATCCTGGGGGATTCTTCTGCAAGCACCTGCTCGTTCTTAGATAAACAGCCGTGAACAGGAGGAGATGCAGATGGAGGGGAGGGGGAGAAAAATAGGGAGGGATGTATGCTCACACGGGTTTATCTTTCAGCATGGACAGCTTATGGGAGGTCTGAATATGGGAAATGTAAAGAGCTTAACATCAGATTGTGAAATATTATGAATATGCTCTGAATGACAGCAGTAAAAAGTCAAATATGTTATGTCATGTTTTTTGTTTTATCTTTTTAAGCATGAACAAACATCCAGTCAGACTTAATTGATGAAATGTAAAAGACAACATCTTATGAAAGGAAAATGGCCAGTCAGTGTCGGAAAAATATGCATGAAGTTTTTCAGCTATGGCTCTGGGAGTGGAAATGTCTTTCTGTTGGATGATCAACAAATCTGACTTTGCTTTACACTAAAATATCTCAACAACTGAAATTAAGTACTAAGACTCATGGTCCCCAGAGTTGGATCCTCCAAAGCTTTCCTTACACACACACACACACCTACACACACACACACACACACGTGAGTTGTAATTTTCCAGACATCTGCCTCTCACCCCCATTCAAATAATCTACTAATGAAGAGACCATTTACCTAAAAACCAACTTCATCTCCTCAAAGCTAAACTGTCAGAAGAGCATTATTTGGAATTTTGAAAAAAACAAAAACAGAAACAAAGAAAGTCAGTTGCAGAAAATATGGCTACATTTAAAGTTCACTTCACAGAAACATACTGCTTGATTCTGCTTCCAGTGACTGCCAGGTGAGCCTAACTAGAAAATATATTTTTCCTTTCAAATGACAGTAATAAGTACCGTAAATTCCGGACTATAAGCCGCTACTTTTTTCTCACACTTCGAGCACTGCGGCTTCTACTCCGGTGCGGCTAATGCATGGATTTTTATGGGGGACAATGAGCTTCTGCCGCAAAAACATTTGACTTCGTCACGTCAGATCTTAATATCAGTCATTTTGCGCTTCATGCACGCACCCTCATGATGGAAAACACACGGAGAAATACATATGATGCAGCTTTCAAGTTAAAGGCGATCGACCTGGCTGTCAAAGAAGCTAACAGAGCTGCTGCACGTTAAGATGACACTGACAGCGACAACAGAGACTGAGGAAGTGAGTAATGAAGTCATTCTGAGGCAGTGAATGGATGGACTTTTTCTTGTGAAATGTATTACGGTCATCTTTTTCATCAGCCGTGTTACAGACACCGTCGGCTAGGCTTCGTATTGTAACGGTTCATGTTGTAAAGTCAGTAGTTGATAATGTGTTCATAATTCCGATTATGTGGAGAGTCAGTTAATGCACCAGCGAGAACGCGTTGTGTGGCTGTATGAGAGAACGCTGGGGGAGAGAGTTGGATTGTTACGGCAAGTTATGTGTTGCTCTCTGCTGTAAACGGCGTGGTCACGGCCGACAGTGATCGGGTTATTAAAAGTTATTATTTGAACGCTCTCGTCGTCCTTTAACGTCCGTACGGACACTACAGTATTTGCGGATGTTACCGGTAGCCTACGTCTGTGTAAATAGCTCTTGTTATAGCGTGGACACCTGCGGCTTATAATCAAGTGCGGCTTATATATGTACAAATACATTTATTTACTTATTTTTAGCCGGTGCGGCTTATATCCAGGTGCGCTCAATAGTACGGAATTTACGGTAATTCATTTGACATATTTAATGGAATGTTTATCACATTTGTCCAAAATGTCACAAGTAGAACTTAAAATCATAATGCCAGAACCAAAAACAATATATTTGAGCTCTGACAGGATCACTTGAAAACAAACTTTCAGATGCCACAAAATGCACAGTAAAACACATATTATACAAAAAAATATTGACAAAAAACTGGTACCACATTATCAGAAAACAAAAACAGCACATAGCATTTCTTATTCCGAGCCTGCCGATGTAGCCAGAAGATGTATCTTATCAGTATCTGGTGGAAGAGACTTGTGCAGCTTGGGATTCTGTTCATTAGGTTGTCTCTTCTTGTGTGTATGTGTTTTTTGTTTTCTACAACAAGATTTCATCTGTGGCAGCTACAATCTCATTTTTTGTTTACATGGAAAACAAAGTGATTTTTTTCAAACACAGAGATTTAATAAGTGCTCATTATTTTGCTTGACAGCAATACTGAGGTTGGAGGCAAAAGTTGACAGTGTGTGTCGGCATTGATCCTTCTCTGGATCTTATTATGTGATCTTCAAATGTGAGATAAACCCTTCTGTATCTGTCCCTCAACACACCTTGTGAGCAGAGATACCTTTGAATTGGTATGTGAGTGTGGGCTGGGGGGGGGGCAAACAACACAATTACTTTTTCCCATAAAAAATAAAATGTATGATATACAGTTCTTTACATTATAAAAAAGAAAATGTCATTAGTGTTTCTATAAGAATAATTTGATGATTAGACAAAAGAGAAAAAAAACGCCATAACTACATGGTAGAAGCGCAACTGTAGTTTTACTTTTAGTTAGCAATGGCCAGCATGCTAACTAGACAACTTGGTTGGTAAATAATTGACATTTGTAAATTACACAGGGTAATCATAAAAATGAATCCATTACCCATTTAGCTTGTAAAGCCTCACAGTGGTGTTACCGCACTCTCATCAGAAGACTAAGATATCTTGTAAGGCCTTATATTTCTTAATCTGATGCTAATTTTATCCTTTCATGTTGTAAGGAGTTTGCAGCGAACTTGTCTTCTCGGATTAATTGTAATGGCGAGTAACCCATTGCTTTGAGCTTTATGGCGAGATACATTTAGACATTGAAGTCTGGATTCCGGAAGCTTTTGCGCATTTAATGTGTAAGCTTCTGTGCATGTAAAGGTGTCATTGAGACAATCTTCCTGTCAGTTTTGGATTGTTGTGATATAATCTTCATACACGCTGCTGCTAGCAGCTTCAACTCACTTAACTCACTTGATCACTCCATTCTACCGGACCCATCATTGTATTCTATATTACAAAGTTGATTGGTCTTCAGGGGCACATGAACATGATGCCTGTTTCTTCTTTTATATAAATCACATTGTGAATGAGGGAAACCTCATTGATCAAGGCTTAAATAAAGTTTGATGGTGATGATTTTATTCAGTCAAAGATGTAATAAATTCTACCTCAAACACTTGATGTGATGCAGACACACAGCATGCCAGTGTTTTTAAGGTGCAAGTATTTCCTCATTGGTGATGATTATGTATTTCACTATAAGCTGAGGGCATACTAATCGGGACAGTCTTGTGGGATAAACTCTCAGTTAAAGCACAAACACAGTGCACACATTTGACTTGCAAGAGCTGCTTTAATTAAAGTAAGATCTTTAAAAGGATGGACCTGCCCGATTTAGTTTGCGGTGGCAAGGAAGGAATACAAAAACTTCAATGACTGTACACACACACTTTCAGAACAAAGTTGACAAATCTCAGTATCACATATGTGTGCCTGTTCTGGCTAGTAATTCTTAAATATCAGCGCTGTCACCATTAAAGTTCTAATTTTCATGCAATTTAGGTCCAATCAATGCAAAAATTTAAATCATGTTATTTTGTCTTTTTTAGCACACCTGAAGACGCTGTCTTTTGTCCCTTTGGGCGCACTGCTGTTAAGCTGTCACAGCATCCTCCTGCTGTTGCAGTGATGGAAAATAATAACACCACTGCTCCCTTGAATGGCTCATTTCCCTTTGAAAAATTTCCAAAGGTCTCAGTTGACATGTCAGAGTCTAAGGTTACTTAATCTGGGGGGTTCTGCCTGCGTAACTTTTGCATATTCTGTGTGCCTTTGCTCTCTTCCTATATCAAGTCGTCTTGTTTTATGTGAAGCATAGCTTATTTTATGACTACAAAATCGTTTTTGGTGGAGTGGATATGCGATTAGAGGAAATATGTTTAAATATAAGGTCCATGATTTTACTACAGCACTTCTTGCAAACTGAGAAAATATTGTCCCTTTAACCTAAGTATTTCACAAGCCTTATTTTATCTTTCCATGTGTAATTTAGAAGTAGGGGCTTTTTCAGAGTCCTCCATTTAAGCTGTAAATAAAATCTGCACTTTCTAAGCAAACTGCATCGGAGAAAATGATTTCTAGAACTGTAATGGGCTCTGTCTGCCATGTTCACTCATTGGCTCATTGTCAGTCAGCACATGTTACTCAGCAGGGAATGACGCAAGTGTGTGACGTCCGAAAATAAAGATTTCTCTGCACAATCAACAGGAAGCAATACATGAGATAAAGTCAGCAGCTCTGCTCATTGTTTCCCCTCTCCTGCCTAAACTCTTGGTCACCTGATGGTCTGGGTCGTGTCTCTGAAAATAATAAGGCAATTTGAGGAAGGAAAAGCCTTTCTCCTGTTTTTACCCAGTTTTAGAAAGATAGACACCTTTTATCAACAAGTAGGATAAGTATTGTACCATATAAAATGACTGTTACTGTAAGGCTAAACCTTTCTTTCCATGACCTTTTCAGTATTCATAAAACCTATGAAAAAAATTAACACAAAAGGTCTTATTGCTGAGGCTACAAAACAGTAGATATTATCACAGTTTTCTCCACAGAGTGGTGAACCTGACAGGACTGGGATGAAGAGACAGAACTGCATCAGACTGTGGATGATTGTGACCTCTGCTTGTACAGAAAGAATAATCATCTCAGCTGTGTACACCAGAGCAGACTTGACAGATAAAGACTTAATGAATGAATGAATGAATTGATATATTTTGTGTCTTGTAATTCACATGACCCATCCAATGTGGGACACGGTACATGTTCTCCTCTGCTGTTGCTTCCTGCTCTTGTTTGATTTGTTAAGTTCAATAAAGTGTTTAGTCTTTGGAAAATCGAATTTTGGCAAACCTGAAG
Organism: Symphodus melops; assembly: GCF_947650265.1. Classification (NCBI taxonomy): domain Eukaryota; kingdom Metazoa; phylum Chordata; class Actinopteri; order Labriformes; family Labridae; genus Symphodus; species Symphodus melops. The sequence goes on along the minus strand of NC_136693.1, from coordinate 14,118,320 downwards.
AGAATACTCCCATGAAATCTTATCATGCTCAAAAAATGTGATAACACTTTATTGGGGGATTTTATATTGCAAAACTGCTTGATGAGAAAGTTGCGTTCTTAAGAAGTTAATGAGGAGCACGTTGGCTTGAAAATAAGGCTGCCTTTCTACTGACTAGAAAGGCCATCAAAAGAATGCATGACTGTGCAAAAGTTGCAACCACAGGCAAAAAGGCTGAATAGATATTTAAGCTTTTCTTGAGTGAAACAGGTAAGAGTTTTGCAATGTATAAATAAGAGTGAAGCCCAATTAACACAGAGAAAATATACACACATCTTAGAAATTACAGGATAACTCTGGCCAGATGTTTAAGGAGAAGGAATATTTAAGAGGGTGTCAGCAGACAGTCTCACTTTTTTGAGGGAATATGTTGCATAAATCAACCGCAGAGAGGCACAATAGCCTTATTCAATGCTGATTCCCTGAAAAACTCTTTAAAGTAAGAAGAACCTCAATGATTTTCAATAGCAAAGCGTTTTATATGAAAGAGGAAAAGCTCTTATGCAAGTCTGAAATTCTAGCCTCAGTGTAGATATTTTTGTACCAGGAAGAGAGGCAGAGGCACTGTGACATACAAACATTGTGTAACAGGGTCAATATGTGCGGCTTAAATTACCCAGGATTTTTTTTAGGAATGTGGAGCGCCAGATTGCTGTCTTTCTGTCAACAACATTAAGGAAAGAAGTGTGTTTCTCTGCAAAGCCCTGATAAAAGATTGTTTAAATTGACTAAACTGAATCAATACACTCCCGCAGCTGGTGTGTAGATTCCCTCTAACCTTTGATACATGGTCTTTAAAGGGTTATGAAAATCCAAATGGAAAACCATAGGCTACATGTGGTGTCCATTATCTGCAAAAAATGAAAAATCCTGTTGTGGTCATTTTCTTTCACTTGAAGCATGCAGTCCAGGGATAGGTGAATTATATATTTACATTTGTTGTATGTTGTTATTTAATATAATATAAATCATATAAATGTCTATCTTTCATTTTCAATGAATGCATGCATTTTCATTTCTCCTTTTAGTTTTGGCACTTATCTCTGCACAAAGCATGGGATAGTCTTCCATATTTCGGACACTGCTTTAATAACTTCCAACCTGCCAGGTGTGTTTAGTCTATGCTGTTGAAGCGCTATCAGTCAGACATGCTGTCAAGTCAGACAACAAGTTTTCACACAATCGCTCATCAAGCCGCTCCGCTATACTATCCCTCCAAACATTCTTCAACCCACACAGCAAGAATTAGATAGCATTGTTGCCCACACAAACACTCACGCACATACAAGCACACATGCACAGACAGATCAAATAAACGGCCACCTTCCTCCACATCAGGAAGTGCTGTGCAGTAGGTGGCCTATGGAGGAGTCCACCCACTCACAGGATATTCAATCGAAAACATGTACAAATTCATCCACTCATGTCCACATGGGATCAACTGCATTTACTCATGCACCTTTGAGCAAGTCCTGTGTGTGTGTGTGCACACCCACACATGTAGACCAAACATAGACAAACACTCTCTCTTTGTCACATAAAAAATCCCATTACACTCTAGTGACACAGACATTTTCTAAAAGCTGGATTTATGAATGAACAGAGAGGAGAAGAAAACAGCACATGGTGCATCGTATCGTTTTTATTCATCATGTAAATTAAATGACTGTTTTAAGATGCCATAGATTTTTTTGCTACATTGGCTGTCTATGATATTACTTCAATTGTCTTGAGTCAATTTGGTCCTTAGTCATGTTCGGCCATTAGTGTAATCAGAATCAGAATAATTCTCAGATGAATGGAGAAAAATGATGGGAAGAAATCAAAGAATCTGGTGTTAACATACATAACACATCCACTCTGCATTGATGTAATATACAGTATGTAGACTCATCACATGTCATATATGTGTGTGAATATTGGTGCGAATGTGAATGTAACATGCTGTATGTAAACGGCCTTGAGTCAGGAGTCTAGAAAATGCACCGTACAAGCTCAAGCCTATTTACCAGGTCCATCTGTATTTGTAACTGTCTGGTGCTTTCACAGCCTTTCAAAAAGAGACAGAATCAGGTAAGAAGCATGAAATTGACTGTGCAATGAACATGGACTGAAACTGGGAGAGGAGGAGGAGGAAGGCTAAAAATATTAACCCAAGAGTCCAGTCCCTCCTCCAGGTCCCATGTTGAATATCATCAAGCGAAATCCACTCATTATAGGACTTAGAAAACAACATATATCAAATGCAGAAAGCTGTCAGTTCTCCTCTGGGAGTGCCAGCCATGGTAGCAGAGCAGAAAAGCTGTGTATCATAAGGCCATATGTATATTTATGGGTTACCCCATTTGTGTGTTATGTTGCTTTAATATGAAAATTTCCTCCCACGGCACACTGTAGCAGCAGCTACATTGATGTTGGTTTATTATATACTGTATGCATATAATTAGCAGAGGACTCTTCTGACAGATCGAGGATTGATTGCTTTGACGCTTGAGTAGGACTCCATAAGAAGAGGTTGTATTCAAGTCAAATATATGATAGAATTATTGAAATTCTGCAAGACAAATATTACAAATGTCTTTTATCTAAATGTTTCTGAATAATGTAAAACCTGTTGTTTCCCCATTCTGATGACGTACATTTCAGGTGAAATCCAAATCATGTCCACAAAGGCTATTTTTCAAGGTCATAGAAGGAATTCACAGTAACATTAAGCGATAAAATCCTCATTTTCTTTATAGAAATGAGTGAGATTAAAAGATGTGTAACAGTGTTTGATTGCTAGGGATAAAATAAATCAAAGGTTGTATTAGCCTCCCTGGGGTGGTTGCCTGTGTATGGGAAGTGTGTGTAGTATGCACTGTGTAATGGACTGACTGTCAAACAGAAGAATAACCCTGAAACAGATGGTTACCTGAGTGGAAAAGGTCAGTGGCAATCTTTCCCACCCTTTTCTTTGCCCTTGTGTCAGACAGGTTTTCTTTAAGAAAAGAAGTTGACAGCTACCACTCAGCGGTGCAGACAAAAACACTTAAGTGTGTCACTTGAACAGTAGGTGGAGGAAAGGCTGACAGTGATGGTGTGCGATCTAGGAAATGGGACTATGATTGGTTGTGAGATATCGTCTGATGCTAGGACAGAGCGTAAATGTCTTCTATGGGACTCTAAAAGGGATGAATTGTTGACTGACTCGTTGTTGTTGTTGTTGGTGATGAAACCTGCCAAGGCAAACTTTGAGCGTGATAGATCAGGTGTGTACACAGTCAAAAGTTTGTCTATCCTCCAAACTACTTAGAAGAACTTTAAAGAATAGTTGTACCTAAAGCAAACCATGCACCAATTTTACTTTTTTTTTTATGCCATGCTGTTTCTCATCTATAACTAAATTATAGGAAGATTTCATTCTTAATCATGTGTGCTGTAGATGCAACACTTTGCACTCAAACATTCCTTGCCTCTAAATTAATTCCAATTAGGGAAATAACCTTGCTAAATGTAAAGAAAGCCCAGCAGGCCACAAACTTGTCTTGCTAATTGTAATTAATAAAGCCACAAAGACCTCACAGAGGTCAGTTTCTACAAACTATAACTGAAGTGTGGTTAACACAGCACCCTCAAAAATGTGCTAATAGATAAAAGCTCACTGAGTTGAACAGATCCCTGATTCTCTCAGACATCTGACACAGTTGTCTATATTGTTGTTGACATAGATATAAATGCCAATGATATGCACTGCTAGTCTGCTACTGATGTGTTAAGTGTGCATGTATGTCAAGTGACGTGTGTCAATGAAGTTTCTATCTCCTGCAATAGAGTAAGGTCCAGTTCAGGATCATTGAACAAACTGATTCTGCTAACAACTGTGCATACAACATTGGGAATTTGGGCCTACCTAAATACTAATTTACAGAATAATCTTTAGATATTTTTGGTCTACCCGTTACTCATATTATTCATTTGGCATAAGTTATTGGTTGCTTGTTTGGTTCGTCAATGCATGCTTTGGATTAATCTGTGTATAAAAGATACATCTGTTGCAATGTTGTTGTTGTTTTATCAGTTGTAGATCAAACTCATTTATGCAAATCCAAAGATATATACACATAGTCTAATAAAAATGTATCTGTCATTTTCATGTCATGTCCTAGATTTGTAAGACCTTTATTTAGACATAGGCTATGTCACTTATTTATCAGTACCTAATTTTATATGTATAAAATGTATATATCTTTTGTTATATAAACATCTGCAATGAAGTGTTCGTGAGTATAGTGGATATGTTTTAAGAAGTGTCATTTAAATGTACCACACAAAATAAGACGTGTAAAAAAGTCATACACTGAAACAGACACTTTATTTTGACATCATTAAAGGACCTGCCAATAGGAAGTAGAGTATCAGCACCAGACACTAATTGCATCAGGTGTGCTGCTTATTGTTTGGCTGACAGGCTGCTATTCGGCTTTGTAATGCAGCCTAACTCCGACATTTTTGCTCACTTAAGATGTCTTCCAACCTAATTTAGACCCACTCGCTGTTAGATTTTGTTTCACAAATGGCTCTATGAAGGAAAAATGTATTCAAACTACTCGACTCCGATCGACTTCAATCTCTCAGGTGTTGACCCCCAACAACTTCACGAGCTCACACACCGGTATGTCAAAGTAAGCATTATCATCGTCCTGGGCGTGATGATCACTGTGGGAAACATTGCAGTCCTTTTGGTTATCACTTCCTCCGTGGCTGGTTGGTCCAGAAACTCTCGGTACTTTCTGCTTTCTCTCACTGCTGCAGACTCCGCATTTGGACTGCTGCTCATGCCGTTGAATCTGTGGGTCAGTCTGCTCAAGGACTACACTGAGGGCCCAGATGCTCTTTGTCACATCGTTGCCTTTTGCAATGCCACCGTGTACTCCACCTGCATGTACACACTGGCCACGATAAGCCTGGAGAGGTACATAGCAGTGTTTTACCCGCTGCAGTACTCCTCCCTGATGACAAGAAAAAGGGCTCTGCTCCTGATTGCTTTCGCCTGGTGCTTCCCTCCATTTTTACTGTCGCCAATCCCAGGCGGCATTATCCAGGTTCATTTTTCTACTGCTTCGCTGGTTTGCAATCCGACCTACTCCACCAACGCTGGCTACTCCCTCAGCCTGGCGTGTTTAATATTTTTCCCGTGCTCCATCATCATGACATACGCCAACCTCAGAGTGTGGTGTGCAGCCAAGAGACAGAGACTAAAACTCCGCAAATATGACAGTGCTCATCGCAGCAGGCACAATGTGGCATCCAGGGTACTCGTACCTGTCATGGCAGCCTACTACACCTGTTGGACACCCTGCATGGCAGCTATGATCTACAATGGTAAGCGATGAAGAAGTGGGAATAAACATTTAAACAGGCTGTTGTCAGGTTAAGATAAAAAGAAAGGACTACCACACATGCCTTTAAATCCTTTTATTTGATTATCTTTTTTTTTTACATTATTTTAGAATATTGCTTGATTATTCTTTTGTTTTGTTTAACAGTCCATTTAAATGGAAAACTGCAAAACAAGCTTAACACTTAAAATATTTGAACAACTTCATAAACAAAAAAACAATTTCTTGGTGGATTGCCTATCTCTACAGTGGATCAATGTGTGTTTTGAAGTTTTCTTGCTGGGCACTAAAATGATGATTGCTGGCAAACGTGAATAATGTATATTGTTTATGCATCAATTATCTGTCATGAGATGTGATAACTTCTCTTGAAACACACTTGTTGGTACCTTTTATAACACAGCCTAATTAAGGGTTTCAGACCTATAGCTCCGGCTATGGATGTAGTTGCTTTAAACACAGCTACAAAATAGGCAAATGTAGCAACTGTCATGTCATGTTTTTGTAGATTTTTAATTTCGAGCATTTTAGGCTGACAGATTTTAATCAAATTACAAAGTTATGGTTCAATCACAGTTTGGTGATATTGCACTGATTATAGAACCCAAAAGTATATGTTTATACCATAGAATAATTAAGGTGGTTGAACTAATTAATGTTCCCTTAATTGCTTTTCCTTTCATACAAAGGCCTCTTTGAGATGCTGAGAGAAAATAGCTGCCAGACTGCCACAGTTATTTATGTGCTTCTTGGCATGATTATACAGATTCAAGGCCAGTTTTATGACTCAAACCTTCTTTGACTTTGTCTCTTTTCCCCCAAGCGTGTGCTGTCTTGGAGTAATCAAGAATGAAAATGGTGTCACAGCTGAATATTTTTAGAAGTGAAGACCTTATTCTCCATAAGGCTGTAATTCATCTGATATGGCTGAAAATCCTGACAAAATGAAGCTGCCAGTCTTAACTGAGCTTCAAAGTGAGCTGCTGTCGAAACGCTAGTGAGCCTCACTGTAAAGTGGTTTCTGCCACTCCACTAAATCTATCGGTTAATTTCCGGCTTTTATATCCAGACTATAAATGTTAAGCTCATGGCTTTATATCATTGCTCTCTTGGGAGCGCTCGTATCTCAGGGGTGACTTTTCATGTTTCAGTATCCATTAAGCATTATATGCTCATCCATGGTTAAAAAAAACATGAATCAATGTTTTGGGTATACTGTACATGATATAAAAGCAACCAAAGCTAGATCGTTGTTTCAGTTGTGACAGTTTTTTGAGAAAAGTCAACATAAGGTCAACCACCTTTCCCGTTCAGAAGCTGCTGTTAACCGTTTAATGTTTTGTGCCCTCTAGCTGTATCAGGAAGCAGCGTACCAGAGTGGATTGAATTCGTGGTGGTCTGGCTGCCAACATCCAATGGTTTCCTCAACTGCATCTTCTACTTCTGGATAAACCGAAGCTTCCGTAGGAAATTCAGGCTCATCATCCAAAAGCTGACTCTGTCCATTTGCCCCAAACTGGCCAACTCCTTTGGGTGCAGCAGTTCTTCAAATGCACAGTTTGTGTCAGGAATACAAAACAATAACAATAGTGTTCACGAGCGATCCTCCAGTGTATCGTCCACTTGCACATTGTTGAGTTTAGCTTAGGAGAACGACCACGTTCAGGCAGGGTACGGGATGAGGTCTTGTATTGTGTCCCCAGGCTGTCAGCTCAAGCCAGATATTAGCAAGTCCATCTACAAGCTATCAATGGTAAGAAATGGGTTGCTACAGAGTGAGGTTATGATGGCAAGATTTGAAACAACCACTGTACAGTCTTTATCATTATAATTTAAGTTATATTGATCATTGTACATTTCTCCTTTTATTTTATTTTATCCATTTTCATACTGGTCACTTTTCAGTTGACTGCAACACAGGCTCAATTTATAACTTATTCTGTTTTTGTTTTATGTTAGCACACAACTTTGCCAGGACTTTAACTTTCAAAGACGGCTTCTTAAACCACCGTTTTAGTTGTTTTAGTCAGCCATCAACCTTGTCTGTGCCCCAGAAATGTTTCTTTATTCTGCAGACGGTTATAAAATCAGTCTTTTAATAGTTTAAAGTTAGCGTTTAGATTTGTTGCCTGAGTCAACACATTTCACTCCAAATGTCTGAGGTTAGTCAACTGGTTCATAACAACAAATGATATTTTTTACTTCTGTTCATATGAGACATTTGTGAGCTTACTATCTAAATACAAGCACTTTGAAGGATTGAGTACATCAGCATCACCCTCAGTTTGTTCTCTGCATCAAAGACCTTGGCATATAACAGCTGGGAGAAGTTAACCTTTAAGTCACAGCATTTCAGAGTATGCAAGGAGGAAAGTAATTTAAACAGCTACAGTGGAGAAAAGGTCATCACATTTACACTGGCAAGAGATTACTTGGCTAACTAATGTGGCTGTTTATTTTGAGATATTAAGTTGATCTAACTGATAACTGATAAACATTTTATGCAAGTTATTTTAGTGTTGGAGTTGCTCCTCGGTGACACTACGGCTCTATGTGATAAAATGTCCAACTTAAGTATGTAAATGTTTTGTAATGTTTCTAAATGCCAAATTTTAAAAGAGAGATGGAAAAGGTGTTTAATGGTTTATGGAACTCAATGAAATAAAGTATTATGTCTGGTATCAACATGTGTTGCTACAAAATCACACTATTGCATTGCAAAAACAGTGACTTATTATATTATCATGTTATAAGGTTAAGTGTCTTGCCCAAGGGCCCATTGGACATGAGGCCAACTCTACCAGCTGAGCCACAGCTGTATTGCATTACAGGGTTAAGGTTAGAAATTGTAGGGTTGTACATCTGGCACAGTCCAGCACACATCTTCATAGTTAAATGTGTTGTCAAACCAGTTAATTATCAGTGCAGGTGCTGAAAGGTCTACAAACAGTTGTGTGATCGAGCAAATACACCTCAGGGTTAGGCATTACTGTAAATTATTCTTGGCTTATTCATCTTGGTAATGTTTTTTAACAGTTTATTTCAAACATCTGATAGTGTGGTTTGGTGAATCATTTGAGTTGGATTATGCTGAATATTCTGTATCATAGTCAGTTTAGATGAATTGAGTCGGAGGTTAAAAAATGTTTTTATTGAAAAAAAGACAAGAACATCATGGTTTGGCTTGTGGATAGTAGATGACTTCATATTCATGAACATGTTTCTGCTGAGGAAATATAAACAGTTCAGCTATTCATTTAAGAAGATGACACAACTGGCCCTTGATGAAATATAGTTTCACAAAACTGGATTAAAACAAGATTGAGGTTTGACAAAAGATAATTATATAATGTGATTTGATGTGCATATGGATAGCAGTTTAGTTTACTCGGCTCTATGCTGGAATTGGGGGGAAATTGACTATTTGTTGCATGACTATTCCTTTCATGGGTTCAAGTCCTTCCGGATGAATAAAGTGTTTGAAATATTTGTAACTGTTAGAGGTGAGGATGTTTAGTGAACCTTTTAGACAGTTGTCGGAGCTGAAAAAGCCTCTTGGGATTCCCTCTGCAAACAGAAACTCGTGAGTCTGGTTCTCTGAAGGCAGGTGCATCTCTGCACTTATAGGCCGTGTGCCTAATAAAACCCAGAACCCTTTTTAATAATGTTTACCTTGTCCTACAAACATTTTTTTTTACGTATTTTATTTTCCAAGTAGAGGAGACCCTTTGGATTAAATAACAGCACTTAGAGATCATGTGGATTTCCTGCAGCGTCCATAAGTGTTTTTCGAACAGTTTGAGATTTCTGCCTCATAGGTCTCCCAGGACACTTGAGAGATGTGCATTAGCAGCCTCAGCTCTCCTTGAGGATCAGCGCTGGTGGAAATGACAGGCAATTCAGTCATGGGGAAGTAGTCTATGTGAGGGCTTCATGAACTCACACATTCATTCAGAAACATAAGAATGCTCATCATTCTCTTTAGTCCTAATGCTGCTACAAGTACTGTACATTACATCGTAAAATGACCATTGCATACAAAGCTTTTTGGCTTAAGTGAAAAACTGTCTACAGCTGAGCTATAACAAACAACTAAAACAGTTATTTTACAGAAAATAACGTGCATAAAATCAAAGGTTTCTAAATTAATAGTCGATTCGTTGTGCACATTTCAGAGAAGGACAGGGATGTAAAAACGGTCCAGATAGGTTTGTTTTCCCACCTTGGCCTCAGATGTTTCCAGTTGAGGCCAAATGAAATGACCTTAAGAAATTTTTGTGTTGTAGTGCCCACCTGTGTTCAAAGTAGGTATTGCTTGGCAAAAAATGGGAGCGCATAGTAATGAATGTTGGACTGTAGTGATTGTAATAGTGTTTCATCAAATACATTTAACATATTGCTAGTAGCTTTTTGTCTTATTCAATATCTGTTTTTTGTCGTCTTAGTAATGTGAAAGTGTTCATGGTGCACATTAAAGAAACTTGAACATTTAAAGTAGTATTAGAATTTTTCAAGTTAACTCAAACGTTTTATTCTTTTTAAAAATAATTCATGTCTGTTACAGGAGGTCATCCAGTTCTCGATACGTCCCTTCGAAATTAACCAGGAAGAAACAAGGCATGTTGATTTTTTGATTTGTGTGCCGTGCTGCTCGTGGACACTCTGCTCTGTGAGAGCTCTTGTGAAGCTTGCAGATGTAAAGGCTTTAATTTCAATCACTGCTTACTGCTCCTCTGCATGGGAGAAGTATCTGAGAGAAGCAGCCAAATGCAGGGCTGGAGTGTTATTCACTTTGTACCGCTCTCACACAGGACTGATTACACACAAATAGCTTGTAAGTATAAGAGATACAAATTGTAAGTGCATTACCACGTTATACACCTTCAGAGCATACTATCAATCATACCACAGTCTTTTTTTATGTGCTATGACCTTATCCCTTGTTTTCAACATAACCATCATTTTTGTTCCTGAAACTGTGATGATTGCCAAATTTACGCAATGATGGAACATAAGAAGGGAGTTAATCTTCACACATTAAAAAAATAAATGAATCTCAATATTTATCTTAGGTTTTTTTCACAAGTAAAACAAATATTGTCCACTTGTTTTTTGAAAGATACATTTTATTTAGACTTTCAATGACAGGAAAACGCAGTTGAAATGCAAATAGATGAAAAATGTTATTAACAGTAAACTAATCTGCAAGGAACATTGTAGTCACGTGTAAAAAATAGCAAGTTACTCTGAGAAAGCTTTAAACCAACACTTGGTAAACTGCCTTCAAATTGGTAGATGGATAATTTTTGAATATGCAGCAAAATGCTTCAATCTTGCAAGATATTAAGAAAAACACGTTACAATGCTGTTAAATACGTTAAGTGATCAACTATGGCTCTGATAACAATAGAAACGTCATTCCATAACGTAGTTCAAACCCTCAAGAGACAGATACCAGTACCATTCACCCAAAACATGAAAATAAAATGACTTACAATTAATTAAAGTTGAGAAAAATAATCATTTAAATAACAATTAGCATAGTGAAGAACAAAGCAATTTCACAATAGAACAATGACATAACATATTTGACTCCTTAAAAGTATTTACTCAGTCTCTTCAATTAAATCTGGATTATTAAATGTTTTAGGGTTGCATCATTTCATGCTATTCTACTCATCTGTTTTTGACCATTTAAACGACTTTGATGACTTAACTGTAGACAATGGAAATGGTCGACCTAAATAATTATTCTTAAAATATAATTCACCACTAATTTAGAAAAAGGACGAGACAAACATGACACAGCAATTTCATTTTAAGAATAATTATGCATTCACAACAAAGAGATCAATATAATCAAGCATTGCTTAACACAGGAACTGTGCGAGGAGTGCAGGGAATAATGTTGTGATTCACATTGAGAATGAGGCAGTAGTAACGGTTCTCGCTTTAAAACTAGCTTTAATGTAATTCAAAATAAAAACTCTTGGTAATTTATACTACTACCTTGATTTTCTGATCAGTTTGCATACTGTAATCTCCTTGGATATTTCCATAGTGTCTATCTGTGTATCTGTATAATAATTGTATATGCATACCAGGATATCAACTTACTTACTGTCTTTAAGGAGGCAAACCAGTTATGAACACACAAAAACCAAACTGGGTCAAATGCATATGTGAAAGAACATTGACATTACAACAGAAACTGAAGGCAGACAATTTAATAAAGTCTCTGTCCGAATGTCTATGGTGCACTTAAGTAGACGGACAAGAACAAAAGTACTCTATCAAACTGCTCCGCTTCTTTTCTCGTAGCAGAGGACGCTCTCACTCCTAACTCTGTGCCTTCAGTGTCTGGAGGTTTCGGTCAAACTTTTCAAGGCCTCCAGATGAAACAAAAAACAAAAAAAAGATGAAAACACGATGTCAGCACTCAGGAGGACTTGTGTTCCAAAATGTAGAAGCGATACACCACTCCAACTACGGTTGCAACGATAGCTGGTATCAACCATGTGGTCCAGGAAGTGCTGGGGAGATGAATTATAAGATATAAAGGTTTTTTAAACAACATCTTACATGTACATACACACGCATAAATACATATATGTATGTATATACATACATAGACGCACACACACGGTATGAGGAGTAATATACATAGAGCGTTACAAACTTCAGTTGTCGGGTCAAAACATCTGCCAAATGGGACAGCAGGAACTGATCTGCAGGTATTTATTTTATGTTAAAGAATTTCCCCCTGGGGTTAATAAAGTATTTCTGTTTCAACAAATTGATTGTTGATTAAAATTATCCCTGCAAGCGTTCAGCATTGCTTGCGGTCAACCCCAATAATTAAAATCGAATTGCAATACTTTTTGAATTGCAATACTTTAGATTCCAATATAAAATCCAATTGGCAACCAAGAATCACAACAAAGGCATATGGTCCCATCTCTAACGTTAAAAAAACAGTTACAGTTGTAAACAGTCACACAGCTTATTACATTTACTTACTTGGACTCTCCTGAATTTGTCTCATGTGCCTCCTTTACAATGAAAAAGGACAAATCATTAAAGAGATATTGAGCAATTTAGCAACAAAAACATTTCAATCGTGTTGTTGTTTTTTTACCTTTGCCGCCTTCTTCTGTCTGTCATCCTACAAAAAAACATTTGTTTTACTGTCTTCACAAGATCATTGACACAAATGATTAGACTTGTAAAGATGCACAGAGAAAACATTCAGTCAAGAGGAAGCAGATTGACTACAAGTGCTCAGTTCAAGAAGAGCAGGCACACACCAATCAATCACATTGTAGTAACTGTAACAACATGATCACTTAAACAACTGGGATTTTACAAAGGAAGTTGAAGAAAACAATGGCTGGATGAGACACAATAAAGCTGATAATCAAAAACAAGTGCTCCTTTGTGGAATGCTGACTCCTGTTGACTGAATACGAGGATATGAAGAAGTTCTTTGTGGAGTTTTGTGGCAGTAATTCAAAGCAGCTATTAAGTTGAAGCAAACAAAATCAAAACACGTGAAGGCTGGTTCTGATATATAACAAATCTAGAGTTATTTCTTCCCAATACGTCCGCACTATACTTTTCCTTTATTGGTTCACAATGAACACAGCTTCATCTTTCATTGAATAAGCTGCTCTCTCGATCATCTAATCTCACGCTCTGTTATTGACTTCCGTTTGCTGAAGGAGGCACACCCGTATGTTTACTCCCCACCAAATGACACGTGTCTATATGTACCAAAAAACAGGGTTATCTCGCCGTTTTCAGTGGTATGAAATTAAAGAAGACTCCTAATCATCCTTATTAGGATTTAAACCCGTGCTGATAAATCTCAGACACGCTTTAACTAACATCCACCCGCGCCGTCTCCACAAGCGAGCATCAAACATCCGAAACGACACATCTCATCCCGAACATTGTATGTTCACCACCCTTCCCTCAGGCAGGCTCAGAACCTAAGTCGAAGTCAATCTCGCTCACTTATTATTGGTGTAAAAATAAAGAGTATATTGAAGCTGATGATAAAGAGCTTTCAGTATTATCCAGTAACACAAAGAATTCAAATCATCTCAAGTTTGGCTGTGTTTGCGTTTCCACATAAAGTGTTCACTTGCTGAGAAGGAAGTTTAAATGGTTATTTATTCAAAAGTTTAACTAGAAAAAATACTACAGGATAAAAAGTTAATGGAGGCTGGATCTTACCATGTGAAGCTCCCCAATGTAGTACTGCTCAAGCATCTCCCTGGCATCTGTAGAGTGACCCACATCCTCAAAGCTCTCCGTGGCGTCTGCACCCGCCTGCTCCAACAAAACCTCCTCTCCTCCAGGATGCTGAAATCATTGACTGGGTTAAAGATACTTCAACTACATACTTTACTTAGTTGCACAGAACTCATTGAAAATCACAACTAATTTCTATAGTTGAGTTTAAGTTAAATAGAAGACAAACATCGCTACACTCAAGAGCACAAACTTACTCGGGAATTACCTCAAATAGACCTTTAGATGTGGAAAGTACATAAACCTAAGTTATAGCTAATTTATATAAACACCACAGTTTAAAGCCAAAATGATTCACTTTTTCGTCACTACAAACATCCATTAAGTTATTTTGCAAATGGTTTTTTTTAAGCCAAATAAAATAAACTATAATAGTCATTCTCCGTCCTAACTAGGTCTTAATTTACTGTTGATTTTGTCCCTGAATAGATTGTCTTTGCGTCTGTTCTTGTTGCAAAATAAAGGTCCCTTTTAGAAGACAATGACAGTTATGCAAGGCTTAATTGCATTGCACTCACACAACAGCCCAAAAGTAAATAAAGTAGCTCACAAAAAAAAGCTTCAGCACATTTCTGATAGCAGATAAGAACTTTTACAAACAATATTATTGTGTAGCCTCAGGAGTATTGTTCAGTATAAAGCCCTTTATGTTGGATGTAGAGAAGTAAACTCACTCCTACACTTATCTGGCTTGAGTATGACATTAGCTCATTTACACTGCTGCTTATCCTTATCTTACAGATGTAATAGTTAGGTGAAGAGTCACAAACTCCAGTGAGATAAGATTCCTGGAAAGCATTTATTTACATTATCAACTGGTTACTGCAATAATATTAGTTACCACTCGTAGTGGAGCGACAATTATGTTGCTATTATGGATCAAATATGCAGTCAGGGTTTGTCCTTGTATAACTGTTAGCCACGTTAGCAAACGATGGCAGGAAGTTCATGCTGGTAGGAGTTTCAGGGAGGTTTTTACTTTCTAGCAAACAAAAGAAAAGTTTGCGTTGATGTAACCTTGTTTAAAGCAGATTCATACCAAGACTGTCTGCAGACACAACCCGTCAATGTGAACGCTTAACATCATTGTTTTTTATTTCCAGGAAGTAGCGTTTGTATAATCAGAAAGGAGGTACAAGTTAGGTAACATCAACATTAACATTAATACATTAATAATCGATACATTATTTTCTGTAGTAGACGGAGAGCATTTCTTACCTCTTCAAGGAAACTTGTGATGTCGTATACTTTCTCGTGGATGATGAGCCATGTGTCACTGCTCATATTATGTACTCTTATATCTTCTAATGTGTAATATGTGACACCATCTTCTGCACTTTCGGGTATTTCTTCAACACCAGTAGTATTGGCTGTTTCGCTTCCTTTATTTAGGAGGTTATCGTTGATTTCCTCGCCCATCGTAACGCTAATAACGAATAACGTAATGTGTGATGCCGAGCAGCTTGCTAACGTTATCA
Source organism: Symphodus melops (assembly GCF_947650265.1). Lineage (NCBI taxonomy): Eukaryota > Metazoa > Chordata > Actinopteri > Labriformes > Labridae > Symphodus > Symphodus melops. The sequence continues at coordinate 14,103,106 of NC_136693.1, read as the reverse complement.
CCGGTTAGCCAGGTAAGGCTAGCTTCGTCGAGATGCTTTTACCTCTGGTTATATTGAAGTTACTTGGTCTGAAAATCACCGTAGAGTCGCTTTTAACGTACACAACAATGTTACCTTACAGATGCAAACCAATTCTAGTTATCCAGTAGTTGTTCTTGAAATCCAAAAAACACCCCGAACCGGCTCATCAGCAGACATGTGAAATTGACCAATGACAGGCATGTTACTAAACCACACAGCGCAAGCATGACATCTAACCAATGAGACGGAGCCTTACAGAGGGGAGACCAATCAAACTCGACCACTCGATGATCACGAGACAAGGAAGTGTCGCAAAGGTTGTTAAATGTGCGCTGTCAGTGCGCATATGACTTTTTTTCTTTCTAATGAGGTACCTTGAAGGGTGAATGCGGGTCTAATCCACACATTGTATTTGGAATATTTTGAATTTTATCAACACATAAGACTTTTCGTTTTGCTAAAAATATATTGTTTTTGGTGTTTTTGAAAAAAACAAACAAAAAAACAAAAACAAAAAACATTCTTTATTATTTTAAACTGTAGCCTGTGTGCATTTGTTGGCTGTATACGATCCAAAACCTGCCATCGAACAGTTTAATCCCAATAGAGAACACACCGCTTTCTTTTTAGGTGTGAACAAACTTTTTGGCTCATCATGACTTCTCATGTGATGCTTTTGACTTGAAAAACTAAAAATCTCACAGACATTGTATTCAAACACTGCTGCTTTTATGTTTCATGCCAATTTTTGATATTATTTAGAACCCCCCCCCCCAAAAAAAACAAAAACAAAAAAAAAAACAAGATATATTTCCTGATGTCTGAAATGTATTCTTTAAAAGTTCAAACTAATTTAACTTGACTCATAATGTTTCAAGGACATTAGGCTATTTCAAGGAATGGTTGTGGCTAAAGTGGAATACCTCGTTGTGACCATAGATCTTGTCTTTCTCCATTAAAAAAAAAAAAAGAGTGTCCCCTGATTTTGATATAATCTTTTGAACAACCCACAAAATATAATTGGAACAAATGGAAAAGCATGCACATTCTAATATAAATGTATCGCACGCTGAATTCTTCCATTGTGATTCAGACATTAGGGTGATAATGTTGAAGATGTGGGCTCATTGTTTGGTAGTTTTAGGCAAAACTTTAAGGAGTGACTCAAGTGTGTCGTGCTGTGTTATGGCTGGATTACTACAAAAGACATTCAATTCATCCTCCTTGTACATCACAGTAATGTTATAAGGTAATTTTTGGAGGCATTTGAATGGCATACTAACGTTTTTTTGTCCATATGATTTATAAGACTCAAAGGGTGTGACAGAAAGTCATAGCCATCACATAATGCAGCTTTACAAAGTTATAGTGGATAATCTTTAATGACATAAATGGAAATCTACAAAGCTTCTTCCATTACCCAACACATCATTAATACACCAAATAAACACGGCACGCTGGCACCCTCTACTGGAGACACAGCAGATTGCAGTATGTTTTTCTCACCGCTGTCCCTTTGTCCACAAATTCCGTTTGAATAAAGTTTTTAAATAATCCCTTTCCGCTGCCCCTGCGAATCGTTGGATTGCAATGGCTGCTCCCTCGTTTACAATACGCGTTGTGTCTACGAAAGCCGTAGTGTTGTTGATTTCCGGTAACAGCAGCTTCAGCGCTCATTTTCTGAACGTAGACCTTAAACAACAATCTTCATAAGCGAGTTTCTTCTTTTTAAGATCATAACCAACACGTGGCCGTATTTTGCATCTTGTGGCCAGGCCTTGTTGTCAGGACAGAACCTGATATCTCACAGACTAAACAAGGCCAGCAGCCAGATACAAGGTACGCATCACTTTCATTCATTGCACCTCACCGATATTAAACGAGGACTTTGTTTTTGAACAATGAGTCGAGCCTCGTTTGTGGCCTTGGAGTAACATACAATGTGTTTATAACTGTATGAAATATACAGAAAGTGCGAATGGTATGCATGTATGAAGTTATTGTCTGTCTTGGTTGCTCGTGCCGTGAATAGATCAGAGATGCATTTTAACTGAATGTCAAAATTCTTAACATGATTAATGTTAAATTAAAAACATCTTTCAAAAATGTTCAGTGAAGTATAATCTTTGTTCGGTGGAGGAATAATCCCATTTTTAGACTGCCACAAAACTAGTTCACACCAACATATCACTTGATAATAGGGCTTGTTTACGCCTCTGCACCATAAAGACTACATTCTATTTACAGAGGTATATTATGGTTGATGATTGTAGTTATGATAGTTTAATCACAAGGAATTTATAGGCAATCATTTTGTTTATCAGCACAATGTCAATAGTGTAAAGAAACCAATCAGAACTCTCAGTAGGTCCAACTATGAATCTTTATCTTGTCTTCTTTGTTAAAGTGAATCTTTTTTTAACTTTGTCTGTTTGTCCAACAAAGTAAAATAACCTGACAAATGTTTATTACGAATCCAGGCTTATATGATCACCTTTCATCACTTTTTTCTTACCTCTTGTAAATGAAATGAATGATTTGTAAATTGAATTAATGCAATATACAAGGTTAGCAATGCTCAACTATTAGTTAGGAAAAAAATAATAAGGAATAAAATATTGTGTAATTTTACCTATATTTACTTTTTACAATGCCATTTGCCCCCACAGATTATGGACGATGACGATGTGTCCATGCACAGGCTGGAAGGGATGGATCCAACTGCACAAGTTGGTGGACTGATAGTTAAGAAGAAGAGCGCTGCTTCAGAGCCCCATGTTTTCCGAGCACCTACCCCACGCACCTCCTTGCTAGGCTTGGATCTGCTGGCTGCTCAGAAAAGAAAGGAGCGCGAGAGTAAGGAACAGTCTGATGGCAGTGGGGGTGACAGTAATACAAAGAGGTCCAAAGTTTCATCGTATAAGGACTGGGAGGAAGCCAAAAGTGACTCGGGGTCTGATGAAGAAGAGGATGAGAAAAAACAAAATGTTAAGAAGGAGAGGTAAGGGGTATAAATAATGTATCATTGAAGATAGTTTCTTTTTCACAAAAAAGTAAAAAAAAAGAAGTAAATGATCTTAAAACAGTACCACCCCTGTCTGAATTATTTGTATTTTTTCCCCTTTTACTCATTGATCTTTTAATTAATGTAATGGTATACAAATGGTATAATGTTTAATATTTCATTTCAGTCTTCCCAGCAGGAAATATCGTGTGACCGGCTCAGAGACACCCTCAAACCCCGGAGGTGTAAGTGAAGAGTTCAGACGCAGACACCAGCAGAGAGAGAAAGACAGACGAGACCATGGAGTCTACGCCTCTTCCAAAGAGGACAAGAACAGAGACAGAGAAAGGAGCAGAGATAAAGGAAGAGACCGAAAAAGTGAAAGAGGTACCGGTAATTCTTAAAAAATAAAAAAATAAAAAAAATAAAAAGTTACTCAGTAATGTAGTAGTTATTGATGAAGGGATGATTAAAAGAAATGCTTCAATAGTTGACTTTGTTGAGAAAAACTTTTCTTGTCTCTGTCTGCCAGATGAACGCGAGGGCAGCCGTAGCCGAGGAAGTAGCAGCAGTCGCTCGGAGCGAGGTGAGAGAAGCGATCGTTCACAGAGGGAGGGCTGGTCAGATCGTATCAGTCGGGGGATGAAGAGAGAGGAACCTCAGTCACCACAGCATCGCCCCAGAGGTACTTTTGTTTTTTATTAAAATGCTTTCATATCAATACATGCATTTTCATGTTTCCAGGAGTGTTTACTGAGTCCGTTGACTGGACTTTATTTACGTCTTTGATGTAGATTCTTTCACACCCTCGCACTCTAACTGGGAGGAGGATGACAGCGGATATGCCAGCTCAAAGCACTCACACTGGGAGTCTCCGTCTCCATCCCTCTCTCACAGAGAGTCAGATCGCTCTGAACGAAGCCATCGCTCTGGACAAGAGAGTGAGAGAAGGGACAGGTAATCAACCAATGTGTTGTCCATATGTTCTTGTAGCAAGGCACACAACCCGCCAGCCGCTCTGGTTTGCTCCCTGCATCACAGCGTGTCGGCAGCACATGTACAAGTCTCTCAATAACAGAGTGTGAACACCAGAATTTCCCTCAAGGATTATTAAAATATATAACAAAAACAACATCTTTCTTTAAATTAAACAATCCATGGAATGACACGTGTTCTTTTCGCTGCAGTCATTTGCGTTAACGTTAACACATCATCAAGCTCCGTGATGCAATTATTCACATTGAAACTGCACACTGTCATCAGAACACACTTTTGTACGGACAAGTTCTGCTCGTCACATGTGACGTGAAATGATTTGCTGCTGAGGTTCTTTTGCTTATACGACACTGTCTCTCTGTTGTGTGCATAGGTCAGTCAGAGGTCGTTACCCTGATGACACACCACTGCCCACCCCATCATACAAGTACAACGAGTGGGCCAATGACAGAAAACATTTGGGTTCTACACCTCGTTTATCACAAGGAAAAGGTACTACTCCAGAAACCAGCAATTTGTGCGTATGCGCAAGATTGAAGTTCTGCTTGTCCAGTAACATTTGTTATTATGTCTCTTCTTCAGGTAGGAAAGAAGATGGCGAGGGAGGGATCATGTTTGATAATGAAAACGAGAAAGACCAGTGGCAGGAAGATCAGAAGGTGAGTTTTACATCGATCATTTATTTTTAATGGTAGTGTTTGACTTTCTCTGGTGGGACGTTTTTTTTTTTTTCTACATCTCAAGTTGTCTCACTATTTTGCAGCAAGCTGACAGAGATTGGTACATGATGGATGAAGGCTATGACGAGTTCCACAACCCTTTCACTTCCACCTCGGAAGACTATGTGAAGAAGAGAGAGCAGATCCTCCAGAAGCAGACTCAAAAAAGAATCTCTGCCCAGAAACGACAGATCAACGAGGTACACCACAGTACCATGAGTGTTTATGTATACATACTGTATCTCTGCTTGCCTTGTGAGTGCTGCTGCCTGTTTGAGTGTCATGGTAACAGGCTGCGTTTCTTGTCTCAGGATAATGAGCGCTGGGAGACAAACCGTATGCTGACCAGTGGTGTAGTGCAGAGGTTGGAGGTGGATGAGGACTTTGAGGAGGACAATGCTGCCAAGGTTCACCTGCTTGTTCACAACCTGGTTCCCCCCTTCCTGGATGGAAGAATAGTCTTCACTAAGCAGGTGACCTAATCAGTTCATAATCAGAGACCTGCAATCACCAGGTCCTCGGTTCAGGGGGATTTAGAGCTGTAAATAGAACTTAAACATATACATAGTTAAAACATGTTTCATGATCTAATTGCTTGTTTGTGTGTTTTTCCTACTGCAGCCAGAACCTGTCATCCCTGTGAAAGATGCTACCTCTGACATGGCCATCATCTCTCGTAAAGGAAGTCAGCTTGTTCGAAAACATCGCGAGCAGAAAGAACGCAAGAAGGTTGGCTTGATTTTGACTGATCTGCAAGTGAATGGTGAATGGTTCTACCTGGCCTTTTGATCCTGATCACTGATATGACAGTTATTATAACATAAGAGTTTAGACAAACATGATGCAAATTTCGATTTTTATAAAAACATCTGTAAGTAAGGCAAGTTGATGCACAAACCTTTTAGAAATGAACCTGAATAATACCATTTTGGAATATCCATGCATTTCAAATGTAAGGCATCCTGATGATTTCTGCAAAAAGAAAAAGTCATTGAGGAATGAGGAGCAAATTCCAAGCCGGTGCGACCAATATACAGTACCAGTATAAAATGCTGACCGAAGCTCCTTCATCAGCGCAGGTCCGGTCCATATCACTGCACGTGACCTGAAGAGATTAAAAATACATCCCCATCCTTTGTGTGTTGAAAGCTGATTGCACCCTGTTCTGGGAAAGACAGCGACACAGACCAGTCTGGCTGCGCCCCTTTTTCACATCGTGTCTCCCTCATGCGGTCATAATTATGCATTTACAGAAGACTGGGCTCCATAAATAAACCTTGTCGAGTGTTCTTTTGATTCAGAGAGACCTATATCAAAGTTAAAGAGTGACCAGTGGAGTCGGAGAGAGTGCTCCTAAGCTTTGAGGTCTGTGCTTCACAAGTTTCCCTGCAGGCTGAGAGCTCAACTACCGTACTGTAGTTATTAGGAGTGCAAACTCCACAAAGTGTGAACAGGTAGAACTGAGAGTGCAACACAGCTGCACAGAAACTTTTTTTTTTGTCTCTCTGAGAACCCTTCAAAAACAGGTTCATCATAACCATGCGATATAACTGGACAAAAATGTGATTTCAGGCGCAGCACAAACACTGGGAGCTGGCAGGAACTAAGTTAGGGGACATCATGGGGATCAAGAAGACAGAGGAAGCTGACACCTCTGGGGGCCAACCTGTCGGCGAGGACGGCAAAGTTGACTACAGGTACCAGACTGTCTTTGAAAAAGCCCCGAAGTTTGATAAGATTTCAAATGTTCTTTTTGAATAATTCAGAACTCCAGGAACTGTTATGTCAGTCTGTCTGATGTGCAACATTCATTTTTGGTGGTTTTCTCTCTTAGAACGGAGCAGAAATTTGCGGACCACATGAAAGACAAGTCTGAGGCGAGCAGTGACTTTGCTAAGAAGAAGACTCTTTTGGAGCAGAGACAGTATCTTCCTATTTTTGCTGTCAGACAACAACTTTTAAACATCATAAGGTAATATTCTGCCCTTATTTTCACCTGGCATCACTCATAAACACTGATGTGTTGACGAACCTTATAGCTTTGGAATGTTTCTATGTGATGTCTGGCATCTATAGGGACAATAGCATAGTGATTGTTGTTGGAGAGACGGGCAGTGGGAAGACCACCCAGCTGACTCAGTACCTGCACGAGGACGGCTACACGAGCTACGGCATGGTGGGTTGTACCCAGCCCCGAAGAGTAGCAGCCATGAGCGTGGCCAAGAGAGTCAGCGAAGAGATCGGCACTAACTTGGGAGAGGAGGTGAGACAGTTGACAGCTCATCAACGCATTCAGCAATGTTTAGTAATCTAGTCATTTTCTGAATGATTTGCAAAACGCCATTTTGCTGAATATGAAAGAAAACTGACCAATGATGTACGTACTTTGAGAGCAGCGCTTTAGAACATGTGTAGAAACAGTGACTTATTTTCGTAGTTATTTTACATCAGGCTTGTGTTTGGATGTGTTCTGATTTCATTTGTGTTTCGGAACAGAAGATTGGATTTTGATGCAGCCGTTTGCTTCAGCCAAGACAATTTTACAACAGTATCCCGTGGGGAAAAGTCAAATTAAGCTTCAATTCTTCAGTACATGAAACATGTGATACAATCATGAACCTTAAGTGCATGTTTAGCTCATTTAGGAATGGCATTTTGAAATTGAACCAGAGAGAAGTTAAAGTATTTTGTTTTAAAGACCTAAATTAACTAATGCAGTAAAACTATGGGGAGTTGTATTCTGCTGTAAGGTGTATAGAATGACTTTGTCACATAATTATTCAACTGTAATGCACAGCCTGAGAGGATCTCTATGTCAAACCCTTTAGTAACTTACTATACTGAGTCACACCGCCATCTAGTGGACAAGTGGAAAAATTTAGTTTTTGTTGTTATTGCCATTGTACTGTGGCAGTCTGAACTGAAGAGAAACAACAGCTTGTGCCACTGGTTCAATCTCTCAAATAATAGACAGCTGTAAAAAATGGCCCTTTTAGTTTGGGTCATTTTTGACATTTTTGAATAAGGTCAGGTCACTACAAACACTTCATTTTTTAATGTAATGTAATTTCATGGCACATTATTCTGGTTTGACTTTTCGGCTTATTTTCTACAGGTGGGTTATGCAATTCGTTTTGAAGACTGCACGTCTGAGAAAACATTGATTAAGTACATGACGGACGGTATCCTGCTCAGGGAGTCACTGAGGGAGTCGGACCTGGACCACTACAGTGCTGTTATCATGGACGAGGCTCACGAACGCTCGCTGAATACAGATGTGTTGTTTGGCCTTCTACGTGAGGTCAGTACACAACCACACGACACCCTGCACAGATAAAAAGTCTTTTTGTTATTTTCAAGACATACAAACAGCTACATTTCCTGTGTGTCTAAATGATGGATTGCCGTGTTAGTTTGTTGTTTCCCTGTAAGGTTTCAGTGTAATAACCCTTTGATTACATTCTGTTACATCTCCCCCTTCTTGCTGTGTTCCATCAGGTTGTGTCTCGGCGTACTGATTTAAAACTCATAGTTACTTCTGCAACTATGGACTCAGACAAGTTTGCTGCCTTCTTTGGCAACGTGCCCATATTCCACATCCCCGGGAGAACGTTTCCTGTAGACATCTTGTTTAGCAAGGTATGTGTCCGTTTCTTTTCTTCTTTCACTGATAAGGAAATCCCGCTACATCTTCAAATCATCATTGATCTGCTCTTAGATCGTTTTGGCAGCTACAGACCATTACTGTTATTACTAATTCACAGTCACTGAATCAACTTTCAAAGGCTTTTTTGACGACCCCAGTAACATCACTATGTATCATCACATTAATACACACATTAGTACACATTAATGTTCTCCAAACAAGGTCTTGATCTGTGATTAAATCTTTAACCCTCAAAAATCCACTTTATTAAACTGTGAGAAAAGCATGCCAGACATTTACACGTCCTTTCTCTCAAATGATCAGCTTTCAGTTTAAAAAGTATAAATTTAGACTTTACTTACCTTAAGATCCACTTACTACTCCTTCATGAAATAAATTCTTAGATTCTTTAATCAATCAGTTTAACAAAAAAAACAACATTTGCATCTCAGACGGTACAGAATGTGATAGAGCGAAGAAACGGACTGAAACAAACATGTTTTAAAAAAGCACTTCCAGTACTTTTTCCACTCACATTTTTGATCCACTGAAAACAGCTGTGCGACCCACTTCTGGGTCGGCTCCACAGTTGAGAACCACTGCGCTTAAACCCTTACATGTGACTTTAGTTTGATTGAGCTTTCTCTCATGTGTCACTGTTCTGAGAACGGTGATCGGGTGTTTCAGTGTTTTTGTTTTTGCACTGCGTTTGAATGTCGTGCTCTGTGTTGTGCAGACTCCTCAGGAGGACTATGTGGAGGCAGCGGTGAAGCAGGCCTTGCAGATCCACCTCAGTGGGTTGATGGGAGACATTCTCATATTTATGCCCGGGCAGGAGGACATCGAGGTGAGGGAAATGCAACAGTTCTATTTTTCGGTCTAGATTGAAGCTGCTGTATGGATAGATCAGAGCTATAAAATCAATTAATAAAGGCAGGTTTCAAAAGTTTCTGTGTACTTGTTGGATTTTCATGGTAAGACAATCCTTTTTCACAGGGTACATACAGTATGTATGTACCACACCAACAAAGCATCAGGACTGGAGTTTATCTGTTGATCAGCACCCTCCTGTCACGGTTGGGTTTTTTCCATATTGTGTCTCATATGAGGTAAAATATATTCTTGTTTTGCAGGTGACATCCGATCAGATTATAGAGCGCTTGGAGGACTTGGAGAACGCTCCTGCTCTGGCAGTGCTGCCCATCTACTCCCAGCTGCCGTCTGACCTCCAAGCCAAGATCTTTCAAAAGGTTTGTATCTGTTTCTGCTCACAAGGATGCATGCAATTCTACACATAACAAAAGTACTTGGAATTAAAACAAAGTTGACTGTCTCCTTTTGCAAGGCTCCCGACGGTGTGAGGAAATGTATTGTTGCTACAAACATCGCCGAGACCTCTCTAACTGTGGATGGAATCATGTTTGTTGTGGACGCAGGATACTGCAAACTTAAGGTGCACGATGGCTTCTGTATTTATTTTTTTCACAACATCAATCTTGAAAAACATTTCACAGTGAACATGTTTTAAACTAATCTAAAACCATTTTGTATTTTCTTTAACAGGTCTTCAATCCACGCATTGGTATGGACGCTCTACAGGTTTATCCCATTAGCCAAGCTAATGCCAACCAGCGTTCGGGCAGAGCAGGACGTACAGGACCAGGCCAGTGTTACAGGTCAAATCCTTGTTCCTATCTCTGTGTTGAGCTGGAATAGGTGAATGGTTAATGTTGATACAACATTCAGGTGCCTACTATTCCTTCACTCTGTTGTCACTTTTTGTAAAAAAAAATTATAATAATTCTAGCGTCTCTCTCCTCTCCCTGCTTCGTTGTGAATGCAGCAGCATTTCAGTGTCACTCATACTGAAGGGTTTGTCCTTTTAGAGCTCAGTGCTGGGAAGGTCCATGCTTTCATGACAGTCAGAGAAAGAACAAGAGAGAAAGAACTTAGTTAAACTCTGTTTGTAGAAGGACAGTCAAAAAAAAAAAAAAAAAAATGAAACCCTTCCTCGTGTAGCCTAAGAGGGAGCCAGTCACACTGGTTGGCTCAGCTTGCATGGATAATTCCCGTATTAAATGCCCTTTTAGGTGAGACTGCAGTCATTCTTTTATAATCTCCAAACCTCATAAAGATCCAGATTATAAACCCTAAAGTCAGTCAGTTGTAACTGTGACGAGATTTTTGTTAAGGCGCGAACATTACTGAATGTGGAACTTTCTTCTGCAGCTGATTTTACTGCTGCACACATCTTAACACTTCAGATGATTCAGTGTCGTATAAAAACAAAAGAATATTAACCACCATTTTTTTTTTCTGCGAAGGCTGTCTATCCAGCAAAGATATCAAAACATGTACAAACGTCTGTGTCTTTTCATTCTTTGTTTGAACACATGTTGATTTTAGTTTGATGTCATCATGCTGACTTCAATGACACACTTAACATGCGTCTGCCTGCCCTCCTCCCATCCAGGCTCTACACTCAGAGCGCCTATAAGAATGAGATGCTGACTACGACCATACCAGAGATCCAGAGGACCAACCTGGCTAACGTGGTCCTGCTGCTGAAGTCACTCGGTGTTCAGGATCTGCTCATGTTCCACTTCATGGACCCACCGCCTGAGGACAACATGCTCAACTCCATGTACCAGCTCTGGATCCTGGGAGCTTTAGACAATACAGGTAAGGAGGGAACAGGGGCTGATGACCATGGCATTTAGTTTTGAACAGACTTCCTGTACTGTAAGTAAATAATACAGTAATATGCTGTATTTCATTATTAAATAAGTCCTAAAAGACAAGACTAATCATATAAATCTAACACATGAAGTTTAACTTTGGTCTGTTTTTTGTTTTTTTTAAATGTGTGATTTATTTTTGGTCTTTTTGTGCCTTTATTGGAGAGATATGATAGTGAATAGAGATGGAAATCAGGGAGAGAGAGAGTGTGGACATTGACATGTGGAAAATGAGCCGCATGCTGGATTCAAACCCGGGCCGCCCGCGTTGAGGACTACAGCCTCCAAATATGAGACACGCGCACTAACCACTGCGCACCAGCGCCCCTTTGATCTGTTCTTTATGGTATAGACGCGATGATATCAACATGACAAGGTTTACTAAATCAACCAGAGCTGCAACTTCTGATTATTTTCATGACCAGGTCATCTCGTGGAATTTATTTTCAGGTAACATATTGATTAACTGATTTTCTTTCAATATCAGCACATTGGGATTTAATTCCATAACAGGTAACAAGATATTCCACAAAGAACTCTGCAAAAGAAATAGATCATCTGAATTGTGGATGGATCAGTCGGTCTTATTAAAATAGGACCATGCAAGGTATCCGGAGGTTTTTGTTCTGTCAGTTTGCATCCCTGTACTCCTCGTAACCTCGCAAGTCCTCCACCGCCCCTTTCCTTTAGTAGAGCTAAACAACATAAATCATCGTCTTTGAGACATGAAGGTGAAGCAGTGACGGAGAGTATTGGCTATTTAAGGCCTGTATTTGTCCCTCAGTGCTGCTTTGAGCGGTTCCACACACAGTGCTGCTGACAACACAAACAGAGGCAGGAGAGCAGCCGTTTAGAGGATGCTTGGTGGTGATGCAGACACTACAAACAGGCCTGGAGGACGCAGGTTTAGCCGGTGGTGTAATTGCCTAGTAACCGATCCTGTGTGTGATTTGACTGGCTGAGTCTCATTTCTCTCTCATCCTTAGCCAGATTCTTGGGGATTTAAGGATTTGGGGATAAGGGGGCACTTTTGATGATTCCCTGTATGGTGTGTTAACAGCAGATTATCTCTGATTAGGGCTTACCTGCCCCAAAACTGGTCTGCTCTGCTTCTCTGCTTTTCCTCCTCATAAGCTTCTTAGACTCTGTCGTCTAATCATTTAAATCAGAACCGGCAAAGTTTTTGATCTCACTCTCTTCTTTTTTTGTCCGCCTGCAAGTGTTCTCAGCTGTCAGCAGTTCATCCTCCTTTCTCATGTTGTTAGACAAATAAGTGTCACTTTATGCCCGCTTCTCCATCACACCCGCTGGCTTTTGATGGAAAAGAAGCTTATCTCGCGCTTCTTCCTCCTCCATTCTTCACGTTTCATGCACTTCGATTTACTTCATGTGTTGTTGTGTTTTCTCCCCCCCCACGTAGGTGCTTTGACACCAACGGGACGCTTGATGGTGGAGTTTCCCCTTGACCCGGCCCTCTCCAAGATGCTGATTGTGTCCTGCGATATGGGCTGCAGTGCTGACATCCTTATTATTGTCTCCATGCTGTCAGTGCCGGCCATCTTCTACAGACCTAAGGTACACTCATGTCTATTAGGAAGTTCCTGAGCAAAGTGTCAGTGAGAAATAGAAAGGAGGAAGCTCATACAACATATGACCATCACCAAAAACAAACATATATATACGATATACTGTTTGGCAGCTGGTGATCATATTGGAGCACTTTAGCAGCTTACAGGTGAGACATTTCTAGCAGGAACTAGATGAGAATAAAAACATACAGATGCTCGACGGCTAACCTGAAACATGAATCCAAACAGAGGCCAATGTTGTTCTGTTGTTGTCTGACTGATCAGCTGACAAGGTCTCTAATTGCATGCCTGTTTTCTGCTGTGTGATCTTATTGATTATTCACACTCTTTAAATGTGAACATGGTTTGTTTCTCTCATTGTCCTCAATGGGAGAAAAATAACCTTAAGATGTTGAAAAAAAAAATCTCACTGTGTGTGTCTGTGCAGGGTCGGGAGGAAGAGAGCGACCAGGTGAGGGAGAAGTTCTCAGTCCCAGAGAGTGACCACCTCACCTACCTCAACGTCTACATGCAGTGGAAGAACAACAATTACTCCAGCGTGTGGTGCAACGACCACTTTATCCACACAAAGGCCATGCGCAAGGTCAGAGTTCCTCGGCTACAGCGGTTCTCTCTGTGAACACACTGAAACCTGAACATGTGAAGCATGTGACTCAGCTCCTATCAGAGCTATTCAGAGTACTATTTTGAATATTTTATGCACGTATGGCAGCATTTACTTCTTTCTTATAAAACATAAAAAGCAGTGATATTTCTTCCCATGAAACAGTGGGTTTCTCGTAGGTTGGATGACTCGTTTTGTGGTTCCACTATAAAGACGTCTTGTGTTTATGCAGGTGCGGGAGGTGCGCTCCCAGTTAAAGGACATCATGGTGCAGCAGAGGATGAACCTGATTTCCTGCGGGTCAGACTGGGACATCATCAGAAAGTGCATCTGTGCTGCTTACTTCCACCAGGCTGCCAAGCTCAAGGTACTTTGTGCACTCTGGGTTTCCCTCAGTTAATATGCCATGCCTAGTGGCAACTGGTTGTGGCAGATTTATAGCAGCATAATTACAGAGCGGTGAAATATCCCTCCTGGCCTCACATTAATACAGCGCTAAAATCTGAAAGGGAATTTGAAATCATGACTATATAATCAGGGCTCTCCGTTTGACTTATGAGTAGCCGGCTAACCTAAGCAATCGTAGCCGTGTTGGATATACTTCAAATTTATTTTCCTGCTGTCTAGGCGAGGTGGAGAAGCAAATTAACCCAGAGGACCTGTTTTTGCTCTGACCTCAAAATGCACAAACACACACACACAGACAAAAAGTCACAGTAAAAACCTCACACAGGGTCCTATTTTCTTGTCAAGAAATCCCGAGGCGTACGTTGAAAGTGTTATTTACGCCTGTGTTTACTCCCAGGGCATCGGTGAGTATGTGAACGTGAGGACAGGCATGCCATGTCACCTCCATCCTACCAGCTCCCTGTTTGGCATGGGCTACACCCCGGACTACATCATCTACCACGAGCTCGTCATGACAACCAAGGTGAGAAGTCTGTTAGCTGAAGAACTTTTGGGAGCATGGCAAGAAATAATGCAGGATTTGTTGATGTTCAAGTTTTGCTTTGCACTGTAGGAGTACATGCAGTGTGTGACGGCCGTGGATGGAGAGTGGCTGGCAGAGCTGGGTCCGATGTTTTACAGCATCAAACATGCAGGAAGAAGCAGACAGGTAACACTTGTGTATAGCCTTTTAAGACTATTATCACTATTATTACAAGACTATTAATGAGAAATTTCCATTCATGCTCATTTAGTCTGAGGCTTTTTTCTTTTTTCTTTTTCCCCTTCCTCACCTCTCTGTGTTGCTCCTCCAGGAGAACCGTCGCAGGGCCAAGGAGGAGATCACCAACATGGAGGAGGAGATGTCCATGGCTGAGGAGCAGCTGCGATCACGCCGAGAGGAACAGGAGAAGAAGAGCAACACCTGCAGCGTTAAGTAAGTCACAGACTAACTCTCTCCTTTGTGCCTCCTCCTCACACACGAGCCTCCTCTAACAATAGCTCCCCCATGGCCCTCATTTTCCATACACAGTCAAGATAGAAACGTTTAATTTACCTACCTCACTGCCAGTCCATATCCCCCCCACACACACACACACACACACACACACTCACACACTCACACACTCACACACTCTCTGCTCACCCTCGCTCACTCTTCATGATGAGCTTTTCTCACCTCTGGTCCCCGCAGACGAGACAAAAAGAAATAATATTGACTCCTGGCTGACCCCCATTACTGCAGCAATTTAAATTGTGCCATAGCAGAGCAGAGAAAGGAGGGGAACGTTCAATTTCAAATTAGACCAAAAAATTAATTTCACACCCATCCGACAGCTTTGTAGAGAGAAATAAGGTTACAGAGACAGACTTAAAAAAAGGCACTTTTATTGTTAATTAATCGGCTGGTTTATCTCTTTGAGTTTGTGTGACCACGTCTGTAACAGATCTGTTGAGAATAATCACACTAGAGGTATAGGATTAAGAATTCGATTTAAGCAGAGGAAGCAGGATGTGTGATAATGAAAGGCGGTGGTTCTCCTGGGCTCTCTCTCTCTCTCTCTCTCTCGGCTGCTTTTGTCCTCCAGCAGGCCTCACGAGTGTCTCCTCTCTGAGCTCACTGTGACCAGGATGGAAGATTTCGTCAGACTGGCTGCTTATCACCTGACTCCCAGCTCACCAGCACAGATCAGTGGTGTGAATTAGTAAATGGGGATGTCAGTTGTTTTGCTTCTTGTGGGGAAAGTCGGCGGTAGTTTTTTGGAGCCACATCATCTGTGAGCACTAGCAGTGGAGAGCTTTGTTGTTCCATGTGAAGCGTCGAAAGTCCAAGCCAAGAGTGTGAGCTATCAAATGTTGAGTCTGTACGCTGGTTGGCTAAACTTCACACTGTCATACTGGATCAAATATGTGAGTAAGGAAACAGGTGCCAAACCTTCTCTGCGTCTGTCTCACCTCACGTGAGGATACACTACCTTTCTCTCTGTCATCTGGCATTCCTGTTAATTTGATCATTAGCTGTTTTGGATAGTTCATAAAAAACACAACACCTTTTTTAGACGTCAGCTAGATTGAAACTGGTATTATCTGTTAACTGTTTCCTTGCAGGAACTGTCCAAAGCAAGCTTGATAACTCCAGTGAATGAAAGAAGATGAGAAGAGAGAAGCTTTCATTGAGTTCTTTGTTGGATTTTTAAGATTTCTTTCTTTCTTTTTTTTCTTTTACTTTTTCTGCATACTAGACAGTGTTTGACTGAATTTCACTTTTCTTCAATTGCGACAGTAGAAGTTTGACTTTAAAATCTTTGGTAACATTCCTTTTAAAATATGGTATATAAACAATCTCCAAATGGCATTATTACAGTAATTAGACATTATTACAGCAAAACATCATCTGTGTGCTAAACATAAATATTATTACAGGATGAGTTTCTTCTTTTTTTAGTTGGTATGACTTCAGATCAGGACGGTCACTCTTCTTTTCTCTAATGGATTTAAAATCCCCTTGTTGCCTCTTGGAACCTGCTCCAGTCACATACTGTATGTCTTGTTCTTGTTTTTTTAAAGTCACTGAACTGTTGTGTGGTTTTGCAGTTTAGCTGCAGATTCATTTAGAAATCTAAAAGTAACTACGTCCCTGATTAAAGTAGTGTTTGCATCACTCAGTTTAGTTCTGATATTTTGAAATTGTCCTGTTGTTTGAAATGAAATGCATAAAGTTGGATTCTTGAAATGAGTTTTCTCATTAAGCGCTGTCATGTGCTATATATGTTTTGCTGTGTAAAATACTGTTCAAACAGCTTTTGTTTTGGGCGTAGAACAACAATTTCTCCTGAAGTGACCACACAAACACAGAGAAGAGGACACAGTGACAGAAGAAGGTTGTGGCCCGATGGTTGTAATTGCTGCAGGTGTTTGTAAGGAAGAGAGAGAGAGAGATGAGAGCAGTGTCAGGGTGTCACACACTGCTGTAATTAAAGATGATAGATTCGCTGTCAGCAGCGTCAGGCTCTACTTCCCGAAACTCATCCCAGAAATGGCAGCCTGCATTTTTGGCCTCTGCTGGTCCTGCCTGTTTCATGTTCACATTCATCTTCAGCCTCGTGTACAAGAGGTTGAACATAACGCCAAACTGAGTGAGGGGGGGAGAAATAAACATTTGTCTTGTTTTTGTCTGATTCAGGGCTGTGAAAATCTGCACACCAGGGAGGAAAGAAGACGCCCCCATGACCCCCAGACACCCCTCCGCCCGCTTTGGACTGTAGAAGAACAGCCAACCAGCAAAGCACACTGACTCCTTCAAGCAGAATTTCTTCCAGACTTGGACTACTCAAGCAAACACACAATGTCACTTCCTCCTCCTTTCTGTCTTTCCCAGCATGGACAACTACAACCTGCAGTTTATGTATGGACCACTAGAGTGAGAACTTGTATAAGGCACAAGACTCAAATAGGAGCCAGCTTCTTCAAAATGCCTCCCTTTACTTTAATCAACAAATAGCTGTTTCCTTTTAAAAAGAAACAAAGAAAGGACGACTTTGTCTTTTACTCTATTTATAGGTTGTCATTTTTGACAAAGTGTTTCTTGAATTATTTTGTCTGATCTAGAAAAAAAATCACTGTTAGTTCTGTTGCATTTTCTCCATTCTGAGAATGAGAATATCTGATTTCAAATTGTGTTTTTGTCTTTGTGCCCTTGTATTTGTCTTGTTCTGTAGTGGCTTAGGCAGTGTGCCACCCTGAAAGGCTCCTCTACAGACTGAAGCACTACTCTAACTGTACTTTGACATGAGTGTCTGCAGACAGACGTCTGATGCACACAAATACACTTGTGCATCATGAGGAATTTACCTTTTTCTATTTGCTTCATAAAAAAAACAAACCTCAACATGCAGGATTAAACCTACTGTATACGCTCATTTATTTTTTACAAAGCAGAAAGCAGCCATCCCTGATTCTTTTTTTTTTTTTTTCAAACAAATGTTTGCACGTCTTTTAAACAGGTACATTTGTTTGTAGATGTGCGCCCTGCCCTCTCAGCCGATGAGAATATCACTTGCTTCAGATAGACCAGTCTATCTGCAATTTAACAGATTATTGGCCATCTTTGGATAGTCTCAACAGTTCTGTTCTGTCTTTTTTTTTAACATGGATCTAATGCAGCAGGAGGACTGCTCATGTATTTTGTCTCTCAACAGCTTTTGTAAATGAACAAATAAATGTTAGCTATTTTTTAAATTGACGTGTCTGTTTGCGCACTGCAGAGCATAACAGATCTGTAGATGCACTTTTAGAGTTAGCTTTGCATTGGTGAGGAAGATAGTTCAGTTAGTGAAAGTGATGCAAGTCAGTTGAGGCTAGCTAGTTGAGGCTATATCTAGTTGTTTTCCGCAACATAAAATTGTGCACTGAAAAGAGGATAACACTTGAGGGGTGAATCTCCTCAAATGTATAAATCTGCAGATTATCTGAATTTGACTTTCTCTAACTTTTCAGAAATCTCTTTTACATATAAGAACCAAAGGAGATGTTTTTAAAACAGGGCTGCAAATGATCCATCTACCTATTGTTTAATGGTTTAGTTTAAATGCTCAGAAAATGTGAAAAATGCTAATGCTAACTTTTACAAGCTAACCCTCATTTTCTTTGTTGGTTTGACTAAGCACTCAAAACTGAAGCTAGTTGGATTAGTGCCAATGCTTATAACTAAAAATGTCTGCTTGAACAATGCCTTACATAACATAAGATATTGTTTCATTTTTGCACATAACTGACCATTTTCAACATCTCTTCTTTGAAAACAATCCTGTAGATATTCAATTTGTTTTCACGAGAAAAAGAAAATCACCAAATCCTCGGGTTTTAGAAGCTGAAACTAGCTAATTGTATTTGTTGACTGAAACAATTCACCATGTTTTTCTCTTTACTGATTAACCGTTTAGCTTCAAAACTGATACAAAGTAAGAACTGGTAATAAAGACAAACACTTGTGTTTAGAAAGGACTTCACATTATCTTCACTGGCCTAACAACAACTGTTGCACATATGATGAGCTATTTCATTCAATTAATTTGAGGCTCATGAATACATGCTCCTTTATCTCAGTCACTGAGTATAAACATGGATCAACCCAAACCCAGCAGTGTCCTGTGAGCTACAAAGGAGAAAACGGTCATATTAAAATTCCAAGAATAGTTGTTATTCTTGTCGGCTTCACTAAAGCAAGCCCGAGCGAGTGAATCTGATCAGAGAGAAACAAAAAGCGCCGGTCTGTCCCTCCCTCACTCAGACACTCGCATCCACAGATGTCACACGTATACATGAGTGATCCCCAGGCTTGAAAGCCCTCAGCTGTAAAGATGTTGATGCGCTTTAGATGAAGAGCGGGGCTACATGTGGGTGGATTGTGTGTTTGGCTTTATTGAAGCTGTATGTAAATCCTCAGGTCACAAGACTGTTGAAAAAAAGCCTGCTGGATGCTGCTCATCACGTTCAGGCTGACATTTCTTTATGTCTCTTAGCTGAACTGTTCGTACTATCTGGCATCAATTTGGAGAGAAAAGAGGGAAAGAAGCGTGTGATTTCTTTTAATGTAGTGTGCAACAACAAGCTGTTTTTCTCTTTTCTGGATCCATGTACAGCAATTTTTTTCTTGTCGGTCAGTGATGGTCTGTCTCACTTTAGCCCTTATGCAAATAAGTGTGATTATGAGCGTTCCCTCAACCTCCCCAATCCACCAAGGCGTCTTGATTGAGTGTGGCAAGCGAAGGAGGAGATAGCTATAATGGACCCCACCAACTTTAATGAGACAAATCTCAGCTATGGGCTGACATTTTTGAAATAGTCCTTGTGAATGACAGTGTCAGCAGTCACCTTTACCAAAGCTTTCCAGGGAAGGTCCTTGTAATGATGGAGGGAATTAAGATGGCCTCCAAGGCGGCTGAAATAGGAGCCTGAGGATTAGGGTGCACAGCCACGCCTCTTGTACGGGCTTTGCTGCCACACCCAAAATATAAAAGTCAGCTTTCTGCTGAGGACTACAGTGTGTATTATCAGCCTGAGATTTGATGGAGGGATTACGTTGAATGTTAGCTGTTGTCCACTGTGAGATTTGTCGAGATGAGCTGTCCCTCACTTTATTAGCCCCGCCCTTCATTCGCCTCTAATTTTCTCCCTTCCTTGTGTGTCTGATGGCGGACAGGGACAAGCTCTGCTGTCATTACAAAATTAATAAGAGCAGAAGTAAGATGGATGAGAAAAACAGAGGCATCAACTGCTCTTTTAATTAACTCATGTCCCATAATGGTGGCGGGACTGAGGCTCTGAGCAAAGAATGAGACGTTTTCTTTCTCTTTCCAAACCCATTCTGTTTTGTTGCCTTGCTCACCCCCGATAATGAACAGCCTTCTGGGACCCAATTACATCCAAGGCATTAGGAGCGCAGCAGGCCCAGTGGAAACTTCAGCTGAGTTTCCCCCCCGCCCTTTCCCCCGTTACCCTGCTGGAGATGGCCTTCACTTGATTGAATTTTGAATGTTATACCCTCCCAACAAACACCCCCTCGTCTTCAGTAGTGCCCTACCCTTACCAGATCTGAACATGCGTGGTTTTTCATGGAAACAGGAGACAATGTAATCTTGTTGTACGCTGTCCTTCACATGGTAATTGCTTGCACTTACGGACTGGCTTTGTGTACAAGGTACAGGACAGCATGAATTTGTGCATTAAAGCCTGTATTGTGTCCTTTCAAGTACTGCATCTAAGGACATGTGAAAGGAGTTCACACACTTTATGACACACAACATCAGGGCAATATTTAAGTTGTCAAGATCTAATTTTAATATAGCTAAAGGTTTTTTCAGTTGACTCTGAAGAACTTCAATTAGGTCGACTTCCATTTTAAATCAAGCTTAGAATTCCTAATACCTCGATGGATGAAAACTTGACATATTTAGAGAATTTACAGTTCTACAGCTTTTTTATTACAGCTAGCTATCAAATTATAGCTGAATCTGATGTTAAAAGTGTGAGTGTAACAAAAATTAAAGTTTCAAGAAGGTTTCAAATTTCATCATCTGATTGAGTACCATGGTAATCCACTGAGTGACTCTTCAGTACGTCTAAAATTGTCTACCTAATGTTGGTGCTTGAAAAAATGTAAGGCAACCAAAGTCGGCACCATTTATTGTCCTTACACCATGAATGTATGGTTAGCTATCTTCTTCACACTGATATCCTTAGAGTAGATCCATTTGTGCAGTCACCCTAATGTCAACACAATTAAATGATTAGGTAGTATGGGAAGAAATGATTGTTTAAACAATATTTGTCCCATTTGTAACATTCTTGTTGAGAAAATCCCTAGACACTGTAGGACAGTATGACAGCTGAATGTCTTTAGATGGTGGGACAGCTTCTGAATGCAATGCTTTGGGGTATCAAAGGCATTAATAACAATTATTGGTGTTCAGTTTCCTCAGACACCTTAAGTGTGTAGTATTGACTGCTATGCTGGAAAGAATGTTGCCTATTGATTTGGCCAAGGCATAAAGCGATGTTGTCCTCTTCCTGTAGGGCTTGAATTAATCCTAACGCGCTGCAAGCCTGTGAACAACTTACCTTCTGCTACCCAGTGACAGAGGAGAGCCAGCTTACGGTTTCTGTGAGATCCACTGGGTTTCCTCACTGATGCCATCTGACAGTCACACAAACAGATGCAAGAAATCACAGGATGCTTCACGGAAACAGAAACACAGAACTGTTGCAACTTGTATCATTGACTACTGCGGGATGAAAACTTCTCATAACATTTTGACAAATAAGTGCTGTAATTAAATTTTGTTTCCAACTAATGTTCCATTAAACACAAAATTAATAGAGTTTACCATGAATTTTGGTTTGTTTCAAGCCAAACTGAATGGATTTAACAAACAACAGTATATACTTCTGTTATTTAATGTTAGTGTGTTGCAGCATGCAGTAATGTTTTTACTGGTCCATTGTCTCTTCCCTAACCAACACTTTGTGTATACTGTACTACCGTGCTTGGTCTAAGTCCCTGTGGACTGTATGGTTACTAACAGCTCATCCACGATTGCTTAGGGGTCTTATTTTGTTCTCCAAAAAAGACTTTATACTGTCAAACTCAGACATCCCATGTGATTGAAGGCCGATAGGCATGGAACTCTCAGAGCTGCCCTCAAAGCTGCAACAATGCCTGCTTTCACACAGCCAACTTATGGTGGGTGGAATGGAAGAACAAAGGCAGACTTGTTAGTGTTTAGATGCCTTTATTATTGTTTTATTTGGCTGCAATTTCTTGTCTCTTTGCCCATGTTCATTAAGATTTCAGCTACATTGGCTTGTGGGTTCCATGGCTTGAGGAGTAGTTACTGTATGCAACTCAAAACACAACAAGAGATACAATTTTCTTTTGTTCAAAACAATGTACAGAAAGTTGATCGTAAGAGATGGATAAATGTTCCTTTAATCCAACAAATACGCAACTAACAGGTACTTAAAACTGAAGAAATGTAAACAGTTATGAACAGTGATGAACCAGCTGAACTTACACTGATTAAACTATTATCATTACAACGTGTTCCATGTTTAAACCTTGCCTAACATACTATAGAAATATAAGTCACATCTTGCCAACTATACATACAAATAAAAGATGTGTCACATTAGTTATCAAAATGGACCCAAATAATAAAATAATGAATTTTGTTTTTGTTCAAGAAAATAAGACATATCCAAGCCTCTAGAATCACTTGTGTAGCATCAGTAATACATAAAAGTCAGTCTCTGGGATGGAAAGTTGACCTCCACTCTATCCAGGTGGTGTCCAAGTGGTGCTATGTGCTCTCCTGGGACTTCAGAATTGAAGCACACGTGGCTGCTGGGAACACACAGGCGTTGGGAGTTTGGCTTAGCGTTCTTGGGCTCTCTGCTGTACCTCTCAGAACTCCTCTCACAGTCAGAGCACAGCTAAAGCACAAGGGACTTCATTCAGACAATACATGCAACAAATGGATGATCAAAGAGCATTAGGGTTGCTAAAATCAATGAACGTTAGAACATGCTGTCAGTTGGATTAAAGAAAAATGCAGAATTGGGACTTTATAGGAGCTCCTGTGTATCCAGCATCTCTATGGAATGAATAACGTTCCAAATGTTATATTTGATCAACAAGCAGCATGAAAAGATGGCAACATAAAAGGAATATTGGCCCAATTTGACTCGCAAGTCAAACACCCCTGAACTATCTTTTGTGTCAGCTGCACATGGCACTTCCTATTTCATTTGGTAGTGTTGTGTATAGTATGTGATTAACCTCCACACATCACATCTTTTTAGATAGGATAGGCTAGATAGGCCCTTTATAATGCTATGTGTAATGCTGTTGGGTTGTTGTTGTTGTTTTTTTCTTTGTTCTTTGTATGCATTTGCTGTCTGTCAAACATTTTGCAAACCAGCATGTGTAATGGTGCTGAATAAATAAAAGTAACATTATTATTATTTTAAGTCATTGTATCAGGCAACACAACTTTGTTTACAACAATCCCCTATAACAGCGTTTATAAAATATATCCAGAGCTATGAACATATAGAAATACATTGGTTGAGCCTGACTTCATCACACGTAGGATTTTAAATTGACCTACCAGAGCACTGGTCAAGTTCCCAGCAACTGCTGTGTCACTAAGGCCTGGTCGATATACAGTAGCTGGAGGGAAAAAAAAAAAAAGATTGTTAGCTAGAAAAATCACAGGAGCTAAAATTCCCCCTGTAACAAGGCTGCTCAGACCCCCAATCAGCAATTGCTTGTTATGCTCCTTTGTGTGTCAAAACACTCCCTCATTACATGATTGGACAAAAAGGCTGATGGCTTTGTTATTTGTGGTACACTCTCTAACCAGATGTAAATTGTAACACAATGCAAATTTGCTTGAGCATCCGCAGTGTCCCAATCCCTCTTAAGCTTCTTGTTGACCGCGTCTGCCAGCTTTGTGTACACAATTGGCTCTTCGGTCATTCAAACTGCATCGTTAATGTCTGCCCTTTTGTGCCTCTCAATTCCAGCGGAATAAACAGAGTCACACGTGCAAAATTATTTTGTAACACAGATAATTAGCGGGAGAAACAATCCAAAGTATGAATAATAATGTGCCTCGGTAACATTATAACTTTTAGGCATGGGAAAAGGAGGGATTTGAATGCCAGGGGAAATAAGCTTATCAAATAAAGCTTGAAAATGTGCAGTGAATGAAATGAGTCAATCATTTTAATGTGAGATGGGAGCCCTGAGGAGAATAAATAAGCAATCGTCACATCATGCAGGGAGAACAAATGAGCATGGTACACAATTAGGCAGGGTCACATTCTGCCAGAGCTGTGAGCGTGGGATGGGCTAATGAGCTGTGTGAGCCAGCGAGTTTGTGTGTGTGTGTGTGTGTGTGTTTGAATGTTTTTAAAAGAAAAAGAGGAAATACAAGATGAAAAAGCTGATCCCTCACCCTCAAAAATTCTGATGTACGGACTAAGACAGCCAGACAGTCAGACACACAAGCAGCAAGTCAGGCGAGAGACAAAGATGAAAGTAAGAGGGGCTTGGTGGAGAAGAGGTAGGCTATCAGTCGACTTGGCATTTGGGGCAAGTAGACATGCAGGCAGACTGAGGAATGGGCAGGTACAGCAGCCAAACACACAACAAAAAAAGAGAAGTGC
The DNA here is from genome assembly GCF_947650265.1 of Symphodus melops. Lineage (NCBI taxonomy): Eukaryota > Metazoa > Chordata > Actinopteri > Labriformes > Labridae > Symphodus > Symphodus melops. The sequence continues at coordinate 14,078,611 of NC_136693.1, read as the reverse complement.
CTCAGAAGGACCGACGGCACGGAGCTTTCAAAGGCGACTCATAGTTATTAACTATTCAATCACATAAAGGAGAGCTGAAGGCGTGAAAGGTTGCGGACCGAAGCACTTTTGCTTCAGTGCATTAAGAGCCCAGTCCAGCACTCTGGCTCCGTGAAAGAGAAATAGATTGCCTCCCAGGAAGATGACTGCTCAAAGGAGTTGGCTTTTTTGCTTTAATAACGGCAATCTGCTGTGAAAATCTAATCGCAAGTACCATTTACACCGAATCTGGATAACTTCTGCTTGGGAAAGTGTACAATATGAATATTTCATTCCATGATATACAAATAAACACAACCCCCCCCTCCCCCATCAATCAGAGGACATTCTCAAAGTGAGTGAAGTAGAAGAGCAAATTGCTAATGAATGCCATGCTGCTAGAGATGCACATTAAAAATGGCTTTGTGGTTATGATGTACAACTGTTTGAAAAAGATAAAAAAAATTCCTTCCCCAGACAATTCAACACATTTTAATGTATATGCATACATGTATACGACCTGCATGGTCCCAACATAGAAAATCTTAAGTGGACACTAACACTGTGTGTAACCTGACTGACATGCACCCAACAACAAACCAAACATGATCACCGTCCCTCAATTGCAGCTCCATCTTTGCCATTAAAGTCAGATATGGACGTACCCTTTAAGCCCCCTGCTATCCTTCTGGCTGGCCTAATTCCCCCTCCTCAGTGGTGGATGAGAGGGATCAGAAATCCATCCATATGCATGGCAAACTATCTGCAGAGGGGATGTCAGGTCTCAGCCCGGCCAGCTTTCTGAAAGTACTAGTAATGACACTTAATGAAAGCTGGGGAGCTGAGCTCTGAGAAGGGGGGAAAGGCTGTGCTGCGTGCTCCACTAGCCCCCAGCCGACAACCAGACGGGGCCTTCAGACGCCATAAATAAACAAACGTGCAGCGTGAGAATATTTGTGCTATTTCCCCAGCTTCTCCATGCCATTCCATCCACTTATTTGTCTATTTATTATTATTCCCCAGATCTGTAGTTTGCTTTCAGCCCACCTCTTTACTCTGGGCTCCCTGCAGGCTTTTTGAAAGTCTCAAACCATTAGCTGCATTCACCCCTCAGCCTTTGATGGGCTGAGTTTGCATCATCAGTGCTCCACTGGGTTCAACAAATACACACACAAAGAGCTGTTTGACAACCTATCAGGCTGCTAATTTCACTTTCACTGATGGACCAAACCCTTCATATTCCTTGTTAAGATAACATTTTGTAATTGGACTGGATAAGGAGCACTTGTGCTTCCATTGATGATGGTCATATGGATAAAGCTGAGAAGGGAAGGTGAGGAGGGCATGTTGGTTGCAGGGATTCCTGTATTGAGATGGGTTGGTGGAGCTAAAAGTAAACAGAAGGAATGAGGGGACAGGGAGGCTCTTCTCAGCACAAGCCCCCTAATCAGTAGAGTCAACACACAGTAGATTGGGTTCACGTCTTTATCACCCAGCTCTCACTCTCATGCAATCCTTCCACCACCAGAACTTATCCCTTCAATCTGCCCCAATATCCCTCCTCCGAATCTGGGAGGATATCAGATAGAAATGTGTTGCAGGTAAATGCCAGGTAGCACAAATCTGGCTTACCTTCTGGGAAGGTGGCATTGGCTGAGAAAAATGAGATGGCCTCTGAGGCAGGACAACAAATAGCCCTCCTTCAAGTGACACCAGAAGTCCATGTTTTATTTAGAAAAAAACGTTTCCATGGTGATGCTTTACTGACACACTAACTTAAAAGGGGCTGGATGTGAACACTCACAACAACGATACACTTATGTGTCTGTCTGGCCAGAGGTGAGGACGTCCTTGGGTCGTGGGGTTGAAAAGTTTGCCTACTCCAGAGGCTCAAAATGTGCTGGCGACGTGAGGCTTCTTCATCTTCTGCAACATGTCCTTTGATCACTGACTCCCTTTCCACCCCCAACATTTGCCAGCTAACTGCACAAATGTGTCTTCGGTGTTAACAAGCTTTAGCCATCAGTCGAGACCGGGCCACACAGGTGGGGAGTGACACAAGTTGGCTGGAGTGGGGCAGATTACAGTGGGGGTCATGCTGGGTGTAGAAGGAGAAGAGTGCTAAACATGGTTGTATGTAAAGGTGAAACTCTACTCTGTGAGGTGAAGAGAGAAATGTGCTGGGACTGCATTAGATGAAAGACCCAGAGGCATAACCTGGGGAGGGTGGTGGGGGTGTCAGTAGACTTCCCATATGGACGCTTAGCCTGTCCAGAACTCTCAGGCTGCTGATTTCCCAGCCAGAAAACACAGACCATTACTCACAAATTACACTGAAGCATATGCTAATCCCAAAAACATCAAAAAATAAACACGAGAGCCAATAAAAATCTCAGGAGTTTTGCAGCAGCTTTGCTTCTCACTGATGCTGTCTGTGATGTGCTGGTGGTAAAGTGTCTGTATTGACCCGTGTTTCAGATGAGCCACTCCAGACTCACTCACGCTCTGAGAGCTCACTGCTTTGCCAAAGACACTGTCTCTGGAGTCAGTGCAGACAACAAGAAGTCAGAGAGAGGACGCATATAGTATATTAGTGCTTCTAATCAACCCGGGCTTCTATTGTAAAAACAAACAATCAGGAAACAATGCTGACCAGTTTGGACCACACAGGGTCCTCTTGGGTTGTGGGAGTGGTGAGGCACATGAGAAGATGAGTTATAAACACATAAACCACAAGTGTCTATTATAAGAAATGTTCAGACATAGTTGCACAAAAAAGTAGAGTTTATATATACATACATGTATAATTTATTTATACATTTTATTATACAGTTTATTGAAAATATCACACGAAGAATACAGTGAAGCTAAACAAAGATTGTTTTGGAATTATCATAAAAGCACACTCTTATACTGTATATGACTCGAGCTATAATCAAAATACACATTCACATATTTTCAGCAAACGTATAGTGTATTAATTATGCTCAAACATGAACTTCACGAAGTTGCCCTTTTTTAAAGAAAGATCGCTCAGAAAGACTTAGTTTTGAAATATGTAAATATTTTCTTCTCTCTGTGTATACCTGCATCTTCTCCTCTTTAATCCTCTTCCCAACAACCTCAGCTTTAAATCTCCTGACCTCAATTTGCTGTGCTTCCAGGCCTTCCTTGAGGTGGATTCATGTGTGTCTTTATAGTAAACAAAAAACTGCACACACAAACAAAAAGCATTTCACACACTGTTTAATTTGAGAGTAAGGCACATTACATACAACTCTTCTCTGTCCACTTTCTCTTTCTCAGCAGAGATGGATGATCTTCCTGCTTTGCTTTTTATTTTCTGTGCCAGTTTTTCATTTGTGCCTGCAGCTATGTAGGGAAATGATAAAATGTGCATTAGCTATTGTTGGGATGGAAACCAATTATTGTGCAAGTGCTTTGAGGCCCCAGCAGTAGTCTGATGTGAATTACATCCGTACTTACATCCAGGTCCAACTTGTTGACACTGAAAAGTATCTTTTGGACTCAAGGGCTGTCTGAATTGAACCTCCATCTTAGACGTGAATAGAGGAGATGAGAAGACAGAGATAGTAAGCTGTACATGTATTAAATAGGTATACATCTACAGAAACACAAGCTTGGAGTGTAATGCCAAAAATAAAACATAGAGTCAATCACAAACAAGGAGAAATTTAGGAGACAAATACAACGTAAGACGCTAGAGTTTTTTTTTTTTTTTTTTTTTACCTGGGATAGCTTTAAGTCAGTGTAAGTTATGACACTCAGCCTTTTCTCAGCTGTACAAAACACTCCCCTCCAACATGCTAAAGTCTCTGTATGCACAGGACTGTGAAGATGTTTGCAATAACTAACTTAATTGTAAAAGGATGACAAACTGAACTATATGAAAATTCAAACGATAAATCACTAAATCGTCCATTAAACTATTTTCCCAAGCGATTTACACAGCCGATGCAATAAGGCTTTCTGACTTCCAAAGACAGTCAGCTTGCCATTTCCTCGCAAGCCAGGACACTGCCAAAGCCACAAACACAACCTGTATGGCTCCTCCTTTTGTCAGCTAATGAGAACATTTGAAAAAAAAAAAAATAACTCACTGTGTGCACATAGCTTGCCAAATTAAGTTTTTCTATTCATATCTCCACCATTGTGACTGCTATTTCAAGACATCCCACTTTTGGTGGCATTCAGAAAGATAATTCCACAGCAGTCTTACTTCACTAACTTCTTTTGGGAAAAAAAATTATAATCATACAAGGTGAGAAAAAAACCCCGAAAAAAAACCCAACAACCCAGTGCACAGCCTGTTAGTGGCTACCTTGTTGTGTCAGGCGTTTCTCCAGCATCAGCCCCACAGCCATTTCCTGCCAGTCAGACGAAGGCTATGAGCACACCACCACCACCATCACAATGACCTTTCCACAAGCCCGGGGAGCACGCAATGCAGAGGAGAGGCAATAAAAGTAATGAAAGAAGCAAAGGCAATTAAAGTGGTGTGTGTGAGGGGAGCGTGACGGAGATGAGCCCAACTGGAGGCGGCCCTGGAATGCACTACAGCTCCATATCCCCCATAATCCCTGTGTGATCGCAGAGCAACCCTGGTGTGCTCCCAGTCTGATCATCCTCTTGCAGCATTCAGCAGCTAATCTATGCAAAAGGACAGCCATGCACATATACTGTACACACACACACACACACACACACACACACACACAGAGACTCAATCCTCCTCTTAAGTCCACATGGTACACATATATACACACCGCAGAAGCAGTTATTGTAGGCTTCATACAAAATGTGCTGCACGACAAAGTGAGTGAAACTACTAAAAATAAATAACCGAACACAAATATATTCAGGCACAAATGCGCACACACAGAGACACACTTGCTCACACGTTTAGTTCGAGAAAATGAGTTGCTCTCCTCCCGCCCTCTGCAGCGCAGCATTTCCTCGCGGCCAGTGAGAATCATTAATGCCCTTCCTCTGATGCAGCCACACAACCAACAGCAATTATTTTTAAAAGCAAAAAGGGAAAAGAGACAGCGAAACGCACAAATACACACTGCACATAATCATTACTTTTTTGTTAGGCCAGCAGTGTGGGGGTTGAGGAGGTGGCAGCAGCTTGGACTTCATTTTCTCTGGCGGAGTTTACTGACCGCAAAATGACAAGGATACTTTCCCTAAACCAATTAAGAGGCTGCAGTGCTGCTGTTACCATGTGACACTGACAGCACTTAAGGAGGCTGACGCCAGGCCTCCGAGATGAGCCAGAGATGTGCTCTTGGTCGAACAGTCAGCACACATGCACACACACATTTACACAGCAGTATACATGCATGCAATCATGCAGGCACAGTCACAAAAATCAATAAAAGGAATGGCATTGAATGGCAGAGAGCAAGTAACAATATGTATGCTAGGCGCTTCAGTACAAATCAAATATATAACCAGTAAAAAATTAAAACAAGAGGTCTGTATTTGTAAGGTCTGAGATTGGCTGCAATAAGCAAAACAAACAAACAAACAAACAAACAAACAAGAACATAAAAACAAGCTAGTGATGTCAGAAAACATCATAATACTTCTGCAACCCCCCCTCCCCCCCAAAAAAAAGAAAAAAAGAAAGAAACAGAAAAAAAGGCCTTGCTATCTAATCAGCTTTAGGAATACACAGAAAAGGGCAAAGATACCAGTCTCCCCTTTTCTTGACAACAGAATCTGATCTTGCTTGTAGTGTTCAATTAGTGAAGAGTGTGACCTCAGGAGGTTACAGCTTTCCTTGAGAAAAGGCTGCGTGGTCAACACTAATGACCACAATGCTCGGTGAAGGAGCTAGCACTGTGCCCCTTCTCTGCTCTGGCTAACTTAAACTAAAAATCCACTGTTGAGAAAGGAGATGAAACTCATTTTTTCTTCCCATTATAGAGAGCCTACATCACAGGGTTGCTCGGGGCTTGTAAAGCATCAGCTGGTCAAAGTGCAGCTTAAAGAGGGAAGAGCTGGTGGATAACTAGGCCTGTTACCTATCCACAATGGTTATAGCTGCTGTGAAGCAGGGGGAAGTTTGGGGCCACAGAAAGTGTATATTTTAAGTCTTTAACCAATTAAGTGTTTGTTAGTGGTCTGTAGTCTGGTCATTTCTTTTTTTGGGCTTAGTCCTCTACTGCTGGACTTCTCTAGGAGATCTGGAAACTCTCCTGCTGCATATGGGATATAATCTAAAAACGGGTGTCTGCTGACCAATTAGAGGAAACAAGAATCACAGACTCACTATTCTGTACCTCTGCAAACAATCAAATTAACGATAATCACTGCCTCTCACTCTCTGAGAGGATAGAGCATTTAGATTGACGCACAGACTTGTAAACCTTTGGAAGCAACAATTTTGATTGTGATCCATGAAAAGATGTATAGATAGAATTTTTAACTTGGCTGTGTTGGGCACTCGTTTCGTTCTGCTGTAAGTTTATTAGAAAAATAGTTATGACGATATGAGAAGCAGTAACACGCCATAAATGTGTTTCATCGTGAGGATAACATTTTATTAGTTGGATGTAAGTGTCATCAAAAAAGTAAAACATTTGTTATCCTCAAATGTTCGTCCTGTGAGGTCACAGTGACCTTGAGCCATCAAATTCTTATGTCGTCAGTTTATCCTGCAAATGGATATTTGGGTAAAATATCAATTCCTCCAGGAATTCTTAAGATATTGTGACCTACAGACAGATAGAAGGAAACGTCAGCGCAACAAAACGCTGTGATTGTTGGAAACTGCCAGAGCCGCCTCATGACACCTCGGAATAGCTTCTACAAGTACATTGTCTGATAGTTGAAACAGCCCCTTCAGAATGCATTTTCTCATCCTGTTTTCTGAGTGTTTTTTGGGGACTGGTTTGTGGTGCAGACCAGTCTTACACTAAGGTCGTAGTAATTTAGAAACATTTAAACAAATTACCTTCAATGAATATTCAAAAAGGAGATAAGCTTTATACCGCTGAAGCTGAACCATCCCGGCCTCTGGTTAGCTTTGCAGTTCCATCACACCCCTCTGGAGTGCTTAGCGTCCTCGACCAGCTCCAGAGAAAGATAATGGACGGCTGCCAGTTACGCCCCTCTGTACTCATCTCTTCTAATCAGATCCCTATCTCATCAAGCTGCATGCTTGTTTCACGTAGAAGTAAGTTTGACAGTCACGTCCCATCTTAGCTCTGTAGTGGAGATTTAAAACACACAGGTAGGCAGATGAAAGATATCCCTTATATGCATGAAAGAGATCAAATTGGGATTAAGGAGATTAATTTCAGATGGTAATTGAGAAGGAAACTTTTTCATCAGATTTATCTAACTTTCTTAAAGATGTCAAATGTGCTGTGATTTAATTTGCTAACAGATGAATGGTTGGTAAATTGCTGTGCTTCAGGCTTGTGTCCCTTTGGTTGGTGTAGAATCGTAGATCGTCAAATTTCATGACTTGTGAAGATCTGACTCATTTCTCTTGGCTTCCTCTGGGGTTAAAGAATAATTACTAGTTTTGAAACACAAATTCAGACTGAAACTAATTCAATTTATGAGTATGGCTGGAGGGTGACTTCTGGTCGTTGTATAAACGGTGTAGCTAGGTTTCAATCAGAAAGCAAGTATGGGAGGGAACACCTCCCCCCCCAATAAGGAGATGACAAGATGACCTTGGAATTCACACAGTGCATATGCTCCTATGGCGACATGAATTTGGTTCTGATGCTTTTTTTTTTTTTTACAACGATGTGCTGCTAAAAGTAAGAAATACCAAAATAAAATACACAGAAGTGTGATTATGTTTCTATTTTATATAAAAACTGTGTACATTTTCAAACTACACGACTAAAAAACTTAGACCCAACAAAACCACTTTGTTCAAGTCATATTGAAGAACATGTTCAAAGCTACGGGCTCTAAAATACTCTCCATAATGTCACTAACACAAATATCACTGAGGATATCATAAACATGTCCGCTGGTCAATAAACATAATTAAATTGGTAAGAAAACCAGCAGGGGGTCTACTTAAATAATATATGATTGTGAATGAAAGATAATTCCAACAACACAGTTTGAGAGCATAGGAGAAAAGTTGAATGATTTTTGGGTTTTTTTGGAACTCTGTTTTGACCTGGACTTATTCTTTATCAACCTTATATTGAATTTCTCTCTGACATGTTGATCCTGCTTTTTTATGCTACATGAGGCAGGCTTCAGTTTGATGTTAGAGTCGGCACAAAAGCCACAGACTTCACCCATTGTGGACATTTCTCATTCAATCCGTTTTGCAAAACTATGAGCATTTACATTTCTAAGCTGGCTGTGAGCCAGTAGAAGATCTAAAATACAGCAAGTGTCACCTTCATTTCCACGTGAGTCGCTATCTTAAGTTGTGTTGCTGTGAATTTACCAAACAGATATGGGTAGGGTTTATTCTTCGGCTCAAACGCTGATTAAGTGAACTTAAGATGAAAAGATTTAAATCCTGATAAGATTCAAGCAGATAAAACATGCACATTGAACCACATTGTGTGTTTACAGAGCAGTACACTGAGACACTTACTTCAATCAATATATTGATGTTTTGTAATAGGCTCCAAATGACTTAGGTTAGAGACTGCTGTGCAGCAAACCTTCACACTGTTTCTGCAATTCATTTCAACTCAACTTAAATAAACAGCATTTGAGACAGCAAAAAAAAACCAACTCCTGACCCTTATAGATGACTATGTACATTTTTTAGACCTCACAAATTCCTCCTCCCAATATTTACCGTCACTCTCCAGTGTTCTATCAGAATACAGGCACACACACACACCTGCACACTCTCAAAGTATGTTACATGTGTTCTTTCATAGGTGTCTTTGATGCAAACAAAATTTCTGCATGAGAAAAATGATCTCTTCACATAAGCAATATGAGGTCATGGTGAGGTGCATTCATCCAAATCTATGTCAGCTTTTGAGTTTTTATACACAATCAAACTTTTATTTTAAGTGTTGGTAAATTGTTTGCATGTAGAGTAGGTGTGTATTCAACTGTTGCCAAGATATCTACATGCTGTAGCTAAATGTCTACATTGGAGGGAGTCATTTATTATGCCAGTTGAAATAGGTTTGTAAGATTTCAAATTTATTTATTTTTATTAACCTTATAGTTTACCAGGAATATTCCCATTGAGATAAAAAACGGAGTCCTGGCCAAGACATGTAAAAACAAAAACTCACAATAAAAAATAAAATACAAGACACAAAACAAAATTTAAAAAAAAATCACAAAGCATCATTTAAACTGTCAACAAGTCAGTTCTCAGCAACCAGACACTGGCTCACTGTGTGTGTGAAAGAGTGCTGAGCACGGCCTCTTTACTGCCAGGTGAAGCAACTAATTAAATATCAGAGGGCGGTGGAGCTCTGCCCCCTTCCTCTCTCCGACATTAACCAGGACAAGAGCCATAGGTCAGAGCTCTTACAAACTCAGGGAGATGAGAGGTCGGGAAAAGGAAAAAGTGGAAAACAGGGGAGAACATTTTGGCTGGGTGGAAGATGACACTTTCTCTAGTCCCAGTTTCACCGCTGGTCCGCCTATGAGTTGCTTTGGGATATGGAGGAGGATGCATCAAGATGATTGGATAGTGCTTTCACCACAACATGATGTGTCACCCACTGTGAATGTCAAGAGCTGCTGGTGGTTAGGGATACTGTGGGAAAAGCCTGAAGCCTTTCCAATGTTCACCTCCCTTTTCCATTGACGAGTGAGGTGCTGTAGCAGCTAATCGATGGCTTGTGAATTCCCTGTGCTACCCCCTGGCCAGGCTGATCAATATTCCTGGCAATTAGAATCCCCTATCTGCATGGCTGTAGGGACCTTGGGGTGGCTCGCCAGCCCACAAACACCCAATTTAGTCCTCAGCCTATCACTTAATTACTAAATCCTCCCTAATGCCTATTGGCAGGTGGCGGGTGTTCTCACAGCAGACCCAGTGGCTGAGTGAACATGAGACCTTTGGCAAGGTGCTGGTTAAGATGCTCCCTTCCCACTTCAGCTGGCCAGTTAAACATCTGATTTCACACAAGGGCCCCGACCTGAAATGATCCTCCTATTGAGCGCATGGCCCACACAAGAGAATTGGGATGTAGGGTAGAGGATACAAGACACCAGGACACATATAGTGCTAACACACCTGTCAGCTATTTCATGTGGATCTAAGAGGTGCAGCTGTGTGCTTTACACTGCTCACAATGAGCTGAATCCCTTGTGTTTTTTCAAAATGGCTACCTTGTGAAAATAATGTATACTGTATCACAATGATACCATAACAACAGAATGAGATACAAATGTGTGTAAGTTAAAGCTTAAAACCCTCCAATGTAGGACTACCTTAAGCTTAGTAGCTAATGGTCTGGGTGCAAAGACGCCTCTGGCCTTGAAATTTGAAACTTTTTACCGAGGATTCTAATTCTTTCCCTTCATTTACACTTCCTATTTCTTTATGTGCATCCCTCTGTTAGATAATTTTTAATATGCATTTTACGATGGTATGTTGTGCAGGTAAGGAGTTTGCATCACACAAAAGGCCCAGGGCTGAGAATTGATGGACAATTTCCTTGCAGGTGAGTGGCTGAGGCAGCTGCCACATCACACACTCAGGTGACTGTCTCATGCAATACATTAAAGCCAGCACTGGAGGCTAGCTGACCTGACAAAGCCTGTCACTGTCACTCCCCTTCTTTTTCCTGCACCACTGACTTACACAGTTTCAGTCAATGTCACTGTTTTTTTTAGGGGGGAGGAGGAGGGGTTCCACCTTTTCACAATGCCATTTTGTAATTTCCATTCCTTCTCAATTTAGAAACAAGAAAACGGACATATGAGCAAAAAGCTGACGGAGGACCAAAAAAAACCCCCAAACCCAGACATATTTGCCCCATGTGACGTTGAGGAGTGACAGTAGAGGGAGAGCCAATAGATAATATGTGATGTGTCACACTAGTACTATGCCGGACCAACAAGCTGTCTTTTAAGGTTTTCAATTTCCAAAAGAAGCATGGAGAATGGCTTGACAATACTCGATCAGAGTGAGAGACAAACTGCAGCGATTTACCTCGGTCATCCCGGACGTCTTCATCGAGCTGCTTCATCCCTGCAGTGGCTCAATCCTTTTTCTCTGCACTGTTGTAAAGTCACCAGACAAACAGTTTACTGTAAGTGATCATAGGGTTTGAGTTTAATTGTTTGATTCATATAAAGGTAATGGCTTGTTAATGTAGTGCAAGTATATTTCTCTGCTGGTACCTGCTTCCTCTCGGTGGTTTTGCTGCTAACAGCCTCCAGGTCTTGCCCCAGTGTGTTGACCCCTTTGCTCCTGAGCAGGTTTGTCCTGCTGACTGCATCTGCCCCTAACAGGACCTCCGTCTGCGCTGCCTGAAGACAATGTTTACAATGTAGACAACTTGTTGTGTGTTGGAATATGCAGTATTTCAATAAACTGTTTTTACAAATGCGGGTCTATAACTCAGAAGGCCATCTTTGAGGTGGTGAAGCCTGGACATCTCCACTCACCTGACACACCTCTGCACCATGCATACTCCACTCCTTGATGCCTTGGGCACACCGCTCGAGGGCCTGAGGGAGAGAGCACACACACACACTCCCTTGCACTTACACACAAACACACAACCCTGTCACTATTCTGTCACATAACCATTGAAATGGCCTGAGGTGAAGTAAGGAAAGGTGCCCAGAGCTTTACAAATCCTCTTGAAGGACAGAGCAGAGAAGCACCTGCCTTCATCCGCCCCCGAGCTATCTCAACACCTGCTGCACTGCTCTCACTCAGCTTCCTGCCCTTAATTTGGTATTTCCACAAAGATGACATATGTATCAGGCAGCGCAGGAAATGTCCTGGGTTGGTAGAGACCTGCTTCCTGACAGGTGTCACCTCCAATCAGCACAGGCCTGCCTCTGATGTGTTAACTATTCAATTAACCAGCACATCGCACTGAGTGGGTGCCAACACCTAATTACCTCGGAGACCTTGCCTGTGAATGGCGTGAAATATGTGTATGCGCATCTGTGGATGACAGGTCACACATCATGTTACTGTTAAGGGTTCTTCTCACTCTGAACCACCTCTGCATTCAAATGTGTGGTTTTAAGTATGTTCATGTGGCTGTGAGACAAGGAGGGGCAGGAAGTTCCTAGTTACCTTCTTCCATATATCCATTTCTCAGTATCAAACACACACTGCAAGAAATATATATTTTGCTTTGACTAAAATATGAGTGCAAACATTCAATTGAAAAAAACAACAACAACAAAAAAACAGTGTAATTTAGCCACGTTTGAAAATGACTCCTGCCATAGGGCCGCTTCCTCTCACACCATTAAAATAACGAGGTGTCACTGAGCTCTGCTTCCATAGCGCCGATGTTGACACCCATCAAGACAAATCTATATTTCATGGCCACTTATAGATGTATAAATAGCCAAATGAGGTGTGCTAACCATCTATAAAGAAGCACTAAAAGGTTGCCAGAAGATGGCGAGTGTCATGAGCAAGTTGCACAGGCCATCAATCTGAGGAGAGAGGAGAGGAAAGGGGAGAAGGCTAGTGGAGAGGAGTGGGCTGCGTTGCGTGGGTTAGAGGCGAGGCACAACGCTGTGCAACAAGCAGGGCAGTAAATCACATCTGCACGGCACGCTCACTCCAGTGACACACAGCCACTTCAACTGACACGGGGCTTGCTCGACATCCTGATGGATCACCACACTACACTCCATTAAAGGCAAACGGGCAAGACAAGCACTGACATAACAAACAATTAGTCACTGCTGTGGGTATGGACTTTACATGCCGAGGGTCCGCCCGATGATGGGCACTCACCTCCTTTCCGGCCCGATGAGGTACATTATCAGTAGTTCATGTTAAAAAGGTTGTGTTGTGACCGGAGTTTACGCTGGATTGTTTTTTGACGGCCAATCTAGCCGGCAAACATTCCAGAATTCCGGCTATATTGATCAAGGACTATACAGTATAACCTATGACCTATAACCTTCATTTAACAGCAATAAAATACACAAATGCTATTGGTTATTCATTATCAGGCAATAAATAAAAGTCCTCTCTCACTAATAAACAGCTGATATGCATGTTTCAATATATAGAGTATGCTAGGTTGTTGTATGTTTCAAGTTTATATAAGCTTTCCTCACATATTGTGTTTCCCACAGAACAACACTGTGCAGTGGTGACTGGGGAGTGTTCTAAAGAAGATTTGAGATTTTTTCTTAATACATCGGTTTGATCCGCTTGGCCTCTTTACATTTCTCAGTAGCAGACAGTAGCCTATTCATCAAGCAGCATGTTTTATACCGACATCCAATTAACCCTCTTCTTTTTTTTAAATGTTCCTTTCAATATTTCTTTCTTATAACAGCTTATCTGTGCGGTGGTTCATTTATGGTGAAGTGTAACACATTGATCCAAAACTAAGAGTGCAAAGAAACATGGACTCACTGTTAAAACAATATCACAAGAAGGGTCGTTTTTAATATGAGGACTTTTTTCATGAAGCAGTTTGGGTTCCGTGAAAGTAACTGCTGAAAAGCTTGAGAGTATTTTTTTTTTGCTTCCTCTGTTCCCCGCTTGTTTAATTAAATATGTTAACTTAAAAACAGCTCTACACCATATCAACAGTTATTTCAGTTCGTATCGAGGCTTGGATTCAGAATCAGTGGTAGCGTCGATGAACAAAGATCCACACATCATATCCTGACTCTTTACTCCCTTTTCCACCCCCAAAAATCAACAGTTAAATTTTTTTCTTCTTTTCTTTTTGGTAAAAAAAAAATTGATTCTTCTTACAAAGAATGTTCTAAATTCTCTCCCCGATCTTTCAAAGACTTATTTATTTCTATTTAATTGAGAATATCAGAGGAATCTAGAGTTAACCGTGTAAGGATTAAACAGAAATAAACACTGTTGGCCCCTTGAACCCAGAAAGGAAGAAATCATTATTTGTTTATGTTTCATAACTTAACTGATAAAATATATATTTTTTATTATCATGAGGTACTCCAAAATACTTTATTGTATCATATTCAATTCTTGGGAAGACTTTGTAAAGTCACTACAATTACATAAGTTTACATTACATGATGTTGGCTTGAGTTTGAGCTTTAGTTTTTTTTTTCTAAGCAGCATAAACGTACTTAAATGAAAATGAAAGATATGACAAAGGAGACATCAGACAAAGTGTTGGAGCATCAGAGGAACTTTTTGCAGCTGTGTTTCAACAGCACACACCAGACTGATGCGTGCTTTAGAAACACAACTTTCTAAATTGAAAGTTGAGTAAAACACAGCGAAGAACACGGACATGTACTGTAATAAAACATACAGGCCATGGGTTGTAACTCAGAGTGCATACAACTGTTTAATTGTCAGCGTTGCATGTGTGACACACATATCTCTGTGTGTGATTTAAAGGTTCGGGACTGCTAATGGAGATCTATCGTAAGAGGGAGATGTGTTTGATTCTTAGACGGAGAGCTGGGTTTGGATGAGCAGCAGCAAGTACTCTGGGATTTGTAGTGTCTATTGACTGTTCTCATGGCCGAGTAGAAAATGAGTGTGAAAGTAAGTGTGCAGGAAGCAACGCCTCCACACTTCAGTCACAGATGGGGGTGAGCTCCCCCATCAGACCTTTAGCCACCTTTACTCCTGGTCTCCACTGAGCACCAACACCCATTATTCATCACATGCACATCTCTGTCTCAGCATGACTTTCCACTTTAGTCTAGCAGTGCTCTGAGATGATCTCTCCTCTTTGTCTCTGCGCAGGCATTTGTATGTGCAACATTTCTGACACAGTTGAAAAGTCCTCAGAATCTGTGCTTACATTATGTAGGAACAATTTAGCTGGCTTGAGCATCCCTAAGACACATTTACACACAAGCACAAACCGAAATACCGTTTTCCACTTCTCAAAACATCAATTCATCTTTTCCACCTACTGAAAAAACGTAGTTCAAGGGTTTCAAGGGCTTTTTATGACAACAAACCTCCGTCCTGAATGTATCTCCCCGCTTCTAAAGAATTTTCTGTGGAGAGTCAAGAAAGCGGCTGCTCTTTTTACTGTCCAGCATTTTCGTTCCCAAGTGTAGTGCTGCTATGCCTGAAATGCTATCTATTAGAATCAGCTGAAGCACTTAGTGGAGCTTTATGATAAACTGTGTGTGTATATAAAAAAATGCTAAAGTGTGTGCAAGTCGTTGATTGGCTGACAGTAGACTGAAAAAGAAGCTCATGTGTTCTAAGAATTAGTAACATTGTGTAAAAAGGCTGACAACCAAGTCAAAACATTGCAAAAGCATCACAATTTAATTCACTGATGCTAACAACACCTGGGGGTCGATTCTTCCCCACATTTACTAACATTCAAACCCCACCCATCTCTACCTCAGTACTGTTAACAACCACCTGTTAGTGAACAGCAGCGCTCCTAAAAGTTCAAAAGAAGGATAATGAAGCTAAATCTCGGACAAAAACAGTATTTAGGCACATGCACTAACTATGCACTAAGCAACATTTGATAACCTACTAGCCAAGCAGTAAAGCCAATGGGTGTTGTGCTACCACCCAGTCACTTTCTCCCTGCTCCCTCTTGCTTGCGACACTGCTCCAACAGCAACAGCACTAGCTCCAGCACAGAGCAAAACAGTTTGGGTGTTTTGATCTTGCATGTGTGTGCGTTTATGTTGGGGTAGTGGGGTGGGATGGAGCCTGAGCATCTGTGGGGATTCAAAGACAGATGTTTACCTACCATCTCCCTACAGTTCCAGTGGCACTTTAATGACACCAGCTCTGGTGTACATTAGATTATCAGACTCCGGAGTACAATATCCCAGACTGGATAATATTATTTTTTCCTCTGGCTGATGATACATAACAAAAATAAGAAACAATGTTACAGATGTCTCTTGGGGTAAAAATAATAAATCACACAAACTTGTAACACGGTTGAAGAATGTGTGCCCACAAACACACCCACTGCAACAAACACTTTAGGGATTCATTTACTCTCTTTATTCCAACCGAGCGGGGAAGCCAGGAAGGAGGAAATGAGATAGAGAAATGGGGGAAAAAACGATTAGTTTGCATTTAACTTGCAAACATCATTAAGGCCTGTGCACTAATTGTGTTGTTTTAAACGAGTGAAATCTGATAATGACTTCATTAGTGACTCAGTGTAATGATAAGTCCTAGGGTTTAGGAAGGAAGAGAATAAATAAAGAGAGAAGAGGAGTGCATATGTGTGTGTGTGTGTGTGTGTGTGTGACAGGACCGAGGAAAGAACAAACACACTGAGGCTGTCTGTTGAATCAGCCCTTAGATACACAAAAAAAACCCCCACACAAAGTGGAAAAAGGAAATAATACATGGAGCAAAGACAGCACCAAATGCTGAACAGGATAAATAGAATAATAACAAGAGAACAGAAATGGCTAAAGAGGTGTGCGTATCTGTTTCTAAATGTGTGTGTCGTCTCTAATGTAGGAGGGGACAGCCTGCCGACGAGAGAGGTCTAATCCGTAATACGGCAGCACGCTGCATGGCTGCATACATTACTGCATACATTACTGCATCAATCAGTCCTAAGCTGCAGAGTAATTTTCTAACTCCCAATTTCTCTCCCTACCACATCACATAGACAACACCCCATGGCTATTTCTGATGAGATTCAGAGCCAGGGAGAGGGAATGAAGGGGGGGGGGGGTGTTTACGAAGCAACCTACCTTCCTCTCTCTCCTTCTTTCCTCTCCTCTCCACCTATCCATCCTGCACCCTGATTAATTTCCCACTAGATTGCTTGGCCAGCAGTATTATTAGCATAAAATTTCAATGGATCAAGCCCGGCTATGAAACACTTTCATCAAGCTGCTTGTCAAACAAAAAATTTCAAATCTCATTTTGTTTCTAATATCATTTTCATACTTGGAGAGAGAGAGAGAGAGAGAGAGAGAGACAGAGAGAGAGAGAGAGAGACAGAGAGAGAGATACAGAGAGAGAGAGGTTGCCTACAAGGTTTTTGGGGGATATCAGAGGATTGTTATTCCGAAGATAAACAGAGTCATCAATCAAAATTAAAAAAGAGCACAAGGTTTGGAATGAGATTCTGTACCAGAAGGCACAAGTATGCATGCACGTGTCTCCATGCAGGGGGCAAAACAGACAAGGTCATCACTGGGTGGTTGTGTCGGCCGGTATTTGTGGGCTTGATCTAAACTCAGAGACAAAACAAAACATGTGAGCTCAGCTTAATCTCTCATCTTGTGGTGCTTTAAGTCAGCAACATTTCCTCATATATGCATCTATCACCTCACATGGCACAACACGTCTAAAAAAACTCATAAAACGTCTGTAAATGTAATACTGTTTGACAGCCCGCACAATAAATAATTCAATCCTTTCCATCTTTGATTACAAACTGTGTAACTGGTGCCTCCCACAGCCGCACACTGTACCATTAATTATGAAAAATAAGGAAGCAGAGCAGTGGGGGGTTTGTTTTAATAAGGATGCAAAATCAATGCAGTTTAATCAATCTTTGCTAATTAAAAAAAACGATATTATGAAACAATCAAGGTACATTAACGAGATTACGATAAATGAACTGTGCACAGAGAAGCAGGCTCTAATTAAATGATACAAATTGTCTTTCCATGGCTGCGTACTGTTTGTCGACACCTTGAATAAGAGAACGTGGCACGCCTGTCCACCCTCAGGAGGTCCACTCCAGTTGCATCCTATATTGAAGGATTCAGTAGACTTAAAGCTCATGGTCCTCACAAAACAGTGACTGAGTACATTTCATCATTATAAAAGTGGATTATGTAGCTACATTTATGGCTAAAGGACTCTTGTGAGGAACAACTTTAAAGTTCACGACAGCTCTGCAAAGCATTTGAGAGACTTTCCTCTTTTGATTGTTATCTTTCTTCGTTGAATTGACTCTGTTGTGAACCCCATGCAGCTCTCACCCCTAATCCACATTAGGCAGATTATTATTATTATTATTTTTTTTTTAAGAAAATGATCTTTACTTTACTTTACTACCTGACATAAATTTGGAAAGTAATGTTTCTCTAGATTTTCTGGAAGAGTAAGTATGTTTCCTGACTGGTCTCGCTGACATAAATCATACACATGTATGTTCAGTATTTAAGGTGTTAATGAAAGAACTGGGTCTTTAGCTAAAGGTGCAAAGGCACCATGCAAATTGAAAGGATTTTGGTAGTTCGTTCAACCACCGAGTGGGGGACAGAAGACGTATGGCCCTATAGTAAAGGTTGGATTGGACGCCTTTCATTGGCAGAGTGAGCAGGAGAGAGTAAAGACCTTTTACTTCTGTTGCAATTAAATTATTTTATTTCGATTGTACAGGAGATGTGTCTCAATAAGAACCCAGAAACTGAGAAAAATCAACACAAAGTGTTGTTTTACATGTGTAGGTGTATGAACATGTGTTTTAAAGGTTTTCTAATCTGACTTCATGGATACATGTGTGATGTAACTGTACCTTTCATGGAGCAGATAATCTCTGCCTCTTTAGTGTCTGGCCAGTCAGGAGACTCCTCACATCAATCATCAACACCTCCAGCAGACTCCATCACTGCCAGCTACACATGAAAACACCAACAGAAAGTTTACAGATACAACAGTGTTGAAACAAACATGTGATAAGTGATCAAAGGTTATTACGGATGTATGTGAACAATTGCTTTCCTCTTTAATGTGTCCTGCTAATTGGCTTTCTGAGCAGCTTGTGACTCAAGGCTAAAGTCGCTGCCACTATGCCACAAACATGAATGCATGCTTGCCCACAAACACTCGATTAAAGTTCTGCAATCTCAGAAAACATCAGCAATTATTGTCTATGTGTCATCTAATTGATGAGATTAGCAAGACTGCCTTTAAGAATGAATGCCAATTTGTCAGTAATTCCTGTGAAGGCAGCGGTTAGCGTTAAACGACTTCCTTTTCTGTGCGGCTTTTACGCCTACAGCATAAATGCTGTCACTTCTTAGTCCACAACATCCCCTGACATTAGGCCGTCCAGCATTTTTCCTCGAGTCTCTGTTCCACATTAGATGACAGTTACTGATGGGCTTCACTCTGGCTTTCCTCAGCTAAACGAGCCCGAAAGAAAAACTGATGTCTTGTGATTTACTCACATTAAGGTGTCGAAAGTTAGCGGTGATGCAGATTTGTAAAAAGTAAAAATGCAAGCTTCATCGGGTCTGACTTCATGAGGAGGAGAACGCAACTTTTAGAATGCTTGTTTTTTCAGTGGCCTTCGGATCGGTCACTTCTGGTGCGTTTCAGATTGGAGAAGAATCTAAATGCTGATTGACTATCGTGACACATCATAAAGCAGATTTGTCGCTCAAATCTAAATTTGTGATCTGTGTTTGAGGATTGCTGCACTTTAATGCAGATATCTGTTTACTGAGATTTAAAAAAAAAACAGTCAGATTACCATACAGACTGTTTTTATTGTTCACACCAAAGCCTATTGGTCCTCACAGGTTGGACGACAAACATACAACACCACTTCTCATGCTAAAAATCCAGACCCTCAGAGTTCAGATTTTACATCTTTATGTCAAATCTGTAAATGGAGAATAAAAATTCAGTGAATTGCAATTATTCACTTATCAGGAATAATTGCTGCATGTTTGTGCAAGTGTGAAATTGAAGTGAGCACACAATAACATAGAGGAGCCAGGAGAGCGTGAAGACAGGCATACAACCGAGGGCAATCACATCTTATTATATTCATTCTCAGTCTGAACCTCTGCCTCAGGTCCTACCTGTGGAGTCCTGTCTGGGTGTTCAGAAAATTAGACTTCCTAACCCATCACTGCATGTTACCTTAGCATAGTCCTCCAACCTGATAAATTGAGTTTTTTGAAGAAAGACCAGAGAATTAGCCTCTTCCTTCTGTCTCTCTGACTCTCTTTCCACCTCTTAGCCTCTACTCCCTTGTCTCACTTCCTGTCTTTTTTTTCCTCTTTTTTTTTCTGTCAGCTGACCCATCTGCCTGGGTAAAAAAAAATGACGTCCTCTGGTGAGTCTAAGGAAACACCGTACAAAGCAATTACTAACAAGATGTGCCTCCCCCTCCTCCTTTTGTGTAGGGAGGGAATAGAGTGGGGCCAAGTGCCCTTCAGCAAAAATGAATTTTCCAATTTCAGTTAGTTCTTCCATGAATAAATAAACAAATGAATAATTGAAAGGAGAAACATAAATAAATAACATCACAAACATTTCACCGGTACTCATAAGTATTCTACAGATAACTCGGGCCGCATGCTAATGATAAAAACAGTGCATGTAGCAGGTTGAGATGCATTATTCACCACTCTGCTCTAACCAAAATTAAATAAATAAAAATCTCTAAAGGAACTCAAAACATCCTCTCAGCATTAAAGTGACAGGCCTGTCGCATTTATAACACACAAGGACAGTGTGGAAAACAAATAACTGACCAGTCAGAGAGATGCATGAGGGAATAAATAAACCAGCAAGAAGCCAGCAGCAATTGACAGAATCTCCAAAATCTCTGCAAGCCGTTTGAAGGAAAGAGGAAAACTTTGAAGGTCTACGAAGGACCAAGTGCTGCAGGAAGTAATGTGACAAGATGAATTCTCAAACTTAACAATTATTGGAAGAGTTATGTGCGACAAGAAAATAGTCATTTTCAATTAGTGAGAACGTTTTCTCTTGGATGGAACAAAGTTTATATTTTATATCAACACCGACACTGACAGTTAGGGTAGAGACACTTCAGCGTCAGATGATGAAGGATGATAAATGGTTGAATTTCAGAGATAAAAAACACTTTAACCAGGAGCCAGGTATGTTGATGAAAACAGATGGAGGCCATGGTCATAGATACTGATATGCAGCACCAGCAGTGTGATGCAGGTTTATAAACAAATAAACAATATGAGTAGTTTTTGAATTACGATGTCGGATTTATGGAACAACATCACTGTCTTCAGTAAAGGAACTGGATACATTTTTCGACAGCATTATGAACATTTCTGCTGCTGATATTACAAAATTCTCAGGGTTAATTGGTGACCCTGGAGATATTTCTTCCACAACACAGTTACACATAACTTGCGTAAACTCTCAGCTTCTTGTTGTTGTCTTCAAGCACCAGAAAACACAAATATATCAAACTTGTGACCACATCTTTCTCTACACACACTGTCGTACGCTTCTCAGAAGCCGTGGGTTTGAAACCTCAGCCTCAGCCCTTTACTGCACATCATCCCCCAAATTCATCCTCCTTTAATTTCTCATCTCTATCAAGCTGGCCTGTCGATTAAAGTCCAAAACAATCACCCAAATAAGATTTAAAAATATGAATTTCCACCTATTCTGTAACAACTGCTGCAAAGTTAGCCTGCGAGCATACACTAAATGTCAGCATATAAATACACTTGAAACCACAGAAAAGAAGTGTTGGGATTAATATGTCAAGGCCATTGTGTACTAATTCCAACAGCAACAAATGCACACAGTAAACTACATTCAAATCTAGACAGATCTCCATTCCACAACTCAACAGCCTACTAAATAAAAGCCCTGTTCTATCACAGCTAATGTCCTAGTCCACAGAAACGATGGTAGAGGATGGGGATTATATTGAATGAGGAGTTAAACAATGATTACTAATCTCATTACATTAGAATAAAGAAAAGCACATCAGCAAACACGGGGGACGTTGCCCTTTGTCCTCTGCGGGTCTCGTTTTCCACAAAGCTCATTAAGGGATACTGTTAACATGCTTCCTAAGCACAAAATGTTAATTAAAAACACAAGGCTCATATGCATTTTTACGCTATGCTTTCCAACACCATGGTGAAAAAAAAAATCTCATTTCCTCTGTTGTTCTGCTGATTGCAGCCTGATGTGATGCTGGAGTTAATTAGAACCCTGTGATCTGATGTGACGAGAGGGTGACCGCACGGCACACTGCCACTGGCTCCCCTCCCTCTTTTCCACCACTGCAATCAACCTCGAGCTTACTTGTCATTGCTGCTGTAGACTAGGTCAATTCATCTAGATTGAAGGTCCCACCACGCGGCTATCTCCTTAAAGGTTTGTCAGATTCTCAGATTCAGCTAACGTAACCCTCTCTCCCTCAAAGGCAGTATAGTAGAGTGCTGGGCCAAAAAAAAAACCAGAAGACCAGAGTAAACACCAGATTGATAATAAACAGTAATGGCAGACAGAGTGCAGTATCAGGCAATAATATTAACAAAGGACTGTTTTTTAATGTTGTTCATGCTAGCATTAAGAAGTTGGGGAGTAAAGGTTGCAAAGCCAGGTTTTCCACCCTAATTCTACTGTGGACTAAAATGGACCAGTGAACTGTGTTGCACTTTCAAGTCATAGAGCCCACCTTGACATTAAAAAAACACATCCGTAACAGCTCTGATAAGTTTTCACTTAAAGACACACAAAGAGGGGGATCATTTTTATGAACTGACAGACTCATACGGTGACAGGATCGCCCCATAAAAGTCCACGCGAATGAAATAAACAAGTGTTCACCGGGTGTGAAAATATACTGCAGCACGCACCTCTGCAGACCCTTCTATTAATCAACCTGTCCGCACTTTGTTTTGAGAGTAATCTCGTCCAACCACCAGAGAAGCACTCAACAGTAAGTGGCGCTTGGCTGTGCTTTGAAGGCCGTGGTTTATTGCCATCCCAAAGCACAGCAAGACTGTGCTGTAAAAACACATCATCTCAGTGCTCAGCACAGTTACTCACCTAACACGCGGCGATGCAGCTCAGGGCCTAAAGACTACCTTAACCACCTCTGGCCCAACAAGAGACACTACAGTTGGACACATTTTGGTAGTCCACCTCTTTAGGTTCTCCCAAGCTATTGCCACCTCATGAAAAAAATCTGCTTTTTACTTATAATAAATAAAAACTTCATAAAAACACATAGAAAGTCACAAACGGCAGGAAAAAAAAGATGAAAATCTACATTTTAAATCCCAAATAAAAGTTGATTTCTTGGAGAAGTTGTTTAATGGACAGGTCAGTGTGGTCCTATAGTGTTAGATACAACTTAAGAAAGAGTGGAACACAATAAACCAATTTCTTTCAGACTTCTTTCTTTGAGTGAGAGAATCATAGTGACAGAAGTCAGTGTATGTCTTTGCACATGTGTTCGTCTCTGAATGCGCCGCTGCGTGTAAGTTATGCTTGTTGACACGTCTTGAGGGTCAGATGTTGTCCTCCAGCTGCAGTCTCGAAATCTTTTCATTTCTTTGCATGCAGTGCAAACATGGAGTGCCATCCGTACCAAGACTCCAGATTCAAACTTTCCATCACATTTTTTTTTCTTTATTACCACTGAGTTGAGGCATAACAGTGGGAGAAGGCGGTTCATGACTGCGACACACTCTGTACCTTTTTCTTGTTTTCACGAGTGTCATGGTCAAAGATGCTGACCCCTCCTACACACACCATCCTCGTGTCTACTGCAAGTGGCATCTAAAACTTTAACAAAACTAAGTGCCTCTTCCCGTTACTTGACCTCCTCATGAAGGCTTCCTTGAATATTTCAATATTAGGACAGAGAGTGCAAGGGGAAAAGTTAAGCAGAAGTAAATAGAGTGATGAAATATTGAAGTGGTGTGTGGCGGTTGAGAGGGCAATAGTGGAGTATCAACTTAGGGAGTCAAGTAGGATGGAGATAACGCTCATATAGATTCTTCAAACTTCATAATATATAGCATCCATGAGCCTAATAAATAGTACAGAGGCTACATAAGGGTTGTTTTTACATATAAAGGCACACTGACAAGCTGGGAAGAACTCCAGGCATCAACGAGCATCAGAATATTGAATTGACATTGAGGGAAATCAAATTTTAAGCAGGAAAGAGTGAAATGCATGGACGTGCATCTTTAGAAAGCGACGTCAAGCAGGTTAAAAAAAGTGATTGCTCTTAAATGGGTGACCTCCCGTCTTTCACATCCTGGCATTATATTGGACCTCTGTCTAAACACTCGAAAGGTGTATGTGAACGTACCATTCTTCCTTCAAGGATGCAGAGATTGAATGTTTTCATTTAGGTACTCCAAAAGTAAATAGCTTTTGACCCACGTCTTTAAATGTATCACATATTGCGTAGTTGCAGCTTCCTTCAAGACAGGGAGGTCAAAAGATCAAGGTTTGAAGACTCGCAAGACTCCCAGCCTTCTCTAGCTTCCTTGTTTCAAAAGACAGGGCATAGAGTCAGAGGGACATATAAGCACTTACATGTAGAGGCCATTCTTAACCTCTTATTGAGGAAAAGAGTAAGTTGGATATATCTGTGTATTCATATGAGGTTGTATGTGCCTTCGGTCAATAGGAAGCCACTGACCTTTTTTTGCAGCGCTTACTTTTCATTCTGCACCTGTGTCTTCACCCCGTCTTTCTCCACACTTGTAGCTCAGAATTCTTTTCTTCATTCTGCCTCTTCGCCTCCTCCTGCAAGCAAGAGGGGGGCAGAGGGGTACGCACAGAGGATTGAAGCTGTCTGTTTTTAAAGGTGTCAGCACATCCTGCTTTTGCATAATACATATCACACCTCAGAGATGATCCATTAGCAGGTTACAGCAAGAGAGCCGAGCAATAAGCTGAAGAGATACAGCGACAGCTGACGCACGCACACGCACGCACACGCACGCAAACAAATACATGATACCCACCACTTTAACTGCCAGATGAAGGACTAGGTGGGATTGTCCCTGTGGGGCATGCATGTGTGTGGCTGCATTTAAAACCACTTTCACTGGACTGACTTCTGAGCTCCAACTCTTCGCTGCCTCCAGAGAAAGCCCAAAAGAGTAAATGTGTAAGAGAAAGAACTGAAAGAAGGAAACTGAGGGAGATGAATATAAAGGGAGGTAGACCGGAGAGAGAAAAGGCACGTCACCACACCCCCTTGCTCTTCCAGACACTGATTTATAATTTTAATATCTTTAATTTCCACAGCAGCACCCATTCTCCTGTCATTTTCCAATTTATGTCAAAGCCTGTGACCATTTTTCTTAATACAGCTTATGACAAGCTCAGTAGCAATGCGGATATGCAATACAGATTGAGTGTTTTACAGGCATGGCAGCAGACATACTGGGGTGTTTGTGTGTTTGTCTTTATCAGTGTCTGCTTGGTATTTTGGAGGGGAAAGACCGGGAGCAAAATACACCAGGGAAAAATTGGATTCACTGCAAAATATGTGTCTTCCGGGGACAGAACTATAATTCTGTCATAAATCTAATAATTATAGTTATCATAATAAGAATTATGATGATGGCAATGATAATGTATTAAAATATGCATTAACATTAAGAGCCTAACATGAAATGTGGGCTGGCTTTATGACCATTACATGAATATTGATGTTAATTAAAACAGAACCTCCCTTTTTATGTAACACTCCATCTTGTTGTAATGGTGAGAATTGGACATAGTGGTGAGCAGGATGGAGCCAAGGACTTTACTGGTCGCTCTACCAGGGGGCACTGGGATAACCCCTTTGTGGAATTCCTTCTGTGATGTGCTAGAGGCCTGATAGGTCCACTCTCTCCATCACACTCTTCGATTGTGTTCAAACAGTACTTTATTTTAAACCTATATTTTAACCTTTTTTTTTTTTTCAAACAATATATTTCGTCTTAAAAAATGGGAGCCATCTACACTTTTTAAGATCTTTAAGAAGATGCTACTTTCAAAATCATGCTAGTTTTCGAAAACTACCTTCCCTGCCTTTAATTACTAAATAGCAGTATTAGTGAAAAAAAATCATATTATTAAGTAGTATTCCGTAGCCTTTTTATTAAGAAGTAAAATATTATATATAAATATTAATATATTAAATTCTTACATTTCCTGAGGGAGTCATCCCAAAGGATCAATAAAGTTTAGTCTAAGTCTAAGTCTAAGTCTAAGTCTAATCGGGAACATGGGAAAAGTAATGCCGCCAATCGTTGCTAATGGGTTTCCATGGTGTTAACTCTGTGTGCAGCGGGACCCTGTACTCTGCCTGTATTATAATGTTTTGGTTGACGTTTTGGGGTAGGGAATAAGTGTTTCTCCCACGATATAACAGTGCACAGGGGAGTTTCTAAGTGGATGCAATTTAGCAATTCAAACTAGGGAATATTGTGACCTGGACATTGCAAGAAAAAGAAAAAATAACAGTCACGGATAAAGCTTCCTCCTAAATGAGGGTGAACCTTTGGTCCGTGGATGTGGAGGTGCCAAACACAGACAGTTAGCTTGTGCTAGCTAACTGCTAAAAAAAATTATTCTAGTTTAGTGTTTTATCCCAACAGCAGTGTCCACTAGAACTTTTACATTTTAACTCATTTTTAAATTTGCTTTTAAATTTCTTTCATATTTGGATGTAATGTGTTTTGCGAAATGTACTGTACAGCACTTTGGCCGCCTCGGATGTTGTGCTATATAAATAAAACTGACTTGACTTCACTTGATTAGCTTACATGAGCATGGACCTCTGGTGGCTATAAACCAAGGAGGAGGTGCCCAATTTGGATGTTTTGTTTACATACAAGTTGCAACAAACAATGTCTACTGACTATCTTTATCATTTGGTACATTACAATTCTCACTGATTAGTGAATCACAATACCAATTAGTGAGAGATGTAGTTTAATACAAAAAGAAGTACTTTATATCTATCCTTTTCTTCCAGCTAAACCACATTCTACTAATACATTTTCTTTCCCATGCATTTGGGAGATTAGTGGATGACCAGATAAACAATAAGTTTAACATTAACCCTTATACACTGTTTGGGAAACTTTAACAGCTTTCTTGACATTTCCTAATCTCTGATTACCAGATAGCGTTATTGGCAATTTAAAAGGACCATACCATGTTTCATCACATTAATGCCAAACAAAAAACTGACAATTACAGTAGATTTAAATGAATTCAGATGAATATCCTTCTGTATGCTCCAGGCACTCAGTGATTCAAGGCAATGCATTTATGGTTATGGCAATCTATTTCCTAT
Organism: Symphodus melops; assembly: GCF_947650265.1. NCBI lineage: Eukaryota > Metazoa > Chordata > Actinopteri > Labriformes > Labridae > Symphodus > Symphodus melops. The sequence goes on along the minus strand of NC_136693.1, from coordinate 14,051,414 downwards.
AATTATGTAATCATGAAGCTGCAGGAAGCTGTTTCTTGAAAGCTTCCATGCAGGTAAATTTAAGGGGAGTTAATCTCTTTCTAAAAAAGGAGAACAGCATCCTTTTTTAAAATTCCCTTTTGACTTTTGTCTTGATTTGAAATAGCACATCAAGTTTAGCAACTAACATGCAATCATGCTAATGACCCACAAAAATGAAAATGAATGTTTTTGTTAAAGCCTACGTGGATATGAGGTTGAGCATGCATGACTTTACATTTATTGATGAAAGATGCAAAACAACCTGCATTTTCAACAAAGAGACTGAAATGATGGCCTGCTACCTGAGTCCAGGATTGAAGACACATGAACTTTGATTTCTTTTTAGATTGCCACATGTATAGGAGGTCCAAACAAGAATTGTAAAGATTAAATTCTGTTATTTGTGCAGTTTACACGATAGAAAGTAACAACTGATTATCTAAAAAAACCCAACAACAACAAATAAACTATAAACAAAAAAAAAATCTTTACCTCTTTTACATGCAGTTAAAATGCAGCACAAGTGACAGAGCAGACCAGCCTGTGGCATAATGACTTTAAGACCTGATTACGGTAATAGTTAAAGTATCACCTCTATCCCTTCTTTCCCCTTTGAGCCAAACTCTGATCGACTCTCTGTGAGTGGCGGCCCGCCAGCCCATGTTCCCTACTATTGAAAAAAGGGTAAAAATAACAGGAACAAGTTGTCGGAAATGAAATTTCAATTCATCCAGTCCCTTTATACACTGGTGCGAAAGCCTGTCGTTGAGAGGGAGGGATCAATAGTGTTTAGACAGCAGGGCAGATTTTCTAAGCGCCGGATCAATAGGAAAGAGAGAGGAAAAAATACCCTGGCTTTTCTTTGGCTGTTGTAGTAAATACGAACAAATCAGTGGCCTTAGGCTAAATGGATTGACCAGCTGTTTCCGAGTTCTGTGTTGTAAATAAAGATCCATTTTGAGGTGTGTAGTGGAGGCCCAAAGGCAAAGTGCCGCTCTTCAGGTTCAGGTATGGGCTTTGCTGGACTAAAGTAGTGTCCTGATGGGAGGGTGAGGGAGGCGAGGAAACAGAGGAGAGGGTAGGGCTATGTCCTTACAACATGCAGCAGTGGTTCAAAACCACAACACCAACAAAACCGCCTCATAAGATGAGCTCAAGCAAACTCTTATCAATGTATGATGTTCAATTAGGGGCGTCGGACGGCCATGCAGTTGTATCGTGCACCCCATGTACGAAGGCTATGTCGTCATGGCAGCTGAAATGGGTTTAAATCTGAACTCGGCCCTTTGCTGCATGTCATTAGTTGTTGTGACTGAATTTACCAGAGAGCAGTCTCACTAGTTTTCCAACCTTTTTATGAATTTCTTTTCCTCTTTTACATAAAGTCAAATATACACATGCCTTTCTCCTCTGAACAACAAAACAAAACGTATTAGCTGACGAAAAAGTTTGTAACAGCCGTGATATGACTTCTTGTTTAAACAAAAGTGGCAGGTTAAATATCTCAAACCAATATTGAGCGCTAATCAGAGGGTAAAAGCCTGACAGGATGACTGATGTCCTGCTTGTTTTGCTTCACCTCTGGACTTATTAAAGAAAAACACCACAGGCAGAGCCTTCGCAAAAAAACTCGTTGGTCAACCATGGTGGAGAATGTGATGGGTGAAATTCATCACTACAAACTTTTGAGTCCAAACAAAACACCCATTGTAGAACCAAACGACACAAAAGCCTCTGGTTAAAAAATGATGGGCCTCCAAACTCAGTGAGGAGAGAGACTTTAAAGGACAAGAATGAGGAGAAAGGATGGCTGTTGACTCACGCTGCAGGGTTTAAAAAGGAAAAAAAAAAAAGAAGTTGTGAAAGCATTTGCTTTGCTTGAAAACACTGCACAAGTAAGTTAAGGTCTCAAAACCTTGGGTTCATGGAAGAGAAGAAACTTAAAAACTACCTAACTCTACAAGGGTCCTACCTAAACAAACAGCACAATTGGCTGGTGTCTGGATGTAATATATAACTGATTCTCGTTGCAGTAAGTAAAGGAGTAACTGCTCGCAGTAGGCAATAAAACTGCAGTTTGTTGGCATTATTGTTGCATCTGCACCAACAGATGCCACAGACAAGCCAAGTGTACAATTGCAGACAAATAACAAACTCAGAATCTTTACAAGAATACATAAATGGAGCAGCCAGAGATGTGGTACGACTCATTTGAGAGCTATTTCACAACGTAATTGTGGCTTTGTGTGCATGCGCGCTCTGATTAAGGTCACCTAGGATTGTGCACTTACCGGATCTGAGGCTGAGCAGCAGAGGTTAGAGCAAAAGTCATTGGTTTCCTTAACACATTTCCTTAATGATGTCATCCCTCACGCCTCCATTCCAACACATTTAGAGATGGAGCAGTTACAACGTCTATTAAGACATTCAAATGCCTCCGCAAGCTATTAAGCCCACTGCTCCAGCAGAAAAGGCTAGCCTGAATTAAGTGTGACAGTGCTGACTTGTTTCCCTTTTTAAACAAACAAAATACATAGACAAAGTCATCAAGCTGGAGCAGCCATTAAAAATTTAGATTACAGCTTCCTCGCGCCTTTTGATAAACTCTCGTCTTTCTCTGTTTGTTAAAAGGATTGTTCTATTTAATTATTAAGTGTTCATTATGACGGACAGTGGAGCTGATACTGAAGGCTGCTTGTTTTTCTGTTCCTGGCATCTGATCAAACCTCATTTACTCAACAGGGGGGGATAGAATGAAATGTCTGATCATTAACCCAGTGTCTCCTTTAAGACGGGAATGTCTGCCTCCCATACGTTTCATCCCTTTGGTGCACCTTAGCTTAAGATACATTTTTTTTATGTATAATCATCAGTGAAGTCTGAGATCCTGTGAAGCACACAAGATAAATGTGGTGTCCTAAAAAGCTATTTTATTTGAAGTTGCCAAAGACAGAGCGTCAAAAAGTCATCATTGGCTTTTTCTTCTTACATTCTTTATTCACCAAGGTTGCTGGCCTATGAGCTGTGTATCAAAGTGAGCAGTCATTTAACATGGTCAACTCCCCACAGACTTTGTGTTCCTTATTCTGGGGCGTGTCGGTGGTTTTTCCATGTTTGGGGTATTCTTGGGAGGAGACAAGGGCTATTGAGAGAGTTTATGTTCCTGGCTTGTACAGAGGCTTCTAATGTGTAACACAGGGCACTTCAGCATTCAAACGCCTGGGGCTATTCTCTAAGTGGTCTTTACTTTGGAAACACAGGTGCCCTCCAGGGGTTGATGAGTGGTGGTTGTGTGCATGTGTGTGCATGTATGAGGACGCAGAAAGCTGGGAGGGCAGATAAAGGAGCGGCTGTGTTTTGAGGCCCATGCAGTGGTCTGAATAATATATCCATACATCATCGGTCCATGTCAGACTTTGATTCAGTGTGGTGGGCTCACAGAAACCACTGTGGTATTATCTTTAATAATGCAAGCTGGGATTAGGCGCCTATTCTCTTTTTTGATAAATATGTACAAATCAATTAATTTTGCTGACATTCCCCCCACAGAACATATAAAGCCAACATTGGGCTTGGCTCACTTGATTTGCTCTCTAAGGTGGGGCTGACTAGTTTGATTTTTATGTCCTTATTCAACAAAAAATAACTCCTTAGTGTTGAAAAGATTTGTTATATTTACAGAACGCTATAAAATAACTTTGAATGTTGATAATGTTGAACATTTAAAGAAATTTGGAGATCGTAAATGTATATGAAGTTGTATATCCCTTACTGCTGCTATATGGAAACATATTATATATCTGGGTTATAACAAATCTTTCACATTGCATCCACAGTAATTTTCATTTAAACAACCACAAGGGAAGAACATGCATTCTTTAACCCACTGCACTATGAAGACACAGCCATCGTGTAAATGCAGCAGATTCATGTTTTTCATAGTTTTCTGATAGAAAACCAGTTGAAATGAGGATAATGGACAAAAAGTTGAGTCTGTTATGCACTCCACAGAGTTTATGATGTCACTGAGTGCATTACTGATAGAAAAGCCCCGTGGCCATTTTAAAGGCTATAGACCACTTAGCAGATCTCAGCTGATCCTGATGCCCGTGACCTTGATAATGAGGTGCAGCTGGCACAACAGTCATTAGGCCTCCATATCTCCACCTTCAGGAACTGTTTTTTTTTCTTTCCGTAGAACCTTTTATCTATTTCTCTCTGAGCTGCTCTGCAGTCTCTTGCTGGTCGAGGGCCACTAATGACTACAGCTGTATAGCAAATGTCATTACATAGCTTGTCTTATCAATACTTCTTAAAACAGAACATCAATGGAAATGAAGGCAGAGCAGATATAATATGTTAGTGGTAGTGCCACAATCTTGTATGTCTAATTAAGCCGAGTTTAACTGAAGGACTGCATGAGGAGAGAGAGGAGAGGGTGACCCAATTAAAACCAAATCAAAACTCTGACACGTTCTATTGTATGGCTCATGCACATAATGCGAAAGAACCTGTAAAAACAAGGAGAACACGCTTCATGAGTACCTAAAAAGCCCTGTTGCTGCATTAATATTCCAGCCTAATGAAAGTGTCTTTTATTCCCAACACTTGCCTGTCACTGCTCGGTTCATAAATATTGTCTTATTATGATCATCATGACGGTATGCAGAACATTTCAGAGCCAATTACCAGAATGGCAGGTGGAATGGGTGTGTGCTATAAAGAAATGAAGAGTTGCCATGGTTATATAGCCAAAGAATCAGACTGAATGTGTGTATGGTCATGTGACCAGTAGCTGGCTAAACTGCTGCTCAAGCACCTTACACCAAAGGACACTTAACCTCAATTGCTGGCTACAATTGGCGTCCAATCTGGATGAATTGATTCGCTATTTGTGTCTTCAGGTCAAGCTGGCTGTACTATACGTCTAGTTCAGCCAAAACAGAGCCTTAAGTCCAATACCCAGGACACTCCCCCCCTCACCGCCATAATTTCCGAATGATATGGAGAGCTGAACACAGTGCTAAGGGAGACTCTATAGAATACAAATACTGCATCATAGGACGCATCTGAAAGACAGGCATCAAGAGGCATCGGACCCAAAGACGGGAAGCGCTAGTGCTACAAAAACCTGAATATAAACAACACAAACATTAATTGCATTTAAAAAGAAAATACATTAAACAGTAATTAATAACATGGATAGTAATAATAAAGGCTGATACATTTTGGAAACGTAAGAGGAAGGCTCACATGCTGAGGTAAAGTTGAGAGTTTGTTTTTTCAGTGACAGCTCAAAAAATGTGCATATTTTTGGATCCGTGTGCTGTTCACCAAGCCCCCTCTTCAGTCCTGTATGTGCTGTGTGAACTGTGTCCTACTCTCTGATCCCCCTTATTAAGAATACAATACCTTATGCATAGACAAGGATGAATATTTGAGAATGTGTAAAATGAAATTGGAAATGAAATGACTTGGATCAAATGTTAATTAAGGAACACCTTGCACAAATATATCTTTTCAGATTGGGCCTGCTTATACAGAAGCAAGATGGGGTGTAAGAGTGTCAGTCAATGGCAGACTCCAACAGATCAACTCTAAATAGAAAGAGAGAGGGGAGCAAAACAGTTTTTGTTGTACAGTCTTTTAATTTATCTTGATCAAATGGCAAAGACGGTTTAAGGAAGTTCTTTAAAAGTATTTTTAGTGATGACTCAATGCAAAGGTAAAAGTGTCGCTCAGTGGCAGCAATGCACAAAAATCACTATCCGTTAGAATTTTTGAATATGTTTATCTGCTACGCTACAACTGATTAAAAGTCATTCAAAAGTGAAATATGATGCAGATCAGCACTGATAATGATGCAGGAGTGAAGTGTGTGGACTGAAATTATACAAATAAATAAATAAGCTCAAACAAACGGAAAAAATCATCCCACCAGAGCAATTACGGATCTAATCAGAGGTTTGTGCTCTCCTATCTTGCTCCCATTTGCATCATAACAGTGTGCAATATTAATTTCCGAGTTTACTGCTTATTGGAAGTGCAAAGTATGAAAAGCCATTAAGGTCCCAAATAGGAAAGCAATTTGCTGTCACATGGATTCAGCTCTATTAAAAAGAAAAATCTTGTTAACCATTTGGAATTAGAGTCATTTGGCAAAAGGCATTCTGCCGCACTCCAGTAAAATAAGTAATTATGCTTCTTTTCCTTCCATCCCTCTCTTTCTTTCATTTGCACAAGCGTAGTGGGGAGTGGTGGATGGGAAGAGTGACTGGATGTAAAGGTAATTAAAGTTGTTGGCTATCTGTTTGTTTAATGTAGGAATCAGGCCAGCTGAGAGGCTCGAAGGCGAAAGCAAGATGAGAAACACATCCATTTTTCTGTCTCGGTCGACCAACCCCCGAGGCTAACACTCATCTGGTCCATATATCACCAATTCCAGCTTCGCAATCCATAAACTAAACAGGGACCTATCCATACAGGAAAAACTTGCACTGACTATTCCTCTGAGCTTATCTCACTTTCATTTAGGTTCCAACTGAGTAAATTTCATTAGAGCTTCTCAGTTGTGGTTCTACTGATTCAATTAAACCATCTCTGCAGGCCCTGATGTTTTACCAGATTTCAAACTTTGTACTTTAATGGGTGTAGCATACAACATTTGACATGTCACTAAATTGGCTGGTTTTTTTTTGTTTATTAGTTAAGAAAAACAAAAAGGCCCACATGACGTCATGGCATGTCTTTTACTGTATATAACACAATAGTAGACACACATTCTAATCGATGGTTTTCAACAGAGAAACAAAATAACAACATCAAACCTGTTCCCATCACATTCTTGAATGGAAGGACTCAGTTGGACTGAACTCTAGCTCTGAATCTTTACTTAAGCAGTGCTTCCTAGACAGTGTCATGACCTCTTACTAATCATTCTCAGCTCAATGGGTAACATATCTAACATAGGCCTGGCTCCACGCACTCCTAAGAAAGAATGAGAGCCCCCCCCCCCCCAAAAAAGGAGGCTTTATGGCATGGCATATATAGCCTCTTCGGTGTTTTATGGCTGGACCTGCAGGACCTATTTAGAAAGCGCTGCGTGCTCCGTCCTGACCACAGGTATTGATCGTCAGCAATGGCCATGGTGTGGCTGACTAGTTAAAGCCCTGCATGTGCCCTCACAGGGAGATGAAAATGAGGCCTCTGTGTGTAATGATCTGTGTATGAGCTGGGAGAGGAGGCCACAGACGCAGAGAAAAGAAGAAATTAAATCATTCCTTCGCTCTTTGAGGAGAGGCGCTGCAGCCAGCCATGCTCTGCTGCTTAATGTGGGATCTTTTTTTTTTTTTTTTTTTTTTTTGAGAGGAAAATTAAAAAGAGAGAGAGAGGGGGAGAGAAGCGAGTGAGAACGGGGGGGGAGAGAGATAAATGGCTGGATGTGGAGGCGGTAAATGAGAGCATCCTGATGCAGAGAGCTGTGCGAGGATGTCCCTAATGGGGTAAGCTGATGTGAGCTGTCTGGTAGCTGACCACCACGGTTATATTGCCTTCCTGCCTACCCCACACCAGGCCCTTCCAGCGCTGAGACAACCCCGCTCCATGCTAATTGGCTGAAAACGATAGTGCATAACAAGTACAGAAGAGACATTGGTCTAATTCGAGAGGGGGTGAAACGATGGATAAAATGCCTCTAATCATATGAGGAATTTTCTTGTCTGTGAGGCAAAGACTGCAGCTTTCTTTCCCTCTACTGAAGAGCCAGGAATCAAGACACACAGGAACAAAGACTTAATGACCATTGGTCTGTGAATCCATGGAAGCTTATGGGCAAAGTAAACCAAGCAGCAATGACTGTGAAGTCATTACTCACAGACCCCCCCCCCCCCCTCCCCCCTACGAAAACATGGTCCTCCATCCATTCCACAGTGAATACAACTTTTATTCATGCACTCAATGTGTGAGTAGCTTACGAGATGTGTTAAATAGACAATCACTCAGTGCCAAAATCACTCAAACTAAAATGGGCGTAGTTCAAATAAGAAGCAACACTTTCTCCACAATATACCAGCCTAAATAGAAGTGATGGTGGGTGTGAAGATGCCAGTCACTTAGAACTCCTAACAATGTATTTTATTGTTTTCACTAGATTAAGTCCAATAAGGCGCCGAAAAAAAAACAAAAAAAAAACCTCAGCTCAACATCATAGAAGAAACCGTAACAAAGGAACAGAAAGATGCTAATTTTCCTCACAACATTTCCTTTGACACGTGTGAAACACTCACAAGATCTTGGGTAGTGCAAAGAGATGCCAGGGAAACGCTCAACAGGGACCGAACCTCTATGACTGCAATGCACCCTTTGCATGACCCCATCCTCAAAGCTTCTCACTTCAACACCACAGGGGTGAGTGCTTGTTCATTTCACCTCAGCGGCCTCATTAACGCAGCCCTCTGCCATCATTAAGACGTTTGCAGTAAAATTAATTGAAAGACAGATTAAAAATAAATTAAGAAAAATGCGTTGCAGAATGCCTACGTGCACTTCATAAATCACCGGGGCAAAGCCAGGAGCTGGCTTCCCATAATTAACCGCAGACTATTTATTTTATCCTGACGGTATAAATTAGAATTCAGACGCACAGATTATATTAGGGCTGTCTGCCATGCGGAACTGCTGAGGGGTGTGCAGAATATTTTAAGGATACAAAGAGAAGAACAGAAAAGAGAAAGAGGTAGGTATAGAGAGAGAGAGAGAAAGATAATGTGAAAAAAGCCAAACAATATGTAAATGCATACAAAGCAGAAAGATAACATTTGCGTCCCATAGAGAAAGTATTTGCTCAGGCAGTACATAAAGAGATAATAGACTAACCAATTAACAGCCACAATCAAGTGCATGATTAAACGAAACAACAAATGCCTTATTGAATTGAACCGTGCCAATTGTTCCACTGATTCATTGTTTGAAAATGAGCAGGACACTTTTTTAACTGAAAGTTTAAACAGCATCACTTGTATTCGCTGCGATCAGAAGCAGAGCTGGTGACATAACTCTGTCCAGGAAATCTCCCCTCATTCCTCCCTGCCACACTGCTCTCCTGCTGTATCACAACCTGGCCACTTCACATGCAAATGCAGACTAAACCTCTCCTGCCAGTCAGCCTTCAAAACCACACACCCAACAATCTCAGTCTACCCCTTGCTGTCTATGCATCACTCTCTGTGCTACAGTCAGTGCTAGCCACATACTGCCTCCTCGTGGGCACAGTGCCCAGACTGGCAATAAGCCAGACCTGCTCTGCCAGACTGGACTGGCAAAATGCTGCCTTTCTCTCCACACTCCAGATTCCCTGCACATCCTTTCATCGGAATGCCTGTGGCCCTCTCCTCTTCCTTTCTCTGTCTTTATTCTGCACCACAGCTGAGATCCACACTTTGAAGATATGCCCTCCAACCACGTAGAAAAAAACAAAATAATGCTGCCACTAGTACTGCTGGGGAACAAAATAAAGCCGTCTGACACATTTGAATGCTTGGTTATTATGCAACCACACTGAAGGCATAAGCAAGTTATCTAAAACAATGTTACATCAAGGCACAGCATCAGGTATCAGGTGCAGAGTACAGGAGGATGAACAAGCAAAGTCAGCCCCAAGATGTTTTCTGTTTTTTACATTTTTATGAATCAACACAAAAGGATTGAATTTGAGCCTCCTTGTATGAAGTGATTACAGTGACATATATGCCAAATACAATATAGAGCTGCCCGCAGACTTAGTTCTCTTGACAGAAGAAGGAGTCTGATATGATCGCAGTGTAGCCTACAGCATCGGGACGGATTCACTACATGCAGGATGAGCACAACACATACAAAACTACCAAAGTCCTAAGACGTGTGCTCGTAGTATGTGGAATACAAAGATACAATCACATGTAACAATATAAGACAACTAATGCACAGCCGAGGATGAACAGCCATCCTCAAAGAAGAAAATGTACAAACTTGGGTGTTTAATGGTAAGTGTCCTTTTACCTCATCAAGTGCCGAACTGGCAAATTTAGCCCTTTCTAGTAAGACAGCTCAAAACTTGATCAATCACACCCGATAAACACATGCACTTTGTATGAAAACAAAACAAAAAACACAAATCTCTGCACCACTTACAAACTTCTCTGCACTTAACTTGACTAGAATCCCCGACTGATTGAGTTACCGTTTAGTTCCCAACATGGCCTCGACATTTTTCTCTTCCTGTTCCCTTTTTTGCTGTTGATGCATCTGAACCCATGCGCACAGTGCTTGAAGGAAATTCTAGGATTTGTGGGTCGCAGTGGTCCAAACAAAAACCTTGTAGTGTGTCTTTAAGACTAAATCATTTTTCTAACGTCTGTTATGCAAGTCTGCCAGTGTCCTACCGTGACAGTCTCACAGAGGGAGACTTGTGCACCGTGCTGCTCCCAGCACACGATCCATTTAAATCCCACTATTTCACAGGGTTAGATCTACATCCCTTCTGAGTATTATGCCAATATCAGCCCCTCCTGTGTGTGTCGAGTGTTTGGGTTTTGATTTTGAGACTATTATCATGCCTGGGTCTACTAGGGGCAGTCTAGACTGGCAGTGAATAACCTGTCAGGGTTTAAATGCATTATTAAGTAAAAGCATCAGAATGAGTCATTCTATCTGATTAGTTTATCATCTATTCTGCTATCATTAAAAAGAGTATCTACAATTATCTTGTTTAAAATAAAGCTAATGCCACATATACACCCATATCTGTATTTCCACCAACTGGTGTGTGCAAGGTTTACACCCCAAAATAACAACCAGGGTTTTTTACAGTCAAAGCACGTAAAACAACCAGTCTGACTCAGATGTATAATTTTGTTTCCCTTGCGAGTAAAACGCCTGAGAGGCGGGTGCATACACTGCAGTCATGTTTGTTAAGATACATAGCAAGAGCGGGCCTTTTTTTTTTTTTTTCCCAAGCACCAGAAAAACCAGTAAATCACCAGCAAAGAAAATAAATATACTTATTACATTCTGCACACTGCATAGATTCCCCTCCTTAACATATTGCACAGGCATAGTGCAAATGTGCAGTGCTGCATACGGGCAAAAAACATGCCATGAAAAATGACAGCAGGGAGGGGTAACTGCAGACCTGGAATATAATGGTGCGGTGGAGCGGAGGAGAAATAATCATACTTGGGTGGGGGATGAGGGAAGGTGGGAGGAGCAAGAGGAAGATGAGTCTGTGCCCTGTAGCAGGGAAATGGAGCTCCACTGCTCCGCTGCTGGGCGCCTGATTCCCCAATAACGCAGCACAAGCGCTCCCTTCAGAAAGGTGCAGAAGCAGAAATATGTTGCCCTTTACATCCCTTAGCAAAAGGACACAGCTAAAGATACTGCAGTATTGGACTGGATACAGTAAAGCAAGAAGTCAGGTTCCAAATATCAAGAAAAAAACAAAAAGCATGTTTATCAGAAACAAAGTCAATTTTTAGACACACTCGAGCAATGGAACTGTTATTCCAGCTGACTTATGTCCTTCATAGAATTCTGAACAGGGCTACAATCAGCCTGCAGTTCCCTCTCTTGCCGTTAGGTGTCTCTCTTTCACTTTGAATGGCTGAAGCTTTCTCTCACCAAATACAGCTCCTGAGCCCCCATCTGCACATAATATATACACCATCATTTGAAAATGGCAGCTTTTTGAAAATTCACCTTGATTATCAGACATTAAAAGTGACTTCTCCAGAGCTGAGTGTCTGGCTAGGGGGATGGCTGCAGACGGCAGAACAATGCAGCAGGCTTGATATTAATGCCTGGCTGGGGTGCGCAGGGAGGAGAGAGGAGCCAGCCCTTTGTTCTCTCCTACAGCCAATTATTTTTTACGTGTGCTTCTTTTCAAAACAACAAGAGAGAATTTAATTTTAATGCACTCTCTGGAAAAAAAAGAGGGGGAAAAAACATCTACAATATTCTTAAATAGAGATATGGACCAGCATTAGCAGTTGGGCATATATGGACACATCTCTGTATGAGGCATGGACGTATGACAAGAATAACAAAGAACGATATCAACCCAAACACACACAGCAGCATGACTCTTTCCGTGCAAAAAAAATCCCATTTCTCACTCCCAAACCAAAGCACATATGTACACATATCCACTTTTTAAAAGGGAAGATCAAATTAGGAGGGAAAAACCAAAAGAAGAAACACAGTTATTTCATTATACAGGAATATGGTGCAGCGGTGGGGTGCTTTGCTATCATGCATACACAGGACATGATGATGAAAAAAAAAAACATATTGTGAAAATAGCAAGGATGCCTGATCAAATGGCATGAAAAAAAGCCTGGATTGCTGTTGGTAGGTATGTGGCCAAATATTTTTCTAATTGGAAGGGCACTTTATCTTGCTGTCAGAGATGCAGTAAAAAGCGGCACTGTTCCCAGAAGGAGAGGAGCACAGCTTGCTGGCCTTTTATTAGTGCTGGAGCTCTGATATATGCGTCTGCACCCGGCTTTCATCAGGAACCAGCACCATAAACACACATACACAAAAAAAAAAAAATGTCATTACAGCTTTCGACACTGAAACCAATATTCAACATTTTGGATGCTTTACTTTTTTTTTAAACAAGCAATCAGCACACACACAACCGAAAATTACTGCCAAGAAGTGTTCTACTACAAAAATATAATGCTTACAGGAACCAGGGAAGTTTACAGGTTAACACAGTGATAACATAACATCAATTGCATAACTACACAATAAAGCATTCAAATTCATTAACGACAGAGCACGGTACAAAGAAAATAAATGCAAAGTACAACCACAGAGTAAAATGGCACTAGAACAACCAGGCAGTGTAAACCTTTTAGTCACCAGAGAAAAGGAAAGCACAAAATACAGCAAGCACACTCAAACACTGGAGCATAAACTCTTACATATGCAGTTCATGCAAAGCTAGTTTTTGCTTACAAAGGGATTTTAAACTGACTCATACAGACAGACACACAGGCACAAACAAAGACAGGACGACTGACAGATGCATGCACATACACACACACACACACACACACACACACACACCCACGCTCACAGCACACAAGCTAAATTAAATTTCAGTCCTTGGGCAGACAACTAAACTGCTTGTGTGTGGGACCAACTCTGCAGCACAGCAAAAGCAATTCTCTGTAGATGGGGAAATTAAAGGGCAGAATCCAGCCTGTTTATGGTCCTCACTCTTTCCTCCTCTCAATCAAATGTTTTATTAGCAATCATTTGGTCCTAAAAGTCATGTACTGGGTGGGCAGCTGGTGTGATGACAGCCGCCGCTGGACAGACAACAACACTCCAGCTGATTCCACTCCCAATTACTTACACCTGGGAGTGCAAGAAGCTCTAATTGGCCACAAGATAACCATGTTTAGAAGAAGACATGCTTACCCACACGTTATGCTTCCTTTATGCCCATACTTTCATGCTGTTTCCAGAATAAGACTCAAAAATGCTTTTTAGAAGGAAGCACAAGTAGGAGCTGACTATACATAACATGTGAACTGTATTAAAAAAATAAAAAAATAAAAAATAAAAAAGGATCCTTCAAAAGGAATAATGATGTGAACAAAATGCAACAATAACACAAGACTGTATTGATCTGCTATGTGGAGTACTCAACCTTTAAAAAAAAAAAGCACAGTGAGGTTCTGTTGGCTGAGGGCTGAGCAGTTGGAGGCATTGTACCTGCAGATTGAAGCAGCCGTGTTGAACAACTCTGCATGAAGCGGCAGGATCATCTCTTCAGTCTGGATTGAATAGATGGAAGAAAATCAAAGCGTAACCTCGATCTTGCCCCTTCATATTTCATATTTTATATAATTGTCCCGCAGAAGGTATAAGGTACTGTATAACTCTTTTTTCAGTGCACATTCCATAGTGGAGACACGACACTAACAAAATAACATTTCTTTAAAAGTCAGGGCTAATGTTCATTTAAATAACTACATGAGAATATAAGCAAGAGTCATTCAGGAAAAGAGGAAGCTGAAGTTATTTAATTCAATGAAAAATCCTCTTGATGATCTTTATGCTGTAAACATGTCAGCAGATGTGCATCTTTTTGGTCATTTACATGCATTTGTTGCCCCCTCAATATTTCTCTATATTGTATCACTGAGGCACCCCCCCCCCCCCACTCCAACCCCCACCCTACTCTGCTGCTCTCTCCTCTGGTGTCTAGAAGCAGTAATCTGTTCCTGAGCCAGCGCTGCTGGGATTAGGCAGTGACTGGAGATAGGATATATGCGTCATTAAAGCGGAGAGAGCAGCGTTGCAGAAAGAGAGAGACAAAGTCAACAAAGGTGACGCAGAGACAGAGGAGACAAATAACAGAAACCCACGTGTCAACATACACACACGCACGCACACACACACACACACACACACTTGTATGAAAATATAAAGAAAATCCTCGATGGTATACTGTCATCGAGGCACATGTCAACCACTACAACCATAGTGCGACTTTAATGGCCTGCAGACAATATGTATCACAATGAAGTAAATCTCCCTGTCAAAAATCAGTTTGCTCCCATTTTCTATCATATCACACAAAAAGTCTTCAATATTTTCGATATCGGCGTTGCTCTAATAATAAATCCTTTCAATACAATAATTTACAAAAAAATTAAAAATAGACAGTATGCTAGCAAACAATGTATCAGACATGCTGTGGTTGTCTCACCCTTCTTCTGGTGTCCTTTGTGTCCTAACCAGGCACTTGATAAACCAGAGTGATCTTTGCCACAGCTGAGCGCCCAGGTCAGTGCTGGACCCTACAAAGAACATTTCGCATGTGATTATTGTGGTAACATCCCAACAACGCACAAAGAAATCCACAGGACAGATGATCAGAGCACAAATATGCCAACCAAACTGGTGATGAGACGCTACCTTCAATACTAACAATCGCAACACAGCTGCATTACAAACCTTCGGAATAGACCGATGGTTCTCATCTGGTGCAACAATTTTCACTAGGTCCCGAAACCTTGCAAAACAACGGTGTCTGAGGTCCAAACTGAAAAATGTTTGATTAATTAAATAAGAATTGTTTAATATCTGACATTTGGTCACCATATCTCATCAAGTAATTGACGGTGGGTCCTCAAGATAGACCATGTGAGAACAACTGGTATATACTACCTTATCCATATCCCACCTTCCCTAAGAAAAGGTGACAAACAGGAAAACTCCACTTTTTGACACCATGGTCTTAACTGGGGTTTTGACTTTATTATTTTCTTGTAAAGATTTGTTGAGTGGGATTAAAGTCGCTGATTCTAAAGTGTTGATTCTCTGACCATCAGGGTCATGACTTGTTTATTGTGCTGTTTTTAGTCCCTTTTATGTCATCGGTGTAGACATTTTTTGGAATTGATTGTATGAAGGGGTATATTCAAAAACAATAGACTTAATAACGCCAACTACTGGAGTTTGTAGGTGGTGTACACATCCTCTGCAGGCCACGATTCCAAGTGGAAACTTCCAACTTTGAGCATCACTATAAATGGCTCAATGTTTTCCTTTTTTGCTTGTTTGACTTCCTGATGAGGTCTTGAAGCGAAAATGTGTTTCAGTGTGTTTTTAAGGTCCACATGAGCATGCCCTGAAAATAAAGGCATTCAAATTGTTTAATAGAAGGCTTTAATACTTGCACAAAAGTCTTGAAAAGCTCCTAATATTTTCAGGAGGAGCTACTCATTTTGTAAACTCATATCCAGAAGTTTCTCCTGCCGGCCCTCTGACTTCCCCGAGAAAGTCAGAGAGAGCTGATGTAGAATGCAGCAGGATATTATCAGCAGGAGAAATTTAAAGTACAAACAAAAACATGAGGTTTCCATTATGCTGTAGTTGCAGCATAATAGTATGCTACTATTCCTTTAAAAACAAATCTATGAAGTACAAAATATTCACAGGTTAATGTCCAACAGAAAGTAAGCTATGAAAGTTTTGTCATGAAACTTCACAGAGATAGACCCAGAATGAGGGAAGATATCCATATATCTCTATATCCATGGAAAAAGTGTTAGTATCCCTCCCACCTGCTATCGTCATTCTCATCATTAAAAGGCTTAAAAAAAAACAATAACCTATTTTCTGTTTAACTATCCAGATATCACTTATTGACCAGGGCCAGCTAGCACTAGCTGTTGATCCAGATTAAAGGACACAATTTAAAAAAGTGAATGGACGACAAAATTCAAAAGCACATGTACAGTATAGGGGAATGCATGCTTAACACATATGGCATGACATAACACATCTTCCAGGAGCATGAGTATTAAGTCTCTGTTTTACTAAAACATGACATCAACTGCATAGAGAACTGAAAAAAAACCAGTAAAAATAATAAATTAAAAAAAGAAAGTGATTTGCTTTGTCTATGGGTTTAATTTATCAATTAAACGTTCATGCTTTTTATTCAAATCAAATCAAATGGACCAGGAGAAGTCATTTTGATGATTGTCTGCTTATGTCCAGTACAGTATAATTATTTGTAGATACATCAGAGAGAACTACACAACTTCAAAGGAACTGAAGCATATGGTAGCAACAGTTGATTTACGTCCTAACATTTTTTTCTTTTTTTTAAGAAAATGATTTGTATAGGTCTTGACATGACAGAATTTCCAATGTTGGACCAAACTCCTATCCGGGTTTGTTTTATTGTTGTTGCTTAAGTATCTTTGTAGTTCTGAAAATGTGAGTTTAGGTTGGTCATACGTGTTGGTCAGAATCTATGGCTGATGAATTAGTCAGACCAAGTTGACCTGAGATCTCCACACCAACTTCCATCAATCTTCATTCTCTACCTCCATCTGCACCTGAAGCCTGTTAACTTCAACGACAGAAGACGTGGCACAAAACTTAAGTCCAAGTTACCATTCAAAGATT
The DNA here is from genome assembly GCF_947650265.1 of Symphodus melops. Taxonomy (NCBI): domain Eukaryota; kingdom Metazoa; phylum Chordata; class Actinopteri; order Labriformes; family Labridae; genus Symphodus; species Symphodus melops. The sequence goes on along the minus strand of NC_136693.1, from coordinate 14,034,419 downwards.
CCTTTTGATATAGCGTCCATAGTGGGTGATTAAAAGCTTTCAAGCTCCCATGAGGAACTATTGATTTGTGTTTCTATTTGCGATTCCTGTGAACGCAGCAATACATCTTCTTTGCTGATTTGGTACATGGTTTTGTATGTTAATGTAGCGTTTAAACAAAACAAACACTCCTTCTGCTTTTTTAACTTTCAAATGTATCACTTATCAAGAATCTTTCAGCAGTCTGAAGTTCATGGCTTCATCTGCCACCTACCCTGCTGCAGCCATTTCAGGCATTAATAATAACAACAATACAATGCATCTTGTCTCTGGCGGTGTTGTTTAATTTTGTAGCTCATAGAGAGGCATCAGTTTCAATGTCAGGCACCTCCAAAGGAAATGTCCGATAAAAGTACATCTTGAATCACATAAGCTTAATATTGGAGCGGTGATTTACAGAGTACCTAAGAAAGCCACGCCAATGGTCCAGCCCACAATACTGAGAATGCCTCTGCTATGACACCACTGGCTCAGATTGAACAGAAAGACTGCCCAGAGGCCTAGCAACAGGTGACACAGACACCATCAATCAACACAGTGAGGGATTTAGATTGGCCAGTGTTTGTTTTTTTTTTCTCAAGGGAAGGTAGCAGGCAGCATTTTTTTTTTCAATACATGTTGAAAACCTCATTCATCAATCATCAGAATACTGGGTTGGTTTTGCCCGTCACTGTGAGTCAGAGCCTGTTTGTCATCGCGAACATGTTTGTCTGTTGACTCCAGAGCTTGTGCAGTGGATGCACATTCCTGCCAACCTGGCTGTGACATACAGTTCTTTTCTTTCTGTGTAGCACCAATCAAAAAACGTAGCAAATGCCATTAGCTTTGCATCTTAGCTAAGTATACAAGCCAGTATCTTAGCCAGCTAAGTATACAAATACATATAAACACATCATGACTCTAGAATGACAGCACAATCACATTTTGTTTATAATGAAGCAATGGTGAAATGCAAATGTTCCATTGATGTGCCTTTTGAGCTGAAATGCTGTTTTTCTCAAAAGGCACTGTTTGGGATGGACACATGAAGCAGGACGCGTCTGAGGCCTGGTGTATAAAATGTGGGCCTGGCAGTAAGCACTGTACCTGACTCTGGAGCTCCCGGGGCCTGCTGCATCTGGCTTTCAAGCTGCTTTTGGTTCTGGTGCATGTTATTCTGCTCCTTTGGAGATCCAGACGCCTCTCCTGTAGTTCAGGCAGCGACTGAGGAGTGCCTCTGGATGTCCAGCTATTGAACCACAAAAGGAGGCAGGGCAGCAAGAGTAGGAGAAAAATCAATCCAGTACACAGAGCCTATCCTTTCTGCGCAGCCAACCTGCTCGCTCTGTAGCAGAGACCTACCATGGTTCTTCATTCTTCTACGCCGAATCTCCGAAATAAAGCATTCAGATTCATGTCTAGATAAGGGTCAGCCTAACATCCACCTTTAAAAACTTATTCTGTGTGAAGAGGACTGTGTTGCTTTTATTGTAAGACACACTAGATGACCAGTTCCAATGCAGAGAAGAAAATTCATCAAGGTAGATTGATTTGGTTGATTTTTTAAATCAACAAGAATTTTAAAGTTCATGTAAGCAAATGACTCTTAAAAAAAAACCAAACCCTCAAATAATAGTCAAAGCAAGTTGCCATGAAATATCATTTTTAAAACAATTTCAAAAGAATAGTTCACTAATCAAGTAAATATGCAATGTAATAAACAGTAAATCATTAGTTAATATGACTACAAGTCAAATAACATTTTAATTTCACAAAATAATAAAGAGTTGCAGCAATGGAATACGCTTTGACAACAAGTAGATGGTAGCACTTAAAGTTGGTTTACAACCAACAACAAACTGGCTGCCCAGTGAGTGAAAGACAATAATAGCCACGCCATTAATTAATACGACCTTGCAGTGCTAAATCACAGGCGAAGAAGGGTTAGAGGGGGTGAGAGAGAGAGAGCAAAAGACAGTGAGGGGGAGAGAGAAAGAGGAAGGAGCTAGGGAGGAAGAAGGGAGGACAGTTAGGGGAAGACAAACAGACCTAGCTGCTGGTTCATCTGGATGGAGGCTTTAGTCCAGTGCGCTTGATGCAGTTGCAGCGTTGTCGTTGTCATAGAAGAAACTGAAGACAAGATGGAGATCCAGATAGGAACCAGGACAAACCCTTTTTTTTAACCATCTGCAAACGGACCGGTAAATACTCCCTGATATTAACAAAACCCAACGATAAAAAAAAGACATCTATATCCATTTCTGCCTTGGTCAAAGCACTGTTTTTTCTCCGTCTCCATCTTTTTCCTCGGGATAAATCAAATTAAAGAGCCCGGTGGTAATTCCTGAATTAAAAATACAGATTATGCAGAAATCCATTTCACGGAATCGCTAAAAACGTGTCTCATCCGTTAGCACTCTCTTTCTGTATGCGATCCACACCGATAACCCTGGTCTTGCTTTCTTTCCCTCACAATCGCTCCCTCTCTCTCTATTCTCCCCTCCTAAACTGATCAATACTTCATTTAAATCATGACATTAGCACACTTCTACTGGAGAAAAGAGGGCGAGAACAAACACAAAAGTGCTTCTTATGTTAAGTGACACAGCAACGGATGTTAAACGTCGGAGGATTGTAAGATAAGTTTAAAATTTAATGGGGGAAAAACAACAAAGAAACAAACATAAGCAAGTGTGAGGGGGCTGTGCTGTTTTGGTTTGAGCTCCCGAGCCTCACACTGATCAATACACATTTAAATCCGGGCTGAGGAGAGCTATCACAATATCTCGTCTCCTCAGAAAAAGGCAAACACGCAATCCCAATTATCATCTCAAATGACCAGAGTCGAGGGGACACGTGTTGGATGCTGATAGAGGCATATTTCATATTTATTCAGCAAAATTTTTACATTAGCACCTGAACGTATAATTGCCTAATATATATGCACACTCACACTTTTATCTATTCACATAATTCACAATGAGCGCAATCAATACTGCCCTCGCCGTACTCTGGTCCATGCTCATAAAGTGCTTCTGCATTAGATCATATAATAAGCAGAAAACCCCAAAAGAGCTCGTATAATTTCCTGGCGCTCATGGAAATAGCGAGCGAGAGTTGCTGGCTAATCTTTCCGTTCGTCATTAAACCCGGATATTTACCTGAGCAGTCTGAGAGGTGCGGGCCTGGAGAGGGAGCAACACATCTTGATGAGAGTCTGTGGATGGTCTGATCCCACAGAGATAACTGAGGAGAAGCCGATCAGGTCAGGTTTTTCTCCTAAGCGAATACGGGTGAACAGAGGCGAGGACAGGAAAAAAAGAGAAAGGGGCAGACCGTGATCCTCGGTGGTAATAGAACTCAAGTCGATCACTTGGGGGGAACGTGCACTTACATATAGTCTCGCACCAACGTCAAACAATGCGCAATTAGGAAGACAAAACTAAAGTTATTGATCAGGGGTTCAGGTCCTTTTTACTGGGCCAACTAGTCCGCCTGAGGTTGTATTATGTCTGCTACAGCTGTGAACTGCAAGACAGGGGAAGGCAGTACGACAGGAAGTTGAAAGAAGGGAAGGGCAGGTCTGCGAAGGCCCTGAGCTCTCGAGTAAAGCACCGGACATTTTTCATTAAAGACATCATTGATTGCCACATGCCTAATACACCTTCATTTCAAGCAGTCACTGACAGAGAGAACAGCACTAAAGAGAATGCAAACATCAAATCAAAGCTATTATTGAAAGCAAACAGTCTTTGCAAAGCATCAATGGCAATTTTGCAGGATAATCACAAAGATTTAAGTCAGGGCTACAGCCTGAAAAAAAATTCTATTTAATACCTGCAGTGTCATCAAGTTCAAATGAGCTGTATAATTCAGTCACTGAAGAGCGCTGCCTTGGTTGAGCTTCAAACACAAACTTTCTGATGCAGTATTGCACTTGACTGTAAGACTGGATGTGAAAGCTTATGAAAACTACAAGCTGACTTACTGGAAATGTTTCTGCACCAACATGTGGTGTCAAAGACCACAAACTGAATTCAAGTCAAAACAAGTTGTCCACTTGACGAATCAATATGCTTACCCTCCATTCATGAAATGTTGTATACAACTGTTCTGCATCTTTAAGGTTCATTCAACCACCTGCTACATAACAACACATAACTACACTATGACTACACCACTAGAGGAATTCATTTTTCCTGAGACACTACACGTTCAGTATTGTATGAATATTGAAACGTATAACAGATTCTATGTGCCATAGCACATTTAACTGATTGTAAGATAAGTGATTATCATAGTATTTTGTATTGTATTGTAGTCTTATGTATCAAACTGTTTTTTAACAGTCTGATGGTCTTTTATCTTTTGGTATTCAATATAAAACAGTGGTTACCATTAGGTAGATGCAGATCATGTTTGGTACAAGCATGGAAATGAATGAATGAGCATGTATAAGAAGGTAATGTTTCAGTCTTTTTCTTGTTATATTATATATATATATATATATATATATATATATATATATATATATATATATATATATATAAAGCCCCTCTTTCTCTGAAGCGATTACTCATTCTTTGCAGCTTCCATTGCCTCTGCATCAGGACACCTTTAATATTTGGACTCTCCACGTCACTCTAGGCTAAATCCCTAGCAACCACCATAGCAACATACTCTGAGTTCAACGTGCAATGCATGACAATTTACCTCCTGCCACTGGCCAGAGAAAAAAAATTGGAAGAAAGGGACTGATATGCTTTAAACACCAAAATTAAGTTGAGCTTAAAGGACAAAACAAATTGTCTGCAAAAATGCTCAACAACCAGATGGCTGTGTGTGACATATGCCAAAAAAATGACAATACAAACTATAAAATATGTGCCTGAAACAACTCATTTATTACGCAGACAGACAATTCTAAAGCATTGGGTATTTGATTTACACCTGGCAGAGAAATATAGTTTTTGCACACCAAGAAATGAAGAAAAAAAAACAACCACACATGTATCCTTATGTAAAACATGACCTTGTGTAAACATAAAGGCAATTGGGCTCTATAATACTGCATCTGCTAACCCTTGATCGGAAGATATATTGATGTACATATCTTTAAGGATTATCAGTTTTTGAAGCACCACATGGGGAGCTTGTGTGCAGCAGACTGCAGCATGGGCTGTCATTCTAGTTCTAAGATTGTACTATGTCCTGTTCTCCTGCAACGCTTCTTTTAGAGCAGTGGTTCTCAACTGGTGGGTTGGGTCCCAAAATGGATAACAGATCAGTTTTTAGTGGGTAGCACATTTGTTCCTGCAGAATACATTTTTGTAAAGTCTTTAATGCCCTTTTAAAACATGCTCTTTTTGTATACGTCTGTCTGCTCCGTCACCTTTTGTCATTCATTAGGTGGTGGATCCTGAGGCAAGACCAATTGAAAACCACTGTTTAACAGCGCCTGCATAGAGAGTTGGGTCATTTCACATCCTTATTTGATCTTGGAATGCTCTAAAAGAACTGTTTAAGTTAAATGTTAGTGGTCCTTAGTAAAAACTACCAAAGTATACCAAGAATACCTAGTCACGTGTTACAGATATTATTGCAACAAACAAAGTAATTTTAGAACTAAAATGTAAACTCACTAGCAGGCAGTGCAGCGGTGAGACATTGCATGAATGTTGGACTACTGAAGTCCATTGTGACTGGAATTAAAATTAATTATCTAGAAGCTATCAAGAATCAAGACCAATGTACAGAACCCCAGAGGATAGGTATTTTATTATGTTTTCATGTGTTACAGTCCTTTAAAAAGACAGTATCCCTTTAAAACATGAGGAAAAGATAAACTCAGCCCATCCATGACTATTTATTGCCAGTCAGGGCAAAACACGTTCACTAAGGTGCTTTGAATGGCTATTAAACAAGTGTGGAGGTGACCTCTGGTTTTAAGCGGCTGTATCTCTGACAGCCAAAGCTGCCAAGGCGATCCTAAATGGATTTCCTAAAGTTTCATTCAGAAAAATAAAAATGGAAAGCAGTGGCTTTGCTGTGTGTTTTTGTAATACACTGAGCTGCTTAAAAAATCCTGATCTTTCTCTATGTAGGACTTTACTGGGAACCAATGTTCAAAGGTATACCTTAGCTAAAAAAAAAAATAGGACTCTCAATTGTGGAACTTCTATGTAAGAGAACTTGAATATCTCATTTTATGCATCACGGTGGTCATGCTGTGTTGGGATATGTATGGTTTCTATTCAGCTCACACCTCACAGTTTGTCACACATCTTTTAACACCTAGAATTCAAAGATTTAGTATTTTGTTGAGATATACAATATGAAATACTCCAATATATCTATCAAGTTCAAATGCTGGAAATGAAAAGGAATCATTTTTGCCGTTAGCTCAACAACAGGAGAGCATGTGGCAAGTAGCAGCTGCACTCTGAAGATGGCTAGCTGTTTAATTCATTTTGCCACTATGTACACAACACAGCCGCACTCTTATTGGTTACAGGGTTGAAAAAGCAGTGTACATTTTAATGAAAATCTGAAAAGAAAAAGCCTTTCCCCGACCCTTTAGCCTTTGAAGTGACAGGGGCTTTGTGCAGGGAAAAGGCGAAGAAGGCTCAAATGCTGGGCCTGAATCAGCTAGATTGCATCCCATCCTAAATGCAATTAATGAACCTCACAAAGGAGGATTATGCTGACAGGATTATTTTCAACAACAATGCAGCACCCGCAGCCAATTACAGACACACACACATGCTATTCAGGCGAACGCTAACCCCTCTTTAATTCAAGCATACAACAGCTTTCTAACCACTAGCATTGTAGAGTGTCCACTGAAGTGACTAGTGCAATATTCATTTCACCATGACAGTGACTTTAAGATTTCATTAAGTTTCATGTTTATTAAATTATGCATGTTATGTTCCTTTACTATTCACTAATCTAAGTGTGCTTTTGTCTGTCACTCTCTGGTATCACCTAAAGGCATCTGGACACATAGTGCCGAAACACTAACTCAATCTACTCCTGTGAACTTTGCAGAAGAACGGAAATGTTTGCCTTCCACCAACATTTGATATCAAGCCCCCTGACAAGGATCTCAAACTGACTGCAGGCAAAGGAGAGCTGTCTGGTACTTCTCCGGGCAAAGCTAAATCAAATTAGTGAAAGCAATGTTAATTTCAAGCAGCATTTCATTAAAAAGGGAAAGATAATCAGCAACAAAGACTGCATGTCCTTCTGACTAATCTAATAATGCTGCGTTTGTTTGCTTAAATCACATTTAACGATTAAGAAGCAGAGACAGAGCTAAGTCTTGTAGACAGAGGGATCTCATAATCTGCCTGTCATGGCCACCATCTGATTTCCTGTCATTCGTCACAGTATGGATGAAGGGATGGGCGGTTGGTGTGTCAAACTCTCAGCTGATGTCTTTGCATGGCGCACTAGCCTCAGGATGGGACTGCTCATGTAAGAGAACAGGGTGTTCAGGTATCACCTTACCTTAAAAAGGCCCGAGGACTCAACCCGGGATACTGACAGATATGCCTATCAGCTTTAAAGGCTGAAAAAAAAAGTGATGTTCTGAGGCAGAACTAGAGATCAAAAAACATGTGTATACCATCTTCTGTTGACAGTGAAAGTCTACTCTGATTGATTCCCTGCATTACATTTTACCAAAAACAGTAGGTAATGCTAACTGGTACAAAAACTCTGTTTTACGAATTATTTCTTTTCCATACTTTTGTTAAATTACAGCCCAGTGTCTTGAACATTACAATTCAGGAGATTATTTATGTCCAGTTCCTCCTCTATGACATTCTATGAAATCATTTTAAAAGAAGCTAATCATCATTTCTGTGTGGAAGTCGTTTTGACCTGGTGACTGAAGTTGGTTATAAGTTATTACAAAGGAAAATAGTGTTGTATATATCTCTCCTACTATCTCTACAAACTGGTTAAAACCATAAATACATTATAAAGTATTAGAAAAAGCGCTACTTACCAGAGAGTTGTTTGTTTTGTTTATGTGGCGGCCCCTGCTGACATTGAGGTAAATCTTATCTCTCTGCTGATCCCGTCCTTGCGTGTGCATCTCGTATTCTCGGACTAAATCTAGTCCTGATCCTTAAAAGGCGAACGTACTGCACACTGAGCAAGTTTGCTGTGGAAATTGTAAACAACAGCCTTTTCTATTTGCATGCTGTAAATTGCTCTGCTGGAATCTGACCCAGTGGCAGCAGTAACAGGTATTAAAAAAATATATATAGACATGGTCAATCTTCGAGTTGATGGTCTGCTTTGCCCTATCGGCTTATAGAAAAGTGTCCATTTTAAACCGAGTCAGTTTTAAATCCGACTAAAAGCTCATCACCTTTTACACCAGGAAGAACTAATTAATTCTCAGTTTGTTGGTACAGTAAGATCTAAATCTAATGTTTATTCCCCTGCATTTAGGAGATAGTCAGGTAGCCATGTTTCTTGTGGTGAGTTTGCTGTCTGTAACATATTTTGCTGCATAACATTGCAATGACTATTTCTGCAAAGGGGATGGCTTGCTGAAAAAGGAATAGGGAACGAAAACACTTATGTTGAATTTATTATTATTATTTTTTTAAAAAGCTCATCAGACCCTCCTTCCTCAGAAAACATTCAAATAACTCATTCCTCATCAGCAGCTACGATCACTTGAATGGAATCAATCAATTGTGTTCCGCTTGGCTTTGCTCTTCTTTGCTCTTCGTTTCCAAATCCAATCTCTTCCATGTCATCTCAGAGCACATTTATAAGAGCCCAGCCTCTTGATTATCTCCCTCCCGCGCCCCAACTCCCCCGCTGCTGCATGCTCCAATGTATTAAATTAAATGAGGTGTCTGTCCAGGTCACCCTAGCCCCAGCCTCCCACACCCCCCTGCTCTCACTGCTGGTAATCAAGGGAGAGGGCCCCTCCCTGCTGGTTTTGTGCCAGCCAGGCTGCATAAATTAGCATTAATAAAGGCTGGAAGGACCTGCAGTAAAGGAGGGAGGGGAGGACTGAGAGGAGCCAACGAGAGAAACAGGGGGGGAGCGAGAGCTGCAGTAACAGCTTCAAACTGAACATCCACAAAAGGTTACATTTCTCTGTCGTCTCACCGTCCTCCTTTTCATACCCATCTTTCCATTCTGGAGCCTAGCCTCGGAATTTCTCCCAGCTATCTCCAACAGACAGGCTGCACACAGCTCTGAGGAGTAAAAACAGTGGTGGCTTGGGTTCTGGTAATAAATGAATCATAGATGAGGTTGTGTTAACACTGTTAACATAATCCCATGGCTCTAGCTGGAAAATGCTGCATGGAGCAAACGTCTTTGTTGTTCGTCAAATATTGATGCATACATAATTATTTAAGCGTGAGTTTGCAGATGGTGTGAACGTGTAGATACCTTTCAGAGGCAGAGGTGCGTTAGTGTTGACTTCATAAAGGCACATTGGATTCCGGTGGATCTTATTTAGGTTTTAATTACCTGGAGAATACATTACAATTATCTTCTTGTACTTCAGCAATGAATGTGTGACATGTGGTATATTGCCAGTATTTGCATGCAGTGATGTCAAAACAGCATGGTGAAGTACGGCATGCTGTTGGAGTTTTGCTCGTCTCTCCTTTGCTCTCCTGTAATCATTTGTGAAAGCTATGACAATTACAGGAAAGATTATCGTATCACCTCATTCTGCTCCCCAACTGTAATTGCTTAATGCATCTTTTACTGCTACACTGCTCTCCTCCTCTCTATTACCCCCCCCCCCCCCCCTCTATCTCATCATTTCTCCCTACCCCCTCCTTTTTCCCATCTTATCCACTGCAATCTCATTTACTACCAACTTATTCCTGGTAATCAGAGTTGAACTACAAGTAGGCCTCCTATCCAAGGGAAGCAAATTGGTCAAATCAGCCAAAAACTTCCCAGTGGTAGAGGATGTTCGTTAAAGCCTCACACAGGAGCTAATGCTAACAATCCCCAAGATTACAGTCTGTGTAAGAATGGAGATCAAAACACTACATCCACATAATGCATGTAGCATACGCATGTGTTGTGGAGGATTGGCTTGCAGAATTCTTGCAGAAAGTTTACATTAGTTAGTTTACATTTAAAAATAGACTGGGGCTCCAGTGGCCGAGTGGTCAGTTTGTGCACCTCCTGTACAGACGCTGTGCTCCTGGAAGCGTTAAAAAAAAGCGTTAGTATTAGTGCAAATAGGACTGTGTCATTTCTTTCAATGCATTCAACTCAAAGTGATCTCAGCAGTTCTCTCTGTGTGTGCAGCAGGCAGAGTGTGAAACAAGACTTCCCGCTGTGTCTGTCATTAAAAGTTCTTCCAGCCCCTTTATTAATAAAACTGCAGTAAAACAAGGATAAGGTCACTTCTTCACTGCTAACCATGTTGCCACAGATATGGATCACCTTCTGGATTATTTTAAATGAACATATTTTTGCCATTCGTACAAGAACATGGACACAACTTAAGTCAATTCAGGCACGTTCTACAACATTTGGAAATCTGCAGGTAAAAACAAGTGCAGAAACATAAGCATTCTGACAGTCCAGATGCTTTTAAATGAATGTATTGAATGACATGTGAAAAACTGTGACATGAAAACAATTTTTTTTAAAAAGGGGGGGGGGGGGGGGGGGGGGGGGAAATGAGGACACAAGTCTGAAAAGTAGTCTTAAAAAGTGTGATATGATATCCTCATCATATCACACACGCCTACTGCCAACACACATCTCCAGTCAACTATTTTTCAGTTATACAGTTACGGATACTGTGCAGGCAGGCAGGCAGGCAGAGAGGCTTTTGTTAAGCAGCGGGGCAGTGCCAGCGCTCGAGCAGTACTAAACAAAAGTGGCTTTTCTTTAATGAACCTATAAGGCCGGTGGGATGACACCCGTCTTTTGCAGTACCTGCGATAATATCTGTACATGCAGTATCAGCAGTGCGTTTGGGTGACGCCGAAGTGAGAACAGCAGCAACAGTCTCAACTGTCACAAGACAATAATCTGCACCACATGGTTCTAAGATTCACAGATGAAGCCTTTCTATCACTGCCTCCAATGTCTGCTGATACATACACATTATGCTTTACCACACTTTGAAGGCACCCGTTCTAAAATACAGCAGAGCCGTAGCACGCGTGTGTGCGATGCACGCCTGACGTGCGAGCGTGTTTACGCACACTCCAGTTTGCCAGGATGACACCAATTAGATCATCTAAAAATAGAAATGCATTTCAAAAAGCACCGCAAAGTTTTAAAGACATCTTGAAAAGTCCTAAGTCTCCTGGGATTTTAATTAGTGTTGCACAGTCAACAGTATAGCAACCTACTTCTTTCTCACTAATAAACAAAGCCAGACTTCTTTTCATCATGAACTTAAACACATGGCTGCTGCTTATCGGAACAACCACTCTTTCTCTGCTTAGTTGCAACTCCGGCATCTTGTTGTGCCTGATGTGATGAAAGAAATGTGGTAGAGAAGAGGAAATTAAATCTGTGACAGAAAATCAAGACTTGGCCTGAAGAGAGGAACATGTTTCTGGTATCTGAAGAACAAAGAGCTTAAACCCAAATATCAGTGGTTTTCTTCACTTAAAAAGAGAGTTCAAAGGCATGACCCCTTAGCCAATTTAAATAACCTTTTGACTTAAACTCAGACTTTTTTTTACATTTCAATATTGCTATTCTGCTGTTCTTCAATTTACTGACACACTTTGGTAAACACAGCTGCATATAAAAATTTTGTTTTTAATAAAATGCTGACTCAGAGTTTCATATGTACGACGTATATGTGTGAGTCCCACACTCATTGAGATCCCTACAGAAGAGGAGTGGTGGACTCAAGGTGTCTGGACCTGTTCTGATGGTTTGTTACTTGGGATCAGAGGGATAAGAATGGAGGATTATCTCGGCAGATTTTCAAAATCGTAAAATGAAACGCATCGAATTCGGATCCTTTGTTGACCCCGTCCAACTAAGATGTTGCAGCGGCGCTCTCCTTTAGAGTCAGATCGCTGCGTCAGACTTCAAACTTCTGAAAAAGATGCGAAAAAGATCAAAGAGAAACACAAAGCAGCATCTCGTATTAGAGAAGTAAAAGGAGAAATATAAAGAACAATACCAAGTGTTTCTGTACTTCTGGAAAGGTTCAATTCAAATTTTGCCACCGGTTTGTAGGGACTTGAGTTGGGAACTGGAGGGTCCCCGGTTCAAGTCCCAAAATATGGTCTGAGAGCTGGAGAGGTGCCAGACCACCTCTCGAGCACTGCCGAGGTGACCTTGAGCAAGGCACCGAACCCCCACCAGCTCCGGGAGCGCTCCCGGTGGGTGCTGCCGCCACACTCTGGCATCTCTTTTTTCAGGCGTGTCCACAGGTCGTGCTTGTGCATGCGTGTGATTCAGGCCCGCGTGTGAGAGAAGCATGTCTCGACAATAACAGAGTGAGAACCAGAATTTCATCGTAAAGAGAAAGATAAGCACAACAGTAAGTATTGACAGTAGCATTAAGAGTTCAGACCCACGCTTAGTTAATGCTATCTCCAGAGACTGATTTTACCGAGGTGATCATTTAAACCAACGTGCACAAGCTAGTGAAGTGATAGGAAGGAATTACCACAGTATTTGCACCTGGCATTTATAAACAGGTTACACATGATCTGGAAGTGAAACTCCATTTGTCCCGCAGCAGAAAGTGGAGGAGTGATAGAGTTTGAAGGCCACAGGTAGAAAAGAGCGCCCGAGGCGTTCACTGGATCTCCCCGGCGGTCTCAGTCGACAGGCGATGGTTCTCTGGTCGGACTCCAGGGTGGCGTCCAATGAGGACGTTTCAACATTTGATATGTTCTCATCGTGCTATTTCAAATTAAATACAGGATTTCATTGTTTTGCAAATCAGCATATTCGGTTCTTATTGACGTTTTACACGACGTGCCAACGTTTTGGGAATTTGTGATGTATGTCATGGTGTAGGATATGTTTATAATCAACATTTAGGTTCATATAGATATCTGATCAGAACAGGCAACCCTCGAAATCCATATTAAATCAAATCAAAGTTGATGACAAGTATGTACAGTGTGCACTTTGGACTGTCTGTTGGCTGATTGTCTCGATACGAGTTAGGATTTAGAGTGATGTATCAGGAAGCTTTAAAAAGCTGAAGATTATCCGTCGTGCGTCTACGGTTTCACCATTATCTGCAGGTGCTGCAAGCTGCTGTAGCCGTGTGTTAGTGTGCACAGTCACTACACATAACGTGGGGGAAAAAGTTCAAATAAACATCCCGGTCAGAATGTGAAGCCTCCACTAGACTGTCAGCACTCATTATACAAAGATACGAGCTCAACAAGCATCCATCCATCCATGCCCAGTATAATCTCTGTCTGATGATATATGTTGTTTGTGTTATCAGTCTACTCCCACTGGAACATATCTGAATCTGTGAATATGAATATCACATTAGGGACAATAAAGCTATCTAGCTGATCTTACTCAGCGATGAGTTTGAGTTCGATATTAAAGGGCAAGTTACAGAGAGGACGTCACCTGCAGAGGGATGAACTATGAGTAGGAAAATAACACTGTGGGTTGAATGAAAGCAGTTCTGCTGTAACCCCCCCCCCCCCCCATCACTCTTTGAGCTTGTTGTCTTTATTGGTGTTCCCCATGTACCAAGAGCTTGACTCTCACAAGCCTGCAGTAAAATCTCTCACCTAACACACTTCTTCGTAACCTTGAGGTTACAGACAGCCACAAAACACAAGAGCCCGTACTGCTTTATAGTATCCCACCTCACGCACTACAGGAATAATGAGAAAACTATTTAACCGGAGTTCATGATTATAACTATTCTGGGAGGCCATTAAAGATGTCCTTGTAATGCGGACTTCTAAAGTCCTAAAGGGGGGGGGGGGGGGGGGCGTGAGGAAGGGGAGGCCTAGTTTGATGGCCTAGGATGAGTGATTAGAGGCAATAATATCCTGCACAGCCGGTAGAGATGCAGGAGCCAACCACAGCGTTGTAAACATTTCACTGCATCCCAAGATGCTTTACTGCCTTTGAAAGGGGAAAGAGATGTGCTTTTAATACTAAAGCAAGCTGCTGTCAGGGCTCATTACCACAGCACTGTCTGAACACACCCATCAAGAAACACACACTTCAGCTGGACATTGGCGTCACATGTCATCACAGACAACCGGATAGAGCAACCAAACTCATTTTAGCCACTTTATATTTGAAGGCGCATTAATAAACTAAAACCAAGCCGTTTGAACATTAGACACAAAAAGTTATCAAACGGCAGAGTCTATCTCCAGGCTACAACTCAGAAAAAGCAGGTCTCGCTCAAGGACACTTTGACATGACTCTACTACTGGTATGCAGTGGTCACATCATGATACACATAACATGTAAACTAAATAAGACAGCTCATGTGCTAACTGGGTTACCTCTCATGGAAAATGTATCAGAGATTTGTCTTTCTTACTCTACGATAGTTACCCTCGTTCTATTTAGGGCTGTGTGCAACTGGCTGACTGAACAGGATATCACGAATCAGCTGAATTTTTAGACTCGTTTTTTTTCAGCCACGGCTGTAGCCATAGGCTGGTTGTATCGATTGGTGCATTGTGGAACCACATATACAACGTGAATGTGAAAGTGACCAGAGGTTGGTGCTGCCAGCACGGCCAATGTTGGCCATACTCTGCAAACCAAACAGCTTTACCTCCAGACAAGTTTCCATTTGACTGATTGTTTTTTTTTTTCTTACCTTGAGACCCTTTTAACCAGCTATGAAAATAGTCCCTAGATACATCCCAAGTTCTTCAATCTGTGATGACTTCATTCTTCAAATTGATAGTTTTGAATAAATAAGCTGAACTGTGTATTTTTGGACTTTCAAAAAAAACAAAACGAGCGCGATACCAGAGGTACTCCTTGTAAGCCACAGAGAAACTGTTTTGCCAGGTTTGTGTGAGACTGAAATTCCATTAACAATAGGCCAGCCACATTAACACGCCTCTTAAACAAGTGTTATTATCACGAGGCATTTGGAGGGACAATCATTGGGACTTTTATTTATGTAAAAATGATTCTCGGATAAGACTCCAAGAACAAAGCAGTTACTGCAGCAAGTTAGGGACTCATAAGCAATTCCCACACACGCTGTGCATGCCCAACCAAGTGTACAATAAGAAATCAGCAGTTGAGTACTAGACACAGTTGCTACTTAGAGCAGTACTGTAGGAACTGTGCAATGAGAGAATGTTGTTGACCAATAGTTCACCCTACTATATCTGGATTTCTCTGGATGAAGAGACTTGTGGCACAGAGAAAACAAGGAACACAACAGCAGGAAAAAGCATCCCCCCATAAAGGCAGGGCTTGGCACTGCCCTTGAACCCTGTGAAATCCTATGAAAGTGGACTGAGCTATCGAAGAGGGCCAGAAAGAAGAGAAGAAAGAGATAGAGATGAGGTGGAGGAAAAAAAAAAAACGGGGGGGGGGGGGGGGGGAATGAAGTGACAGATTGAGAAGAGAAATTAGGTTGTTATGTATATGGCAAGCAATTCAAACACACACATTCCATCTGAGATCCCATCAACTGTCAAATTGGGAAAGCGATGGGGACGTGAGAGCGGCGAGAATCTCAACAAGGCCTGAACTTGGCGCACCGCTGAGACCTAATCAAAACACAATCACGTTCGCCGCCAGAGCGGACGCACACGGGCTCGCACCCTCACACTCGTTCGCTCCCATCACATTCACGCCCAAGTAAAGTCCCACACACAACACTCTTAAACAAATGTACACATAATCATGTACACACTCACTGAAAACATTAGCTCGCAGTCACACATGGGCAGACACATTCTGTCCCACGCAAACACACTTTGGCCAATTTCAACCTATCCACTACTTGGACGTGAGAGATGATGTGTAAAACTGCCCCAGTTAAAAACAGGCTCTTATCTGTCACTGTGACCCATGACTTGGGTTTATCTACATAATGCAGAGGTTCATTTCGAAAGCATCACCTCTGTTGGAGGTTATTGGTATGGAAGACAGACAAGAACTGTGGTTGCATATAGGGATTGGCTCAATACTTTTCCAACCAAGTTTAGCCTTCCTCTCTAATGCCCCCCCCCCCCCCACACACTCGGACAGTCTATCTGCAGCCTAAGTCGAGTCAACTCACTCAGGTGTGACAGCATCACAGCTGCATGGCTTCCAGGTCAGCATTCTCACCATTAATCCACACAGATAGGGCAAATGCTGACCACAGGCAAATAATTGCTTGCAGTTGGCTCTGTGTGAACAGGTGTCTGAATTTGAAATAGATTTTTTTTTTTTTTTTTTTTTCCACATATTTTTTTCTGCAAGAAACACGAGATTGTCTGGGGTAGATGTCACTGATGAGATTAGGTCAGTTACGCTTGGTGTATTATTTGTTGTAGTGCTCCAGCTTTTACACCAATATTGAACATTTCTTTTTTTTCTTTTTTTTTTTTTTAATCCTATCCAGATGCCAAACTATCTTGCCAAGTGCACAAATATGTCAGATTCTTGAGGTAAAAAAGTATTGACTTTGAAGCAGTTTCCTATTTACTCCTTTCCATTGAATTTGGCACCCTTTCCCGAGAGAACAAAGGAGGTGAGTTGCTGCAGCTGAGCTGTGTCAAGAGCCCTATCAAACACTCTTGACTTCATCTGCAGGAGAGCAGACAATAGGGAAGCATACTAAAGATAAAGCGATGACATGATAGTGATGCGCAACAAACTTGACTTCATAATGCACAAACACCATAAATAAAACAGAACAGTGTATGCCCTTAAAAAAAAAAAAAAAAAAGCAAACAAACTCACCCTCTGCCTCTTCCTCTCGACATGATTTACATTGCTGTGGTTATACTGATAAGTGGATGTGTCAGATAGTGAAGAAAAGTCAAGCCGGTGAAAAACACAGACATCTTGTGGGAGGTTTGTGTGGGGTGATTTCAGTTTAGCACTATTGCAGATGTATTACATATCAATGAGATATAAGATTAAAACATGTTTTACAACCACATCCTTGCCACGAAAAACAAGGTTAGACCTAATGTTAAGCATTAGCCGATTTATTAATATATTGTCTGCCAGGCACACAAAGGTCCGCTACAACTGACATTACTATGTCAGGGGGGGTGGGGGGGGGGGGGGGTCCTGTGGGTCCCAAAGTAAGGGAATGAGAGGGGAGAGGAATGTATTGTCTCAAGAAAGACAGGGAATCTTTAACAGATACACACTTGTCCTTTTGAGAAGGATTGCAGGGTTTCGATGCTACAGAGGAACTGTAGACATGCAAGTCCACAGAGAGCCAGTCCCCCCCCAGTCCCCCCCCCCCCAAAAGCTTGGTCTCAACTTAACACTGACATACCACACCATGGTTCCTGAGATTACAGGGAGCTAGATGTGCCTTTTCTGACACAAAGTGCAGCATCGCAGACTTTAAAACACCCCTTTTTTCTCTTTCCTCCCATCTGCTCTCGTCTCCTTTGCCGCCCCCTTTTTTTTTTCTTCTGTCAAGTGGCACAGAGGGAGAAAGAGCCCGACGTCTGCGCCTGCTTACTGGGGCAAGTGAACATTTGAAATGACAGAGGGTGACGTTGTCTTGAGTGCTGGAGAAGATGCCTGAGAGCTAAGTGAAGGACCATTAGGGAGACGGTGATAAGATGCATGCATGTAGACAGGGCTACAGAGTGTTCACCTTGAACAGTCCGGTGTCATCTGCTGAGGAGGGCTATCACACAGTGAGAGCACAGCATCAAACTCCAATCAGACTCCATCCCGGCTGACAGCGAAATCAAACTGATGCCTCCACACAAGGAAAGGTGCTGTGACCTCCACACCCTGTTCTTATTAATGCACAGTGACTAGCTATTACTTTGATGCCTTCGCACTTCGGTTGGCGTTATTGGTCAACTAAGCAAAAAGCTCTCAAGAGCTACAGTAACACTGATGAACTGAAGGTTTCTTGTCAAAGGAGACACTTAAGATAAAGACAAAGAATTAGAGGGAAGGCTTGAAGTGAAGACGAAATGTACACATCGTAGCTCAGGCACACAGATGGACAGCTCCATGTTTCATGTTGTTGAGAAAGCCACAACAATGTGAACCTTAGTTCACATGAAAAAGCTATCGCTACATGCTTTACATGAAACAAAGTAAGGTAAGTTAGAGTGATGATGAAATCACAGTTTGTTGTATTTGTATGAATGGATTTGTGTGCGTCTTATTTGTGTTGTGGTTGATTCTTTTCAAAATGTTACTAACTGAAACCCAATTTTCGTCAATTATGGTATCCGTTTGTACACTGAAAGAACAAAATCAAAAGAACTTTGGGAACAGTTCAGAGAAACAGTTAGTCAAAACACTGCTCCAACACAATTTGTAATGTGTAAACTTTTTTTTTTTTTAACATCAGGTGTGCTCTATAGTGTGCTTCATCTTTGTTTGCATTCTCTTTCTTGGAAAACTTATCCCGGGAATCTTGTTAGAGTGACCAGTGCATGGATAAAGGCTCAAGCAGCACATGGCCTTAGTGTGTCCTCTCTCTCTCTCTCTGACCATCTGATCTCTTCCTCGCTGTGTTTGCAGAGTTGGAGATTTCTTTAATAATTGATGCCGTTAATAAGCGGCTCAGTCTCAGTGGTACAGAGTGGTCCTGTTCAAACATGGCGATGCGTGTGCGTACCTGCACACAGCACGGTGAGAATGGGACAATGTTTGAACAGGGAGGTGAAGGTGTATGTATGAACGTGGACGTGATTGCAGTGTGAGTTATCCCAGACTAGACAGAATTGACTGTATGATTGTTGAGGGTGGTTATACACCTGAGAAACCTGCCATTTCTTCCAACAAGCTGAAGGTCAAACACACACACACTCACACACACTCACACACACACACACTGACATATTCTACAAGTTCCCTCTGCTTTGTTAAACTGAAGGCTGATAAAGCTTACTTCGACATAAAAACTGAAAGTATTAACAAGCTTTCAAGCACACACCACAGGCCAGGATTTTAAAAGATGAATTTAAAAACATAAATCAGTAAAAGGCAAATAGACATAATTAAACTGTGAAGTGTGGTAAGCATGTTTGTTTTTAAAGGTCAAAGACTTCTAATAAAGAAGGGATTTCAGGATGTCTGCTTTTCACCGTTGTTGTTGTTAGTCTTCATTTTCGTTGTTCCAGTCAGCCTGTCTATCCATCTATTTCTCAAGATGCAAGGAAGAGGCGGCCAGCCCCTCAGCCGGGATGACCTTGGAAAAAGTGTGATGATTTGAGGCGAGCAGCAATATCAAAAATAAAGAAATGAATAAGCTGGTGCAGTGGCCTGAGGTGTGAGACTGTGGGGGGCGGGGGGGGGGGGGGGGTGGTGGGGATAGAGTGGTGACTGTAATTGTTGCATTGGTAAGGAGCACGGCTGGAGGATGGCAGGAAGGAGAGGAGGGTGAAAGGGTGAATTGGGGGGGGGTTAGGGTAGTGTTGAAGAGGGGCTAGTAAGTGCACGATTTCCTTAGCAGCGGTGTGGTGCTGCAGTCCATGCTGTCACACGTCAAAGAGGGAGCAAATCAAAGGCAGCTCTTTTGATGAATATAAAACAGAGAGTCCTGCTGAGAAGCACTCTCCCTCCCTCCCTTTCTAATCACAGAGCCGCAGAGGCGGCGGGCTGCACCAATCCCCCCCCCCCCAGCACAAAATGAAAGGAGAGCAGAAACAAGGAGACGGGGACAGAGAGCACACACGATCACAACAAAGGCTGCTTTATAATAGCAATAAACATTTGTCCTCTCGAGACATCTGCAGAGACTGATCGGTGCAGTGTGGCACGATGCGAGAGAAGATGGAATGGCATCAACACATCTTTACCCCCCCATCCCTTAAAGAGCTCACCTCCTATCTCTATAAATAGTGTACATGCATTTTCTCTGCAAACAAGAAACCGTCCACGACTCTTCAAAGCACAGAGGCATGTTGCTTACCGTGTGGGCTTGGAGAAAAAAAGTCTATTATTCGCCATACGATGCTCAAGAGCATTGGGGATATGAGTCATAAGTCATCAATCATATCATCCCTACACCAATTCTGAAAATGATATTCAGTTATGATCATCACAAAAAATGTATAAATCTTGTTTTTCTTTTAGACTGGTACACATTAACGAAAAAATGTGCTGTATCAGTATAATAAAAGTGGAGTTCATCAAATGTAGGGATCATGCCGATACTGCTAACTGATATCTTTTATTGACAAATAGTGACTTATATAGTTAAGATTGGGTGTTGTTGACAGTCTGCAATCAAGTCACTCCAGCAAGCACTCGCACATACTAAGAGCGCACTCTCACGAGGCAAAGTTGTCCTGTGGCGTGCTTAAGCCTCCCCTGCTAGCCTGCACTTACACTGCTCCAGGTCCAAGCGGGCCTGACAGCGGTTACCTCTCGTACATAAGGTCAGAATACAACGCATGAATTGTTGTATGTAATTATGAAGTGTGCTTAGTTTATAAGACAGGCGGAAAAAAAATAAATAAATGAAGCAAATCGGAGAACAACACAGAGAACATGACAGCTACTTTACTGACTTTGTGGCTTATTTTGAGTCATGTAAAGCCTGGTTTACACGGCAGGATAATTACGCCAATTTTGGCCCCCGATTCTCCCCTTCCAATAATCTTAAGGACGCCCCGATCATCATAAAATAATCTTACAAGATCATCCTGCCGAGTGTGGTGTGTTAAGACTGCTCTCGTCTGGTCGGAAGAATGTCGGGAGTGCTCCGATCTCAAATCGGGGATATTCAACATGTTGGATTGTTTTGGCCCGATTTCTGATCATGTGTGGTGTCCCCCGAGGGGAAAAACCTGCGTGAGCTTGTTGACTGTGACGCGTAGCCAATCAGAAAGCGACGTGACGGAGTGGCAAGGAAACACCGGTAGCGAAACAATACCTCCATATCATCATGTAACAAGTACAGCTCATGCTCTCGTAGTCTCCGCTCCGCTCTTTTTAAAACGTGTTTTTTTTGGGGGGTTTTTTCAGATAAAAACACAGCACAAACAATCGCCATTGCATCCTCTTCGCCCGTTTGTTGACTCTGGAATCCTGTTTGATCTCGAGAGGTTTCGCGAGATTTCCCGTCTGATCGGGGGACGTTCGCGAGTGAAATCGGTTCGTGTGTGGTGTGTTGATGTTGCCGTGTGGCCGCACACCACACACTGTACGACCGAAACTGTAAAACCTCTGATTATTTATCGACATGTGTGTGGTCTCTAAAGTTTTGGAAATCAGTGTGAACCAGCCTTTAGTCAGGTACAGTCACAACACTCCATAAGTTGTTGTTGTGAAGAAGTTCTCCAGAATGACGGCTGTCTACATTGTGTACCCATGTTTGTGCTCGTGCATGAAGCTGCACCGTGCTTAAGCTTCCAAGTATGCCAGGGCCAACAAAGAGTGGCGTGCTTGAGCGCAGATCGGAGCGCTGGCACGAGTCAAACGGACTCAACTTTGTGGGTGACGCGTGCTTTGGCACTGAGCAGATTAGCTAGCGTGCGTGCGCCTTAAGCCACTGTCATCAGTGCTGTGGTAGTCGTGTCAGTTGCTAGGTGGTGCCAACAAAAGACAGAGGATACTAACACCGAGGGCTAAGATATTTTATTTCACCAACGTCTTCGTCTGCTTGTGATTTCTGCACAGCCAATGCAGTGAGGGGTGGCGGGATGAGATTAAACAACATTACAAAGATGCAAGAAACTTGCGGGTGATGGCGTGGAAGTGATTAAATTCAGTTTGCAGTGAATGAGAAATTGCTGTAACAGCAGAGGTTGAGTGTCATATTGCAAGTGTAAAAAGCACATTGAGATAACAATAAGGCTCGTTTATATGTATTTATTTCATATTTAATGTTGTTTTACAAAGTTAGGAATACCAGATAAGGCCTTACACAAGGATTCCTGGTCTCACCATGACAAACATCGATAATTCCTTTAACACTTGAATCGGATAGGACTGCTATCAGCAGATACATAAAGCACCTTTAAATGGAGCTCAAAACAATGGATCAGTGCATCATTAATAAAAAAAAAAGAGTAATCCTCCTGTTTGCAAAAGTCACTGCTAAACTAACCGACACTGACTGTGTAAAACATGAATGGGATAAAAAAAAAAAAAGCTCTTAAAAATATCCACTACATTCCACAAAACAATGATTCAGGGTCCAAAATTGCAGCAGTCCAGTCTACACAGCCTCCAATCGTCAAGAATCGCCATTACAGTACACAACCAGAGCTCAGCTTCTGTTGCACTGCCTGGCCTCTCCTCCCCTGGGCAGCGCTCCTGTACTGCTCCCCAGCCAACATTTGTGTGTGACACCAAAGCCCACTCCCACCCAAGCCCTGAGCCCAGAAAGTGACACATGCATGGGTGTCGCTGCCGTTTCACCTCCTGCCTGCTGAAGTATGAGGCAATTTCCTGCGAGTGGTGCATGGTGAGAGAGAGGCTCTGCTGCTCTCTTTGATACTGTCAGGGAAGAGTAATGGCTCTTTGCAGCAACAGCCACCACCAAACTAATGTAGTGTGACTTAGGCTCTCCTTTTCCATGAGTGGCCACCATAGTGAGTAAGAAGAGGATGGCAAAAAGACAGCCAAACTGGGGTTCCTTCACCGTTGCCATTCAGTTTCATAAGCTGCTCAATAAACAAAGACATGGCAGAAATGTTCCTGTAATTGGAATACATTTGTGCACTCGCCCAACTCTTACTGGAGCGACCTGACAGGATGTTACTCAGACTGCAGCTAACCAGGAGAGCCTGTAAAGCAAAAGCCAGCACTGTTAGGCAGGACAGCTCAAACTAATCTTTACAATGATTTCAAGGTCACAGCGCTTTAGTACACAGAGAGTGCAGCTTATCACTGGAAGGACCTCATCTAATTGGGCAATGTACTATCTCAGCAGCTTAAACAGCCTCGTCCATTGTGCCTGACCTTGCAAATTTAATAAGCAGAGAATAAAAAAGTTGTCCCATCATATTTGCACTTTTTCCCCCCCCCGCACAAGCCAGTAAAAAAAGGCTCACTGGTATATTCACAAACAGGCCTACCTCTGGTTGAACTCATGTCCTTCTTTCACTTACATATGTAGCTTTAATCAAACCCATTCAGAAATTATCCTGCAATTATGCAAAATTAGAAGCTGATTCAAATTGCACAATATTACAATTCATTAGAGCTAATTGAATAGCGTGGTCTTCCGACTGACTGCCAGTTGTGTGGAGATGTCAAGAGATAGTGGGTCTTCTGTGAAGCCTGAGGCCGAGGGTTGTTTTAAAGGGACAGACTGCTATTCTGTTTCCCATTGGCTCTAACGTTGAGTTGAACATGAGCCATCATTAGAAACCCATTAAACAGGCAGTCTTTCAAAAAAAAAAATCTCCTGTGCTCAGCCAGAGCAATGACATCTCTGGCCAGTGATAATAACACAACTGTGGCTCTGTGTAAAGAAGTGGTGAAGAGTTACAAAGAAACTTATTTAAAACATCCTTTTGGATTGCGGAAACACGCACTTGTTAATCAAGGCGCTGATGTGCTCAAATTAGTATACGACTTGGCTTCCGCTTCCGTTTTATTTCACTTACTTTAGTTTCCCTGGAAATAAGTTTTCAGTCTGCACACAGAAGAAACCATCCAAAAGTAATAACAACAATCTAAGCATACATTATTTGTCAGGAAACAAATTATATTAAAAAAAAAAAAAATCACGTGCAAAAAATAATGTGCTGTTGCATCATACATGTCTTTTCAAAGAAAGCACCAATGGCCATAATAACCCGAAAGGAAAACTGAAATGAATCTTCTCTTCTTGGCTCTTATGGAGGAGACACTTGTTTATCCTCTCTCACTACAAACATTATTCTTTAGTTGTCTAAAGATGCTTCATATACATCTAGATGGTTTAAAAAATTCAACAGATCGGCTTGGTATCACAATCGTCATAGCATTTAAAAACAGAGCACTGTTAAACTTAGCTTTTCATTTGTTGAAAGGGTATTATTAAGGACTCTATCGCTCTCTAAACAGCTGAGTCAACACCTTCAAACTAAACTTTCCGTATTTCTAAAGTAATCCGTTTGTTTGTAAAAGTACATTTTTAGGGTTGCTTATAAATATGTAAAGTGTAAATTCTGAACATTTTCTTGTCTTAAAGGTCATGCTGTGCAGAAGGGAAAAGTTTAGAGGTTTCTAACATGGACAGTGTGATTTTTTTTTCTGAAGAGCAAATTAATGACGACTTATTGATTTTTATTTCAGCACAAGAAACGTTGAAAGTACACAGAAAGGAATGGTAAAAGGGGAAGAAAAAAACTAAATTGTTCACGATTCATCGCTCAATTTCATTAGGTCATTGTGATTCATAACATTTTGAACTACATGTTTGAAAAACTAAATTACATTATTTTGAATTTAAAAATAATGGTGAGCGTCAGTAGCTGCAGAGCAGAGGTGGTTGGTTTTAACAGGCAAAGTTATACAGAGTAAGATTGAGATGAGTGAAGCGTTACATCCCTAACGCTGATTTAAAAAAACAACAGTGTATTCAGAACTTTACACAAAGTTTACACTGACAGCCCAACTTAGCCAGTGAAACTTTCATCGTAGATATTTACATATAAATTCTATTATGGCCTGTCATCTAAAATGTTTGATTACATAGTTCAGCTGTGTATGGATAAAAACATTGTACGTTATTTGTGTGCAATGTTCTAGATATGGGGATGCCCCGATACCAGTATTCAGCATTGGTCAGATACCATCTTTAAGTACTCGTTACCACTTTACGGCGAGCAGGCACCCCTTTTAAGTTGAGTGGATAGATGGAGAAAAGCGAGATGTCAGCGGAGTGGAGAGTCTGTGTGCCTGCCTGCCTGTCTGTCTTTTATCATCTTAAAAACTAAGTAATGCCTCCATTTCAGAGACATTAATACATACCCATAACACAGTACTCGGTATCAGTGAGTACCCAAATGTAAGTACTTGTACTCGGTTTGCAAAAAAAAGTTGGTACCAGTGCATCTCTAGAAATGTCCAAACTGTTTTATTGATGGAGTTGTATATGTCCAAAAATGTTTAACATCATGATCAACTGTTTATCAGGAGCTACTGATTGAATGAACTGTACTAGTTACTATTGGAAAATGTGTTTGCACTATGAGGCCACTTGTTTACACATCCCGAATACGTAGGCAGACTGAATTGATTTGAATCAATGTAGAAAAGGGATAAAAATAAAAAAAAAGAGAGAGAAAGAGGCAGAGAGAAATAAAAGCCGAGTGCAGGAGCGAGGTGGATGTGTGGAAGTGTGAAGAGGCCGGGGTTGTCTGGAGCCTGTGGCCTGGGGCAGCGCACGGAGAGAGATGAGCTGGTGTGCACACTGCAGGTTATCGTCTCCGAGTGGTCGGGCTTCTCAAACAACTCCGGAGCCAATGTTTTTAGCACAGTGGATCACAACCTACAAGTGTCTGGCTTGTTTACGAGTGTATTTTGGAAGAAATGCAAGACAATAAATAGAGGAAGTAAACAAAGAAAGGTTTTGAATAAAACATTGACAGACACACATCTGCCAATGCTGTGTTCATGAGTTCATAAGATTTCTTCACTGTGAACTGTGGGCCAGATGTCTTCAGCTACGGGGCGGCCCTCCCTCTATCTTCAAACAGGCTCTCTGAACACATAGCGTTGTTTCTTCTATGAAGCTAGTCACCATGTCTGCCCTGTGCCAAGGCATCACACCCACACTTTTTATTTGTTCATTCTCGACCCGGCTGCTCTGCGACCTGGCCGCATGCAATGTATACCTGTTCTTCTCTTTATTTCGAGCTCCCTAAGGAGAGCTAGGTAAAGCCCTGTGACCACTGTGTAATGTCAAAAGGGTTTTTTCTAAAGGGGTTATTATACTAAATTCATTATTTTCTATCTTATAAATACACACATACAGCAGGCCATGCACGCTGCTTGAGCCGGGTGTTCTTGTTGTTCCTACACCTCAGCATTAAATAGCTTCTTTGATCACTCCTCACTGTGACAAAGAAGCACCAGGCCTGCTAAATGAACCACTCAGAACTCAAGCAGCAACATCAAGTAGAGCTGCGGAGAGAATATGCAGATCCACTAGGAACCGAACGTGGGGGAGAAAACAAAAAAAAAAGAAAAGATGAGAACACAGGCTCTTCAGTATAATTAACTACAATGAGCCGGAGGCAGGCGTGTGACTCTAGAACATAAAAGAAAAGATTACTCTCAGTATTTTCACAAATTGCTCTGAAAATTTGGAGTTTACTCAATAGAAGCAGAACATTTCATCTGTTAAAGGTTATTTGTTATCTCCAGGCACCCAGAAAGTACTTAAATTGTCTTGATCTACCCAGGTTTCAGTGCCGGTCATTAGCATGCTAATCACAGATGATTTTTAAAACCTACAGTGAAGGAAGACAGAGAGAGAGAGAGAGTGGTAGTCATTGCAGGGCCCAGAGAGATCTTTGAATAATAGTGAAAAAAGAAGAAGGTTTTTGAACCTAATTACAATAAAAGCATCTTGAAGTTGTGTAGGTGCCCCCTGACTCTCACAGGAGAGGCAAGAACCAAGGGCTCCTTTTGTTCTACCATCCTTTCTCACCAGCATCTTGTAATAAGGTGGAGGAAAAAAACAGGTGTTCCTTTAAAACAAGCCAGCTATTTTGTCACTAAAACATGCCTTATTTGTTTTTCTTGTCTCGTACTAATCAAGTAAAAAAATAAATAATAATAATTTAAATTTAATTTCAAAGAAGTCTTTTGGGTGTACATTTCTTTTGAAAGACCCTGAGGAAGACTTCTTTTGAAGTCGACATTGTGTGGTAAAACATCAAAACAGTGAGATGATTTCAAACAAATGTCAAAGGCATCAAAGTTCTCACTACCTGTCTCTCTATCACTCTCTCCTGTTTATACTTATGCGGCTAATATACACCAGCCCATGGATGACAGGTTTAGAAAAGCTTTATCATTAACTAGGGGCCAACGCCTGTGTTGTGCACAGACCCTGTCAAAAATAAACCAATAAACCAATTCAAATAGTTCAACATTGCATTTACAAAGAAAGGCTTTAACAATATCAAGTCTCATTGGACTACAGCACTTTCTATCAATCATAAATATACGTGTTGGTTGCAAACCAAAACAGCATATGACAAAACAGATGACCTTATGTGACCTTGTGTGACCATGTTACTTCCTGCCGTACATGAGCTAAAGTTTACATAACTTATCATCATGTTAATTTGCCCTGATTCCATCTCAAACTCATCAGACCTACAGTATAAGCTTTCATTTATTATCACAACCACAGTAAGGTCTGGTCTCAAACAGATAATCACGGCTAAGTGCCAGAGGTCACTCTCCACTCAGACAGGCATCTGAATGATAATGCCTCCTCATTAGAAATTCCATGTCAAATTGTACAGGAGATACATCAAAAGGTGCCGACAGGGTGACCGGGGGGCAACGTTGGTGCTCAGAGATAACAAAAAAAAAAAAAAAAAATGACGAGGCCGAGAGTGTGGGGACAGCTATCAGGGAACCAGGGCTGTCACAAATGTGCCACAAAAACAAATACAGAGAGACAGAAATTCTCAATCTACAAATGGGATAATTGAATGCCCTGAAATTGAAATGTATTATTGGTAACCATTCACAAAAGGGGAAAGGCATTTTTATTTTTTTTTGGCGGGGATGATGAGCCCAGTTGAAGGCAAGCCAGCACAGATAGGATGATGTAGTTTGGTAAATTATAAATGATAGCTTCACAGTAAAATGACATAAAGGAAATAATCAAATAAAACATCTAGCGGAGCGGTGATGAACGTACACTGGAAATGTGCACTTCAGTAAACAATAAGCCAAAGGCAATTATATGAAATTGGACCGGCAATGGAGCATTTCTATTCCTGCACTGGCACAGTCAACCTTTTAATGGCGAGCTGTTAGGTAATAGCTATCTGTCTGATGGCCACCAGTTTGAGTTCCCAACAAATCCTTTTCACATAGACCCATTAGAGGGTGGCAGCACTGGTCCACAGACACAGGACAATGGCCCATAGCTCTGCCTCCACTTCTCTGGTCTCCTTTTCCATCCAAATTTCACATTCTGACAACCATAGACAGATCAGAGATGGGCCTTTTTTTTACAATAAAACTCCCACTCACGATTGAAATGTGGAAAACAGATATAAACACTCTCATTGACCAACCATCTCTTCTGAGAAGAATAGGAGGAAAAACACAAAGCAGGAAATTATGCAGGAAGACACCCTTAAAGCAAAGGCTGTGTCCCAAGGCCAACACTTCAGTACATGGACCTTCAAAAACATTCCTTCATTTTAACCCTGCTCTTTATGTAGAAGAACACCAGCATGATATTGTGTGATTTCTTCAGTTGAGTTGTACTCAAGAAGAATGGCAGAGTTAAATCATAATTTGCACAAGAAGAACTTTAACAGTACCAATAACTGGACTTTCCTACTTTTACTACAACTAATGAAAACCGACCAAACGTGGTTTCATTCCAGTGGTACTTCTCATATTAAATACACCAAAGGATTAGAGCAGCTAGACTGCTGAATTGACTGCACTTGGCCACTACATGGCTCCCACTTTTTCCTTTCAATATACAAAACCAGGCATTTTACTAGGTGGTTTTTGGTGAATCAGTCACTGTGCTCTTTAAATTAGTACAACGCCAAATAGAGCAACAGTAAATTCAGCCAGTCTCACAGATGATCCTGGACTATGTACTAATTCAAAAACAGACAAAAAAAAGGACTTTGAATCCATGGATCCAGAATAAGTTTGATTCTGAATCAAATCATTATCCCAAGAATCGAAATGGAATCGAATCTTGAGAGACACCCAAAGATTCCCAGCCCTACTTTTTAGCATGATGGAGTGATATAATATCAGACTTTAGCAACTGAGATTTCATTCACACATTATATTATATTAGGACTGTATTATACTGTGGACTTAACAACAAAGTAAAACAGAGACTCACTCTCCATCAACATCTCCCTCAATGTCAGTTTTCTCTATCTTTAAATCAAATACCGCAGAGAGATGGTTGTCTTTTTGGTGAAAGGCATTTACTCGAGGTTTGAATAGCTGCTGGGACAAAAACAAACCACCACATTAAATCAACCTGCTGAACTTTTTTTTTCTTCTTTTTTTTTTACCTCGTGTTAAATGCATGTACTTATCAGAGAATCATTTGTATGCCTCTGTTTTATAGAAATACATCAAAAACAGAACTTTCGGGATCTAGTTCAAGGTCATGTTGGCTATATGCAACTCACAAAAAGATTTTGTCCACTTTCAAGGAAATGAAAAAAAGAATCAAAGGTTTTCTGGATTTACCCAGGTCAGAGTGTTATTCCTAATGAGAATGGTACCTGCTGTATTACTCACTTTATTTAGGTCATGTCTACCTGGATTTGAGCATCTGAATACATGTGTGTATGAAAAATAATGTGGCCTGCCAGAGACATGAGGATTTCATTAACTATCTCGATATTGAGCGGTACCTGAAACAGATTACTAAATCCGTAAGGGAACACAGACTTCCTCCTGTCTTTTCTACCTTGTGTACAAAAAGAACACAGAAGACAGAAAAAAAACCTCCATCTGGTGCACACACATTTTCGATTCTATATTCTCCTTTTCTGCCCTTCTAACCTAACCCTCCACCTACAAGCCCTGTTCTTCAACACAGCTGGGGAATTTCAATCCTACTTCATATCCTCCAACAAATTTCTTCCCTGATTACTGATGCATTTCAAAGCATGCATCATTATATTTTCAGACCACTTTCTTTTAAAAATGTACTGAAAGCCTTTATGCTGGTTCCCAAGGGCCCCCTCCTCTTCTTCTGTTATGCTCTTATTAGTCTCTCTCGTCTGCCTGCTGGGGGATCCACATTGCTATTCACTTTCTGTCTCTCTGACCTCTGTGTGGATGGAATTCATCTGACCTATCCCTTGTTCTTTACATTACTTTGGAGACAAGCAGCTTCTGTCTGGTGCAGCTATTAAAACATAAACACCATTAAATAAAAATGTGCAGGAGAATAGAGCCAGAGAGAGGCATGACGAAAGAAGTCTGCTCTTCCTGCTGTTCACTGAAACTGAATTGGGTTCCTATACGCAACACGTATTGTTTGAATATATTTCAAAATAATACGATCAGAAACTTTCAAAACATTTGTTAATGCTACGTTTTAATACATTTAATTGGAATTTAAAAAAACAACCAAAAGTTAAAAAAAAAAAAATGCAGCCAAGGACAATGTTGCCATTGGAAGATGGTAAACCTGTTTGAAAGTAAATTACAGTCAATGTTATTTTTAACAAACATACATACATATAGATACACTAAACTAGCCAGCCTCGCTTGATTTGGATATATTTACAAACAAAATACTTATTTATAAATGTAATGAAAACAGAATTGTGAAACCTTTAATTATTATATTATTATAAAAAGAATATCACTGTTTTATCTACATAATATAATGTGTTTTAAAGGATTTAACCCAGTAGCTTATTCTGCTTTGAATATGATTCATAATATAAATCAAATCAAATCAACAGGCAGCTTAAAGCAACACTGCGAAGTTACCACACAGGCTTAATGCTAACCGTTTCTTATCTTTTGGGAAACATCTTCAAATATCTCATTGTTTTAGTTGCATACTCTCTTGTGTTTGTTTGTTTGTTTTCTCCCGTTAAAATTTCAGTTGCTGAGACACTGGCAGAAATTAGACCGCAATGTGTCGTTACTCACTCAGCGTTGACCACTGACCATCAAACCCTGCTCTGCTCAGGCTCACCTTGTATTACACACACACACGCACACACACGCACACACACATACAGTAATGACATGTTTTTATGTGTTTACAGCTGCTACAGGTGACAGATTGTTTCTTTTTTCAGAGCACATGAATTATAAATGTTTGTAATTTATCATATATTTGTCTTTATTCTTGCTGTTTTCCTCCACTGACCAAAGTTAACTTCCAGCTGGTTGGATCTACGTCGTTGTTACTGTCGATGTTGTTGCGTTGCGGGTGACGCAGAAGACACATTGAAACCACTGAGTTGTTCAGATTGAGTCGGATCGCATTCGAAACCACCTTTGTACGTGTTTCGAATCAGATTTGGAAAAATCTGATCTCATGTGGCTTTTTTATGTCCAGTCTGGCAGAAAAAAACGAACAAACAAAATACAATCTGAATGTGCAAAAAATCCAATTTGGAGATGCAACGTGAAAAAGGCCAGAGAGTCTGAATGAGGACTGCAGCAGCTCTTGGTAGGCCAGAGTGCACCAGACCCAGGTGCCTCCTGAAGACTAGTGGCCACGCCACAGGGTCGTCACCATGTACTTTTAAGAGTAAATAACTATAGTGAGTCGAATCAAAGGATTTACTGACAAAATAAATGATTAAAGATGGAGCTGAACAGAGTAAAAGGGAGGGGCTTTTATTAGAGCAGATTTTATTGTAAACCCTGAGTGGGTCTGGTTAGGAAGCCCTGCAAAGAACTGTTAGAGTTGATGAGGTAGTTCAGCTGAATGATATACATCGCCGGCCACAGGCGAGAGCTGTCCATTAGTTACACGGGTTCCTGTAATGCCCAGCTCCAGTACATTATTTCCAAATGCATCAGTCAGCGTCGTGAGCACAGATAAATTCTAATGCTAAGATCTGTAATGCATACTCTCACCACTGCTATATTACGCTGCGGGTTCAGAAGGGCAGCAAGAGAGAAGGGGGAAAAATGTAATTTATTTTTCACTGCAGCCAGTATTCTTCCCATTAGCTTCAAACGTGAGATAAGTTATGGACTTTAACGAGCGCCTTTAGCCGCCAGAGCACGCTGCTCACAAGACTGCAGGCAGAAGGGGTGGAGTGAAAGCTAAAGGAGAAGGGACTGGCAATCTGGATGCATGATGCTAATGACCCAACATACTGTAGGTGCCTTGTTGTCCTGAATGCAACCAGAATGCAGCTTTAAAAAAAAACAAAAAAAACATGCCTTCTTAATTATATTGTCCTGTTTGTGTTCCTCACAAACGCGAAGCAGCAACAAAAACTCCAAGAGGCTGAGTTTTTCCTGCACATTGTGACGACATGCTGCCCTGGACGGATTTTAGGGCTGCGCAAATATCGCAATTTCATCGTGATTGGGAGATGAGAATTCACACAAAGCACCCACAGTCTGTATTCATTGCAAATAATCCTTTTTGGTTAACAAGTTAAGCTTTTCACTCAGCATGTGTTCACACCATTGTGATGCAGTCAGATGACGCGGCTACCTTCAGTTTGATTCATGCCAAAATGCTGGAGCTTTGACGTCGGATTCAAGAGGAGCATGTCGCAAAAAGGGATTGTGAAAACATTAAAAGTCTGATTTGTGGCTAATAAGCACGCTTTAAATGCTTATGTATCACACTTCATATCATGATTGCAAAACAGAAACGTGTAATTGCACATCGTGCGGTGTGCAGGCCTAATGGTTTACAATGTTTACAGCCTGTTACACGGCAATGTTGTTGGCTGTTTTCAGAAGGACGCACTGGTTCCTCCCTACCACACTCACATTTGTACTTCTGACATCAAGCGTCAAGACTGGAAAAAGTAGAGCTGTCCTGACTTTTTCAAGAGCTCGGCGATCACTTCTTGTGTTGCTGAAAGCTCAAATGTGCCAGAGCAGGAGTTAGAAGAATACTTGGCTACCAGGCCTGCACCCACATTCATTAAAGTCCTCCTATCTAAGACTGCTGCTCTGTCTCCCAACCTTTCCACAACCCATTCAGTAATCTCATGTTTAATGCACTGGTCCTAATGTTTCATAGTGTTTGTCATTGCTTCTCTAACACAAGGACTGACATGTTAAGGCTGCATGAAAATCTGCTTGATTCCTGGCTACTTTGTAAGAGACTGTTGTGGTTTTGCAGGCCTTAATATTCACAATTAATAGTCTTTAAGAATTCAGGGAAACATCACATCTTAGAGCTTTATATTCTTGGGGGGTTTAATTTCAAATCAAGTGGTTTCTGATTGTAGGATTCTATTACTTAGCCTATACTCTTTAGTTCAGCTTTCCACACTTGCCTTCTCTTTCCTCCAGGTGTTTTAGTTTCAGTAGCGCTGAACTGTAGCTGACAATCCCCTGGAATACATCTCAGTGTCAGTTATCGACAAGCGACTAATTAGCTGTGGGCCTGTAAGGCTTTCCTTCAGTTGCAGTGGGAAGAGTATTAAACATTCATAATCAATACTCAGTCTAATGCTCACTATCATCTGTTTACATTGGTTAAAACTATTGGGCTAGTCACTCAATCATCCACTGACTCATGTTTCTATCAGCACTGAAACACTTCTCATGTGTTCTTTTTTAACTCGAAACATTCAGTTGTTACATTATTTGAAAAAGTCACTCTGTAGGACTTGCTTACTTAGATCCATTTGCTTATTCATTCTTTCAGGAGCCAACACAAATACAGACAACAGCCAGATGTCATCATCATTTATTCACCTCTGACACCATCAATATTCGTATTTGTAATTGCATTTTAAAATCATGTATTTTCATAAAATGTATATGCGAAAACTCAGGGTCACATTTGCAGAGATGTATGTGTTTTGTGTTCTCTGAACCACTAACTGGTGTCAAAAAGAGGCGAAGGCTTTGTTGGCAGAGTATATGAAGAAATATGAATTTTTATTTACCACTATTCCAACTCAACCCTTACTAGCTGGAAGCGAAATAAGAAAAGACAGCAATTCTATGCACCAGTGCCATGTTGTCTCATCCAACATCATATCATGGGTCAGCTCTGTTTATCCCACTTAAACTGCAACGCCTTCAACACATATGAATTATGAAGTGACTACAAGTATCTTAATTACCCCCATCAACTCAGTCTGAATAATGCAGCATTCTGCTTGCAACCATGTCAGTGCATTTTGCATGCAAAAGTTAACATAAACGCTTGACACAGTCCTGGACTGGTGTGCATTTCAGGATTAGACTCATTAGAGATGTGTCTGCATGTTTGAGTAGACACATGCGTATGCATCCATTGACTTTGGCTTGTGGTGCATGCTAAATGCAGCCATTCAGGAGAAAGACATGTGGCAGTGGACATGTTTACCCTCTGGCACTAGTGTCTGATTCATCAGGCGTGAGAGGGCAGGGCACTCTGGAAGCATTAGCAGGCAACTGTAGTGGGTAGTGCAGTGAAGCAAAAGACACACAGCTCATATGTCCACATACCTGCACTGCAACGACTGTCACTCTTAATATGAAAGTCTAATTTTGCTGCCGAGGCAGTGAATGCATCTGCTGTGCAGTGATAGACATGAAACAATTACACATGCAGAGTGTTACCTCCATGTTGACATAGTGATGTCTCTTTGAGCTGCTGATTTTTTTTTGCCCAGGTTGAAGGTAATTTACAGCCACCTCACAGCAATGATATGCAAGGTGTGGCCTGTGACCACATTCAGTTTAGACTGAATCTGTATCTATCCACTGCCCATACGTTTATCTGGCCTGTCATCCTATTCTTGGTGTCTGCCACTACTTCATCAACAAGTCCACTTACAGTATGCGTTTGAGTCCAGGTACCCTGTTGAGTTTGAGGTCACAACAGAATGAGTGACATTTCAGTGTTACTCTGCGTGGCCTCCTAAAACCATGCAACAGGCCAAGTGCTCCGCTTTGCTTGTGAACTATGACCTTTGAAGAAGTCCAGTCTTTCACCGAGAAAAGAACTATCTACATTATGAAAGCACAGCAGATTACGATGCTTAATATATTATAACAAAATATTACCAAAAGATCCTTTAGAGACATCATCAGATAGATGTTAAGACATGTTGTTTTCTACATACCCCGACGTGAAAGCTCATAGGTAGAGCTAATAAGGCATAAAAAAGAAAGATGGATAAGTAAAAATGTGCACCCTTATTCTCTCTCGACAATATTTCTGAGGAGAAAATGTCTGCCTGAGGATCAGAGGGAGATTCTTTAAGTTTTTTTTGTGATCGTTTTTTTTCCCCCCACATACACAGGTCCCTGAGCTTGCCCACAAGCATACACACTGGAATGTACTTGCCCTAATGTTTCAAAGCAATGTCAAAAATTATCAAAAGCCTTTTATGACATAAAACTTTTTTTTTTCACACAGTAAAGAATAATCAGAGCAGATTGAACACCGTTCGTTTTGTAAACATTGGTTTTTAAAGATAGAAAAATACTCTTTATTTGTAGAGCGCCCATTCACACAAATGTAATCTCCAGACACTTTATAAAAAGAGCAGTTCCAGACCGGATTATTATTATGTTATACACTAAACAAATTCTTCCTGAGGTAACCAAATAATATATTACAGAACCGTATTTTCAGTTACAATCAGATCTCAGATTCTTCTCACAACCAGGATGGGGTGTTTATTAAAAAGGGAGTAAGAATAACATTGCTATATAGAAAAGCAAAGCTTTTACATGATGTGCCTTTCATTCTAGGCAAGCTCCATTATTCATGAATGGACTGTATTTAACGATACACCCATTTGTGTCTCTGTGATTTCAGATGCTGTTACCCAGAATGCTTAAACCTTCATGCTGGTGGAACAAGATTGCCACTTTTATGGGAACGTCTTGTGCTGAAATAAATCCTTACCTTCTAATGTGTGCTGAGGGGTCAGAGGGTGCAGTGAATGTGAAGGGAGCTTTCAGTGATGGTAGCAATCACGTCTTGGTTCTAATTCATGCCTTTCCCTGAAAACAGATCCACTTTCCTCATCCACATTTGAAAAATTTGATCCAATTTTCTACACAGCTCAAAACTGTCATTATATATATATATATATATATATATATATATATATATATATACACACACACACACACACACATATAAACCAGGTTTAAAATGACGTAGTCTCAACACATCGCCAACAACACCACCATTGAGTCATTGAACATTGTAATGCCAAAGATGTTATAAGATGTCTTGATGATAATTAAAGATACATTCTTCTTCTATGGCTTTTGTTTTACTCTGGTCTCCGCTATTGGAATCTTTGATTTTTGCAAATCAGTTGGTAAAAGGCCTTCACGACAAGGACTGCACTTCACACTCAGGGCAGGAGAGCGACTACAAGATCTTTGTAGTCATCTGATGTTGAGAAATGTTGCTCTCAATCAAACTGTGTTTCATGCTTACTTTTACCCACACACTCAAGAAGCACACATTTCAAGATAGAGATCAAAAAGAAGCACGTATCACAGGTTCTATTGGAGACATCGGTGTATATAAAAAAAAGAGAGTAAAGACTTAAAAGATAAACATTTAGTCACATGAAAGCTTTATTGAACAGTCAATATGTTCTTCTTTGGCTTGGCCCAACAGAACCAAAGGTCCCCCAGGTATCCCCAGGTTGTCTTTGAAAGGGCTTGAATAAGAAGAAATGAACAGATTGACTTAATGACAAATAAAGTGAACGCGACACATTGCATGAAACAGAGCATGTGGGTCATACAGTAGGTACTCTGCTTCCACATCCATACTTGTTGCTTTGGATCCTGTGCAGTTTTAAGGTAAACTAACATTAACGTGTCCCAGTCAATTGTAGATTCCTTTCCTGTAGAATCCATCAGAGATGCTTTATTCATCCAATTTAGGAACATTTGGGCATTACACACTTACACACATTTGCTCACTGAAACAGTTAGCAACTCTATGGCACTGGATATCTGCACAGGTTATACAATGTAAAAACATATCTGTATCATTCTTAGTTATCTATGTCCACTTTAAGTTCTTCCTCTAAGTTCTGGGTTTCTCAATATTTTCATTTGATCTAAGAGCAGATTTCAGAATCCAATGTTTGTATTTATTTCTTAATCATATTTCTATAAGGAACAAAAAAAGTATGAGTATAAATCCCCAGTTTCATCACGATACAATATGACATCAATTCTTTGGATAAAAACATGATATGTTGCCAATATCATAAAGTCTTTCACAATATCATTTCGATCGATTTCAGAAGATATTATTTTCCCATGCAACACAGTTACATTTCACATCAAGAAAAACAATGTGATATGTTTGGACAATGTTATTGCTGTAACTTTTATGACATTGGAAGGAATAACAACTTATTTGCATAAACCAAAAGAACAAAACCTGTAGTTTACTTTAAAGTGACACTTTGTTCATGCTGAATACAAACATTTTCTCTTCATCATTGATCATTGGGGCCTTTTTTTTGGAGTGAGACAAACTGAAAAGAGGATTACTGATGTTAAACATGTAGGAATTGGTCAGATCTACTTCTTTGGAAACTGGCTGTTAAAGGCAACTCTTAATGCCAACTGCCTTCATACTTAGATTAAAAATAAAGAAACATGACATACTGTCTCAGAACGAGCATTAAGAACATTCTAGAAGCTGCTATCAAACATACATCAACATAACACACGTATAAACCAGCACATACACAAATCTAGGATAAAATAACAAGAAGGCTTTCTTAGAATATTCTACCTCTATAAGAGGACGTCCAAGTTAAAAGTAAATGTCTGCTTCCATTCAATAAAAAGTCTGAGAATGATCCCGTATATACTATGAGCTTACTTATTTATTTATACTTTTTTAAGTCAAGTTTGTAATTTCATCATGCTATTGATAATTTATGAAAACATTTGGCAGCAGTCAGCAGTCTTTCTTCATGCTTAATAGCAGGTTCC
Organism: Symphodus melops; assembly: GCF_947650265.1. Classification (NCBI taxonomy): domain Eukaryota; kingdom Metazoa; phylum Chordata; class Actinopteri; order Labriformes; family Labridae; genus Symphodus; species Symphodus melops. Next base: position 13,996,466 of record NC_136693.1, on the reverse strand, counting down.
ATAAACCTTAAAGGTACACTCTGGACTTTTGTTAGACAAATGGGGAAATTTACCTATTTTGTGGTAGATTTTCATAACTCTACACACAAATGTGTGCAGAGGAAAATTTGGTCCCTGTAACAATGTTTGAAGATAAAACGCTACGCGAGAATTTATGGTGGAGGGTCCACAACGTAAACTGTCCTGGTAGCTTTAAATCTCTAGACAGTGATCCAGGGACCCATTTTTTCCTTTGAATAAAGTTTGTGTACTTCAGAAATTTAGTTCAGAAAATATAGCATAGAATTGTTTCGCTTCTCCAACTTTCAAATTTCACTACCAAATCTACATATTGCACCTTTAACACTTGTTTCACAACTTATTTGGGCCTATTTCTACACATAATTCTAAAGTTTAGATTGTTCACTTAATTTTTTTTTTCTAATGATTTATATCAGATATATATATCTGTATGCTTATTATAAAAGCATTTTGTCAAAATGAATGATTACAAACACATCTGTAGAACTTAATGTAATGTTAAAAAAATAAATAAATAAAAACATTACGTGAAGTATGCCACTGAAGAAGAAACTATTTCTGGACAATTTGCGAAACTACCCACTTAAATGTGATCTTTGCAATGCATATTCAGATATAACATTCAAGTACAAATATTCCACATTTAAACGAGCCATTCATTAGACATAATGAAAGGTCTGTGCAGTATAACGAGCTGCCAGTTGAATGCTAAATCAAGAAGATAATTGCAGGCATGAATGCAATGCATATAGAAAATTAGTCTAGGCAATTTGACCACCTCATTATGAGGAAAATGAGGAATGGAAGTGTGCAAATAGGAACCCTGATGATATAAAACAGCTTTGGAAAGAATGTATCTTGACATTCAATTTGAGAAATGTCTGTATTGAAATCAGCAGCATCAAGGTTTGTAGAAAAGAACCACAAAAGGTGAAAACAAAGAAGAGCAGAGTCAGGTCGGTATTTCCTCCCAGATGTATCAAATCCAAAGTCCTGACTGAGAAACAGAGAAAGTGACAAACCCCTCTCGGTTTGAGATGAGTGTGTCTTTGTGCATGTTTTGGAGAAATAATCTGAGACAATCTCTATTGTCTCTTTTTGCTCCTCAGTAAGCAGTCACCACATGAATTACCACACACGCGCTCATGTCCACGCCTGCTGCGATAAAATCCTCGTCCAACAAGGATCATAACAAATGCCCCTTCAGCCTCAGGGGGGGAGGTGGGCGCACTCTTGCTGTGCAGTGGGATGGTCTTGGCAGGAACATCTTTAACCTGTCACAAGCTCAGCAAAGTCGAGCATGTGAAAATTTTAAAATAGTGCATCCTGACTTCCAGCAAAGTTTAATGCAAAATTAAAAAAAAAAAAAAAAACTGTAGTCAGGAATACCTTTGAGAACAGGCCCTGAATAAAAATAAAAATAAAACACTTTTCTGTCAGCAGTCAAGTCCTTGATGAATTGGTAAGCTGTTGTGGGAGTCTTTTCTCCAAGCAGTCTTCTGTGTCTTCTTTTCCAGAACAATATAGAATTGCCTCTTTGGCTTCTGGCTTTCCATCAACTATGCAAAGCAGGCCGATCATTACTAACAAGTTACAACACAGTAATTGCTGCAAACAAAATCCTGCTGGGGAGTGAGAAGCCAGGACAAGTGTGGTACAATTTATATCATCCATCAAAATGTGTCTGGTCCTGGTCTCCCTGGATACAGCCTAGATGCTCTGCTAGGGGCTTGGTTAGTCTCAGTGGTGGCATCCCAGGGCACAGTTGGAGATCGACCGGAGCGCAAACACTCGTGCCTTGACATGCAGCCTCTCTCCTTCTGTTTCCCCTTTCTCTCCTTCCCAACCTTCATCCAACTGAGTCAAGAGGAAAACCTCCACGAGAGGAAAAAAATCTGCCAGCTCCGATGACAGAAGAAATAAAAAGCGGGCAACAGAGACGGAGAATGTGCGCAGTGCCAACGCCGGTGCAACTAAACAAAAAGAAAAGTCAGAAATCGCTTGACGCTCCGCCCAGCTGAAATCTCCCTCCTTTGTTTTTTTCTTTCATTTTATTTAGTTTCGCAGTTGTTTTAGAGAATTAGCATCTGCTACTGAGCCTTTGTAGAGGGATTTATGTGCCCCCCTACACATATCTTCCATACCACGCGTCCCCGCCCCTTCCCTGCCTCCTTATCCCTCATCAGTCTGCCAGACAAGTTTTCCCACCCAGTCATAGTACCCAGCCTGCAACCCTTTTTTGTGGGTGTGCTCACGGTTCATGCCGTGCCAGCTTGGATAGGAGGAGAGAGGAGGATGGAAAAAAAAAAAAAGTCTTTGTAAGTTATGGGAACACTATGAGACAGACGCAGGCGCTAATAAATTATACTGTTCATTTGCATATTACTGGCAGAAGACATTATGCAAATACTTCCCCATTTGCATAATGGATTCCTCTTGTTGCCTCAATTGCCCAGACTCTGCTTGTACTTCATAATGAAAAAAAAAAAACAAAAGAATGAGAATCAAGAAAGAAAAGCAGATTTAAGCATCGACAAGACCTTTGCAATCGCTTCCCTGAAATCATTGGCGAAGAAAGACTTCGAAGAGGAGAGCTAGCTCAGTATTCAGATTAGATTTAATTATACACACACAACTATCATCAACATAGCATTTTACATGAAGGGGCAGAAAAGGAAGCCAAAATCATGCAATCGCATGACGTTTGTCACATTGTTTATACTGTAGATGCTGTTGTTAAACTCGACTCGAAGGCTGTTCTCCCTCAACCCTTAAAGCAAGCCGCCGTGCTGCTAATTAACAGCCACGTGCCACCCTCTTAAGAGGGAGAGGGGTGGGGGGGGGGGGTTTCATTAAATAATTAAACTATTTCAGCCCCCCGCTTTTTAACCTCTTCGGAGGCGTTTCCAAATGGCAAGTGCTTAAAATAAAGAGGAAGAGAAAAACAGATTTGGCCAAAATATTTGTAGTCACACTGGGCGTCTGACGCCACCGCATCAGACAAGACAGAATAGATAATTACCCCACACATACGCGAAGCTTCATCAGGAATGTCCGAACGGGCAGTCGTTTGTTTACAACCCGCTCATTACGCCGCTCATCCCTGTCCCACAACACCTACAACGAAACAGATGGTCACAAACGCAGCTTGATAGGTAATTGCGGTACAATTAAACATAATCACAGAGACAATGAAGGAGGAACAAGAGGGGGAGTGATTGATGTTAAGTATGCAGAGTAATATGAGGAAGTATATAAAAAAAAAAGGACTGATTGTTTTTTTCTTAATGTCAGGACCAACGTTGTGTGATGGGATCAGCCAGCAAAGCGTCAACTTCAATCTGTTACAGTCGAACACAAGTCTCGTGATTGTTTCCTATGGAGTGGCACGTACAAGGCAAAGCTCACCCTGGTTGTGTTGCACAACAGTACAGCTGATTGTGGGTCGAGGATTTCCTCTTTCTACATCCAGGACCAGTGAAGAGGAGGAAAACGCAGAGACACAGCTAATGCCAGGCACGGCGGTTACAAGCTAGGGGCGAAAAACACCTCGTCACCCGGCTTACGAGCATTGTTCGAGTAAATCACCGGCTTTTAGAAATTAATTAAACCGAATGTTAATTAATGTCAAGGCTGTAGATGAAGAAAAAGGGAGATGGAAGGGGCGGCTGTGCTGGGCATGTGGAAGGAAAGCTAGAGAGAGGAGGAGGGTGTGTAAGAGAGGGACTGAGTGAGAAAGGGGATGGGCAAATAAGGGAAACAAGGAGCGAATGCGGTTGATGGCAGAGAGAAGTTGGCACAGTGCCATCCACTCAGTGGTAGCACCAAGGCGGACTTCTCTGCGCTCTGTAGTGTCGATGGTTAGATCAAGTCTGAGAAAGAGAGAGCTCCTGTCATCATTGTGGTAGAATCACGTGCATTGAGTTTTCTCTAATGTTGATTTTTTTTTTTTCTCCAGATTTTAGTGGATGGGTTCAGTCTTATAAATAGTAGAAGTTTGACGGAAGATGGGTCCTACATATTGATCCCTTGGATGCCACCTGGAGAACAAGTAAATATCTGCTGACGAAGACCTCAAAATGTGACCCACACCTGAGGGACTTTTTTTGAGCTGCCACTTACGATGGATAAGCTGTTGCTACATGGCATCATGATGGAAGCGCAAGAGTGGATTACCAACACTGTAAAATACAGCTAAACTGGCCAGAGCGAGGATACGTGGGACAAAAAGTTCACTGAAGTGATGGCTGGCACAAGGGGAGGAAATCTCCACGGCAACTTCACGTGGAATAAATCAAGAAGACGCAAATTCAAACTAAAACAACAAACTAAAACAACAGAAAATGTGTGAAAATGTTTTGTTGTTCTCGCAATGACTGAGGGGGTGGAGGTGGCACAATAGCAAGCTCCTCCCACTCGCTCCTTCTTGCTCTCTCTCTCTCTCTTACCATCTGAGGCACAGCTCTCCGTGCCAGGCAGCCAGGCAGCCAGCCAGCCATCTGGGCAGGAGACGCCATGCCAACTCGGTCGTTGCTGTAAAGGACATACCCTTGGAAGATATTGGCGTCAACCGTTGCTATTTTTCATCTCACAGTTAGCGTTTTACGGACTTTGGTGAAAGTCGTCGCTGGGAGTATGATGGCATCACATGGCACGAAAACTGGCGAGCGACGAGGGACGTACCACGTTTGAGCCGAATCAACAAAGTCGGATATCCTTCAACACAATCAGTCGCCAAAAAACAAAGGAGGAAAGAACAAACAGAGACATTACGGCATCTGTTATGACTAACGAGGGTGAAATTTGCCTCGTTAATTAAGGTGCCACCCTCAATCAAATGAACGACTCGAATTAACTACTGACGAATCGTCGTTGTTCAAAAGGGATGAAACGTAAACAAATTGGATGAAGCGAGACAAAAGCGGCTAACTGTTCAACTATTAGCAGAGAGGGTGTGAAAGGAGTGCCTCTTTTTGTGCCAACTCCCCCCCCCACCCCCCTTCACATTTTCCCAAGTGTAAACTGCCATTTCTTATTGCACTGGCTGGCAGCCACATCTGAACATCTACCATAGGCACTGCTGCAACAGACACTGCCAATCTGCCAATCACAGGCATGCCTGCCTGTGTGCAAGGGAGGGGAGGGGAGGGGGGGGGGAGGCCTCTGGGACTGTGCCTGGAGCTCAATAGCAGCTGTTTACAAAGTCAGAGACACAAAAGAGAGACAACAAACGTAAACATGAGGATGCATATTAATGACGTGCAAATTACAATCAGTGGACAGACTCCGTGCTATATTTGCACTTCTGCTGCTTGAAATTGTTTACATATTTCCCTTCAGAGTATTTTCAACGTGACAGTAGCAACAGAGCAACTTTCTTTTTGAAAAAGAGCATGGATGTTTACCACTGCAGCAAGCCGAGCAACAGCATCGATGAACGCAGCAACTTCTTGGGGTTTATCTTTTGTTTTTCCTCCTACAGGATATGAATCCCCTGCATGTTCATTATTGTGTCGTGCCGCGTGACAGCCGAGTGAGACAGTGGCATGGACACAACAGAAACTCAGAGGAATGGGTACAGAAGGCACATGGAGAAGGAGGAAACTTTACTTCGAGAGACACTGAGGGGGAGGTGCTGGCCTGCCTGCAACCAAACTGGGGGTAGTGAGGCCGTGGGAACTCATCACATCCTCCACACCCACAACCCAGCCACTTTTTTTTTTTTTGCCCCTTTCTTGCCGCCAAAAGAAATGAACAAACTCCACCCTTTCAGGATATTCCCTCCTGCGCTACACTATCATAAACAGATGCAACACAGACTTACCGACTGGCTTGAGTTGCTGTCCAGGGTACACTCTGGGTCCGGGAGGTGTCTTTGGTTCCCGCGAGGTGTGCTGGCATCGGGCACGGAGCCAAGGATGGGCATCGCTAAAAAGAAGCACAATGGAGGCGTTTAATTAGTTCGTTGTCGTCGTTAATACGCACAGCCGGAATGAAAACAGTAATTAACGGCACGATGATTTTCATCAAATCCAAACATTGTTGTTGCAATGGTTTCTTTTTGTTTTTTTCCACCTGGATTTGTTTGGACAAGAAGCCTGGTTTGGCAATATGAATAATGGAGGAAGTCATCCAAAGGGAGGGATTATAAAATCTTTGTGCTGGAAACCCAACCTTGGCACTACCAAGATGCCTGGATCTTGTTGTACCACCGCTGAGGAGAGACCGCATAAAAGATGGCATCTTTTTGGGGCATCTCAAATGTCATGTCGGGTGATCACAACAAATCCGATTAACAACTTCATTCGTAATTACTGTCGTACTTTTTTTTCCCCCCATAGCTATCAAGGGGGAAATGCGGACATTCTAATCTTTCGGCGCTAATGAACTTTGGATAATCACCCGTCTATATAATTCCGTGGAGAATGTTAATTGTGTTGTGTCTTCATTACACAAATGGATTACAAAAAAAAAAAAAAAAAAGGGGGCTTGCACGAGAGAGCAGGATGAAATGGGGGTGGAGTGTGTGTGTGTGTGTGTGTGTGTGTGTGTGAGTGAAAGAGAGAGGGAGAGAGGGAAAGCAAGAACAGGGGTATTTTTCTTCCTTCGTTATATGCCAGCAGTCAAATAATGCCACAGTACTCACAAACAAGCAGAGAAAAGCTCCTGCATTGCCAGTGATGTTCAGTGCACCCTCTTGGAAAACCTGCTCTCTTTGGTCTCTGCCTGCTCTCTGTAGAGCACCAACTGTCACGTATGAAGACATCTGCCTCACCTGCTTCTGGATCTTACAAAAACTGGAGCGAGGAGACACCCTTCTGGAATCTAATTTCTCTCAAAATGGGATTTTATTTGCGTTATTCTTATGATAAGTGCATTAGCAGCATCGATCTTTCTCAGATTGGTGGTGTTGGCGCTGGGTCGAAGCGGAATGCAGAGGAGACAACAGACAGTGTGGCGGGCACAGGCTAATGTCCTCTGTGCCTAATCATCCTGCAGCAGAATGGTTTTATGCATATTTCATTTGCATATCATTAAATCGCTAAAGCATACAGGCACATGGCAGCGGAGAGCGAGGGGCTGGAAACAGAAAAGCATGAAATATAAAAAGAAAAAAAAAAGCGGCTCATTATGCGATGACAATCTTCAAGCTGTGTGCCTGGTCTCTGGAAACCTGCCAATTCGTTTAATTCAACATTAATTAAAAAGTCAGGGTGCTCAACCTTTCCGACACGGACTAATTGAGCACCTTTCAATCTGAGTAAGGCGCCTTCTCACACACAGGGAATGTCTGTTCATACAGAACTAATGGGTGTTTGTGGATTTGTAAAGGAAACTGAAATTAGATTTGCGATTTCAGATTTTGGGAACAATTTGGATTTAACCGCTAGATCACGAATAGAAAAAAAAAGCGGTTAAATGAGAAGTTCTGTTAAAGTTTTTTTTTTAAATGTCTCATCAATAAAGGAGGAGGATTGAAGATGACTGCAGGGAACAGGTGATGAGAATAATCATGCTGCCATGATGGGAATATCCTCCTCTCTTTTTCTTTTTTTTTTCCATCTCTTTCAAAACATCTCCATACACAATAAAACAAAAACCATCTCTTATCAACATCCCCCAAAAACAAACCCCTCAAACAGATCCCACCTGATTGTACATCACAACAAGGCCCATGATAATTTGGGATAACTTCTGGCAAGTAATCACAACAAATAGATAGATACACAATTGTCTAGTATAAACGACGAGCCAAAAAATAATTACAAAGACAACTGGTGATTAACAAAAGGAAGCAAAAGATGTTATTTAAAAAGTGAAAAAAACAATGCCTGAGTGAGGTCAGCATAACTGTTAAAGATGTACACCCCCACAGAGACATGGGAGTATAGTTGCAGGTCTTCCCCTTTCCCAGACACCCTTGCTTAATTCTTCACCTATGCAAGGCAAACCCCCCCTCCTTCCCCCCGAGCCAGAATATTCAAATGAAGTGAGCTTCACGCCTCCCACAATTAGCTATGTTTAGTAATTTGAGAAATGACTGCCGCAGGTGAGGAGGAGGGGCAGCACAGACGGGGGAGCAGGCTGGCAGGGGAAGCCCAGTGTGGGTGGGTATAAGCCTGGCGCTTTGTTACCATGGCACATGCAGATGTCGCTGTAGTTCTTCCAAACGCCTCTACCAACCGAGTGGGAGGGAGCTAACGAGGAACTCGTTTGGCATCACACACTTCCACCACGCGTTGCCAAAGGAGGAGCGTTAGTTTGCGAGCCTGGTGGAGTGTGTGTGTTTGTGTGTGTGTGTGTGTGGGGGGGGGGGGGGGGGGGAGGAGGCTGGCAGCCAGAGCCACAGAGGCCGAACTGGGTGAGAGCAGGGTGAGAGCAGATCGCTCCCCGCATGAGGGAATGTGGACGTAAATAACCACAGTGAAGCATACCAAAGGTTAAGCACCGCAAGTGAGGTGTCAGGGTATTTCCAGGTCTGTCATAAGATGCAAACATTATGCACAGAGCGAATATTAATATGCATGGGGCCTTTTTATTATGCAGCTCAGCAGGAGGTCATATGTGTGCCGCTCTGCCCCAAGCTTTATGGACCTTTTGTCAACCTCCTGTAAAATGTTTTGATTATCAATCATAATCACTGAGGACAATTTGGTTAATTGTTCTACCTATGACTGAGCACACTAAAATTAGAACCTGTGACAGGGAACAGATGGGTTACAAATGTAGTTGAATGACGACTTCCCACAAAAGCACTTCCTGTTTGTTCTAATACCAAACCAAAGTGTTTTCCATCGATACTGAAAAGTTAGACGAAACACAGAATCTCACTATTATTGTACCATACAGAAAGATGTGTTGTTGTTTTTTTTTAAATCATCAAAGTTCAATCTGTAAAACATTCTCTCAAATTCAATTAAAAAATATCTACTTTATTCAAAGGCAATTCTCTGGCATGCTTTAATGGGCATCATTAATGTCTTTCGTACATTGAAGTACAAATCACAGCTTCAGTAAATCCATGTTTGGTTACTGTTTAGCTTTTCAATGCTATTTTAAGAATCATTAGAGAACAGGTGGATGACAGGGAAAGGAACTGATTTTAAATTACCACAATTTATTCAAATAAATATTAAATATTCTCCTCCAGAAGACATCAGTAATGTCTCCTTTGCATGTGCAGTAGTAACATTGTGCTATGTGATAATTCCACGCAAATGCTATCTTAGCTAGTATGTCAACCATGCTTACTTCCTATAACCTTAACTGAGCATCTGCACAACCATGACCAAGTGTAAACTGCCATTTCTTATTGCACTGGCTGGCAGCCACATCTGAACATCTACCATAGGCACTGCTGCAACAGACACTGGTTTATCAACCAGTGAAATCCATGCACCATGTGCTTTTTTTTCACGGCCTGTCTGAGCCGAGTACCTTCTCAAACTCAAGTCAGCAATCACACAAAATCTAACTGAGTACGAGTATGCGGGCATTCAGTGACTACATGAGCCAAACTGTGAAGCAGCCTTTTTTTGAACCAGTGTCTTGTCTGGGGTCGTCTGATTGGTTCCTGATAATTCAATCAGATTATTATTAATACCCTGTCACTGAGGCGGTTGAGGTGACAAGTTGAATCTCGCAGCTTCACCATAAACTTGTGTGAAGGTCAGCTGTCAATCAATCCACAAAATATGATAATCAGTCTTAAAAGTCAGCATGGGGATGCCATTAACACCCGCAGTAATGGTTGATGAAAGAACTGTCACTCCAGGGATGAATGCTCGGGGATTTGTTGGGAGAAGAAGGAGAGAGGAGGAAACTCTGCACAAGAGCGACATGAGAAACGGGAGAAATGTGAGGCATCTTCAGACTGAAGCACATCAGCGACAATAAGATTTTAAAAGAATAGTATTAGAAATTTTCACATAATCTTGGTGATGTCTTCACCGATACCGTGATTTGATATGAAAGACTTTATCAGTGAAACTACTACTGAGTACAGTAGCCTTGCACTTGAACACGTCCACAATGGAGTTGACTGTGAATTCCATCCCAACAGAACAGTCCTTAAAGCATGCGAGGGATGCCAGAGAGATAAAGATGTGCCATCAGAATGTGACTATTCATACTGGGCGAGTGGCTGCTCTATTGAGATGCTTCAGCCTCTTTCGGTGTTTCAGCAATGGTAGACTTGACCGCTCGTGAGAAACCCACTGCATGCTGAATAGAGCGGGCCATCCTGTGGGATACGGTCACTGAAAGGCTCTACTGAGTGTGTGTGTGTGTGTGTTTGTGTGTGTGCAAGTGATTGTTGGCATGTGTACGATTTACTGTCTGAGTGATAGAAAGAGACATAGATATGAGAGGCCTGCCATGGTCCCTATCCAGGTCAGAGTTTAACAAAGGAAAAAGGGAAAGAAAGCGAGCAGATAACAGAGAGAGACAGAAAGACGGGCTGGAGAGAGAGAGAGAGAGAGAGAGAGAGAGAGAGAGAGAGAGAGAGAGCAATGAGACAGTGTGAAAGAAATAGTATGTCTGTGCTGAGTCCCACAGGACCTGAACCGGGCAGCTGGCAAGGGAGCCATTACATGCATTTCTCTGACAGCTAACTCCCTTATTATGCCAGCAGACAGTTAACACTACCCCTCTTACACCCCAGCTTTGTAATGCCGATTACATCATCACCCACCACACACACTTCATAGTTTAAGTCCCTCTTTTGATATGATTATGTAAAAGTAGCAACTCGAAATGTGCTGTTTTGTATTTGAGCTTTTCAAACCTGGCCCAAAGTTGATGTCTTCCCTTGCACAAAGCCTTTTTTTTTTTTACGGAATTATGAATGACCCAACAAATAACTACAAAGCAGTTTCTTACATGTCTGCTTCGGTCTTCCTCGCTGCCTCGGTGAACTCTTTGCAGCCGAAGTTTTCATTTTGTTTTATATTCATGATCTATAGGCGTCAATCTATCATTTTTGCTGTCAAGTAATATGTCTCACAGCCGGTCAAACTTTTTCATCACACGCCCTGGAGAGCAATACATGAGAGGGCACACGTAAGTATAGAAATGCGAAACAAAAACTGATGAAGGTAATAATGGGCAACAGAAATTGCTGTGAAAAACGGCCCTGTTAATCCTCCAAAAGGTCAGTGTTTTTTCACCTGTGCTGATGGGCACCTCACGTCCAAATTACCAACACGTTAACCTGTGTGTGTGGCTGTCGTGTTAGGGTTGTGTTGCTGTTGCCCATGGCAGGAAACGTGTGGCTCATGTTAATCTGCGATTGGCACAGAATCAGATATATTGGAGAGGAAAGGGCCGGTCAGCGATCACGGCTAAACAGGGTGAAAATAAGCTGATTCCACTTACCAGCCAGCAAAGCTGTCAAATATCTTCTTAAATGTTAAATAAAAGTGTTCTCACAGTCATTACACATCAAGTCCAATTACAATGAAAACTACTTGTTTCTGTTTTAAGTCTGCTCCCTGTTGGATATGTAGAACTTTACATGGCTCCACTGCAAAGTCTTAAACAGGCCTCTCCTGATCATCTACTACATACAAATGAACCGTCTTACATTAAAAGTCTACAAGACTGGAGGAACAGGGATCCTGAAGACGGAGGCCTTATTTAAAAACGATTGACCCAAGAGGCTGGTAATAAGGACTTTGTCATCCATTTTTATTTTTATGTTGTTAATGTTGGGTTTGTTAAGAGCGCGCTCCTCATGTGTCTCAAACGGTCAAGAACAAAGTTCAACATAAAGGTTCTGACAAGGTGAGAGGAGTACATAAAGAACAGCAGAGCTATACATGAAGCATTATGAGAGTATACGTTTCAAGAAGACCATGATGACAATGACTAAGACTATGATGAATGAAACAGTATGTCAATCTTAATGAAAACATCATGGGGATGAGAGGCTGAATGGCAGATTCATCGTTACACGAGAATTATTAAGGCATGTTGGAATATTTATTCCAAATGTATCCAAATCTACATTAACCAATAATTGAACTTCACATTTAAACACAATCTACTAACCTAGAAATGGCCACACTTAAGATTGGTGTATACTGAGACACCACAGAGACATATGCACCGGGATTGGCTGTAATTGAACTTACTGTGGGACAGAACAAGAGAAATTAACCACATCAACATCCAGAAGACAGAGACAAGGTACAGAGATAAGAAAGAGTAAACAGATTCATCTAAACACTCGTAAAATAAACTAGCTGTCTTCTGGTTGAGGAGAAACGGCTCTGTGAAGTAAAGCAGTGACAGGAAACATGGATATCCCTGGAGGCCAAAAACTGTGCTTACTTTAAACAAGCATTTAACTGTGACACTACATATACACAAGACTGTATATACACATATTCATGTTTGTAATAATGGGTTAACATGCATAACTCAAGATTTATGACAACAATGCACTAAATATATATATATATATATATATATATATATATATATAGATATAGATAGATAGATATATAGATATATATATATAGATACCAAAGGTATTCTTTTCACACACAACCAACTATAAAGAATATTAACCATATAACGAAATAAATCCTCCCATGTCAAAATTCCCAGAGCCTGGCTGAATCTAAATTAGTAGGCTACATTAACAATATTCAACAACATTCAGTGACAAAATATTTAATGTAAGAAAGAAAACAGAAGCTTTAATTGTTGCAAATAAAGGCCTGATGGGGAGAGAATATCCTCAAGATATGTCTGTAGCACTTTGAAGATTCCTCGCTAAAAGTGAAATAATACAAGATGGAGTTACAAAACATGAACAAAATTGTTTATTTTTCAGCGCCTTACCTGAATATCCCTACTCAGAATATGATTTACGAACACAATGAATTGTACTTGTTTTCTCAATTCAGGCTGAGTAAAGGGTGTTTATGAAACTACTGGAACAACCAATGTGTGTGATATTACTGTAGCAGGTGTGCCTATGAATTACCCCCCGGGGACAAATAAAGTTTTTTTTAATTGACTTGAATTGAGGTGAAGTTTCTTTTGAGTGTCTACTCCTGTGTAAAAAGAAAAATGGCCATTTTCTGAAAGTAGAACATTAAAATGTTTGAAGTTGTAAACGTAAGCTTGAAATATATAACTCATGACTAAAAGCATCAGAACAAAAAGTATAATTCAATGTATGCAGGATATTTGATAATATTTCAAAGGCAGAGTAAATATACTGTTTTCATTTCATTTTATTAAGAGCTTCAGACCGGCATTATGTTGGAAAAACACTGTACAGTATGAGACTCGTTGTGCCATTCTCTCCTAACAGGGAGAATACTAATCATTAGTTTCAAATATAGGCAATACATGAATTGTGTTAAAAAAGTAAGTAAAAAAAATATGTATTAACCGTTTATGAAGACCGAGCAGACCAGACCAGACTAGAGGAGCAGGCAATCTTTCAAGTTTGTCTACACACAGTTTAGGAATGATATGTCTGTAAGTACAATTGCGAGAAAGCTTCTGGGTTTGTTAGTTAAGTAGCCTATGTTCACGATGCTAATTCTGTTAGCTAATTAAAAGCATTAATCAATATATGTTAATTTGAACTAGAAACTAAGCTATGCATCTCTGTTCATCTGTGAGAAATGTTGCCCCCCATGGAGAACGTTTGCACCAGCCGCCACTGATGCAGAGACACTGATTTGTGATACGGACAAATGTAGATTGAATATTATATCTTTATGTTTGAAATATTCCTCAATCGCTAAAGAATAGATAGGCTTATTCAATCATTTAGGGCCAATGATTGTGCTCTTTACCACATCCAATAAATATCTACTCATAAACAGGTCAAATGAAAATGAGAACCACCTGTCCTTATACACTTTCTAAGCTTAAAAAACAACAATCCATTCAAAAACAAAGACTTCTGGTTAGAAAACACCTCCGACAACTCATCGTGCAGATTGTCTTTACCAGTAGGAACTAGATAATTTGTTCAAGGCACATAAGGGCCATTATCACATGGCACATTACATCATTCAATAGGGTCCCACTGCAAATATTAAAGAAAAACAAGGGCCTTCGATACAGAACTCTTCTTTATACCCTCCCTACAAGGCTCAGGAAAATTGGATTTTCCCACCACTGTTTGGTAATTTGAAACATCCATCATTTATTATTAAAGAAAAGAAATAAAGGAGAGAAAGAGGGTACCGCCATTGGCAGCATCAGGAAGACCTGCTTAAACTAAAATCAAAAATGTTGTGCATTTACCTGCCAGTCCTTTTCAAAGCATTACATTTTCTTTGTTACATGCTCTACGAAAATATCTCCGTTCTCACATACTGTACATTACATTTGACTGAAACTGAACATTTAGGTCTTGTTCGGGTTGTCAGTGAATTCAATAATGCTTGAAGTCATTGTAAATGTCAGAATGCAATTAAACTTGAATAAAGGACTAACAGAAGGAAAGAAGAAGAGAAGGAATGCAGAGAAAGAAAGATCAATGGAATAAAAAAGATACAAACCACATGCATCAATTGAGTGTTTTAGCACATGCTAATTTGCAACACTTGTCCACAGGCAGCAATGAACCATTCAGTATCACATCCACAATTCAATACGCCCTTGTGATTTCTGTTTTTACCAATTTGCATGCAACGACCTTCCATGCATGATTTCTCTCCGAATTGGATCAAGTTTGTTGATGCCTGTCAGTGCATACACTGTCTTTCAAATCAGAGATGTGGGGACATTTTCATTTCAGCAATAAGTATACAATATCAAGGAAGAGAAACATTAAACCAAAAAATTAATGTCTATAAAATCTATTTACACATTTTTGCATTTTTAAATGGAATCACAGAGGGCGGCAGAAGGTTCTCTTTAGACATTTGTTTCGGTATCTCACTATGGGACACGCCCCTCGTGCTGTCCCCAAGAAGCAATATTACATTACACCAGTCTTGACTGGCAAACAGACGTGATGTCTGCTCTCCGGAGGAGCGATTACCTCCTACTATAAAAGCCCGACGTAACCTCCCATCTTCAGTCTTAAACCTCTTCTCACTCCTAGAAGCAACCTCTCAGAAGGCCGGTGTGACGCCATCCCCCTGGGCGCTACCGCTCATTGAGGAGACCAGCCCGACGCCATAACCCGGCGAGACGACACCGACAATCTCGAAACAAGCCAGAGAGCAGAGCAGGGAGACGTTGAGGACACTGACTCCGACCCCGGGGAAAAGCCCCTTAGCCTCAGTTCTGATGATGAGAATAATAGGGGATCTTTCATCAAGACCACCCTTTTAGAACACAACACTTCTGCTTACTTGTTGTTACTTGCCCCAACCAAAAGTTCCCTCTGCAAAAGAACCCCCTAAACCAAAGACACGCTCCAACCTAAACCCACCTGACAATGAACAAGACATGGACAGGGTCAATCAGATGGAGATGAACTCATTCCATTCCACTGGCATAGTGGACCACTGGACTCTGAACCATCCAGAATTGGCATTTCAAAAGATCCTGTTACAGGCCTGACAGTCCGCAGGCCCCCCCCCCCCCCCCCCCCCCCCAGTATGAAACCTCTCCTGAGGCACACCAGGAAGCTGTAGATATTGTCATGGTTGATAAGGGCTAAAGCTCTGAAAGTTCAAACCTACCTGAAAATGCAGAGCTCACATACTTACCACTAAGTTATGCTTCTGAGGAAAGAGCATCGTCCCCCTCAGAAAATGATTCAAACAACTTACCTGAATCCCCTGATGTGGACAGTGACACAAAAATTCCTGTACAGCGTTCAATTAAGATCCGGAAACCCCACGCTATACTTCACTATGCAAGACCTGGGCATCCGATTGCTAGATACCATGCTGTCACTGTTTCATGGACTAAGTACAGCATTTTCGTATGCTTTGAGAGACCCCGAATGTTCCCTCACTGTCACATCGCACCCACCAGTTATAGCCAACCACTTGCATGTAGCGAGACATACATGAGATCAGGGGGGGGTATAACCCAGGTTACCAAATTGAATTTGATTGAGCCTCTTGTTTTTTTCTGTGCAAGGGGAGTGACCTCAGTGAACCTCCATAACTTATGATAAATCGGTTTTCATTTTATTTTAAATTTATTTGTTAACTTCCCTATTTTTTTTCTTATAACATTCCATAACTTCACCTGAACTCCATCAAAATCTATCAACCAATCAGAGCTAATCCCACTTATCAAAAAGATTCAGCTCGCAAGGTCACTCCCTCTCATCTCATTCAACTCATGGGGCACAGCATAGCAGACTATAATTCAAGACAGGAAAACAGTATGTGTCTTTGCACTGAGAGTGAGTTTATATATTGTGTATTTTGTTTAATTGTAACGCTTTATGTTGTTTTATCATTTGAGAGCACAAACAAGAGGCTAAATCAAATTCAAATAATTAACTTGGGCTACATGTGGTCTCGCTGTATTGCGTCATTCCTAATGTTTTAAAAGTGTATTCTGTTCAAAAAATCTTCAGCACCAACAGACTCCCAGGGTTTGTCCTGTATTTGTTTTAGGCTTTCGTCCTGCATATTTCAGGGAATAAATAGTCATTATATTTTACCTATACTTATAGTATAAATGATAAGTTAGTATAATACTATTCAGGAATGATTTACATGCTAATGGATGCTGAGACAGCAATTTGTATGCATCTGCATGATGGATATGTCATGTCAGCCAAGAGAAGGTGACAGACACACTGCTTTGAAAGGCCCCCACAGAAACAGAAGGTGGTGGTGCATCTCTCAAAGACACCCAGGAAATCCTTCTTAATAAAAGCTCCTCCATGTCCTTTCATAATCCTGCTCTGTATTATCAGTATGTTGCAGCTAAGTGAGCAATTAGGATAGTCTTTTTCATGCAAATCAATTTGACAGCACAACAATCAGTTAGTTACGCTAGCTCCTGCTCTCTACTCCTTTGCTCACTTGCACTCTTCCTCCCTTCTACCTCATTTTCTCTGGCATTTGCAGAGGTTGTTACATTTGCATTATTTATAATATAAGGTTAGACTATCTGCCACTACAGGCAAGAGCGTATCATTATTAGCACAAATGTTAAATACAAAACGCAGGCTCCATGCTCCAGGCTCCAATTCGTCCCAAAAATATAACTGCATCGTAAAACAGTTAATCAGGGACGATGCTAAAGACACATCTGTCCCAGGCTTTTATTAAAAATAAACACATGCCAGGTAAATAAGTAATAGAGTTTTCCTGGTTAACATACAGAATCCCCTCCTTCTCAGTGGTTGCATTCTTTATACCAGGCATCAAGGTATCAAATACGAAAAACATGTAGGCAGCAACAACAGTGGACTTGACAGGTGGCAATACAGTCTCCAGCCTGGACAGGAAATCATTCAACTAAAAACACACACCTACACCGCATGATTGTCCGTCATACATGTGAATGTTAAAGGCTCCTCAGGCATAAAGGTCTCTCGTGATGCATGTGTTCCTTGAAGGTTGGTCATTCAGAATATTAATAGATACCATTTGTTCATGGGAGGAGTCCCATTAAAGGCCTGACTGGACTTGTGCAAGTCTGATGGATAGATTTGATTGATTACCATTAAATAAGGACTGGCTCTGTGAGTTATGGTTACTTTATAACAAAATGGATGTAAAAACAAAACCAAAAAAACAAGCTGTTGGTTTGTAGTTGTGACATCAGATTGATCGTATTTGTAATAAGTAAAGTGACTAAGAGTGCCAGAAGAAGCAGAAATCAGTATTCTCTGTCTCACATAAACTGCAAATGTATGTATATTTTTTCCATACGTGTGTGTCTGAGCATGTGTCTGTCTGATGTGACCAGAGGGCCTTTTAGTCTCCCAGTGATGGTGTCTCATTAACATGCCAGCCTACTATAAAAACGGTCTAAATTCATCTCTTCATCAAAGTCCTTAGTTAAGCACAGAGGCTAGATGGGGAGACAGCCCAGAAAAATCAGAAGGAAATAACTGCATGTGATCTTTTTTCTAAGGGTCAAATAAATTAAATCTGACAGAAAAAATATCGAGGGAGGATTTAAAAGAGATAAAAAAAAAAGGCAGCTGTGGGTGAAAGATGAGAGAGGAAGAATGCATGTGTTAAAGGGATAGGGAGAGAGAGAGAGAGAGAGAGAGAGAGGGGAAGAAACACGTAGAAGACATGCTGCAGGATGGTCTGTGTGCCTTTAAACTGAAGTCTCAATCTCACGTAGTTTTGTTCCTTAAAAGGAAATCAGAGGACTTAGCTGAGGCATTGCCTTGAAAGTCATGAATAAACATCAGATTGCCTTTCTGTGCATACATCATACATCACAAGATAACACTACCTAATGGAGGAGGATTCCTCGCCCTCCGACACATGAAAAGGCTGCGAAATTACCCACCAAACCATCGAGTCGCATGGTTCTAAAAGGGACCACTGGGGGAGAGGAGGGGGTGGGCTCTCAGGGAGAGAAAGGAGGAGTATGAAAAAAGGATCCCTCTGTAAAATGGATCACTGAATTAACGACATTGTGTCTGTGTTGGCAAGCCTATTCTCAATGCAGTCAGAAAAAAGGTCTAATTAACTGCAGTGACTTCTTATAACATTAATATTTTGTTATTTTTAAATCTGCAGTGGCTCCGTCTTATTTCATGAATCCACCTTGCCCTGAGTATCTGTCTGTAATTTCGATAAGCCCATCGAGTACTGGTAGTTGTTGCCATTCCAGACTGGATATTCAACCAGACAAAAGAGTAAATAAATAACGTTTAATTTGCTCAAAAGACAGGGATTTTTCAATGAAGAAAAGTGAATTTACTGCAGAAAAAATATCACTTGTTATTCGGCAAAGAGAGCATTCTGATAAGAACAGCTGCCTGTCACCCAACGTGTCACAGACCTTCACTGTACATCCAGAATGGACGTACAGTGAAGGTGCTGCTGCCCCTGGTGAAGAGGGCAGGGACAGGCAGAGGCACAATCAGGAACAACAATGGACAGGGTCAAGCAAACAACAGCACTGGAAGATGTGGAAAGTAGGTGACTCACAGCCAGTGTAACATTTTGATGCAGTGTTGCTTTGTAAAAGGGAAAATAGCAGAAAGCCAGGTAAGAAGAAAAACGAAAAACGCTTCAACTTGATACAGCTGCACATTTTCACCACTGTGCCAATTCTAAGAACTCATTTCAGATGAGATTCTACTCTCTTCAAATGGTTGAATTCCGAAAGATCAACATTTAGTTTACTTCAAATATCGGTCGATTGGAATGAATGTAATTTAAGAAAAAAAAAAAAAAAAGTTAAAACATACTCCGATGTAACGAAACACAGTCGGAAAAAAAACTTGTGGTAATATGTCCATGAATAATTTGTGGCAGGGGGAATGGAGAACAGACTAACATTTTGAGTTCACGCATGTCCTCCATTTCCTATCTGCAAGCGTGGGTGCATCATCTGCAGAAAGCCTTAGGCAACTATGCGCAGGACATTTCCACAGAGGATCACTTGGAAAATATCCATCAGAGGGAGATACTAATTAGTCCGAGTCTGTGTGTGCATGAGTATTTGTGTAGGTGTGTGCCTGCCTGCATACAGGGGCAGATGGATGTATACCTAGTCGGGCGTGAGAGCAGTGTTGTGCAGCCGAGTGCAGTAATTTCTTTGATCATTTTTAATGGCCATTCTTTCATGTAAGGCTGTAGCTCGCACACAGCTCCCTGCAGGTGTCATCTCATTCCTTCAGTTGTGGGATTAGTATGCGGCAGGCAATAAAAAGCCCAGCCATTACACTGTGCAGCACACATACATAATCTCAACACAGTGGGATCATTACCCTTTCAAAGGATGATATCAGCTCATGGTCTGCAGAGAGACACAAAGAGAGCAATAGAAGCTGAGCAAAAGAGGAAAAAGAATCTAAAGGAGACAGAAAAAAATAAGAGGCAGCGAAACACAGTTGCAGTGACAGAAGGAGGGTGCGGGAGAAAGAGCTATCAATCAGCATTGTAAATAACTGAAGACAGACAGGTAGACAGTGAATGATAGTTCAGTTCCCTCCGAAGACCTGCATGAGATACAGCATATTTATAAATAAATATAGTGGTCCTTTTTTCAGTCTGCAATAAAGTCAAAAAGTTCTCACTTTGACCCCTCTACAGGCTACAGATAAATTATTTACTGATTTCAGCTCTTCCTTTGTCTCTTACAACGTGGTTGTGAAAACTGTTATGTATTCTGACATTATGATGGGAAAAAAAAAAGAAAAACAGACGCGCTGTGTCTTAACCATCATTGAATTTCAACTGTCCTTCTCGGAGACCAAAAAAAACCTCATCTCAGTGCTGTAAGTCTGCAAGATGTTCACTGCAGTGCCACTCTTTTGACATATAATCTCAGCAGCGCTACACATAAAGTACCCTACACACCAACACAAGTAAATAAAAAGCACTCAATGAGGGACAAGGGAAATCCCACTGTGCCTTTCAAAAACTCCAGCAGTATAGTGAAAGGCGACCAGATAGGTAAAAAGGTCTGTTAGAGCAAATAAAAGCCACTTTCATGAACATGAGCCTGTACAAACCAGCATGTTGCTTCATTTTTAAAACTAAGGAGGCGCAGTGAGTTGAGAAACTACATTTCCCATGCTGTTCAACAAAACTCACCACAACCTATACTTGTTACCAGTTTTTCCAACTCCGATGACCTGTACTTCAATCATCATCAAGAAGCCTTTCATTTAGAGACAGCGGAGCATGAACAAAAGCACTGTGGCACCATAGACTCGAAATGTTAGTGAGACAAAACCTGAGTGATGTCAGCCATCTGTTACAGCAGGGGGCTCCGGAGGCTCATCGGCAGCAGCCACCATGCTGCAAACGCCGTATCAGCCTAACTTTCAGTCAACCTCAAACAGGTTTAAAGCTGGAGCTGAGGCAGGTTTAAAGGCTCTTGACAAACCTTTACATCGCGTCCACCTGTCAATCATGTCAGCTACACGCCTCGCCTAACTATAGAGAACATGCATCGTTTTCCAAATCAAAACAGAGCCTTTTAAAAAAAAATCAGCCCCTATACAGTGAGTTCCAGTCCTGAAAATAAAATGTTTTTTTTTGCCTGTGGTGAGTATGTAACTTGCTTGAAGCTGGAGCCAGCCTCAAGTGGAAGCCAATGCACTTCCGCATCGGCTTTATTTTCAACACCGGAGGTTGCAGCTTGGTCCATTATACTGTAGATGCAGCTGAAATAAAGTTAGGGGGCAAGTTAATTGTCGTTTCTGTCTCGTTGTAAAAAAAATGTGGGTGCCCAAACTTTCAACAAGTAGTCACATTTTGAATCAGTAACTGGATCTCCTTTCTTGTCTATTTGAATCTTTGCTTTATTGCCTCTCAAGCTGAAGCCACGTTGTTATTTCTACATAGGCGTAAACATGCAATAGTCTGCTTCAATCAGTCAAAATGTGAATAACTCAAACTTTTCAAGCCATAGAAGAGATCAATATTTGGCCTAACACAATGCAATGCCACCATGTCTAAAGTGAGAGCTCTTAAGTGAGCTTTACTCCACAGCCTAGCCTAACTCTAACAGAGTAATTGGTTGACTCCAGAGAACCGCATAATACAATCTCAGAGCTTTGCATTCAGACAGAGCTGCTAAGCCCTGGTGTTCTTTAGTAAGCCCATTAATCACCAACGATCTGATAATATCAATTATTTCAGTAAACAAGGAAGTGTAGATCAACCCCATGCCCCTCACTCAATCCCTGCATTAATTCGCCACACATAAAGATTGAGCAGCTAATTGGAGTAAAACGGAGCTTTGTGAGGGATAATTGAGGATTTCTTGTGTGTGTAGTTTTGTTTAAGGGAAACTACATACGAGGAATGGATTATAGTTGTAATAATGAGGGACCATTGTTCAGGAGGTCCAATTGACTGTATTACCATGTCTAATTGTGCGACACTATTGTGTTAAAGTGGAAGTGTGAGTTTCTTTCTAATCATTTACTTGTGTTGGCGACATGTCATTTTATCTTCTTGGTTTTTCACAAACAACCTATTTCTGAGTGAAAGGGAATGATTTGAAAGAAAGAAAGGTCTTCTGATTCCCTGTGTGCAAAAGTAAGGGCTCCCACTGGTCTGATAAAAGGCATGGGCTTCTTCCAGCAAATGATGTGTTTCTCGAGATGCATGCCTACGCTTTGCATTTAATTGGGCTCTCCGGTAGCTGTGAACCTAAATGTTCAGGGATTAAAATACGCAACGCTCAGGCTAAGGTCCCAACCTTTCTGTGGCTGCTCTGCCTCTATCTTTACTACACTTTCTCAGACCCTCTTATTATTTACATAGTACCTGTGACTCTCCATTTTTATGAATTCCTCGAAACCCCCAAACAATCTACCTATGGTTAAAACTATTCATGTTTTTTTTTCTCTTATCTCTCTTATTCATTCAAAACCTTTTAATGCCCAGCTACTTAACACTTTTCTTGTTACTGCTTACTCTTATCTTGTCTTTGAGATGGCCGTCAACAGTTTGGTTAATTTCTGTATTTTAGTCGTTGATTAAGTCATATAGTTAAATTTTGCCACAAGGGAGATTCCACACAGACGTAGACAAGGCTCAGGAGATTTTGAAGAAATGGCAACTTACTAAAGTTCATTTTTAACAAGATTACTTGATATAACTAAAGTTCCAAATCACATTGGGTTCATTCAGATACACACAATGTTTGCGTGTCTAATGTGTTGAATTCTGAGTCTTTATTTGTGAGTACACTTGTGCTTTAAATGTTAGTAAGGTCAGTCCTTCAGAGTGGCTGCAAAACCTCCCTCAACCCCCACCACCCAACCCAGCTCCCTCCTAGATACCAAGACTTGGTCAGGTCTGAGTGATAGAGTAATCGATGTCCTGCCTAATCAGCGAGCTTAACTCTAATACCCTGGACAGGTCCACATCATTATCATATCAGCCAGCACACATTTCGAGGTGACATGGAGGAGGCGAAAGATTAAAGACAATCTTGTAAAGAGGCAGCACAATTTTTTAATATGTTGACCAACCTCAAGCAGCCTGTGGAAGGCGGCAGCTTAAGGTACAGAGCGATAACTGAAAAAAGGCAACCGAGACAAAACCTTCATGTCAAGGTTGATGCTGCCGCTGTTGTCAGCTTTGAAAATCTTGAGAGGAATTGTCTCTTAATCCTCTGTTAAAACTGTTTTTTTTTTTTTTTTTTTTTTTACAACACGACAGATAATCAGATAAAAAAAAGAGGTGGTACAATCACAGACCATCTATAAGTTCACATGCAGGTTCATCACAGGTAATCATTCAGTTTGTTCAGTGATGCCCATTTTACTGCTTTTTAGTTCAGTATGAGTTGTTCTATGTTTGGATTAGTCAGGATTGTAACTTGAGGCCACAACCCCCCCCATCATCATTAATGTTTAAGATGGCTAACAACTGTGCTGTCAACAGCTTCCATGATAATCGACATGTCAATCAATGATGGGTGTGAGGCCAGCGCTTTTAGAGGGTCCCTAAGGTGGCTGCTTAGAGCACGCTCTGTTTAACACAGTGGCGATGGGAGAGTGTAAACAGAGAAGAATATAGACTCCCGGATTGACTGTCTGATCAATGCCATTGATCATTTTGCCCACAGTGCCTTCACTTCTTTGAACGGGCTGCTCATTTCCTCCTCAGTCATCCCACTCTCAGGCGCTAAGCTCTGGATCACAACAACCTTCAACTCATTCACCAACGAGAGCAGCCTGCTCACCAGAGGGAGACAGAGAGGAGGGCCACAACAAACACCATGGAAATGTAGCATGGATAAGTTGTTGATGATGTTACTTTAAAAAAAAAAAGATAGAATCTAGAATCTAGAATCTGTATAAACAAAAAAGTCTATGCTGAAGTAAAGAAGAAAAAAAGTGAATGTCCCAATTCCATTACACTAGTGGGAGTGCAGATAAGGCTCTGCAGGAGTGACACCATGGACAGTTCCTTTTAACAAATCTTGCCATGTTTTGAGCAAGTGGCAATAAGGGTCGAGACAATCTAACAGCGAGAACAAATTATCTGATGGTTCTTTTCAAATCTATTCACCCAGCTGAAAATATGACCAAAGAAATGTTTGGGCCAAGATAAAAAAAATACTTCAAACCAAATGAGTCATACTACTGTATAATTATAATGCAATACCCGTTACTAGCCAATCAAAAGGAGTCAGGACATTGGCTATCTGCACCTACACAAAGCTCCATCAATTCTAAATTCATGATGACTTTTCATTCTTGCTCTTTTCTCAAAGTATCCATTTCAGATGAGATGAAAAAGTAATATTCCAGCAATAAAGGTTGATTTACATCCCCTGCGCTGCCCCTCCCCCCTTCCTTTTTTTATTTGATCATTTAGCCAGGATCGTATAACTGTATATCAGACACAAATGAAATCAGGTTCCCTGCACATTAAGGCCATGTCTTTCTGCAGCTAACATCCCCTCCAACCCAACCACCCAGCTCCATAGCAAGACAAGGGCAGAGTCCCATTCATTTTCAGGCCCATTTCCTCCTATGATTAGGCGATCAATCAATCCCAGCATTCAATCTCATCAGGCAGACGGGATTATCTGCCCATCTTCCCCTCAGCCTCGTTCAACTCACTCCCTCCCACTCGCGCGCACACACACACACACACACGCACACACACACACACGCAGTCACACATTAGCATCAGATCAAGTATCACCCAACACAAGCAGTCTGCCACATCCTCTAACCACAAACAGACAGCCTCTCATCTTAGGCATCCCTCACTCACCCATTCCTTCCCCTCCAGTTGTCTACATACACACATTATTTCTCTTTAGTAAAGGTGCAGAGATTCACCAAAGTCCACTTCAAGATCTAAAGGCGTGAACATGTTCAGAAAGGTCATACTTCCTTTGTGATAACATGTTCATTTACATAGGCTACTATGAGGAGGTGGCTGTGCTCTCAGTCAGTAGGTAACTGTTTACAAAAGTTACTGTGTGCATCCTGTGTTGAACCATTTTCTTTAACTAATAATACAATCAGAAGGCTTATTCTTGAAGTATTTCACATTCTGGGTAAATGTTGTTTTTTTTCCCCCCAGTAAGTACCGCTGTACAAAGACAAAAATTCAAAGCAATAGTGCGACAACCTCACAGCAGTTACCACAGAGGGGGGGGGGGGGGGGGGGGGGGGGGGGGGGGGAATAAGAAAATAAGAATAGGCAGTCGCCTGTTTCAGGTCACGGAGAATAAAACCCGGCACCCAATTCTCCTGAAATCACAGGCCAGAGATCTGCAGTAAAGAGATAATTATGATAAAACATCATATTGTGACATGTTGGAAGAAGAAGAAAATAATATTAAAACACAGGGAAATTCAATTACTGATCTCGCCATCTCCATTTTTTTTCTCTTCCGATAAGCACTTGCTAAAAGGGACATTTTCTTTATAGCTAAAATATTTAATGAATTCTCCTTGTTGGCAAAAAGCTTTTTGATGTAGAAATGCTAATTCCTGAAAGAACACTGATGAAACTGTCATGCTTTCAAGACACTCTACCTTTTAATGACCACGTGCTAGGTTAATACATTGGAAAGTCTGAAGGACTGCTACTTTTTCTGTGTTAACACCTCCATCCAGATATGAAGCAATGCTCCAGATACATAATCAAGATTGGTTCAGTCACACAGACAGAAACAGTGTCACATAGACTTCAAATAGAGCTCAGCAACAAGAAAAAAAACCAGAAATATTGTGCACCTACAGTATCTTACTTCTGTACGTGAACATTTTTAACTTCAGCATTACCCATATTAATAAACTTGATTGTATTCACCGAACATATCAGTGAAGAAGTGCTGCCGTGTGTCTGAGGGAGTTTACCTTTGAGGCGTCCATGTCATGTATTGTCCCACGTGGTAGAGTCATGATGGTCCACAGGCTAAAGTCTCTCGGGACAGTGTCAAGCAAAATGTCTTTTAAAAGAAAATGAACCAATCAACCTAGCGACAAAACACAAATTCAAGGTTTTCATCTTCATATGGGACTTTCTGACGCTGTGGGTACCAGGTTGAGGCTGACTACATTTTATAAGCAGTCTATTGGCCCTTATGTTGGGCACAGCGTCAGCACCTCCAACTCAAACAAGCTGCTCTCAACACCGATGCCTTATAGAATTCTTAAACAGGAAACAAGACAATATACAACAAGTATTCTTTTTTTGTTACGCACACATTAAGCAGTGAATTGGGTTTAAGTTCAAAAACTTGGAAAGTATTGAAATACCTTGTTTGTTTGTTTTTCTTTCGCACCAAGACACAAGACGAATCCCTTGTATGTAAATGTACTTGGCAATAAAAACTGATTTTGAGAGATGCCACTGGAACAATTGGCATCATGGATTATTACAACAGTTTGCTCATCTGTAGGGGAAATATTTTGTATTTAGTTCTGAAAAGCAATTATTAACTTCTAAGATTCAGAGCCGGTTAAATAAGTCCAAAAATCGTTCATTTTTTTAATGTACTTTCTTACGTCCTTGTACATTTTTGAGCACAGCAAACCCTCTGCTAGCTTCTTCCTTTGTGCACCATCTCCACCTTTCTTAGTACACTGATGCAGCAGGGGGTGTAGTGGTCCTGGTTTGTCAGTCGTTCTGCTGAAATAACGGTGATCAGCGATGGTAAGATGAAGCTGTGTCCATCATGCGAACATATTGCCTGTACAGTCCATAGAGCAGAGAGGCATTCATTCTGTCCCGTGTCCAATGACAGCAATCGTCAGAGGGCATTATGGATTCTGTAATCCCCCGTATAAGAGGAAGCGTGAGCTGATATATGTAAGAAGTGTTCGCCAACAACTGCTGACCAACACACAGCGACACCATGCCAATCTGCCAGTCAATTCTGAAGGGGTAATAAAAACAACAACTTCCTTCATTAAAAGGTTACAAAATTATTTTGAACACTTTCAGTTGAGCTTTTTAATGTTGAATAATAATTTGAAACTCAAAAAATTAAGTGCAAAGCAGACTTAAGTAGTCCCTGGAATAAGCACTCCTTTGTAACAATGATTATTGTGAGTAAGGAATCGGTTTGAATTGAACATTAATTTTGAATCGCCATAACCCCAAAAATCAAAATTCAATTTGCTTAGTAACATTATGGAAAGACTCGCACCTATAGCATATATGGTTGTTGTGTGGCTGGCTGGGTGATAACCCAGGGTGAGGTACAGAGAAGGCTGTATGGAAGAAAGATTAGTTTGGCTATCATCACATCCTCTTGCAGAGTAGCCTTGACCTGCTGGAAGATCTTGATAGAGCTGCAGTCCATTTAATTCATATGGATACACTGACATCCCCCAGTATGCCTTATCTCAGTGAGGACCAAGTCATATATTTGGGAAAGGATTAGAGTGATCCTGCTGAGAAAGAGGGGATACTGGCAGATAGACAGGAAGGTGTGCAGACAAGCAGAATTGGTGTTACCAACAGTATATCTGCTTTTAACCTTGAAAAGTAAAACCGTCAAAGAAAGGAACTTAGAAATATAACTTCTAATTTAAGGTAAATTGAATGAAGTCAGTTTTACAAAAATAATAAAAAAAAGTTTTACACCTGTGCTTGTATTTTCATGCCAAAATGTCAGGGAACAGGTGAAATGAGGAAGCTGGATTGCTGTCACACACAGTCATTTCTTAGAACCTTTTTTTATCTGAATGAGCCACCTATTAGTCTCAAAATATACATGTTTGCTGTTTCTAAGAAAGCAAAGTCCAAATGTCAGCCAGTCATCCATTAAATGACTAAAATAAATACCTGAGCTGCAACAGTGTTTCTCATCATCTGACTGGGTTTTGTCAGAGGAAAATATATAATATAATATATAATACTGTATGGACAATTAGAAGGTTATCTTTCCTTAACTATAAAACGTTAACTGATAGGAGCTAAACCTTTGAATACATTCATTACAAATTACAACAGAAAGGCCTACCTGTTCTTCTTCTCATCTTGAGGGAATTCCAGCTACTTTTCCAGGATTTAGTTAAAAGAAGGAAAAAAACGAGCTGCGAGGTTTCCCCTTCGGACGAAGGTTAGGGAAAAATCCCTCGTGTATGTTGGCGTGCACGCACCTACACTCAAATGTTATGTTAAATATGTGAGGTATTTTTGGTGTGTTGCCATAAAAGCTAACTTAAAAGGCAAGTCATTGAGCCTGAGAAACGCGTCCCACACTTTGTCTCAAATGACAAGGATAGTTATAACGTTACAATCCTAGGTGTCGTTAAACATTATTCACAGAAGCCTAGTCATAGGAAACTTCCAGAAAAGGCATCTTCTCTTGACCTAGAATCTGATGGTGGTACGGTCAACGACACACTTGGCTTGCTAGTGATAGTGGGTGTGTTTGATATGGCTCACATCTGTGCGTGCTTTAAATAAGTAATGTATACAACGTAGATTCAACCTTTTTAGTTAATTTCAGGACGCCCTTCACTTTTTTTAATGGTTCTTACAGAGGTTTTTAAGTTCACATTTTATTTATTAAAACTGTTTAACCTTAATAGGAACATTTACTTAAGAGAAAGTCACACCACCACTGGTAGGCTACAGTATAGCTAGTTCATTTGTATGATTTTTATTATCAAACTGTTTTGGACAACATTGACATATTAAAGTTATTGAGGGTTGCTTGTAGGTCTAAAGTAGCCTACAGAAGAAAACATTTCTAGCCCTTTTGATTTTTTTGATTTTTTTTTAAATTAATCAACATTGATGAAATAGCAACATTTAACTTAATTTTTGCAGCAAAGTTAGAGAACAGTTATTTCATAATAATGGCCAATACATTTTCACATCAGTGGTAGTTACAACATTATCTATTTGGTGAGATGCAACTGGACTTAGAACTGGTCAATATGCGTATTTATGTTTGAAAGAGGAGGAAGCAAATGACATCTGAAGGGAGTCGCCTGAATCACTAGTATTTCTTGTGTTAAAACTGTTAAGTACAAACAGCGGACATCTAATACTTTGTCTATTTGGTCTATTTGCACCCTTGTATTAAGTCACATTACATTGATTATGTTGCGGGATTTTGACCTATGCTGTTTAAATCCACTCAAAACATTAAAAAAAGAGCTGTCCAGATTGTCAGCTCCTCCTTTGGTGGAGTTGTAGTCCAAGGTCATTTGTGGCTTCAAGTCCTCCCTTGTGCTTAGAGATGCATTTATGTGCATTGTGCTCATTACAAGAACACTCTTGTTTCTCTTTGGGCAGTATGAAACATTGCTTTCTCAGTGACAACAAATATTGAGGAATGAGATCTGCCCTTCATTGTCAGAATTTCACTTGGCAGTTCTGGCTTATTTCTTCTGACGGTTCCCAACACAGTCAGCTTTCTCTTCTGAAGTTCCTCTCCAAGGCGGTAGGATGTAAAGGAGTTGTTATGTCTGAATCCTCCTCATCATAGGAATTGACGTTCTGGATCATCAATAACATTGTCCTCTGTCTCTGAAATCTCTTCCTCCACATCACTATCCTCATTTAAAATCTGTGATGAAGCTTCTTCAGCTGTATACCCTCTAGAGCTCATTTTTAGTTTGTCTTTGTCAAAGAACTGACATGAGAAAAGTGACATGGACAAGTGCGAGAAAGTTCCTATCCTACACACACCTGGGTCTGAATGGCTATAAATAAAAATTACATCTAAGTATATGTTTGTATATGTTTATTTTGGATCTAAAAAGCTACTTACCCATATTACCCATTTTGTCTGTTTCAAAATGAACCGCAACATCATCTCCAGAAAATCCACTGCACATCAAAGTGTCCAGATGTCACACACAAGTTCATAAACCCAGGTGAGGAAAAGTCACAAACTTTCATTAAGAATAAGAAAAGGGTCAAAATCTTATGGCAGAGTCTGTTAGATTTTGGAGTAAATATTCTGGGCTATTGCCCTGTGTCTTCAGCTATAAAGAAATAGACACAAGAATCATCTTTAAGTAGCCTATGAACCTAAACACACCGCCTCTGCAAACAAGGGATGTATTTGGTTCTAAAACACAGGGAAACCCATTTAAAGTTACGTAAAGTTCATATATTAGACTAACATCTTCCAAGAACAGATGTCAAAGTGTTTCACAATGCAAGTTTAACATAATAACGATAATGATGTTTTTTTTATTTTAAGTTACTTATGTTTCTTGATAATAATTAAAACTGATGGCTAAAATGAAATCATTGGTTTAGTCAGAAAACTATGTAGAAAGGAGAGCACTCCTTGGGGCCGGTGTGAAGTATCTGGGCAGTAAAAGTTCCTTCCCAAGGCTTATATATGTGACTATGACTTGGCAACATCTTTGTTACAAACTAAGATTATTAAAAAGATGTCCCTTGGCATCTCATTATAGCATCAGCTCAGGCCATTTTCTCCTTAAGCCGTTAATTAAATTTGAATGATTACAAAAGTGCAGAACAGTCAACATCACTGCAAGCTAGAATGGTAATATGCCAGCAGGCAGATGACTTAATATTCTTTTTCTTTTTTTCCCTATATACTCAGATCTCCTTTGCACGCCTGTTGGTCTTCACAGTGTTGACATTTTTAACTGCTCGTATTCCCCCTCATTATCGCTATATTCATCTGTATCTTCTCTAGTGTGGGTTCATAAGTTAGTACAAAGACAACATTTATCAGGGTAGACATCTTTTGAAAAATAGAACAGTTTGGTCAACAGTGTAGATTTGAAGATCCATTTATAAGATTAAATAGACCCAGGTTTTTTTTTTTATCATTTCAACATGTTAATCCACATGTTAGCCCAAATAAGTCGGATTTTAAGCGGGACCACACCAAGGAGACAGCGCTACAGACAGAACAGCAGCGTTTTGCAAGAGCTGAGGGTCAGTCCTCAGCTTTATTACTGCTGGATCTGTTAGCTGCCTTAGACACAGTGAACCACCAAATCGTCCTATCCATGCTCTCTGAGCTTGTTATCTTAGGATATGACCTCTGCTGGTTCATGTCCTACCTCTTTGGGAGATCCTTTAAAGTATCTTGGAAGGGAGAAGTATCTCAACTCCACACTTTATTAACATAGTTTCCTAAAGGGTCAGTGCTTGGCGTGCTACATGAAATTCTAGAATATAGAATGTTGTCTGTTGTTTGTGGGCTACTTCTGTTGTTTTATTCACTGTGTTGTTGTTGTTGTGAAAGCAGGATATTAAATAAATGGGACTGCAGAGATGTTTAGTGTATGTATGTGTAACAATACAATCACATGATGCCTCCGTACAGTATGAGGAAGCACAGTTACTAATAGGTACAAAAAGATGTGCTTAAATACAGATTTTGGTTTTAGAGCTTTAATTGAAAGCATTGGGACATAAACTACACACGATATTTGACACAGGCAGCTTTTTGTGATAGTTCATCCAAAATCCCAAAAAGTGTTGTAATTTTGAATATAGTGCCAACACATTTTGAAGGCATTCTGATGTTCTTGGAGTCATATTGTAGGCTAGAAAGTTAAATACCATTACTCCTTTGACAACTTTTCAGATTTATTTCAGAGTCAAAAACCTAAGAATGTAACGATTAAAGTATTGGTGACTCAGATGTATTATTAGCGAGAAGCTCCTGCAAATCCAGGACTCTGTCTGCACTAAGAGAGTTGTCCCTGTTGTGAGGTGGGCATGACATTAGCCGCAGCTGTGATAAGTGTGACATTAGCAGCTGTGGTAAATGTGGCTTCAGCTGTTATAAGTGTGAATGTGGCTGCAACTGTCACTGCCATGGATATGAGCCTTTATGGATGTGCACTTTGTAGAGATTTTAAGTTCTCCTAACCCCGAGAAACTGATGGAAAGCTGGTTTAAAAAGCACACTTCAATGTGTTCATAAAGATATTTTGCTCTTTGTTATTTACATTTCTCATAATTATCCCCTATTCCAAGAGTAACTATTCTTCAACAACAGGTCAATTCTGTCTTTATCTATCCAAACCTCCCAATGTTATACTTGCAATATTTGAGTTATCTGTACCATCATTGATAAAAAAGGGAGGCTATGTCAGATGTCTGACTTGTAAAGGCTATCATCTCCATCTGCTCAGTGTTAGCTAGAGTTTACACATAGCAGGACTGTGTGTGAAAGAAGGCTGAATTATCAATCTGTTCTATATTTGAAAGTAATTAGAATTCTTCATTTCTCTTTGAAGCCCCACAGAAAGGCGCAGGCTGCTGCTGGTGGTGGGGGTGACAGGTTAATTGAGGAATAATACCCTTCAGAATGATGGATTTTGGTGACTTGAGATGTCAGAATCCATTATAGGAAGTTTAAATTTGCAATTAAAGTGGGAGGTTGGGTGCAAAATTCTTTCATTTTAATTCCCCCCTTGCTTTCTCCCCTGTTATTATTAACATTCTGCATTAAATGTCCAGGCCCTCTGTTCTCTGCTTGGCACTCACCCACCTTCTAACATAGTTTGCCAAAATCAAGCTTAATTAATGAACTCATACAAACAGTAAATGAAACACTATTTTTTCATTTCAGAATGTGATGCTGGACAAGAGGGACATTGCAAAAAGTAATTGGAAAATATTCACACCATCATGTAGAGAAAAAAGAATTGAAAAAGCATTCAAATATTAAAATCCGTCCTCAGATTTAGATTACAGCTTACTTATTTTCTCTTTTTACCAGTTTTTGTTCTGTTCTGTATTATTACTTTACATTTACTCACAAACACTTGTAGTTTGGAAAGTCTGTAATTTAATACCAATAAGAAGTGTTCTACTGCTGCTGATGTTTCTGCAACACTTCATCAGTTTATGGTTCTTAAAGGTGTTAGAGGGTTTTTCTTGTGTATATCAAAACATATCTTATTACATTTCTAATGTCAAACGTTTACCACCTACCACACAATTAATAGGTTCTTACGTATCCTGTTGTGTGTCTCCTTCATCTCCACAGATTACATTTCCAAGTCAAATTTTTCAATGTAGATTTATGTTGCTATTTGTAATACACAGCTGCTGAAAACTTATGGCACGAATGGGCGCTAGTAGCTCAGAGCTTACGTTGCATGCCGCGTACAGAGGCCATAGTCCACATCCAAGCTGTGGGCTCAAATCCGACTTTAGCCTTTTGCTGCATGTCATGCTCGAGTCAAGTCTCACTTACCAGCACTTCCTATGTCTTCAGCTGTCCTATCTATTAAAGGCAAAAGATGCCACCCCAAATATAATCTTACAATACTGAAATGTTTTCTTGAAAAAAGTTGACTTTCAGAAATTATTTTTCATCACCACAGATTAAATTTCTCTTTTGGTCTCAGCTTTATTTTATCTTAAAGACATTTTAAGAAAGTTTACATGCCAAGAATAATACAAATATAATACAAAATAGATGTTAGCACTATCTTAATTTAAAATGTATGAATTCTAAACTACTGCTTGTGACATGGATAGGTAATATCAGTGCCGTTTATGAATGGAAACTTAGATTATAGCTGCACACAACTGTGAAGTATAAGAACTGGTGCAATAAGTATTGCGTTTTGCGCTCTAACTCAGAGAGCAAACACTGAGTATTATATGTAACCATAATGAAAACTGAG
Organism: Symphodus melops; assembly: GCF_947650265.1. Taxonomy (NCBI): domain Eukaryota; kingdom Metazoa; phylum Chordata; class Actinopteri; order Labriformes; family Labridae; genus Symphodus; species Symphodus melops. The sequence goes on along the minus strand of NC_136693.1, from coordinate 13,962,760 downwards.
TTGGTGGGAGAATAAATTCAGAGTCTCTGTCTTCCTGTGAGGAGTATCTGCAGCAGCAGCACATTAATGCCACTATCAGCTACTATAACACCGGTCAAAGTGACAAATAGCAGACAAGCGCCTCTCAAATATTCAGAGAGGGTGGACCAGTGCAGGGGTGGTAATGGGTGATGGTGTTTTTCTCTATTTGGAAGGGGGACTTGGTGCAAAATCCAGGAGAGAGAGATTGTTAGAATGAAAGTGTAAAAAACTGTTTGGAGTCTGTATGTTCGCATGAACACATAACATGCATCTACATGTTCAAGGTTTTATAGCCAAGAACAAATTATTGTCCTATTGTCCTCTCTCTGCACCCCCCTCCCCTCATTTCTCCCCATCATTCGGACAGCTGGAAACAGAATTCATCCGATTCGTTCTGCTGCTTCCCCCCCCCACCCACCCCCAACCATTCCCTAGTCCCCATCACTGTCGTAATAGGATCTGCAGGAATCATTCAAAGGCTAGATATAATTTACTGCTTGCCGTGCACAATACCCCCTCCTGCTTTCTCCCCCCTCTCCCAATCGCACAAGGTGCCCTGCGGATGAACTAATCATACTTGAAATATTATTTCTGCTTCTTATTCCTCCATTTTATGAACAGCTCCTTTTTATGGTGCAATAGATTTAACCCCTGCCTGGTCACACACACACACACACACACACACACACACACCAGTCTGTGAGGAGAAAAAGAGGGTGGGTAGGTGGTTGATGTGGGTGGGGACAGAAATATAGAGACAGGAAAATTTGATTGTTTCTATATTTCTTTGTTTACATATCAGACTTGTGTTTATTGTGATGTATTTTCATTTCATCCAAACCGTGATTCCCCCTGGGGGTGGCTTTATGTTAAAAAAAAAAAGATATAAATGAATGCTTACAGAACATACATGTAACACAGCAAAAAGATACAGCAACCAAACGTCAAAAGGAAAACTATTCTACAGGGCTCTTTTACAAATAATCCCAATGCTCTCTTTGTGCAATGCACATATTTGGACAAGTAACTCTTCCTTATTCATAATATATACACCACAGAACGTGCTCTCGTGCATAACAGCTAGTATTAGCATATGTTCTGGTCGGCTCTTTAAAACAACTCAAAAAGGATCTTTGCAGAGTAAGTAATAGTGCTCACATAACAAGCTTTCATTTCAGTCAGTTTTCAATGTCACATATTTGAAAGTTATGAACCAACAGTTGGGCGAACATTATGAAACAAACATGTATCACTTCCTATTGATTTAGTGGTACAGTATATTCACTTCTCTCTTGTGGGAAAAGAGGTTGGAATACTATCCTCATAAGCTGTTGGAGACCTGACATCACAGAACTTTAGCTTTCACACATTTTAATTGTTCCTTTCGTCAACTTAATACTCTTTCATATGAGCTTTTTATGTTTTCTTTTGTTATATTACATGGCAAAAACAATAACAAACAATTTAGTCCAATATTTTCTCTTTAGCTCACAACATTTCTGATTTTATTCCGATGAAATCGTCCACATTTGCAGAATATTACTGTCTATACTTGACAGAAAATAGTTTTTATCATTTTCCCAAATGGTTATAAAGGAGAAGAATAAGGAGCTATTAAAATCTTTGACAATGTAATGAAAATACATATTTTATGAAATACCCATAGTATCTTCAATTATTGCGAATCAGTTGAATTCATGGAGCATTCACTTTCCTGAAATGTTGACACTGGTGCAGTAATCATGCACAAGTTATTAGGCTTATGTGTTTATGGTAAAGCAGAACCTTCTATCTCCTTTTGAACATTGTGGCACCAGGTGTTTGCAATGTACCTTCAGTGTTTTAAAAATATTCTACAATATGTTAATTAAAGACATAATGAAGAAGATGGACACCCAGGAGGATACTTTAAGCCAGCTTTCAGGATGTTGTAATGATACAGTATGGTGATTTGTATCTTATTTTTTTCTTTTTGATAAACTATCCTTTCATTTAAAAAGCGCTCAACACATTACTACCACCATCTGTTAACTTTCTAAAGTGCAAATTGTATTTAAAAAATCAACAGGCTGAAATTTCCATGCATTGTTTTAAATTATTTTTTCATAATTATGTTTGATTAATTGATCAGCGTCCTTCCTTGTCTCTAGTAATATGTCTTACCCGTGTGTGTTACATCTGTCTTACTCGGCTGATTAAATGGTTTTGAACAACACATTTCACTAATGCATTCTCATTTCTTTATGTATCAGCTTGTCTCAGGGGCAACATGAACTTTGACACTGCTGCTCAGACAGATCTAAGATACTAAAAAAAGTGGATTGATTGAATGAATCCTTTACGACTCTTTCTTAGTGGTCTTTGATAATAACAATAATTATTTAAAAAAAGTTAGATTTGGGATGAGCTGCAGCTTATTGTAAAAAGTATCTGTTCATAGTAAGTGTTCCTAATAATCACCCTACTTGATATAATACAGTTGTTAGCCTTTCTGCAGATTTTTAGAAGATCGCTCATTCTACCTGAGAAAGGGCTTGTAAAGGGGAAGAAACGTGACATCCTCTCGAAATGCTCATTTTATCTTTATCTTTATTTATGTAACGTTTACTGTTAAGTAAAGACTACACACTGCTACCCTTCATTAGGCTTCACACAGACACATTTTAACACTTTCACAAACACATTACACCATGTTTTCTTTGTTGAGTATAAACCTAATGGCTCAGCAGATGGAGAGATGGAGGGAGTTGAAAGAAAGACAACAATTAGGAGTGTAAAAGAGTGATAGAAAGGCAAAAAAGAGAGGGAAAGAAATGTCAGCTATCAGCTGTTCACTTTGACTTAGGGAGCACATTTACTTTCCATTGATTTCCAATGCTTTAGTCAATTTCCTGTCACTTTTCATTGCAAGTACACGCGATCTCAGTTTAACAGCTTGAAGGAAAAAGGAGAAAGTCCACAATGTATATTTTAAAGAGTCTATAACAGAGCTGGCACAGGCTGTATTTCATGTCTCCAAAATCTAATATGACCCTTGGCTGGTGATCAAGAAAGATGGGTATGAGGCAACGCATTGCCAAGAAAACAAAAGCTTAAAAACAACTAGTATAACATTTTTTACTGTAAGTGTAAGAGTTGAATAAAAATTAAACTCACTAAAGCAAATAATGCCAGATGAAACTCATAAATACTAAAATGCACCATCAACAGACAGCACAGTGACAGATGTTGTGTCCAGCAGGCCCCATAAATAACTAAATCTTCTGTAGCTTACACAAAAGAATGTTTACTATCCCCCCTCCCTTTTTTTCTAAACAGCAGTTGTTTACTCGACACTTTTTTTTTCTTTAATGCAAATACTCATTCACCTCGTTTTTATTTTGGTCTTTTTTTCATCATCTGCTCTGCTGTGAACATTGCCAACTTAATATTCAGTTTGAAACAGCACAACTCCAAACAAAGGGCATTTCTTTTTACCCAGCACATATGCTTGTAGGGAGACAGGCCTTAACACCTGGAAGTAATAAAAGACCAACACTGGGAGAGAAAATAAGGTAGGATTATTGTTCTGTGTGAGGAAGAGATTATGTTCAGAGAAAAGACAGCGAGGCATACGGCTACACTTTCACCTCAAACAACAGGAGAAAGCAGCCAACTGACTGAAACTGAAATGAGGGGAGAAAAAACATGTGAAAATGAAACACACTTCCAAGTCAAGAAAGCTTTATCTAAAATGGAAATAAAACAGAGGCGAATACATCAAAGCTCTTGCTGAACTATTACTCAGTAACAATGTCTTTATTTTACAAAAATAATAGAAATGCATGTTACCAATTTTGATGAGACTTACTTGTTTCATTCTCCTTTTTTCTCCATTTTGAATTGAAGATGATGTGCAATTGTTCGTTTTCTTTACCTCGGTTCATATCAGCCTTTAATTTCATCTGAGATGAACAGAAAGTGAGAAGCATGCAGGACATTATTTTACTTTTCATTGAATCTATTCTTAATATCTTTTTTTGATATTTATTATAAAAACTTTGCTTACATTGAACAACACTTTTCATCGACTGTAGCATTCTAAAGCATATAGAAATACAGTTATAAAAATTTGAATGTCTAATCATGTTTGAGCCATGGAGAGACACACAGCCACGCAAATAAGGGAAGGGAACAACAGGTATTTATTCGGCAACATCCAGACAGTGTTTTCCTCTATGCAGGCTATCATCAAAGAACTTGGATGTGGGAAACATAGTCAACATAAAATATGCCTCTCCCCAGGTAAATGACCTAACAACGCCCCTGCACACAGTATGCTGGCCCATAACATCCAGTACAATCCAAATAATCCACCCGAAAACCAATTCAAACTGTGTGAAGGGAGCAAGGGATCCGACACAGCCTCTCCCTTTCCCATTGCTCTCCCTCATGTTGACTAGAATGACATTAGATGCCAGTGCTTGTTTGTGCTCTAATGACAAGTAAGAGGGGACTGCTGTCTCCATGGCAACAGCCAAGGCGCAATACATCATACCTCGTTACAGTAGTCAAGCAGGGACGTTTGGTCAAAAATTAATACATCAACCAAGGGGAGAGGGAAAAAGACTGTGCTGTGGTAAGATTGCCCAGCATTTTGTTATGAGTTTGATAACAAAAGTATTCAAATGGAGGCCTGCGTATTAGTTTCAAGCTGCTTCAATAGGCAAAAAAAATGACATGGGTGGTCACTGGTCAGTCGCCTTGGCTTGATACTTTAAGAGAATCTAGTCTATGCAGGGAGGACAATGTGAAAGAGAGAGAAAGGCAAACCAAAGGGAAGGTTGTGTGTGTATGATCATGAATGAGTGTGCGTCAAGGGTAGGGCTGGGCCTTAGGCGATATTCAGCAGATTAATTGTGTATGAGTCACATTTTTTGGAATTATAGCACAACAGTGAGTAAATCGAATTACTCAGGCTCCTCATCAGTGTTTGTCAGACTGCTATCTGTGTATAGCTGTTGAATTTAACATATGTGTTAACAGTGTGTGTTTGAGAATAGAAAGTGGAGATTAAAAAAAAAGAAAGAATGAATTGGTCTTTCATCAGACTGCTATATTTTTCACAAGAATGTGTCAGAAAAAAAGGTGCTTGAAGACAGACCTGTGTAGACAAGCCTTAATAAAGAGGGAAAGACAAAAGGACAGAGTTTGGGCCTAATGCATCTAAAGGAAATAAGAAATGGGGATTCCATGCAGCAAAGGGTCGGGGTCAAGCCTGGGCAGCAGCATGGCAAACTGTAGCCTCAGTACATGGACTGTATGGTATGACGTTCTTCTAAACCAGACTTTTTTTTCTTAAAAGACAATTGTGTGTGCTTTTTATGCCTTATTGAGAGAACACAACCGTACATAGAGTCAGTCAGGTTTAGGGACAAATTCGAAGGAATTACCTAAAATAATATATGGGAGATAAAAACAAAACAAATTACATTACATTTGGAAACAAACTGCACTCTTTGAAAAAAAAAAAAATACATCATTTGCTTTAATTCATCATAACAGAAAACAGCCTCTATCAGAAATTATTTCTTTTGTCTTTCTAACAAGATAGATGCTCGAAACCTGCATTTTTATTTAGCGTTTGAGGTTTTCAATAACTTTGAGTAGGACTTTGTTCTTCCTCTAAAATGATCTGGTAAAAATAATGTTTGAATACTGTTTGAAGATGAAGTGCTTCACCCTTAAATCTGAAACCACATTTTGATCATCCATCCTGAATGACAGTCCTTTTAACAGCCAATCAGAGTTTATCACGTGAATCAGCGTTCCTGTAATACTCCCACATCCTTCTGCAGTGACTACCTTTGCTTGCTTTTGCACATGGAAGGTTTAGTGATTACCACTCATTCATATGGAAATAATTAGCCATTCACTCACTTGACAAGAAAAGCCTCAGCAGGACCCTGTTAGATTTAATTATGCGATCTCAGGAAGACAATACCCGCTGATGATAAGAGAGTCCTTGCTATTTGTACGTAATCAATGTTTAATATTTATCATTCAACAAGCTCTTATGGAGAGCACTTGAATGAGGACTTATCTTCACTCGAGTCTCTTTGCAACACATTCAGCAGTCGTTCAAATTGACATTTTCTGACCTCCTGTAGAAGACAGAAGTGGGACTGTTTTCCCCCAAGGATCAGCTTGAGTCTTTGAAACATGTTATTAAAGGGTTTCTGATGAAGGGTTAAATTGTTAAAGTTAAATGGATTGTTGGATTCTACTAGCTGGATTGTAATTACAGCAGAACCTTGCCCATTGGAAGAGGCAGACTATAGCATGTATTAAGGCCATATTCTCACTTCATAACTAAGTAGATACATCAGGCCATATACTGATGTATTAACTATATATACATGTATTAATTATATATAAACATACATCATGTTCTGACATGTGTTTGTATAATCATAATCTAAAGGAATAATGATCTTACAGGGGAATTAAAGGTCTTTGCTTCTTACTATAGAAAGAGGAAACTGTGGTAGAATGATTCATTAAAATAAAATACAAGAAAGTCCAAACTAAGCATTGGAAAAATATATATATAATAGAAAAAGCTGTGCTATGTAATGGTATGTGAATGTGTAAAAGACAAGTAGTGACAAATATCTGCACGTCTGAAAGCTTGATTTATTACGCTCATATTGACTGAATAAGGACATATTACAGTTTTTGTTGATTCGTGCTACAGCACTCAACATGAAAAAGTTTCTGTAGAGTGGAGATCTGGTCTTTGGCCCAGTCTGCTTTCCACAGTAGTAGTGTGCCCTCCCTCACACTGAGAGGAGCTCTCAGACTGACTGAGGAGTGTCTCAGGCCTCCACAGCACACCTGGTCTCCATTATCTCTCCATTTCACAGACTTGCACCCCCTAACAGGGCAGCCTGGGAATGGGCCTGGCTCTTTCATCTTCCCATCATTATAGCAGGCAGCCCAGGGTCAGGGCCCGGGCTGACAGGCATTCCAGCAGCAATGCACTACGACTGATTTTAGTTAAGGTTTCAAAAAATACAAACCAAAGTCAGAGAAATATTAATAAGAACAAGTCTCAAAGCAATTACTGTATTAAGAATTCTTCCCAGAGTTGACATTCAGCCCAAAGCTATGTGAAATATGATGCTACACCTCAAAGCTGTGCCTCCCGCTTCCTCAACTGCATCACGGTTGCTCAAACATGCCTTCAGTCCAAACCTCTTTTATGTTCACTCTAACATGGCTGTAACATAGTTACTTGTTCTATTTATGGACTAAAACACAGCAAAGCCTACAGAATATTTTTTTTTTTTACAAAGCTAGTAATGTGAACGTATTGTGTAGAAGTGTGTGGTGATATCATGCTGAGTGTTAGGTTTATTCTGTTGCTTCATCACCCTTAAATCTTGTCCGCAGAGGGACATTTTGAAGACCGATCAAGGAGAAGCTAAATTCTTCCCCTTCATCTTTTTTTTAACTGTTAAAGGGATTTAACAGACCCCTTCAGACAATCTGTGAAACACATTTATGGAGAAAGGATACACCACCTGATGGTTCAGGTCTGACATGGTCCAACCATTATCATTTTGCATATGAGAACAAAATGAGGTGTGATAATTGATCTCTCATGTACTCCGGCTCACTCTCTCACGCCACTATCAGCACAGCTTGGTTTAAAGGCAAAAACACTCTCAGGCAGAGCTCACCCGAAGCCTTTTTAATGCATCATCACTTTGAGGTTAAAGAAATGACACCATGGAAGCACTTTGAAGTGAAGTAAAATTATCCCTTATTTCTGCCCCCACAAATGATTTATTAAGGGGGAAAAGGGGGGAGGGAGAGGGCAGACGAAGGATAGAGAAGGACAAACACATTCCCAGCACATATTCTCTTCATTACAAGTGAGGGGGGTGAGCCGATCATTCAATTACTGACTGCCGTCACAGGCTAATATTCCTGCCTGTCAGGGCCCATTCTGACTCAGTTTTGGTCAGAGTCCTTCTGATGGACCTCATTTCCTGTTAAACAGAACCAGAAGGTGCTGTGAAATGGCGACACCTGATCCTGTGTTCAGGAGACGGAAAATGCTTTGGCAAAGGCCTAGAGTCTGCCAAGACCCTCCATGCCTTCTCCAAAATGGATCTCATGTGGGTGGGAAGTCAGTATGATGGAGTTGGGTGGAGAGGGGATTATAGGCCATTCACTCAAGTGCAGGTGGGGGCTTACACCTATATGTATATTGTGCAACTGATATTGTAAAAAGCCAAGTAAATGGCTGAATTGAAATCAGGAAACTTCATGCTACAATTTGCAAGAAATAGTTTTTCCTTTTAATTTTTTCATCCCATTCAATTTCTCTTTGATCGTTGCTCACCCATCATTTCACCTGACAGATTAAATTGAATTACTTTGACCTGTCCTCAAGGCAGCAACATAATTTGGCTTTGACATTGACAGGGATGAAGCCAATATGGGGAGGCAAAAGGTATGTGTGGGGGAGAAAGAAGAGGAGAATTGAAAAGGAGTGTGTATGTTTCAGAGAAAAATAGGCTATGTGGCTTTTAGGCTTAGTAGGGAAATTCCTGCTCTTCATGGTCATCTATGTACTGTAATTTTACCAGACTGTCTCACAGGACGTTTGCCCTCAGCAGTTGCAATGCAAGAAACCAATGTGCAAAGCAGCTAGTCTTGCATAGAGGTTTACTATATCTAGTATGTCCACAGTATTTAACATTGACACACTGCAACTTTTAACTCCGAACAATTTACAAAAAATTCTCCTTCCAACATTTACCAAAGCCTTCTATAGGTTTAGTGTATGCATCTAAGCAGGGAGGCTCAGCTATTATGCTTGCACGTTATTTCAAGGGTTGAACTTTAGCAATTTATAAGCTAGCTAGGAGGTGGCTTAATGCTAACATTAGGCTACCTTTCAATTGTGCTATATATACTATGGCAAGAATGGCATAAATAGCTTTTTAACTTTCCTCCAAACAGCAATATATAAAGTAAAGTTGTCATTGGCTTACATTAGGCAGCTAATGTGTCATCAATATGATGTTTTAACAAAGATAAGTTTGTTTATGTGATTCTATTGAATATTTTAACACTTTAAAAGCGTGATATTAGCATTCTGCTAACACTACATTAACAGTAATCTTTGCTTAGAGATGGCTAAATGCTAACATTATACTGCCATCGGCCAGATGTTCCTTCAGATTCTCACAGTTAATTGCCTTTGGCTAGGCTATTCAGCTGATCATCAATCTATGTCTTGAAAGAGTTTGTCAGATTCTCTACATTTACGAAATATGGTTTAGGTTCAGCTTCTGCTCCTTATTTTTGGCCTTTGTGGTGTAAAGTCACCCATTAGAGAGCCAAGTTTTCTCTTTCAGACAAGGATAAAGAAGACACAGCACAAGCACTCCTTCTGCCGTCATTTGATGTGAATTACAGAACATTTGTATCATTTATCCAACAGAAAGGTTGAAAAATTATACCATAGAACTATGGAAATTCCAACAAGCCATTATTCCCACAAAGCCAGAACTTAAACCTCAGCATGGTACCACCACCCAGCTTGGGTCAAACAGAGTCTGTGATATTCTATCCAACAGGGCTGTGCTTGTATGCTTGTGGTATGTCAATGGATGTTTGGAATATGTAAAAGGTTGACTGGTAAAGAAACAAATGACTGGAAGAAGCTGTCTGCTCCACCTCTAGCTGAAATGACTAAGTTACTGAGGTGCATTGAGAATGATAATTAAATATGGGGCCATAAACTTGCAAGGTGGGCCCTGTCCCTATAGGCAAGGGAGAATAGGTTTGGAGGCTCACATTGCCCAGGGCCCATTTTAGACCCAGGCACTAACCCAATTTCACAGTGTGTGACTAGCCCTGGCCTGTTTCATTGCAGCATCTGAGTGTGAGTGCCATCTGTTCCAGGCCTGTGAAGGAAATGGCCTTGCTTTTCACACTGATCGGATTAGGGTGTTTTTAATTCATTCGGGATGTGCCCTTGCGTGTTAATTGGCTCAATGTGGCCAATGAATCTTGCCTGTTGCTTGACACAGAGTGGCCTTTTCCTTAAACTCTTTGCTGAGGTTTAATGCTCCTTCTCGTTTACTTTTATATTTTCTGTATTCAGGGACATAATTTTGACAAAGTTCATGAGGAAATACTAAATGTAAAAATCAAACCTAATAATTGTATTGAAAAGACATCAATGTAATGTAGATTATACATCTTAAAAAAGTTATCAATTGTCATTAAAAGGTTATGATTTAATAGCTAAATATTGATATTGATTTCATTTTTTTCAAGAAATTATAGATTCTACACTGAAGCTACCTTCTAAAACAACCTTCAATTTATGATTATATTTCTCTCTCGTGTGATAACTTTGTTGCATGAAACAATTAGCAACAAAATAGCTGTCCAAACAAGAAATACCTGCAGCTTTATGACATGTCATGTATTGACAATAATATAGTCAATTAGTATTATTTCTACTTTAATCTCATAGTTCTGCTCAAAATACACATTAAACCTCCTTGTTGACACTATGTGACTTAGTGAGTCAAAATCCTGATTCCAATCAGCAACTCTCACTATACACTATTTTGCTCAAACTTGAACAAGGTAAAACAACCTAAAAGGAACCTATGCTTCATTAGCAACTTTGATTTATTTTTACAACGTTAATTGAGAATAATGTCTTTTGTGTGTGTTAATTCTCACTCCTAACAATGCATGTAATTTTTGGTTAAATCTTTCCAAGCCTTATTGCCAGCCCATCTGATTACATTAGTTGCACACAGCCACCTCTAATTATAGGGAGAAGTTCACAGTTATTGCTTAATATGCATCAATTAGAATGGGACATGTTGAATCCCTAACAGCAGTCTAAATATATCACACATATATATATATTTCAGTGGCAGAAAGAACCACACATTCTACATGTTAATTACGAATATGTTAAGCCACTGTAAATTTAATACAGAGGATATAAAGGTGCAAGCTGTACCGTCTCTTGGTAAAAACTGACCATGACATAATAGAAGGAGCTTACAAGTGTTCAAAATCAATGCCCATTGTAAATGTATTGATATGCAGAAAGTTTCATTTCACTTTTCAGGCATAGCTCTTTTTTTCTTCTTCATTGGATTAGTCTAAACTCCCATGGCCTCTGAACTACTCTACGCTTACTTTACTTTTTATTGCTTTATAGTGAATGTGGAAGCATTATTTGAAAGACATTAAATGGACAAAATATATTTCTTTCATTGATGAAGTATGAAACGTTCTTTATAGTGTTTTCAAACATAACCTAAATGTAGCTTGTCCATTTTTCAGAACTTTGGTTTTTAAGGAACCAATAAAATTTCTTTAGGGAACAAGGGACAAAGATGAACTGAAAAAAAACAAACCTGTTGACAGCAAGTGACAAAACCCAGCATCAGTCAAAGATGAGTCAACAGCAGTACAAATGATGCTCATACTTTTTTTAATGTATCACAATGAGCAAGAAACATACTTGATGAAATATTTTCAAAGGAGTATATTCAATTACCATCTACAATCAACTTAACTAGGACAACAAGGTTTTGTGACAAAAGTTTCTTTAAAAGTCTGAAGTTCCATGTGGTTGTATGTATGTTAGTTTCCATGTAATTTGGTACAGTTTGGAAATCTTCATCATATAATTACAGTAACAAAAAAGCTAACAAGACTACAGTATAGAAAAGACATCAAGAACAACATTTTTGGTTTAACTTGCTCTTTTTTGTACATTGCAAGGCTGTTTTTTTTCTACCCTCGGATGGGCTGCCTGGAGCCACAGAGCCATGCTTATGAGGCTCGAAGGAGAAGTAATTCAAGGAAACGAAAAGAAAAAATGAAAAGCATAAAAAAACATTGTGGCACCAGAAGTCACAAAAGGAACAGAGAGCTCCAAGTAACAGTTCATCTTTGAAGTTGGAGCAAATGGTTGTTTGGTTGTTAGTTTGGTTGTTAATTTTGGTTAATACGCTTTCTTAGTGTAACTGCCTCTTTAAGAACGTCAGCTTTGAGAACCCATCCCCTCTCTTTGTTGTTAATTTCTTTCTTTTTTAGATCATTTGATCAACAGAGAAAGGGGTGAGCCGCCATTCAACTGGAGAGCTTTTACTTGTCAACCAGGGACAAGCACGTGGAAATGAAACGGATAAGTGACATGAATTGAGAAAAAATTAAGCAAGCATCTCTGTCCATCCTGTCCTGAAGTTTGGAAAAAGTCCATCAAAGAGCAGAAGCAGAGGCAGAGCTGGAGAAAGAAAGAGACAGACAGAAAGGAGAAAGAGGCAGCTGGAGCCATTTAAGTTCAGTTTCTCTCTGTTTCACACATGTCCATTGGTTCCAGAGTCCATTCCCATTACGGAGTTGTCAGTAATCAAATAAGGAGGTGGTTTTTAAAGCTGTTTTTGAGCCTGCCTTAGGCTCCCATGCCCAGTTTTGGTTTGCCCACAGCCTCTCATGTCCTCTTTACAAGACCTCCAAAGCTTCCCAGAGTTCTTTTATCCATTCCTTCTTCATCTCAAAAACAAACAAAAAAAGTTGATGTCTTGTTTTAAATATATCTATATCTGTATACAGGTACACGTTTGTTTCACAGTGGGAAGAAAGATGACCTCTACAGCAAAACCTTGTCTTTATCTCTCTCATCGAAAATGTCCATTAAAATCAAGTATCCCAATGAAAGTCAGTGGATCCAATTATCCACATAGCTTTTTGTGCCACAATAAAATATACAGTTATCTGGGGCACAACTTGTTTTTTTTTTTTCCTTTTTGTTTCAACTGCATAAAGCTTTGGCCACATTCATATATTCAATCAAAGTAAAAACTGCGCAGTGCTTCGGTTTAATCATTTCAGATCATTATTGTTAAAATTTGATTTTCTAAATTTCACTTATTCATAATCCAGCTTTGCAGTTTGTTTTGGTGTGTAACATATTAAAAACAAAAGGCAAACAACAAAAAAATTGAATTGATGCTGGCTCTTATGAAACACATTCACACACTTACATAGGCATTCAAACTCACACAGTTCATGCTGGCTGAATCTGATATAGAGACTTTGTCTTCCACAAAAGAGCCCAAATGATTATACTTTGGAAATAAAAGAGCAAACAGTATGTCTAAAACAATGACTATGAGAACATCATCACAACATAAAGTGGCCAAAAAATTGTTTTTCAATTTCAGCAATTCAAATTAAAGCTAGTGTTAATTTAGGATAAAAAATAATATACAGAAGCCAACATAAAATACCAATAATTATAAGAATATAACAAGACATGTCTGACATTATCTGAAAATTAAAATAAAGCCAACTTTTTTGACAAAAACCTGTACAACTCAAGATTTTTCTCAAAAGAAATGTACATATGAACAGTACATTGGGTAACTGGACTTTAGAGATACAGCACGCTTGCAGACTAAATCTCCTGACTTTTAAATGCATGCTGCAGTATTAACACGAGATCACACTGCTCTGCACGACGAAGCACTTTAAACGAATCCAAGATTGTGCCATGTATTTGTTTAGGCAAAGATATTGGCTATACAATAGTGGCCAAAAAGTAGTTCTTCACAAATTTAAATAGGTCTTGGTTTTGGTTTAAAAAAAAACAACTTTAAGTTAACAGGATCATCAGTAAGAGGATGGGGGGTACCTACAGTATACAGTACACATCCATTTCCATTGCAACAAAATGAAGCGGGAGACTTCTTTGGACATGAAAGCATCCTATCTATCTAAAATCAAGGGACAATCTTCAAAAAACCTCCTTCTTTTTCCAGAAATAATGCTTTGGAATGAAGATGTCCCCATGACAACCTGTTATCTAAGCGTGGAAGTGGCACCCTGCAGACACATGGGACGAGTCACTGGTGGATTTCCCAGAAAGGGGAAAACAACACCTCAGCAAAAACAGCCATCATTTCCCTCTGAGACTAGTTGTATGCTGACTGGCATAAATGTCACTAAACCTAAGAGACGCATCAGTACCAGATGTATTATATACATTTTTTGGTAACCACTATAACTTGCTAAACAAGTGAGCAACAACCTTGACTGGATGGAGAGATTCTCAGCAATGTTCCATGCCAGCACAAAATGACATATGGAGGTCACTTTGTTCATCAACCAATGATGCAAAAATGTACACAACAGTTTACAGTCACTTCAAAAATTAGGAAAAATAGATTGTGACGATTCAAAGCAATTAAAATGAAATAGGATCAGTCCTTGCTTAAGAAAAAATCTGTTGTGTTATTTGGAATGCACTGTTCTTTACAAATGTTATAGATCATTGGCTTAAACATTGGTCTGTTGAAAAAAGAAATGGGCAAAATGTCCTTTGGAACATATATTCACAGTCTTCAAAGTTCCGTTTTTGCAACAAGAAAAAAAAGGTGTTGCAGAGGCAAGAAATCGGTTTATTGTTTGTTTTAGTTAAAGCTTGGCCAAAAGCAAATGAGCATGCATCTAGGTACTCTTTTTTTCTTTCAAAATTCTACATTAGCAGCAAAATGTATGTCCTTGAAGACCAGACCTTATACATTTTCTTAAAAAAAATGACATTTAAATGTGACAAAAAAAGTCAAAGAAAGACTAATAACCTCTATCTTACAAACTGCAATGGCTCTGTAACGTTGCTACTCCACAATGCAAGGACAAGGGCCCTTTTTGGTTTTTGGTATTTACGTAAAAAAGCCACCTGTATGCTTGCAAAGAAGCAGAAAATGGTAACTCTGATGCGTACTCCTTTATCTTCTAAAACTTTGTTTTCTTTCCTCTAAAAACAGCAACAAATTCTCAAGTATAAAGAAGCCTCTTTTCTCATATTTATGCACCAATGGTGAAAGTGTTTTGTCTTTGGATTTTCTTTTTGTCTTAAAGCGTGAGAATTATTATTAGTATTCTTCTTCCATTTTCATTTATGACAACAGAAATGTCAAAATGAAAATAAAGACTGTAGCTACACTACATGAGAAGCAAAAGACCTGCTTTGTAGCATACATATCTACAAACACAGGTGAAGCAGAGAAAAATAAGTGCGAAGAGAGGAACAAGTAGAGAAATAGGAGTCAGACATTGATAAGTGCACAAAGGTAAAGCAAAATTAAATAATATAAAACTTTCAATATTTCACCCAGGATCTTTTCATGTGGTTAGTGCCTAACCAACCAATCTATAAAATTTAAATAAGTCTAAAATAAGATCCTGCCTTGTCAGGAGGGGTGTTTTGTGTGACTATCTCCCAAGAAGCAAAGAATAAGACAGAAATAAAGTTGAGATAAATTACCTGTCCATAATCTAGGCTATTGGAATGACCAAGACAACATCAAATGAAGCGTCTTAAAGTTGGACAATACAAAAGCTAAATGTACACAAAGTTTTTTCAACCTACCATACTGTTTAAATTCATTTCCAATGCAACATCCTACTTAACACCAAAAATGTTCATATCTATCATAAATACAGAGGGTTGTTTTTTTTTTAATCCAAACTCTTTTTATGGCCCATTTTTATGCCTGCAATGTTCTCCTTTGTCCGTGTATAGTGGGATTGTGACCCCTCCTCTTCCACATTAAAACAATTTGTTATGTTTAAATCAGCAACTCATTTACCCTTTTTGAATGCCCAGAAACAATGCCTTTCAACTTAAAAAGAAAAGTTATTAAATCAAAAACAAAAATTCTTATCTTCTGTTGAAAACAAAAGATGCAAAATATGGATTCTGTAACAGAAAAAAACACATCTGTGAGCTGTTGACCTGAGAATAAAATAGACATTACATTATTCCTTTCTTTTGCAAGCCATTGGTATCTGAATGCTTAAATAGCAAGAAAATTGATAGACTATTCTCCCATACAGTACATACTGGCTTTTTGTGACTGTGCTATTAAGTAGAAATTATTACAAAACTAAGGGACAGCTTGTTGACTTGTATTTTTTCAAAAGGGTTCTTGGGCCATTTGTCAATGTTGAGGCAGTCCAGTGCCATACAGTATTCCTCAACCATTACCCCAAAAATTACTCAGCAACCTTTTCTATTCTCATATATTAGTATGCATGTGTTTCAGTTGAGTCAAACAAAAGTAAACAAACAAACAAAGAAAAAAAAGAGAGAACCAGCATGTTGATATGGGAAAACAATCCACTAACATTTAAATTTTTGGTTACAAGCTTTGGAATTGCAGTTAGTCTTTACACATCTTTACTGAAATTGGTTTGTATACTTTTAATGTATTTTTAACATTGCTGCTTTTTATTTTTTTCCATTTGTGATTTTTTTTTGTCATTTTTGTCTTTTTTAAATATTGTCCATCACTGAAAGCTCTTTTACAATCTGATGGAGTCTGTTCCTACACTAGCAAGATTACTACTACAACTACTACTGTCTTTGACAAAGCCAGGCTGCTGCGGGTCCTCCGCCATCCTGCCCAGCCTGTCTCCTGACTTCTGACTGCTGTCAGAGTCAGACTCGTCGGTAAAGACGTCTGTTGGTATCGAGGTCTGAACTCCTGAGGTGCTCAATGAACTTGAGGTAACCGTTGAAGGTGAGGACATTGGAGGAAAAGAGGAGGAGGAGGGGGAGGGACTGGCATTGGGCTTTCCAGCTAAAGCTCTGGAGAAAGGGGCCTGGGGCCATGGTTTCCCGGCAGCTGTGGTGTTGAGTGGGGTCGTTGAGGAGGAGGAGCACAGGGAAGAGGACACGGCAGAGGATGGCATGGTGGCTGATGTTGTTGGCGGGGTTGGGGGGCTGCTGATGGGATGAGTGGCAGACTGCGAGGTAGATGCGGTGTTAGGATTGGGGAAGCAGGCTGAAGAGTGAGGTAATAAACTAGTAGCGTGCTCTTTGGCATTTCTGGCTGATCGTTTGATTGTTCTGTGTTTGTGCAATGCCGATTCCAGGTGTTGACTGAGTGCTTTTTCCCCATCCAACGTGGTGTCACAAGCCAGGCAGTCATACTGACTTCCAGCCCCTGCACCTACGCCACCGGGGATACGCAGCAACATCTCTTGCAGGTTTGCCACAGACTGACCAAAAAAACAGTTTGATTTTAGGTGGGTAATAGCCGCTTCTTCCTTGGTGAAAACTGCTTGACATTTGCGGCATGCCAGTTTACACTGCACCTTTGGGATGATATACCGGTCTAGGTGAGGGTCCACAGCTTTGCCATCCACATCGTTCTGCTCAGAGGGAACTTTGTTATGAGAAGAGGAAGAGGAGGAAGTGTGGGGTTTATTATGGGGATTGCCCTTTTTCTCTTCTGTTTTCACTGGATCTTTGGCAGATTCTTTGTGATTCCCCAAGGTTTGTGGGGGAACTGGAGTTTGGCTCGCCTTGGGTTGCTGGATCTGCTGAAGCTGCCGCTGCTGTTGCTGTAGTGCCTCCTGCAAACTCTGCTGATATTGCTGGTAATGCTGTAGCAGGGATCCTGGAGACAGGCCCATCAGTGCTTGTGACAATGCTGGGTTGTAAGGGAAGAGACTTTCCATACCATACATAGGTTGAAGGTAGCCCCCCTGGAGAGCCCCAGGGATCTGTGGGGTGTAATATGGGGAAAAGCCAGGCATGAAGTAGGGCAGGAACTGGTTTGTGAGGAGAGCTGTTGGATCCGAGGCCAAAGCAGCTTGCAGGGCCTGTAGCTGTGCAGGGTCTACCACATACTCCATGCCAGGTGTGGGCATAGAGGTGGCAGGTACAGCTGTGTCTGGCTTCTCTTTCTTAGCGCTGGCAGCAGAAGTGGAAGGGGCTGGGGTGCTTCCAGTTGATGATGGTGTTGTGGGTTTCTCTATCTTTTCCTTTGGCTTATCCTTCTCTCTTACCCTCTCTGCATCATGTTCTTTGGGGAGTTCAGGCCGGGAACTGGACTGGGTAGTTGAGGGAGTGGAGTTAGATGTTGAGTTGGGGCTTGAGTGGGAAGCAGATGTGTTGGTCTGGGCCGAGCTGGATGCAGCAAGGGATGTTGAGGAGGGAGGTTTGTTGGGCAGTCCAGATGTGGGAAGGCTTGGTGAGGGAACACTGGCACCAGGCATGTTCAGGAGGTTTGAAGGTTTTGGAGGAGTTAAAGCTGGAAGTGTATCAGACACAAAGAAGAATTCAGTCATAAGTTGGTGGATATATACCAAAATACATAAAAGATAACATTGCAGAATGGTATTTGAAAGTCAATGCAAGTTTTTCCTTTTTCTTTTGCATTGATAGCTGGTTATTCAGTACTTAGTGGTTAGTGGTACATGAAATAAGCCAATAATACCAAAAGATGAATTCACACAAAAACATGATTATTGATGCTGGAATAAGTTGTTTAAAAGTGTATAAATGTTGAACTATTCAGTTCTGTATAAGTTTTACAGTTCATTAGTTTGTCACAGATTGATTGAAGACCCATTTTACAACTCTGCACCTCAAATTAAAGCTGTATATTAGTAAATAACTGCCAGATAATGACGTACCTGAATTAGAAGAGTTAAAGCTGGATAAAGATGGGCTGCCAACTCCTGGTAAAAGGACAGGTGGAATGCCTTGCAGATTTGGATAGGCTGACTGGAGATTCAAAGCCTGCATTGCAGGGTTATCAAACATCCCCTGCTGCATGGCCTGCTGTTGTGCAAGTCCTAAAACTTCATTGGCCTTCTTAATGCGGTCCATCTCTTGCTGGGCCATAAGTTGCCGGACAGTGGCTGGGTCAAAGTACTCTTTTTCTTTATCGATCTGGCTTCCAATGGTATCTTTCACCTTTGAGATGTGTTGCTGGGAGAAAATGTGATCACGAACAGAGAGGCGAGCACTGTACTTGACACCACACAAAGTGCATTCAGTCTTCGGCCCCTCGTAAGATGTCTGATTTATTCCGAAGTGCTTGGCCATGTTGAGCTTTGCCTTTTTTTCCTTGGCACGTGCATTTTGAAACCAAACCTGAACCACTCTCTTTGGAAGTCCAATGTCACTGCCAAGTACTTCACATTCCAGCATTGTTGGAGTCCTGTAGTCGTTAAAACAGGATTTTAACACTTTCAGCTGAAGGTTTGTCATCTGGGTCCGGAAGCGTTTTTGGCCAGGTCGATCTCCACTGTCGATGCTCCTGGTACCTGAGGCTCCAGGACTTGGTGAACAGGGGTCAGCCATGCTTGACGTCTCACTGTGGTCAATAATATGTTCATTTTCATAGTCTCTAGCATAATAGCTTGTTGCAGGGCTCACCAGACCTGAGGACATCTGGTCATCATTTTCAAGGATAGTGGCAGAGCCACCAGACTTAGACAGGTAATCACCACTATTTTGACTGTGCTTTGCATCAGCACTGTCATTATCAGCATTGGCCTCATCCCCTGTAGTTGTGTCTGTGATAGCTGTATTTACAGAGGAACAGTCGTCATTATCCAGTTTGCTTGGATCAAAGCTGAGGTTCACTGAGGACATAGTTGCATTCTCAAAATCTTCCATTCCTTCAACTTTAATGGAAGAAGGGCTTAGTAGAGCCCTGGGAGACAAGTCCATGCCTTTGTTTACTGGTGACATGGAGGAACTTTGTCCATCACTGTTTGATGGGGCCAGTTGGGAGTAACTTGACGTCTCGAGAGCATCAATTTTTATTTGCATACCCTCATGTTCTGGTAACATACTGGCGAGGGCTAAATTATAACCAGCACGTTTGGCCTCATGCCAGTGACGAGAGCGGATGTGTGCTTCGAGGGCAGTTTTGGCCTTAAAAAGAGCTCGGCAAAAGGGGCACCTACGATGAGCTTGTGCTGGCCCTACTGCTCTAAATTGACCTTTTCTCTCTCTGGCTCTGGTGTTTTGGAACCATACTTGAACAACTCTCTTTTTTAATCCCACCTCATGAGCAATGTGGTCAAGCATTTTACGTGTAGGATTTGAATCTAATAAATACTTCTGATAAAGGACTTCTAGCTGCTCAGGTGTGATGGTTGTTCTGAGTCTTTTGTCTCTCTGTGGCTCTTCTCCACTATTTGTGCTGTCATTCTCTCCTGGGCTAGTGCCAGCCTTCTCCTCTAACTTCCTCTTCAGGGAGTTCATGGTGGAGGTGGGGGTGGATGGAGAGGTAGCAGAGCTGCTTGGAATTTGTGGCATTGCCCCAGAGAGTAGCTGACTAGCCAGGAGAGGATTGCTGGGGTCAAAAAGCATAAAAGGCATGTCAATTGGACGATCAAGGAATTGAGGGTGGATAAATTGATTTTGCACAGAAAGAAAGTGTAATTGCTGGTGTTCCTGCCAGTGTTCAAAGGAAGGGAAACCAATTTTGCACTGCTCACACTGGTAAGGGATCATCTGTTGTGCCAGTTGTGTGGCAGAGGTCAGGTGTGAATTGAGGCTCATGTGAGAGCTTTGGGATGAGGCCTGGCTTGTCTGGGAGGCTGAGGGACCACACTGCTGTTGTTGCTGAGAGAAGGAAGAAGATGAATGTTTAATGGGCTTGGAAATACTTTGAATCTTCTCTTCTCGTTGAGGTCTATGGTATTGAGCCTCAGACTGGGGTTGATGTACAATTTCCTGCTTTATAGAGGTTTGGTTTTCTCGTGGATCAGCTGACATTTCTGGTAACTGCTTGGGCTTCTCATCATAGAGATTTGAGGTGCTTGCTGGTGATGCTTCCTCTTTTTCAGTGGATGGGAGGCGTGAGAATGCTGAAGTAGAGGGTGGAAGAGGACAGAGACTTGAAGAGGAGGGCATTGGGGTGTGACAGGAAGACCCAGAGGGAGTGTAACATTCATTGGAGAGATCCAGTGAATCCTCATTTTGGCTGTCATACTGTCCATCCTCATCTTCATCTTTGTAGCACAGCTTCTTTTGGTGTTTTATTAAGTCAAATATACGCTGGAAAACCAGACTGCATTTCTTGCACTGGTAGTTAAGATTTGAGGTGCGGATATAGCGATCATTTGACAGCTCTCGTCGTTCACCTTCTTTTGCTCCATCTCCCTGGTTTTCATAATTCTTTCTTGCCTTCTGGCGAGCATTTTGGAACCACACAACAATAACCCGAGTGGGCAGGCCCAGCAGGTTGGAGAGCTGCTCAAATTCATCATCTTTGGGATATGCATTGGCATCAAAGAAGTCTTGTAGCACTCTCAGTTGGTAGTCAGTAAATCTAGTCCTGGATGATCTCTTACTCCCGTACAAATCATGTTTCTGCTGAGGTTCAGGTGAAGGAGGTTTAGAGTCAGCTTTTGTTTCTTCTAATGTTGTAGTTGGTGGATTGTTGAAGTTGTATGGAGAATCTTTGTTGCGCTGTCGCTCTTTGAAAAGGGTGTTTCTGAACCAGTGTTTTATGACTTTTTGTGGGAGCCCTGACTTGTCTGCCATCTCTTTAATCTGTTCCTCATTTGGTGAATTGTTGATATCAAAGTACTGTCGCAGAACCCTAAGCTGGTCATCAGTAATGCGTGTCCGTGGCCTCTTGTTTTGCTGCTGCTGTAGCATGGCTGGTGTTAGCTGCTGCTGATAGAGCTGGGCCAGGTCTGAGGCCAAGCTTGGCTCAATAGTTTGCAGCTGGGAAGTTAACTGAGTGGGCAAAGACTGGAGAGACATGGACTGCATCATAAGTGGAGAGAACAGGGGCAAATCCATTGACATAGAGATTTGGGCCATTGGAACTGACGGCTGTGGGGTAGGTACAGTTGGAGGTGTGAGTGAGGCAGCAGAGACAGGGATATTTGGCGTGGGAGCTCTTTGGGGTGGAGGAGGGGGTGGAGGTGGAGGAGGAGGTGGAGGTGGAGGAGCAGCCTCTGGTGTAGATGGTCTCAGTGGATAGAGTTTATCATAATGTTCTCTGTATTCCTTGGCAAACCTCTCAAGGGATCGGAATGGAAAGAAAGCCTGGTGGATATGCTCCTGGTGACTTTTAAGAATCAGTATGTTTGAAAACAGCTTGCCACAGGCCTCACATTCCAATTTTTCTAATCCCTCAATGGGATCCACCACTCTTGTTATCCCACCTGGACCACTTGATCCTGTAGGGCCAGCTGTCTTTTTCTGAGCTTTCTGTTTGTTTTCATTGTACTGAATTACTAACTCAAACCCAAAATTTTCCAGCAAGGCTTTGGTTGCATTCCCTCGGGCATCTGAAGCAATCCTTGGTGGAGGCAAACCTGTATCATGGTTTATGTTTATTGAAATATGTTGAATGTCCTTCTTGTCTCTTGACTTGCTGTCTGCAGAATCTTTAATATAATCTTCATTCTTTTCAGCAATGTCCTTCTCTCTTTGTATTTCTCTTTCTTTCTCATTGTGGTTGGAGGAAGGTCTTTGCTTTTTTTCAGCATGCTGAAGCAGAGATGCACTCTGCTGAAGCAACGCCATCTGCCCCTGAGCCTGTGAGAGAGCCTGCTGTTGTTGCTGTTGCTGCTGCTGGTGCTGCTGCTGCTGCTGCTGCTGTTGTTGATGTTGCTGCTGCAGGTGGTGGTGCATTAACTGTTGCTGCAAGCAACTCTGTTGGGCCTGCTGTGCTGAGTTTTTTAGATCCTCCAGCAATGAGGAAGTTGAGGCTCCTGCTAGGCCAAGTGCTGAATTACCAATGCTGATCTCTGGATTCAGCTGAAATTCTGCTCCAGGGATGTAAAAAGGAAAAAGCAACTGCTGTTGTTGCAAAGGGAGGAGTGCATCGGTTGTCATGGGGAAGTGCTGCAGAAGTGCTGGGTTAAAAAGCTGTGATTGTAAAATAGCAGCCTGTTGTTGAAGTTCTTGCTGCAGCTGAGCTTGAGCTTGAGCTTGAGCCTGAGCTAATTGCTGTTGTTGCTGAAGCTGTTGTTGTTGCCCTCTAGACATCATGTCATATTTAGACTTTTTAAATTCATGGTTCTCTGATGGTGAGGAGCGAGAACTCACTGATGAGTTACCCAGACTTTCAATGCTGTGACTCTGGCCCATGTGGTTTCCTCCATGGGAGCTCTGAGCTGTTTGAGACCCAGAAGAACTATGGTTGGTAGAGCTCGGGGTGGAGTTACTGGCTGGGCTTGGACTGGGTGCTGATGTACTGATACTAGTCCCTCCACCACTTAAACCAGTAGCACTTGCTGAGCTAGTGATCCCTCCTGCTGCTTCTAGTTTGGCTGCTCTAGCTTTGGTCTGGTGTAGAACAGAGCGCATGTGAATCTCTAGAGTAGAGCTCTGGCTGTATGCCACATTACAAGTGCTGCATTTGAATGGCTTGTTGTCAGGGCTGCTGGTGGGCTCAGGCTGGCCAGTAGTGGACTCCTGAAGAGCCCTCTTCACCTTGTGCAGGTGGGAGACAGAGTTATAGTGGACGAGAAGAATGTTTTTCTGTGTAAAAGACTCTTTGCATACAGTGCACTTGAAAGGGCGGGATGGATCCAAGAACTTCTCCATGGTAAAGTTCGGTCCCTTTCTAAATGGCAAAGCACGTTTGGGCTCAGATCCAGAATCTTCCTGCAAAGAGCCAGAGTCACTGCCTGTTGGACTTTGTTTTTCTTCAGGGTCACTTTCATCTCCCTCTTTGTCATCTTCGAGAAGACCTCCATGCTCCTCACTTAGGGTGGGGTCCATTATCATAATGTCGCCATTCATCAATAAGCCTCCATAAAGCTGCTGGATATCAGCTTCACTCAGCTCCAGGTGGCTAGTTTCTAGATGTTTTTTTAAGGCCTGGAGTGTTCTGAAGCTTCGCTGGCAGAGGCAGCACATTGTAGCTGCCCTGATCACGTGGTATTGTGAATGGAGTTGAAGCTTCTCTACAGTCTTAAAGGCCAGACTGCATTGGTTACAGCGGTACTTGTACACATGGCGATCTGACACAGGCAGCTGGGGCCTTTTGTTGTGAACCTCATTGAAGTGCATCTGGAGGGAATTGGAAGACTTAAACACTTGATTACAGCCTTTCTTCCAGCACAGGAATCCAGTAGCATCGTCCCTCTCTGATTGTTGATCTTCCAGAGGTGACTTTCGAGCTTCAGGCATTTCTGTAGGGAGTGATACCCCCTTCTCAGGATCAGCCTCTGCTTCTTCTGTGAAAAACAAAGCCATAACAAGAATTTAATTAATAAAGTTCCAAAAATGTAAACATCCAATGTTTCCACAGAAATGTGAATAGGGGCATTAAATCACTCATCTTGTGGATAGAAAGTGGGGGAAAAAAAAGAAAAAGACACAAATTAAAAAGGAAATCTTACATATGGTCTTGCTGACTTTTGTTAGTATGAAAAGCTGCACTGTGTTTCATTCACACTGTCTTTGAAAATTATATTAAAACTGTTAATGACACAATTATTTTTGCAAAACACTGTCTGAATAATGTTTTGTCCCCTTTCTATTTGAAACACATGTGTACTTAATATTAGACAACAGTGTTTTCATATACAGTTGAAAAGCTGTTTTTTGACCAGCAAGCGGTGATGCTGCCATGAAAACAGTCTCATAACAGCGTATAACCAATAGGTCAAACTAATGTGGGTCATATGTTTTACATACATTAAAAATAAAAATAAAACATTTCTTCAGTAAAACTACTTACCAACTTGTTTCTTGGTTTCTTCAGGGTTAGAATTGGCTGTGGCAGGAGTAGTGCTCTGGGACTCTCGGTCTGGACTCGGTACAGGTATAAACATGCTTGCTGGCAGTGCTTCACTTGCTGTTACCTGTAAAAAAAACACAGCAAGGAGTTTTAGTTTTGAATAATCTGATAATTTGCCATATTCCTCTTTAAGTTATAATATTAAAAACAAAGGTATACTTTAGAGAGCATACTAACAATCATTCAAATTTATTTTTTGATTGACATTTAAAGAGAGTATGCTTCTATGTTTACAAAGATTCATGTGTTTGGTATATAAACATTTAAGTTCTGCTTAAGTTAAGCTTCAGATAGTATCACATCCAGCTAAAATCTTTATTGGATGAATTCCAAGACTAACGAACACCACAACCTAAAAAATGGAGAAAAACAGTAAAGAAACGATGTTAAGCGACCTCCAGAACTCCCAGTAGTACAGTTGAAAGTGCTTCTTAAATTGAAAATGATGACATTTTGGAATACTTGCTGAGTTAAACCGTGTGCTCTGTGTTATAACAATAAAACAAAAATGAAATTTCATCGCTAATAAAGATGTAGGCATTTCATAAATAATTCCCTTTTACTTTTGTAATTGGAATCAAGGGCAAATAAGTGGTGATTGAAAAAGTACAGAGTGGAACACAGTTTCTCTCTGCTCTAAAAAGGTTGCAGCCAATCATGTGTGAACAACAGTAAACTCAGTTGGTTCCTGTTACTTTCACAAAACTTTCCATTTCTCCCTCTGATACACTCTTGTCACTTTTTAACAGTTCCCTATTTAACAATCGTTGTAGGCTGAAAATGGGTAAGGTTGGAAGCTAAGGGTCTGTCTTTTTTACCTTCTTTCAATCAACTACACAAAAAAAGTAATCAGTTCACGACTATGCTGCATATCAATCTTCACAACCCCAACAAACCCTATTTTTCATTCTGTTTTTTTTTTTTTTTTTGCTGAAACTCATTTTAAAGACACTCTCCATGTGTCAACTTTATAGATGATTTAAAGGTTTACTTTATGAATCATATGAAATAAAGTAAGTAGTAAGTAAGTCCTAAATGAAGAAAACAAAGACAAAAAAATCCTAAAGAACAAATCCCAGTAAGCAACCATCACTTCCTGGTTCTATCAAGTATTAAAACCACTATTCGTGTTTTTATATTGCTTAGCTGTAAATAAAATAAAATATTAGAAACAATCAAAAGGCAGCAGGTAGTGTTTTGTACATTAAATTAACAATTAGCGTAAAAAAGGTACACACAATAATCAGTTTACAATGATCATAATCTATATTATTTGTTCAATAGTTATTGTTAAAATGAATACATTACTAAAACATACTTGTATATTTCTCATGGGAGTGAAACCGACACATAAGAGGGTGCTGTGCCAAATCTGTGTGGTTGATGACTTGGGTAATTTATTCTTTAAGTATTCTGATCACTTCTCTAATAGGCACAGTGAGGACACAGCTGAAAGAACTGAAGCATGTCATAGGACCTACAGGCCACATCCAAATGGAGCTGAATCATTCTCAAGTAAAAAGAGCTTCAAGGTTATCTTGGACATTAACACTTTTTTTTTTTTTTTAACATAGAGCAACTCTGTGTTGTTTCGTGTGGTCACAAATTCAGCAAAAAAATACCTTGCTGGAAAATGAAAAATGAAAAACACAAAACAAAAAAGCAGTAATTTACATTACAAAGTGAAATATTTTAAGACAACTGCTTCATTAGAAGGTAAGTGGCAAGAGCAAAGTATCCCAAGGTCACTTTTAATTTGGACAGCCTAATAGGCAAACCTAGTTCAAAATGGCTATCATCCAGCCGGACTCAGAATTAATGAAGCACAATTATTTTCATTACCCCTATCTTGCAGGGAGGGAAATGAGACATACATAGAGAGAGGGAGGACTTGAGGAGTGTCTGTATATTAAACAGAATATAGCGCACTGTATATATGTTGTATACGAAACAGAGTGGCATAAAAAGAAAAGAAGGGGACAGAATGTGGAGACGATGGGTGGATGAAGAGTGAGAGAGAGAATGCATCATTATGCATGCTTGGCAAGAAATAAAAGTCCCTTACTTCAGAATTAATTAGGCTCCTCTCCTCAGACATGTGAAAAGGATAAAGTACTGCTTTGTCTGCATTCATCAGTTATAAAAAGGTACTAGCTTTAATGTGTGTTATATTACCTCTGTTCTATCACCGCCCTCTTGTAGTGGTTCAGTACATTACTACCTCCATAAAAGAAATAAATATTGCTGTCTACCATACTAATGTGCTTGCCATTTACTTTCCTAGATGGGGGATGAAGATGGCTTTGCAGCAGAAAGAGCAATGTGTTACTCTGTGATTGTCCAGCAAGCTATTTAGTTTCACAGAACAGAGCAGAACAAAGATTTGCTCAGTAATTTATAAGAAAACAGGGCAAATAAAATGTTATTCCCCCTTGATGAGCATTAAAGGCAGTAAAGAACGAATTCTCTGCAGGTCATGGAGGGTGCACCAATGCATAATAGCTGATATAAATGTACCAGTCTCAGTACTTGAGTGAAAGATCACACGACTACAGCTACTTTAGACACATGCTTTCATGATATTCTTTTGATCATTAACTGGAAACACTTAATTAATTAATGGAAACTTTGTAAAGAGCTTTAACAAATTAAAAAGCCTTTAATTTCATGTTATGAAGCCAAATAACTGATTTCTAACATGTCAATCTTTTAACTGTTGTTATCCTTTTATCCTGCACAATTGTATATTTCTTCATAAGTTTTGTTCCCATTTTCCATCTGCTTAGGTTGAGTTGAGTTGATTAAAGTACTTGCAGACATTTTATTAGATATGGTGCTGGTTGACCAGAATAACCAATTGATATTTTCCCTGCTAGAATAAAGAACACAGACCAACTTCAAAGCATCACAGTAGAGAAATATAAATATATAAATACAGGTTTAAACATAACCTTCCCGACCGCTCAGTATCTAATCTATTATCTAGTCTCAGAAAACACAACTTACTGTGGCAATGAGCTTATCAACACAGTCAGGAGCCACACTGTGGAGGTGTGTGAGGTGGAACTGCAGGTGGATCTTGTTGTTGAGCATGTCCTGGCATAGTGGGCAGCGTAACATGGGCTGGACAGAGTGCTGCGTCATCACGTGCATTCTGAGACGGTTCAGGTCCGTGTTGGTGAACTTGCAGTAGGGGCACTGGTACATCTGAGTGAAGACAGAGCCAGGAAAGGAGAAAAAGACAAAAGGGGTTAAAGGGGCAGAAATGGCTGCAGTGAGCATGTTTGGGCTTTTGAAGAGGTCCTGCAGATCAGGGGAAAATTTGGCTGTTTTCCCTGAAGCAGGCCAATCCCTCTGATCACAGACCACTGTGTAATACTGAGAACCACTGAGTCTTGGCACCCACTTCAAAGTGCTCTCATCTGTCAAATACTATATTGATTCTTCACCTTATATACAATTAGCAGTGCAACTGAAGCAGAAATGTTAAAATAATTTTGCGTAGATTGGAAGAAGGAGCCTGCATAATATAAAAAAGGTCACTGAGATAACTAACCAAAAATTAGAAGTATATTTTATATTTCTTATTTTAATTGATGTGCGTTTCAACCTTATAATGAGGGCTTTTTAATTGAGGATAAGATAACCTTCAGCAAAACTCTCCTAATCCAAATAGAGAGCATGTTATGAACATCTGAGGACATCCATAGTTTCAAAACAGTCTGGTCCTGAACTCTTACCTGCTCTGCAGCGCTCTTCTCAGTTGTCCTGGAACGCTTTAAAGAAAGCGGACTCTCAGTGGCATCGGACCGTGAGGAGGGCCTCTTGCAGGGGATCGGAGACTCGGACTGGTTCCGTTCTAGGTGGACAGTTGCCACTAAACATAAAAACAGAAATAAAAACAAGGGGGATGAAGTGAGGATGAGAAAACACATCAAAAAAGTTGCTTTTTTTTGTTGGGTCCAGCTAAAAAAAAAATCCTACTTTTGTTTATAAACAGGGCAATGCCAGTAAAATGATCAGTTTGCCCCTTTTTTGCTAGCAGTGAGCCATCTCTACTCTGTTTAAGGTTGTTTTGTGCAAGTAGAAAGTGACAAATAGAAAAATGGGCTTCATTGTTGCTTCAAAAGTTTCACTCGCTCACAAACGTAATGACTAAATCAGCTAACCTGTTTAAAAGTAAATAACACACATGCTAACACATAGCAATGCTTTTTCTCTCTATTTCTGCAGCGCGAGGCCTCACACAAAGCTTCTACAAACCACTTTAAAACTACTCCACTTTACAAAGCAAAAGAGAAACCAGAGGTGGCATACAGAGAAGCATCACAGCTGAGCACTCAGTTAAGCACGAGCTCACAGAGGAGCTAAACCCACATGAAGTCAGCATGGGGGAGCTGCAGTAGCACCATGCTTTGTCATCAATGGAAAGAGTTCACTTTGAAACTTAAAGAGGCATCTTGTTGAGCCCTAACAAACCCATAAAGAGTTAAATTTGGCCTGATTTGTACAGTCCTGGAAGGGCAAATTGAGAACAGAGGGCATTGGTAGGTGGGGGGGGGGGTTTGGCGGTGGGGTCAGGTTAAGCAGGGCTGACCACGCTCTTGCTCCAGACATTAAAATGTCAGCTCTAATCAGGACGAGGGCAGTTGAGCTGATTACCCAGTGGGGGACCTGGCTTTGGACGGAGCAGCCTGCAAGATCTCCCAGAGACACCAGGATCAGCCGGGGAGGCCCTATTAGGGTCCAGTCACAGTCAATCCTATTAAACACATCCGCCAATAAACAAAGGGAATGTTAAACAAAAGGAACCTCCCATTCCCTGACATTAACCTCTCAGTCATGGTCCTGTCCTCACCACTTCCTCCCCCTTCTCCTCCTCAACTCCACTTGATTCCACTCTGACTTCCCCTGAACTTATCTCTGGAGGAAAACAAGGACGGAGATCCCTGTGTCTTGGCTGTGTGTCCGTCCATCAGCAGCTTAGTAATACCAAAAACCTCAATGCTACAAGTCAGGGAAGGAAAACTAACTGCTTATAATGACACAGGAAAATCAAGTGTGAAGCAAAAGAGAAAGACCCACACAGAGATTGGAAAAATCTACAGACTAATATTTTACTGCAAAGCTGTGAGTTTTAGAGTTTTGTGACATCCATTTTAAAACCTTGCATGTATGGTGTCCTTGGTTTTTTTGAAAGGCGCCCTCAACTAAAGTGTATCATTATTATTATTATTATTATAGTGTCCAGGCTACCTTTTTACCCATACCATTAAGTTTTTTCTTGAAGCTACCAAATGATTTTGCGTGTTGCTGCAAATCCTGTAAAATAGATTTTGATCTAAAAGCATTAAACTAAAATGAAGGTTCACTTAAAAAATAAAATAAAATAATGATTTGTTTAAACTATTACATTCTATTCCAAAATGTTATCAACAGTTTTTTTTTTTTTTTGCAGATAATAAGAATTAGTGAAGAATAAGTGTGGCAAGACAGCATTTCAACTAGAGCAGGTAGTGCACAGGTGTCACAACTAGATAGTACAAAAAGTAGGCACGGATTAAGTCGGCACAATTATCCTCTGAGCCTCTTAATTAAGAGGATAAACATAAATAATACTCTGGAAGCAACAAGACAGGTGTAAGAAGTGGCTGTTTATGATAAGGTAATTGATAGCTACTGTAAAGGGAAACAAACCAGCTTTCAGTCTCTTGCTGTTTTAATGTTTATGTGTTAGAGAGAGACACTGAGAGGGAGCAGGACAGATGGAGGGCCAGTGAGGCCTACTCACACTCACACTCAGACTCTCGTCATGGCCAATTAGGACTCCATAAATCTGATCAATCGCCTTTACTTGAGAACTCTACACCATGACTAACCTCCAAGTACTGCATCCTGTTTTCTCTTGTCAAAAGTGATGAAAAGAGTGACCGAAACATTGAAAAGCTTGAAATTAAATACAGTTAACACTTTCATTGTTTTTCGTCATTGTGTACAAATCTTGTAAGGCATATTGGACATCACAGTCACACACAGATGTACAATCAGAATGAACCAATGACCAAAACATTGGGTCTGAAAACAGGATGGTATAGGAGTACTATAGGTCCCACTTTCAGATAAGAAAGAACAGAAAAGGACAGAGATATGCTGAGGATGTCACCAGTGGAAAACGTTCACTTTAAAACTTTAAGAGTCATCTTGTGGATCCCTTACAATCCCATAAAGAGTTACATTTGGAATGATTTGTACAGTCCTGGAAGGGTAAATTGGGTGAGGATCATGTTTTTAAACCTCATTTGCTGGTTAGATGATCAAGGCTTGTGTTTCCCCTCTGCCTGAGATCTTATTTTCTGTCAGGAGTCTGGCTGCTGTAACCCTGACCTCTTCTTCCTGGTCATTACACATAGACCCCCCTACCCCCATCTACACCATACCTCCTCTGACAGATACATAGGGGGAGTTTTTGTTTGAAAGCACGACAGGCAGGGCAAGAGTGAAGACAAAAAAACCTAAGTCAATTAGGTGATTATTAATTCATGCCCCTTTTCCGTAAACCAGAGGCTTTTGTGCTGTCGAGTCCCGTAAGTGAATTGGACTTTGGCACCTTGTCTCACCTCGTATAGCTGGACTGTATTATTCAAGCAGCAAAGGGGGCTGTCAGCATACTGTGATGGTCTCTGGAGCAATCACAACCCCGTTGTGCTTTTAAAGGGGAAAAAGATGGCAAATGGACAGAGTGACTGATGCAGCACAGACTGAATTAACCACAAAGGGTCGTCTGACATGGAAATCTTTCAGGTGTACAAAACCAAAGCTGCTTCAAATCTGTTTCATTCTTGAAGGAGGTTATCCATATTCTAAACAAATACATATGTAGGGAAGTGGAAGCTGAGAGAAAGATTCTTAGTTTGGGGAATTCCCCTCTAACTGACTGACTGACTGACTGACTGACTGACATGGGGTCATCATCATCTCCACAGCCTCTGCCCACTCATTACTACAGTTCTTGTCTCTCAGTGGCAACTTAAGGCCTCCGGTTGTAAAAAAAAAAAAAAAAACAACAACAAAAAAACCAAACATAACCTATCATCCATTCTGTCCAGGCCAGCCAGACTGTATAAATGTTATATCATTTTGCCCAGAACAGTAATACAGTCTGACAATCATTTTAAAACTAAAACCAAAAATTCTCTGCACAGTCAAACTCAAATATGGACTTTGGTGCACATTCTTAAAATGTGTTCCTTGATCCCAAAATTCCCTCAAAACCTTTCACCTTCACACTGCAGAGGGCTCCTAAAGACCCTCAGCTTCTTGCTATATAGAAAACTTGAACCTCTATTCCCTCTGAAAGCTGGCCATTTATATGGAGATGATTCTACTCCCCAAGTGCTAAATTCATTCTCTGAATGATATGCTAACATTACCTGAATATTGTCTTTTCTCTTTTCCTATATCTATCCAGGTTTTTAATCTGCAGCCGGTGTCACCGCCCAGAGCAATAAGGGGCAGAAAGTGTTCATCTTATATTTCTAAGGTAATTATTTTGCATTCATTTCAAAAGAAGAAAACTGAAACCTTGAACCAAAGATATTGAAGGTACATATGAAATCATTTCCTATTACTCTCTAGTCATATTTCTCATTCCTATTATAATCCAAATTTGCATTTATAGAACAAAACACTTTGCAGTGTAGAGAGTGTTTTGCAGCTTCACAATGTGATTGGAAGAAGGAAAAATCTGAGATAAAGAAATTGAGAGGCAATATTAATTAGCAGAGGTGTTATTAATCTTCAGTCTGCTGAACACCAAGATGACATGGCGTTCACCTTTACAGGACGTTCAGACGCACAGCACCAGTGCTCAGCCATTAGACACCTCTTGGTAAAACTCATAAACACTGAGCTTTCAGGGAGTTGGCTCACAAACAAGGACAATTTATGGCCTATTATCTTCAAAGACAAAAGGAATTACAATTTGAGGGATGACAAGCACTCATAGAACGTGATATGAATATGTAAACATCTTCACCGCTTTGTCTCCTGATTTCTCACACTACTAAGGGTTTAAAAGCAATAACAAATCACTGCTGCACTGAATGTCTCCCTGTTTGGAGCTCCAACAGCTGAAACTTAAATAATTGGGTCGTAACTAACCATAAGTGTGCATTTTCAACCCTTACGAAGCCTAATATTAAGTACGCACATCTGTACTTTTACATGAAGCACATAACATTTGGTTATTCTGATCTTAAATGAGAAACTCCCAGAAAGTCATAGAGCACAATGAAAGAAAAGAGCAAATTGTAATGCCACCAAACTGGATCTAGGGGATGCTAATCATCTTCTTCATCACACAGACTAAAGCAGCATCTACAGTGCACAACGCATCTGCTTCTCCGCTGCATCATGAAATGATAATAGCACCATATGGTCATGTTGTACACAGACAATTTAAAAAATGCCTTTAATGCAACGTTGAACTGGAACTTGCACATAAACGCAAATTGGTGCTTGACAAGTTGAAGTCAAAATACTCCTGCATGCATTGACACCAAATGAACATGAAATAATTGCTTCTGTGTTTCTTTAAAAAACAACAAAAACAACATCCCTGTGACATGACTATGAAGCAGTCTTTAAAAAGCGATAAACAAGCTCACAAACATTAGAAAGACGCAAACAAAAGATATACAATGTACCGGCCGACTGATGTTCTTATCCTAGTTGTATGGTCCGTTATGATGACCAGCTTCAAATATTGTTGGCTTACTTGGTTCATTACGAATGATATGTATATGGTCACGATTGGAACTATTCCGGACTTAACCTGTTTAATTCAAACTTGTAGAAAGGCAGGTGACGTTAAGGCCACTATAAATGGTTGATGAAGCAGATTGACATTTATATGAACTGTTAAAATTATTACATTTTGATCCTTTGTAAGAAAATACAGCATGTCTACAATAGTATTTTACATACTGGTTGTCCTCTATACTGTACGTTGTTTAAGTATGTAATGACGAATTTCTTTGTCTACCTAAAAGTTTGTTCAAAAATTCTACCCGTCTACAGGTATGGATGACCAGTGCTGGTAGAAAGTCTCTCCTCTTTGCACCTGCCTGCATACATTGGATGTAAGGAAAGAGCAATAAAAGGAATTATTTAACAAGCTCAATTTCAGGGGATTAGCCTTTCCCAGCTCTAAAAGTGAAAAAATACCCTCCTACCCTTTTCCTCATCAACCTACACATTATGCTATGTTTTTATTCAACTTCTCCTATACATTTACTGTATGTTAAAAAATGTCCAATCACATAGTGTCCAAGTCTGCAAGGGTATTAACAATTCTGTGCTCCTTTAACCTTCCTATCTCCCCTAGACTCAGCACCCTGCCGTCCTCCGTGCTGCATCCCCATACATTCCGCTGCTGCATAAATACACCACCTGCTTTAATGAAGGTGAGCATCCGACTCCTGTGCAGAAGCTCTTCCCCTTTTTAGCCTATGCTGTCTCAGCTTGATGAAGAAGGTGTAAGAAGAGAGGAAAGGGGCTTATGGCTATCCATTTATACATATTTTATACCTTGTATTAAAAATGACCCCTTCGAATTACTAATTATGCAAGATGATTAAATCGCAGCTACCGCCAACATCACTGTCATTGTCCAAATGTATTAAGATTTTAGTATTCCTCTTATGATTACTCCTTTAAAGACTGATTTAACTTGTTTATAGTGCTTTAATACTATAAATAATAAAAAAGCAGATGCCTGAATGCCTGTACATGTAGATATATGTAATAACTTTGAGATAAAAAAACAACAGCATGATGAAGGCATCTTTCAGGAGCTGACATGCTGAATACATATGCATTTTACAAAGGCTTCTGATGTACCTCTAAATGATTTTAACGAATACTGAAGAGCACCAACACAAGAAAGAGAAAATAAGATTGACAGTGGCTTTAAAAAGGAAGAAGCCTTTTTTCTATGCGCACTAATGCTGTCTGTCAGACAGTGACTGTCATTTGTAAAGGAACAATGTTGTGCTCTGTTCCAACAGCTACATGACAATGATGAGAAGAAATACTTCAGTAGTTCTAATGATGGGCCTTAGAAACAGCTCCGCCTCAGACAGTGGGAGACTGAACACCTTTCAGATAAATAACAGGTTGGCCGGGATGCTCATACACCACATTCTTACACGCACGCAATCTGTGTGCCGACTGTACAGACATCTTCAGACAATCACCAACCAAACAAGCGCTCCTCTGTTTACCAAATGCATTGTGAGGTCTTCCCTGCTTTTTCTCCTACAAGAGAGCTTCTCTGCACTCACTGTGAATGGGCATTGTATTCATCATCACAAAAAGTTTGAAGTACAAAAAAGGACCCTTCCATTAAACTACAGCTGTCAAGCTTTCGCTGACAACACAGCCTTGAACCCAGCACCCCACCCTCCCCTTCTACCTTTTTCACTGACATCAAACAGAACCTCAGACCTGGTTCCCTAATGCACATGCTATTTTTAACTAAGCGTTTCTAATAAGCTGCTGGGAAGCTGTAAATTTTTCATATGCAAGCACATATTTCCTTTGTGAAAACACAGAAACACACTTATTTGGTGATTAGCGACTGACAGAGAGGAGGAAAGGAACTGAATATGCTTGTATCAAATTGCATGCCTTTCAAAAAGGAGGAATCCTAATGCGAAGAGTCGTCTTCCTGTGCACCACAGGTATGAGTGAATTATTAATCGTCCAGCTCATTTTAATGCTTTTTAAAGTGCTTTATTTTGATGTGCTAAAACATACTTTTAGCCATATTCAGTCAGGCATGCATATCATTATTTCTCCCATCAAAGAAGAGTGTCGCCCTTTCAAAGAGCACAAACAACTCAGCCTCATTTAAAATAGAAGTTCAAATATCAAAGACATTTTACAAAGGCTGGGCTTCAAACGCTGTGATGAAGTTTTTTTCCTACACTTTATGAAAAAAACCCTTAGGTTTGCAAAAGGTCTGGATTGTTTTCCAGCTTTTAACCTGACTAGTGTAAATCAAAACATCTTGCAGTCACACAAGCGTTTAGACACGTGAGAAGCATCTCTGCAAAAAAAAAAAAAAAAAGCTAAACTTCACCTTAATGTATTCACAGAGCTGCCCGCCTTTTGAAAAGAATATTGTGCTGTCCAGGCTGACCACAACAATATAACAATTTGACCTAGCCCAAGGTTTAGGGTTATAGTTTAAGATGATGTTTAAGAAAAATTAAAGAAAAGGATCGACATAATCCATGAAAGTTTCACAATCTATCAAAGCCAACCCCCTAACTGAACATAACATACCAAAAAAATGAAAATATGTCCAAGAGTTGAAACCTTAATTTTCCAGAAATAATTTCTTGGACATGCAACTTGTGCTGGACCAACGGTTTGTCAAGGCCTACAGCTCCTCCACTCACTTTAAGTTCAACCCCCTGTTTAGAATTCACCACCTCAAGCTTTTATTAAAGAGGCCTGCAGATGAAACCATCTTGATCTGGTAAGATTAAACACAGCAAGGTCTGTGTTGTCTGTGTGTGCACTGTGCAACAAAGTTGAGCAGGGGGTGTAGTGCCGTCACATGTGTGTACATACAATGCTCATACAGGCCCCTTCTCTTCACATCACCATTGAGCAAAAACAAAACATGGGTCACATGTCACCTGAACATATTTTCTAACTGTATATTTTCTTCATGATTGTATCTGATTGGATTGTAAAGACAATAAAAGTGAGAGAACTAGAGAAGTAAAAAAAAAAAGATTTATGGAGTTTTTAAAGAGTGCTTAATGCTTTAAAAGGCTTACATTATTTTATTATAATACAAGTAATATAATTTAACAGAAGGCCTGTTATTTAGCACCATTCAGCTGCAGGGACACATGTTTCCTGTGTGAAGTTTTTCCTTAATGGTGTGTGGAGTAAATATTGGCCTTACCTGTCCCTTTGGTGAGCTCCTTCTCCCCCCCACTTTCTCTGTCTTTGGTTTGGTCCTCCTGGTCTGTGGTGGTCTCACTAGCAGCCTCCACATCCTCACTCAGCTCTCCTGAAGGGGGAGGGAGGATGGGATATGTAAATTACCAAGCCATCAGAATTGGTGGAAGCACTTAAAGGGACGGCAGCGTTTTTTTCTATAGGAGCTCGCAACAATTACATATGCTGACACACAGTTGCAAGGCTGGCAGACAAAGAGGGCAGAAACTGTGTTCTGCTTTTCTTCCTGTGCTGCCAGATCATCTCTGTGATATTTTATGTGAATAATAATTTGATTTATTGGGAAAGAGGAAAGGAACAATATGTATTGTCACAGCACATCAGCTAAGTTTATCTTGATAGTATATCTTAGAAATAAATATTACATTTTCTTCATGTATACCATGACACAAATGTGGTTTCCTCTGTTTTTGTGGACATAGAACTGTGGAAACAAAGTACCAATCGTACTGAAGGGGGCTGATGGAAAAATAATTGTTTGAGCAGTATCTTCTAAAAGAAAGACTTTTTACTAGACATTCTCCTTCTCACACACACAAACACACGTTTTACTGTCCCCTCCTGCAGCCTGCATGGGGTTACTTAAAGATCCAAGCCGAATGTCACTTTTGCTATCTCATTATAGCAAGAAAAAAATAAGATAAATATTTAAAACATTTTGAGTCACAATTGATTTTATTTTTACGCCATGTCCAATGCAGAAATCCCCTGTAACCACCTTAAAAGCCTCAGCTCGATATATCAGGCCATTTAGAAGCATCAAAGTCCAAACAATGGATATCTGACAGACCCATTTGTAAGTAACACACAGAGGAAAAGACACAAAAAAACAGATAATAAAAAGGGCATCAATCTTGTTTATTTTCCTCTAGTGCCCCCTGAACATCCCCTCTGCCTGTTAAGTTTGTTTAAAAGTAGAGGGACTTGCATGCAAACACATTGATTTGACAACAGTAAACTAGGCCACAGTCAATAGGCCCTATCAGTTATTACACCAGTCAGCTAATTCTCAGCAAATGTACTTAAATACTCTTTAGAAAGTGCTTTCATGCTCAGGTCTCAGCTCTATGAGCTATTGATATATTGACAATGCTACAACAGCTTCTGAAATATCCTGTTCAAGTATTCAGCCCTGCAGTCATCACACAGCCAATCTGAGCTCACCACATGACTACCCACAGCCCAAACCACTTTTATGATACTACATTATCCCTACACTCACTGTTTATCCTGTCACTGGTGAAATATTACACACACTGTGTACAGAGTCAACATCATGTTCTCTAACTCAGCTATGTGTAATTATCATAGATACACTTGGAGCACACCTTTAAAGCGTGTTCAAAACATGTCACTTTTAATTGAGAAATTTTAAAAGAGCAGCCTTAAATAAAATCACGTTTATAGTTCCTTTTTATTTATTAATTTGAATGTCCTAGTGCCACTGTATATTTAAAGTCAAGCTAAAAAAGATTATCAGTATCTACGATTGTTTTGTTATTCATCTGAAGCCTACGTTTTTAGTTCATATTTGACTGAAGACAAAATGTGGTTTATGTTTATATTAATTCGGTGATTGAGTTTTGAAAAATCTATGTGACTGTGAAAATTACTTGCAGACCAGAGGATACGGTATATCTTCCATTTCCTGCTTGCTGATGCACATGGTGTAGGAAACAGCTGTGTGAGCAGAGTGACTGCTGTGTGTGTTGTGTTGTTACACATTAGAGCTAAAATCTTATCCTGTAATCCAGTGATCCTTTGTTTCAACAAAAATGTAAAAAAAAAAAAAGGAGGACCGGCTACTTGTAAAATAAATGTATTGAAGAGTTCCTTGGATCCCACATTTCAAGATTTTTTTTTCTTTTATTTTTACCCACGTGTCTATTTTGTTTCCAAGGTTACCCATGAATTCCATCCAGTGCAGCCCATCCCATCTCATGCTGGCGAGGTGGATCTTAAAACATTCCCAGAAAAACCAGAGATCTCCTGCTGAGTAGCACAATCCCATCTAACTCCCTGCCTGCATAAATCCACAACTGTGGAATTGAGGATACTGTGGATAAGAATTAGGATACTGTACAGCTGCATAGGTGCTCAGATTACAAAATAATCCCCAGGTAAATTTTTCACCTTTAAAAACGGGGCAAGGTGTCATTTCTTAGCGACGTGACACTTGTAGTGAGACTAATACCCCACCTACACATTAATACACACTTGGCGCTTAAACATTGCTGTGATAGGCAGCCAACATTTTAATGCCATTCAGGCTTCCTTGTACCCACCCTCAACTTCCTGCACACATTTCACACACACCCACATGTGCACTGATATATTTTCCTCCCAACTGTTTACAATATTTATTTATTTAGATGTTTAATCAACGCATGTGACACTTTCAGCACACAACACAA
Organism: Symphodus melops; assembly: GCF_947650265.1. Classification (NCBI taxonomy): domain Eukaryota; kingdom Metazoa; phylum Chordata; class Actinopteri; order Labriformes; family Labridae; genus Symphodus; species Symphodus melops. The sequence goes on along the minus strand of NC_136693.1, from coordinate 13,923,660 downwards.
AACCTCTTCCATAATTTATACAGAAATGAAGACATTTAATTCCAGGAGCTATGTTGGCAAATAGAGTTGCCTATTTCTCTTCACATCTCCAACTGGATTACAGAATGATTAAAGCCAGGCCAGCTATAATTAATGAAAGGTCATGAGTGGCCTAGGAGTAGGATGCAAATGGAAAAGACACTAAAACTGTAGCCATAGATTAATTCTGGAAATAAATGAGGAGAAACACTCAAAGCTATGGCAGCAGGCCATTTCTAACCCAAATCTGAGACATGTAAAGGACAATAGCCTGAAGGTTGTCTTCTAATTAATTGTCTTCATTAACCATCCTAATACAATGATATGAAACAGTTCCATTAATCTAATCATGCAAGCTGAATAAGCCCATTGCCGACACAGAGATTACACTCATTTGTTCTGAGCATATACATATCAGCTTTGCTCTGCCAGTCATTCAGAGGGGACTGTCCATGGTCCCTATGATCCACCATCTCACAGACACACCATACACACACAGAAACACACACACTGCAGGAGCACACAGGCGCTGAGCAGTCTCCTTCCTCTTGTGCTCTGTGAGTGCAGAGGCTTAATCAGACCCATAGGTGTCACTCTATGCAAGCTGGGAGAGAGCAGCTTGCTCACACACATTAATGATGTGCGGGACGGGAGGGTAGGTAGGTGGGTGGGTGGGAAGAGGATGAGCAGCAACAGACAGAAACACACAGGGAAGGAAGGAGGGGGGAAAGGGAAGAAATATGTGGGAGATGACAAAAGCAGATGCTATGCATGAAGCGTCCGGTGAAGATGAGACACTGAAAACGGCAAGATTACCTTCAGATGAGAGAGAGCGGCCTTCCTTTTCCCCTGAAGAGCAGTGATTACAGTAATGCTAATCAGACTGACAAGCACAAACGGCCTGATAAATAATTGATGGTAACCACTGCACTTTCCAGTATTCCTTCCCAGACTGTAGAGAAGAGCAAGAGCAAGTAATAATAGTCACTCTAGATATCTTTCACTAGGTCAGGCTCCTCCTCCTCCTTGCTCGGCCTCAGCAGAATACACTGCTAGGATGATAACTGCCTTTCTTTAAGTACAAAATTCTAGTCCTACCTGAGAATGTCTTCCTCAAACAGCAGTGACAGCTTGCTCTTTTTAGGTTGCACATACCGTTTCTCAGTCTACAACACTACCTTTACTATCCCTCTTGCTTTTTCGTGAGTCCTGCATAACCAGCGCGGGGGCTGAGCTGAAACGTCTCCCTCTTCCCGGCTCTCGAGTGCTGGAAGCGAGGGTTCAGCTCTGCCTCTCTCCGGGCTCTTGTGGTGGAGCTGTGTGTGTCTAAGCTCTCATTACTTTCATTATGATTATTGAGGCTGTTGTTATCATTTTAACCAGGTGTCACAGGATGACACTGTATGTCAAAGAGGTGTGTACCCCCACTTAAATAAACACACACACACACACACACACACACACTCACTAGATTTATCCAAGGCCTGGACAGCTTCCTTTTCTTTAACGCTGCACTGTCGGATAAAAAGCAATCTTATTTCACACTTCACAGACTCTATCTTTTTCCCCTACTTTTTCTTTTAAAAAATCCCCCTCCTGCTCGCCCCATCATCCCTTGCACCCCTTCCTTATATCAAAGTTGGCCTGACTCCGGACTAGAGGGTGCAAAATGAAAGTGACAGGAGGGTACCATGGGACAATGAGACACAGGACCCATGCTGAGGTCTTTCATGCATTGTCCGCTCCTCATATCAGCACCTCTGTGCCCCCATGCGCAAGACACCCCCCCACACCCCACCCCCAACCCCCTTTTTCAAGCACAACACACAGGAAAACACTCCCACCCCTCATTACCCGAACCAACGCACGCACATGCACACTCGCATACGCTCCCTCCACATGTCCTCACGTGCTATCTCTCGTAAAAACCACAACAAACAGAAACATGCCACACTCCAGCCAGAGTCAAGCGGGGCTCCTGCTTAGGAACCACCAATGAACCGCAACATGGATTTATCATTGACAATGTGTTATGCTGTGCTAAAACAAGCTTTTTTAAATGATTAACAAACTCACACTTATATGTACATTGATATTTGAATTGTATCCCTTCAATATTCAAAAACATATATGAAAATTGCTAACACCTCTTTGAATTAGAAGAAAGTTGTACAAAAACACATAATCAGGTATTAAAGTCAATAAGCTAGCATGTAACCTCTACTGTGCACCTCACGGTAGATAACCCACACAAAAAATTAAAGTATGTCTGCCTCTCAAATCCTAACCCCCCCCCCCCCCCCCCCCCACCCCCCACCCCCTACCTCCCTCTCTCCCACACACTTTCACATTTTGAAAGGAAAGAAAAAGAGGAGCAAGCTACCTCAGTGCTGCTGGTTGGAGTTACGTGTTAGATTCCTGACCTGTCTATGTGGGGATTCGCTGGCCTCTCCCTGCTGGCCCTGCTGTGACCTCAGGATCTAAATGTGAATGAATACTTTGTGTCTCCATGGGGCTGAGGGCAGGAGGGGAGTGGAGAGAGGAGGAGGAAGAGTGGGGGCAGGAGGTGGTGATGGAGTAGGGGTATGGGGGTTTAGGGCAGCTAATAACTAAAAAAACGGCAAGTTAATCACAAACAGCAGTGACAGCTGACACTGCCTTAGAACAATATCATGATGACCCCTCCTCTTTCACTGCTCTGCTTTTCTCATGGCGGTTCCTCCTCATCAGAGAAGTCCCATAGGCAAATCACAACTATTACATTGAACACCCATGCCTTTCAAACTCATTGGTCTTTTTGAAGAAAACTTAATGCATTCAGGACACTTTGAGCCAGACATAGAAGTCATATTTTTCAAAAGCATTAGTGAAGAGAGTTAAAAAATCCAACATGGGGCTAATTTGATTGCTAATTTGTTCTGATCGTTCTTAGAAAATTAAGAACTGTTAACACCATGTATTAAATATTTTCCCCAAAGTGATACCTCCTGGGAAATTCTACTAATTAGAAATACTTCTCATGCTAATGGCATGTTTAGATACATTACAAATAAAGTGGATAATGTGAGTGCTGCTCTACTTCTTCTCTCTTTGTGTTTTACTTGAGTGATAAAGGAGAGGAAGATCTGGGTTAATGTGGCTACACAGGGAGTGAGCATTCAGGGACTGCTCACCCTTCTGCCCCAGCTGACACAAACACACACACACACACACGCACATAAACACAGCACACTTCTTCGACTTTCTTGAATGTCCGAGATGATGGCTGCTCACTAACGCATATTAGGTCCACAATGGAAGATGCAGGCTGTACTTTTTCCGGCTAGCATGGTGGACTAAAAGCCTGTATAGGGGGCAAAAACATCACTGGGCAGCGCTCTTCCATCTACTCTGCCTGAGGGACATTGTCCTGCACAAAGAGCCACTCTGCCTCTCTGCCACCCCCCGCCATGCAACCTCCTCTTAAATCAACCTCCTTTTATTAATGCATCTTTTTCTTTTTCCACTAACTCACACTACAATGCCTTCACCTATTTGCAGCCATTCAAAGGGACCAAACAGAATTGGGGTGGGTTGACAGGAGTGTGGGTGGGGGTGGCTAAAGGGTTGTCTGAAAAAAAAAAAAAAAAAAAAAGCACCACCGCTGTCATGAAGGGCAATCACATCAACTCTGAAATATTCACCAGTGGGTTGGAAAATGCGATGGTACAGTTATGACAGACGAACAGGCTACTCCCCCCACTCAAGCCCACAGCCCCCACCCCCCTTCTCTATCAGGGCGGAAGCACGGTGGACACTCTGAATATGTATAACCCAGGAAATGTATTGATTTTTCATTTGGCCCAAAAAGGGACACAAAAATCACATAACCTGAAACTGTCACAGCTCTTTTGTTCATAGCTCATCTCTCCTGATGTTTGGCTTTTGCCACAAACTCTCTTTAATTACCAGGTACAGCGAGCTTCAGAGCCTCCCTCCACAGAGACACAGCCACATACAGCCTGCTGGGCTTAACAAGGCAGCCCACATCTATTATATATGACATACACCCGGCAGCTTTTGTTTCATATCTGACTAATAAGTGCACTGAATATGACTATACCCACAGTTTGTTTTGTTATTATACACAAGATATATAGTGCAAAAAGATTTCCTGAAGGGAACCAGGAAAATTAAAAAATATGATGTGCCACATTAAAAATAGCGCTTTCATATTAAATCTAGAGCTGGAGCTTTTATTTGATGCGACTTTCTGAGGAGATTCTGCTTAACATGAAATTCTAACATCGATCTGAGTTTTCCCAGGTAACAGGCAGGCAGGTTTGTGAATGTTAGTCTGAGTGTTCACACTTGTGTATGTGTGTCCATTAACAGGTACTTATCTGTTTATCTCTCCTTTTAGGCACCGCAGACCAGTACAGTGTACTGTCTGAAAAAGATCTCTGCCTGTCGATTTATTGAATACACCATTTGCATATCTTTGTAGTGCATCCATCTGCCTCTGGACTGTTCTGTGGAGGTATTAGCTCAGAAAATCAATGTTGCCATGGTGGGATGTATGTAGCGTCTACCAAGGCGTGTGTTGGGAGTCCAGCTCCCAGCTCCCACATGGGTCCTATTTACATGAATCCTGCCTACAGAGGCTTTTCTGCCGATGCTTCAATCTTTGCAAAATTAAAGTATATAAAACATTTCAGAGCAGGCCCCTCAAGAGTGGGCTAGGCTGCCATCCTTCTTGATGGTCAACCTGCCTCCCAAACTCAAAAAAGCCCAGGGTCTAACCAGCTGTTTGTTTATGAAAGCGTACGGCCAGATTAAACAGAATCTGACAAGGTTATGAATACCAATTTTGCTAATCAATTTGATCTAAAATATAAAAAAATAGGAATCATTGATGTGTGTGCTCTAAAAGTTTAACTCCCTGAATTCAGATGTTTCATAGTTGAAACGTTGAGATAGAAGATGCCAGATTTCTTTCTTGTTACAGATAACACTAAACTTTACATACATTCATGCAGACATGTATTCAGGACCTTACTATGTGCGTGCAGTATATTTGTCTGGTAGAGATTTCTGTGGATACAGTGGGCAACTATTGCTCTAACAACCACTCTGGCTGGTTGCTCCTAGCTAATTGCTAAAGAAATCCAATGATTACACTGCACAGGCACTTAAAAACATCCATGAGAGTGCACCCACTTATTGAAAAAAAAAATTGTGCTACCTCTATCTATTCGGTTTCTAATACAAATCAAACATGGGGAGCTTTCTTTCACCATTTGTCTTTCTTTCTGTTCCTCTTTGCATAGCCCATCCATTACTTTCACATGAAATATGAAAAGGCAATATCCTCTCTGTGTTTGTACTGAAGCGTAATGCAATTGTGTTGTCATTTATAGGAAATAATCGCAAACCTCTCTTTCATTTTCCAGTTCAAATAACCATGAAAAATTAGCCTTCAATGTCAGGGAGGACAACAAAGGGATGCACACAGACTATTGCTTCACCACCGCGCTTGACATTTCTCCTTAATAGGAAAACGGCTGGTTGTTTCTATCTTTCTTTTTCAATCTTTTTCTAACCTCGTTTTTTCCCCCTAATTAAAAAGTTCTGCACTCAGATCTTTGTAAATCTTTTGTAAGTCTTTACTCAGTGTGGCGGGTCTGTATGTGAGCAAGGAGGGTTGGAGTGTTAAAAAACTCTCGTCCCATGCATGCTGCACCCTGCTCATTAGCACCCCTGCCCGACTACTAAAGGCTACTGAGGGAGCAAGATGTCGCCAGACAACCACTACGGGGCCTGGGTCGCCGTGACTACCGTCCAGCAGCCAGATAGATAAATAATTCAAGAGCTATCAGACTCCCTGGCAGCAGAGCAGTTCCAAAAACACACACTTATAGGACACAGCTTGTAAAGGCCGTCCTAGCTGATCAGCATTTAGCCCTAACAAATGATGTACTGTACAACCAGATGTCTGTAAAAGACTGCACACAATTAGCCTTAGCAGTAGTACGAGGATCTTTCTCATTTGGAGAAATCTTTATTTTCAGTGTGAGCAGAAAAGTAATGGTAATTGTGTTCTGTATTACTGCCATTAAAGGCTTAATAGGGAGGTTGTTTTTCTCTGTAATTATGTACAAAATAATAAACCAACTTTGCAGTGCAATTATTGGAGATGCACTTAACCAAGTTTATGTTTTCCTCACAACAATATGTGCAGAGAAAGTGAACAAATAGGAATATCAATACAGCAAGGTGTTTTCAATGTCTTTAAAATAATCCTTAGTTAGTTAGCAAAAGCACTGGCACGGATATTTTTTACTATATAAACGTTAATGTATTTACATGTCAATCCCAAAATATAAATATATCGCTTTTATTTATATTTTATAAAAAAAAAACCAACTGTAAATAATTGACTGAAAAATGACAAACCCTTAAAGACACAGTACTTTTCAGAACAGCTAAGCACTTTTTCCATAAAGAATGTCGCTTAAAAGACTCATTGTTGCCCCCTTTCCGCCATGACTCCTGCTTGATACGCTTAGGGCTGAAGCAAAGTTGGAAAAGTACAACAACTATATTATTCAAATGGTTTGCTGTACCTTCGATGGTTTTCAAAACAAAACCCTTCATTAATTGTTTTGCATACTTTAAAAACCGGATTCAATCCAGCAGTATGGCTCATGATGCATATAATGAATTTTCCTCTCAAAAGGCTGATGAAAAAGACTCATCGCATGCAATTAGCTGCTCCTTTATTCACTTCTTGCACTGTATTAATTTATTAGCACATAATTCTTGCCGCATTATTTATTTGATTATGTGCACACCTTACAGCCTTAATTAAAAAATAGACTCAGTGCCAGATAATGATGGGAGGTAGTGGTGCAACACATCCATCTTTTAAACTAGTTATCCTTGTAATCTCATTGGTATATGAGGTCTGTATATATCTGAGACTTATCAATGTGTCAAATGGTTTGAGGCGTGTTATCGTAGCTACATTTTATAACCTACAAGACCTACATTTTCTTTTGTTGTTAAGTTTATTAAAATTCTCAAATAATGGGTCAAATGTTGTCTCTTCTTATCTACACTCTGATCATTGTTGGTTATTAGTAGAGACAAAGCTATACAAGTGTGCTTATATGTAATTAAATATGTCTTTTTCTGATTCTTCATAAACATGTCATAATACTGTGAAAGTGAGCTAAAAGCTCCTAAAGAGGTAGAACGACGCTGCCCGCTGTGCTGCTCTCCAGAGAAGGAGACTTGGAGTGATTACAGTCAAACACTGCTACTCAGTTATCTTTGGCTCAGCCACAGGAGACGGAGAGGAAGAGACAGGCAAAGGGAAAAAATGTGAAGTGATGATGTGGCTTAAACATGGGCTAGTTGTTTGAAAAGAACCAAAATGACCAGCAAGTCTGATGCTGTTCTTGTAACATTTAACCCATGCTTAAGAAAAAGGAAAACACAAGACAGGAAAGTAGCAATCATCTAGGCCAAAAGATCTTTAAGATGAGCACCGAGAATGTTTGATGTCCGCTGACCATTTACAGCACAGTGAATTCTCCCCAAATGCAGTCGAGAAAAGCTATTATTATTAAAGAGACATTTCAAATGCCCTTGAATTCTGAAGTGGCGGCCAATTAAATGGCTTTGCAGCATCCATTTTGTGCCAAGCGAACAGGTACAGGCAGGAAGGGGAGGGGTAGGTTGTGCAGCAGGAAAAAAGAGGGGAGAGAGTCCACAGGCATAAAGATGTTGTTCCTGGTCGGCCCGTCAGCAGACTCCACTTAATACAAATGTAATTTATGCATATCTGTGGAACATTATGATGACACAACATCAAATAATTTAAGGTAACTTTTACTTTTACAGGTTATGTTAATGCTTTAAGGGGTCACATTTGCAGCATTTATTTATAAAACACAGGGATTTTCTGCTGACCCCATACCCAACCTAGTGCTGACTGTGCATAAGGGTATGGAAATCAGCAGGTTGGTCAGAGCTGTTGAGTTCGTAGCTTCTCCAACGCATGGTCAGGGATTAATAACCTCTGCCCTATGGAGACGAACGCCTGCTGCTAAATTGGTGCTGAGCTATACCATATTCTGTGTTTGGATGGTATACATGGCTGTGGTTGTTAGTGTTGTTGTTTTTATAATGGGCGCCGTTATTGTCCCTGCTGCAGAAGACTCTTCTCACTCATTAGCCCGAGGATGGCGAGTTAGGGGTGAGGGCCCAATAAGGTACAAAATTAATTATTCATCTGTGTGGTTGATGTTTGGGTGCTGTTATGGGGCCTAAAGCAGGGACTCTAACTAGCAGAGGTCTGCCTCTGGAGGACTGCTAGAATAAACAATTGAAAAAATATTATGCTGTGGGTGTCAGTAACCAGGAGAAAGCAAACACTAATCACCAATCTAATCATTAAAACAAGCTGCCTACGATAATATATCTCTCGATGGATTCATGGTTCACTCCTTGTGGACTGATCCAGCATCCTAAAGGTCCACCATGTACTTAGTCTAGATCCTGCTTCTGGCTCATGAGTAGGCCCAGATACTGCCCCCCTCCTCTCCATTCAGCCATTGCTTCTCTTGGCTCCAGCCAGGACCAGTAGCCTCCTGAGAAGGCTGTGATAAGAATTCATTTCTTCCTATTATGTGCTCTTGTCCACTGCCTCAGTTCATCAGTTCAGAGCAACCAAGTCAATGAAAGGGCCTGTAATGAAGTAATCAGATGCAGCCTGGTTCTCTGGACCCCGGCACTCCATTCCCAGCCCCGAGATCCCGAGCGCCCAGTGTAGGGTGTTGTGTTATGGTGGGGGGGCAGTGGTTACAAGGCGAGAGTGGACACAGAGGCATTAATTCAAGACCTTGCCTTTCATAGACAGGAGGATAAGCTGCTCTCGCATGTACTCCTCACCAGGTCTGCTGTCTCCAGTGGCTTCAGAGAATCATGCAGTTTTAGAGAGCTACATCAGTTTAACCAGGCGCAAACACTGACAATAAACCAGCAAGAGAAATTCCTGCGGCATTCTACGCTCAGGAGTTATGTTCTTCTAATGGAGCTATAATTTTGTTTGTTTTAAATCTCCCTTCATCTGCAAAGAGATGTTCCAACAAATACTGATACCACTAGAGATGCCCTGAGTGACACCGAAACTTCAATATTGACCAATACTGAGTAATACTTGGATAGCTACACAAGAAAGAAAACTAAATAATATAATTTTTTTTAATCCATAATTATTATTTTCTTATCTACCTTAGCCTACATAGAGCTTTTTCAATACCAATACACTTGACACAGAGTATGCTTTAACAAAACAAAAACGATTGCTGATTTTCAGCTAGCTTTGAATGAAATAGCATTCTCCACTAGCTACAGATATGCTGTTACTGTTTGTCATCCTCACAAGGTAATTCACTAAAACAACCACTGGATTTCTGGGGAGGCTCATTTTGTATGGTAATCGGAAGTCATTGATAACCAATACAATATTTTAAGCATCATTGCAAGCCAAAACCAATATTTGTATAGGTACATAAACAAATTTTACATCTGCAGCCAACCGTTTCCCTTTGCCTGCTGAACTGCCATCCAATCTGCCTCCACCTATTCACATCCCTTCAGCATGTGGAAACTATCATGGGAGAGTTCAGGAGAGGAATGTATGTGTTGAATCTTAATCAGTGTCTTTAAGTAGTGGATTCTTGCTCTTCTTTGTCTTGTAATGCTGTGAAAGTTTCATTTCATATTAAAAAAGGGCCTTTTTGATCTACCTAATATTGTTTTCTCTCCCTTCAGGGGCTGGAAATGGTTGGTGTTATCTTTGATCAGCCTCCCTTCCTTATCCTGCCTTATATACACACACTCATATACAGTACAAACACACATGGTTGCGGTATTTTATGGTGGGTGCTATTGAACGGTCAGGGTTCAATACTAGTGTGGCAAGGCCAAGAAATACAAATCACAGGAGAATTCAAAATGAGGTTTAAAACTTAGGGTAAGAGTAACAATGATGCCTACAACTTGCTAATGCAGAAATAAAACTGGACTCAGTAACAAAAAGTGGCTGTTTGAATCCAATATTTCCCCTTTATCTGCTCCATCTACTCCTACTTTTCCACACTCCACAGTTCACCTGCTGCCAGCTGTGGCAGAAAGACCTGGCGGCTGGATTCTACTTGACAAGAGCTTCTTAACAAGCAGCAGTCATTAACCTCCGGAGCAGGCAGCTGCCATGTGATGTAGTGCACTCGGCCGGCTGCAGAAGGGCCCTATTGATCCAAGACATACTTGGTGCCTTCCTGGATGTTTATAATCAATATGCAAATGGCCTGCGGCATTGATTCAATATTAATTTTCAATTAGGGAATTCTCAGGGGGTCCTGAGGGGTCAATACAGAACTATTCAGAGCAAAGGCTTGAGCAAGTTGCAGGCATTGACGTTCCTCTACCCAAGACAACTTACTTACTGTTTATTTAGCCTGCCCCGCTTTAAGTCCCGATTAAGACTTGGGATAATAGGCAGAGAGACAGATGGGCCTTTCTGCACTTCTACAACACTCATTATATAAACAGGATTTTGTTGTACAGGGTTTGTCTCAACTAATAACTCATTATCTCACATTGTTTAAACATGAATAGTCTGTTTAGTGTTGAAGTGTTGAAGTATAAAGATCAACAAATCTTTTCAATTATCTTATTAGTATGAATGTGATCAAAGCTCTCTACAAGGTAAACCCCCCCCTCCAATACGTCTATGAATACATGCAGTTTAGATAGTCATATACAGAGAGTATTGTTAAGTTTGGAGGGAATTTTTTCCCTTAATTACCAAAATATAAAGGGTCAATACCTAAATGATGTTTAAGCCTTACAAGGCAAAAAAAAAAAAAACACTTTTCAGACTTGCTTTTATAATAAATGAAACTGATATGCCATGTAACGCTCAATGAGTGTAAAGCATTTACTGTAAATGGAAATCAGAGTGGGTAGGGCCCGACAAGCAGCATTACTTTCATTTACTTGACACTTTTTTTGTTTCTGAAGGTAGACTCGCAGTTAAGCACTAATTGTTCCTAAACACTAACTGTGCACTAAAATGCAGAAAAAACCCTGTTTTACTTTCACGGTATGAAGATGAGATGGTTTCAAATGTTAAGCAATCAGGAAAGTAATGAATTCCACGTAAGAAAATTCTTATTTTAAAACACAAAAACAATAGTATTGATTTATAAGTCTGCTATTATTCATGTGCAGACCGTCAATTATAGAGAGCTGTGGTTTGTTACTTGGCACTGACTCTCTGGCTGACTCTTTCTCCCAACTGTCAAGACAATCAGGCTGCCGAGAACTGTTGAGACACTCTGTGGACATGTTCTTCACCGCTTTGACTTCATGTAAAGATGTATAATTACATGACATGTCACTGGAAGTGTTGGCCAATAAGGGTGCTTGTTTTACTATTTCCATCAATGCTCAATGCTTCTCAAAGGACAAACATTAATGTGATTATGCAACAATATGAAGCTATGACTGCTTAAGTTCTGTAAATTCAAGGCTAACCTAACATTGAATGTAGCTTGATTTAAGTACACTTTCAAAAGACACTCTTTTATTTTTCATATTTTTTCTCCACAAACCTTTATAGTTGCTTCACACTAGATATGTTCAATTGGCCGTGATAAGACTTGGCCAAAGTGCCGGCTTACAGCCATGTTAACTCGCAGTAAAGAGGCAGCATGAGAAAATCGCTAAGAGTATAAAAGAGATAACCTGGTTGGACCATTTGCTGCACTTTCCTGAAGATGCACTGCCTTAGGTAATTGGTTTAGGGATAACATTAATTACCACATTGCTCATTAATGGATGAAGCCTTTATTGGTTCCATTGATCAGCAGGACCTGTTAGCCATCATCCTAAGCAATGGTGGATGTAACAAGCTTACATATTGGCATATCAATTAATGCAATCAATTCCTGTCTAGCAGTTGCCATTCCCCATGTCTACCTCACCCTGTTCTAATCACCCCTTTTCTTTCTCCTCCATCATGTATCTGCACTGCCAGGACAAAAGACCCATGTCAAAACAAAGTTTATTAAGGGATTTCCTAATTGTTCCTTAAATTGAGGTTGTTGCACAGTAGACTGATTAAAGTGATGTTAGGGAGCCGGGAGAGAAAACATCCCTGTGATTGGCCACCAGTTGGTGTAGTCGAAGGGATTGCATTAAAAAAACCAGCAAAGGCAACATACGAGCAACACACTACTAGGAGGAAGACATTTCAAATGATCAGACAACAAGACAGTAAAACCTTGACTTGATATGTATTTTGTTTTTTTTTAGTTTAAAAGATTACAAGGCAAAAAAAGCATTTGATTTGACCACTTATCTATGCAGTGGTAACTTGTAGTGTTGCTTTCTTTAGAACCACTCCTCAAGTGAAAGCAGACCAATAACAACACTTACTATTTTTACTAGTGGCTCGGCCGATTTATTTCTATTTGTAGCACAAATAGTGCTATAAGCTTTTTTCTATTGAGGAGGAAAAGCCTGCTTAGTTTCAAACTTCCTCTTTTTATAAGAGATCAATGCGCCTTTTAACGAGTCATTGATTACAACTTAGAATCCTCCTTATGTCATGCGTGCTCCAAAAGGGTGACTGACTTTAAATACAAGGCTGGTGTTCCTGGGTATAACATGGTGAAATGGGTAGAATATGAGGAATGAATGAGGGAGCAGGGTGTGATAACTGAGAGCACACCATGACAAAGTGGAGGGATTTACCGTTGGGCCCGCAGCACTTCATTTGCTTAATAACAGATCATTCTATAAGAAAGTGGCTGCTCTGAGGGGGATATCACCCAACAAGGATGTCTCACTTGCAGAAATCCTATTTGAAGACAACACCTTTTGAGCGCTCATCCTCCTCTGCGCCTAAGACGATCAACGCGCATGACAGGCCCCATTAATACGACGCCCCGTGTAACCTTGCGCTTTCTCCCTCTCTTGCAACAGGAACAAAACTGATAGCCAAAGAGGAGGGGCAATATGTTCTGACTGAGCATGTAACGGGAGGGGTGCTGTTCGTTTTGGGAAGATGTTTGACATATCTTCCTCTGAGCCTCTTCTTTGGAGGTGTACATGGAACAGGGGTGGGAGTTCAGTTTGTTTGTGTTTTGTGTGGAATTGTGTTCGAGCCAATGTGGCTCTCTGTGATGAAAATCCCCAGGACAAACAGGAGGCCTCACGCCACAAGTTGTCATAGGGTTTGGTTTCATTACACCTATTACCACCTGACCATTACACATACTAACAGATAGAGGCTTACGAACTAAGACAGAACAGCTGAACATTTATTTTTCTTACAAGATGTTTAGAAATGTATTTTAAGATATGTATGAATATCATATGATTAACATAACAAAACAAAAAAAAATAATCTATAAACGTACTTTACTGTGACCAAAACTCATTTAGCAATTCAAGCTATGCTAACTCCAGTGCAATGAAACAGGCACACCCTCTCTTGTTCATAAGGTTTTGTTCTTAAATGCAACATATGGCACATGCCTATGGTGATTTCCCCTGCATTTCTACAAAGACTTACTGAGAATAAGAGGACAACAAAATGTTTGCTGTTCTGTGCAGTGTGAGAGCCCAGACAGCGCAGGCAGATAGTTGGACACCCCTTAATCGCTCAATGTGGGACCTCCTGAAGGCCCCTGTCCCCTGAGCAACGCACAAGTGGGCTGAGCAATTAACAATTTCATGCTGATTGCCTGAAGCATGTTTTTGCTATGCCATAAAGATAATAGCATAAAGGGTGCAGCCGCAGCAGCCCCCACTCCCCCTCCCTCCTCTGGTGATCCTCTATTGCTTCCATCTCTCAATTCTCTCCTGTGCAATTCACATGTTGGAACGGTGCTCTGCCTGCTTGCTTTATTAAAGACACTCTCCCTGCTTAGAGGGTGCATTTAAGAAAAAAAAAATATAGAGAAGACTCCCTGAAGAGTAAACAGGGATGATTATTAAAGGGAAGGAGAAAACTAGAGTCTTGGTCTCCCACTGGCTTCTTGATTTGAAAGTCTAATTTGGCAACTGCACACAACAGGCATACAGGTAGACAAAACAAACAGGTTCCATTTCCCCAGACAAAGGGAGCATGCTCAGAGTGGCTGCTGGTGACAGCCTAAATCTTCCTCATTCTCTTCCCCGCCATGGCATGACAGCAATCCACTCTGTCCATGGAGATCACCTCTGTGCAACAGGAAAATCTTTGCCACACTAAACCTGGTATTTGTATGCAGAGCAAAGTGTGTTAAAGAGTCCAAAACACTAGCAGAACATTAAATAGTACCTAAGACTTTCCCATTAGTTCCAATAGTAGTTTTTGTCAGTGTACAGAAAACAATTTAACATTTATCAATAACAGTTTAGTAAATAACCAAAAAGTATAAGGCCTTAAAAAGCATTGTCTATCCAGCAGGTTTTTTTTCAAATCATCATCATATGTGTTACTCAATGAATGCTTTGTGCATAAAAGCAAAAAATGGACTGACCCACAGCAAAGAAAACACAAGCCCACCCTACTCATGTGTGGATAACACTGATAGCACAATGTCCTCAGCCTAGTGTGTTCACATTGCACATATAGTACAAAAAAGCTCAAGTGCTGCCTTGATACCACTAATGATGTTCCTAGGTTAATGAATGCAGATTTGATTAATGCAGTGTCTTTGCAGATCATGTGGCAATGTGAAAACGTTTTATTTTTGACTGTAATGGTATCATCAGACAGCACAGAGAAAGTAATATACTCTATGCACTCCAATTTAAGGAGGTGTCTTGAAATCATTAGCAATTTCAGGTTGTGTATTACACAGGGAGACGCTTTCTATTACGCAGTATGACTTCCATTCACTTTGTCATTAGTATCATGGTAGTAAATGGTCTCTGGATGCAACATGCATTGTCTTTTATGAACATTGTTAGAAAAAGTTACAAGGAAAGGTTTTAAAACAAACTAGTAAAAGACTAATGTCATGATGACAAACAGCCTTAGTTCTTAAACTGCAACATTAACCCCCCCCCCCCTTTTTTAATTGTTTTTACTATGTGAAAACAACCCCAAAAGACATAAGGAGGAGCTTTGGACAAAGGGCTGCGGCACCAGCCCCCTATGCCCCCTCTGGCCCACCCTCTCTGACCCCCACCTCTCAGGCTTCTGGTTGCCCTTCCAACCCCCGGCTGTGTGTGAAAGTCCAGCTGGCGTTTTGTCAGCCTTGACACCTCAACTGAACATGACCACTTTAACCCCATATTGTTTATGATATGGAGCCATTCATTTGCATCCTTAAGTGGCACACACACATCCACACTTACCATGTGATAAGGAGAAACATGTTTTTACGTTAATTTATACGATACAAAGCCAGACCCCCAACCCCAGACACACCAACAACACACACACACACACACACACTTATAAATTGCAGTCACATCCCCCTGCTAGAAGGGGATGATAATTGCGGACGGCCAATAAATTACTGCTGCCTCCACATCAATTATAAGCATCACGTCTGGCAATGAGGAAAATGAGATCTTGTGACAAATTTCATGAGGCTTGGCTGCCCAGCAGCCTTTCTTAACATGCTACAGATAGCAATCCCTTATCTAGCCTCTGTAATGGGGAGCTACGGATAGAGAGATGGAGCTGCAGCCATTTAATTAAAAAGCTGGGGGTAGGGGGTGGAGAGGTGTAATTCATTGAAAAGGCACAGGAAGGAGACAAAGCCTTTGTCTCCAATACATATTTTGCTCAATATTGTCACTCATCAGAGGCCAAGCTTGTATCTCCTCTGACAGCAATTCTGGAGATTTCTTCCCTTCTTTGTGCTCGTCTCCTTGCTATTTTCTTCTCTGTTTCTCCCTCTCTTTTTTCCCCTGTTTTTTATATTTCCCAGGAGTCCTCTGTTTTCTCCACTGGGACAGCTCCACCGTTTTTTATACGAATGACTGCAGTGGACAGACAGTGGCACTGAATGAAATGGCCCCTGCACCTAATTGTATTCCCACCTGGGGAAGGCAAGCGAGGGTGGAGGCTTCAAGAGCACAGCAATGAGGATTTATGGCAGATGGGGAGACGGCAAAATAAAACACCAAAAGGGATGGCTCTTAAATCTCATTCCCAGTGCAATATTCATTGGAGTCGCAATCGGCTGTGCTGATAGAGCGTTGAAAAAACGACTGCTGTGTTCAAATTATGGCTGTACTCTCTACTAATATTTAACATCATTAGAAAATCATTAGAAAACCATCATAAAACCTGGGATTATGACCAGAGCATTAAACACAATGATTATTCAGTGTGTTCCTTCCCGCTTTGCCTTGGAAATGAGATTTGCTCTGCTGCGGGTATGAAGGGGAAAAGTAAGAATATTTTTCATAATTACTGTAACATTTGAAAAACATTGGCTTGCATGAATTACTATACCATTATGCAGTTATGTTTGTCTGCCCAAAAGCAACGTTTTCAGTGACGCTTTGCATGGGATATGGGTAATGTATTTTTATGTGATTAGCAGCAGGGAGAGCACTTATAGTTGAGAAACCTTGACCCTAAAAAACTTTACCAATCATGTGGGCAGCTAAGACACACTGATTGAAAGTGTGCATGAAAAAAGGGAAATGTAAAAGTGCATTTTGGCTGTTGAGAAATGCATTTTCTGTCTTTATTACCAACACAGCTATCAAACCACAAACCATTAACTGAGCTTCCCTGATGGATTTCAACATCCAAAAGAAAAAGTTGAAAAAAAAAAAAAACCCAACCCAGAACAGTTTTCAGACTGCAAATAATAGTGTATCTTGTACTGTACTCTGATATACTCCTTGAAGAAAGGGAGGGCCACTAATGTCAGAGTTGAGTCTTTACTTTTTGGGATTTCTCGGCAGCCCCATTATCAAGAGCAGCCATCAGCACAAAGATAAAAGATCCTAATGGAGCTGGCCCTGGTGGAGATGAAAGGTGCAGAGATGGCACACTGTTATGAATCTCTAATGCAGACCATGTTTCTAAGGTAATGACTGATTCTTAGGGCCCTTTCACAGGCCCTGCTGCTGCTCATGGCCTGGGTGATAAAGGTCTCCTATTCGTTATCACTTAGTAGTAAAGAAAGAAAAACCCATGACCCTTGCTCTTATTTGTGTAGGGAACCATCTGCAGACAGTGGACAAAGTTTAGGAAAAGAGCACACCAGTGTCTACTCTGATGAAGTCAATGGTTTGAGAAAATTTAGCTTTTCTGTACAATGGCAAAACTGAAAACAACACTCCTTGTCATCGCTGGATTTAACTTTTGGCACTCCACCAATGAATGGAAGATAATCTGACTGCAATGAGAAGTGGCAAATAGCACAATTTAGTTACTTTATGTTCCAAACAAATATCTGAATTTTTTGTATCCCACAGATGACAGTAAATCTTTAACTTCAGATGCTGAAGTATGTGTGTTTTACAGTAGTCGAAGACGATGAATAACATACTCCTTTTGGGTCAATGAACAGAGGGCTAATGTAAGAGCAATTCCTTGTCAGGCTTTTCAGAGTAATTGAACTGACACTCATGAGAAGCAATGTTCTTTTGAATGCATTATTTGGCAGATATTCAGGCTTTTGTCCCTTAAACTTTGGCAGCATAAAAATGATGCCCTTTGAACAACAGGGAGAGGTGAAAATACACCGTGAGAGAAAGAGCAAGTCTTCACTCCAGTCCCTTTCACAGAACCTAATGGATTGTGAGCACTTAATGCATTAATCAATCAATATCTTTCACCGTACATCAACAGCGCGACCAAGTTATGAATGACCTCTGTAACAAAAAAAGGACACTTTAATGCACACAAGATTGCTCTTAGGTTAGTAACTTGGGCCTGGTTTTTATCACGCATGATTACACCTATACAAGGCACAAAACCATTAACAGTGCACTAAGTATACCAAGGTTACTGCAGTTCTTTTATTATTTGCATATGGAAACAAGAGAGGTATGTCATCATTTATTCACTCGCTATCTTCAATTTGCTGTATTTTTCTCATGACACATGCATTTTAAAAACATTTGATAGGGGATTACAACCACTTTCTAGAGCATACCGAGGCCAACATGTCATTTTTTGTACTTCTTGTGCATTATAATCCACTATAAGTAGAAGCTTTGGTCACCAAGCAACATAAGAATTGTTCTGAAAAGACATTATGGAAGGTAAGTGCTCTTCTTTGTAGTATTACTCAAGTGCTAATTCAAAGACTGTCCCCTTATCTAGCAGATGAAAAATGAAAGCTCAGTTGAGAGGACTCATTAGAATAACAGGGATATACACCAATGTTTGCCTATTGACAGTCATTCTCAATGCTGAAATAGCATCATGGTCAATAATCAGTCAGTCAGATTTGCATCTATTTAGTGTTTGGTGGTCTTGGCACAGGAAAGAAAAAAAACATCTTGATGATGTGCAGACCTCCTGAAAGGAGTCTTAGTGAAATATGAAGCAATCCATTTAAATAATATTTCATTAAATGACTGGATTTTTTAAAACAGATAAAAAGAAAATAGGATTTTCTTCTTGGGTAAACTAAAGAAAAAGCAACAGAAAAATGGTCCATGCCCTTTTTATCTATATATTGTAAATTGTGTGGATAAGAAAGCTGAGCATGGGAAGATTGAGGATAATAATAACAATAATAATAATAATGATAATAAAAATAATAACTTTATGGAGTCGCCGGTGGCGCAGCGGCAGTGCGCGCGACCCCACGTATTGAGGCTCAGTTCTCGCGCGCGGGCGGCCCGGGTTTGCGTCCGGCCTGTGGCCCATTTCCCGCATGTCTCTCCCCACTCTCTCTGACTCTATCCACTGTCCTCCCTCTACAATAAAGGCAAAAGGCCAAAAACAAATCTTTAAAAAAATAAAATAAAAATAATAACTTTATTTATATAGCACCTTTAAAAACACAAGTTTAGAAAGTGTTTATAGTATAATAATGGTGGGATAATGTAAGATAGGTTGGATAGGGTAATCATGATGGAGGAGGGCATGTTACTGGGCCCCTTCCTTGGCCCTGTTGGAGTGTGGAAGTGAAGCATGGAGACAGAGTGGAACGGACAGGAGCTGACTGCAGAGAGCAAGAGAAAAGAGGAGGCCAGAACCAGAGCACAAACTAATGCTATTGTGGTCAATGCACAATGGCTCCTGCAAAGTGACTGCAGAGGACCCTTAAACAAAGACGGTATTGGCATTCCCTTTCGCTTTCCCCCACTCAATTAGATTCTTTTGCCTAGTTTAACATGACAAAAACAGAGGCCATTTTTCCTAATTCTGGCTGCCTTACTGGCCTCTGGACCTCCTTAAATGGAGTAGACCTCTGAGTGCTGGCCTGCCTGTTAGACTGACAACGACCTGTGACATGGATTCAAACACATCCACTGTGTTCTCTTTTCTACCAATCTCACAAATATGTGCCCCAACTAAGGTTTCCCAAGTGTGTGAAGTATTTAGCATTTTCATGAGAAGAACTCATTTCCAGCAACCTTCAGTTAACAGGCTCACTAAGGATAATCATTTCATGACTGATTTACAAAGAAAGAGCTGTATTTTTAAAGGAATAGAGAGGCAAACAGATATTGTGTGCTGTGTACCCAGAGTTGATGGTTCCTGCTAAAAAAAGACACTTAATTGAGCTCCTCTCGAGACACTGCTCAGCTCAGATTGTCGATATGATCTTCAGAAAAGGGGGGAAAAATTAGAAGAATATATATTAATGAGCTTATGATTACAAGACTTCTAAATAAGATGCGAGGTATGAGAAAATATTTGCCAAAAAACAAAATTACAGATGCAACTTTTAGCAAGTAGGCAACTGAATACTCCGCGAAGGTGGATACTATGTGAAGTTTTAGCACAAAGTCATTAGCATAAAAATGCACGTACATAACATGAATAGATAACATACACATCTGAGTATTTGTGTACAAACATGACTATACTGCTAATCGTGCTTATGAAGAGCACGTTTATCATAACTGTATAACAAAAACAAAGCCATCTGCCTCCTGAGTGGAAACGAGGAGATCTTTTTAAAGCAGCACTTGGCCTCACATTGCAAGGACCCACATGCTCTTCCCTCTTGACTGTGCAACTCTGCTGAATTGACTCGATATGCTCTCCTCTATGCGTACTGAGCAAGAAGCATGAAAATTGACCTTTGCTTGCTTTCTAAACACTGGATTATTCACCTTAATGCTTTAAATTGGTCACGGTGGGTTTTTTCAGCTTCATCCAACTTATTTGCGTTCTACCTCTTCTCCCTCACCCTACAGTTAGAGATATAGTTTTATGTGACAGTGTCTATACAATCCTTGAAAATGTCAGCAAGATTTAGAAATGATGAAACATGACTGAAATGCAGTGTAAATGCTGAAGGCAATATTTAAAGCAATGACAATGAAAAATCAGTATATAATTATAATGAAGATATTTCTGTATCTTTCTGAGTTACTGCTACGTATTGGGAAGTATTTCTACCAGGATTTCCCATGTGGAAACAAATGTCTTCATTACCAATAACTTAGGCCATGTCTGTTAAACTCAGAGACATCAGAGATTTTCTGAGAGCATGACAAAAAATGAAGATGAAATTTGAGGAGGATAGTTACGAGTTCAAACCTTGGATAATGCAGAAAAAAAACACAAGAATTGGGTTTTGTTTGTGCAAATGGTGGGTCAAAGTCGTATCACTGCACTACACAATATCCCCCTCACCACTATGAGCATTGTGAAACTTTGTGCATCAACAGTACAAATGTCTGGCTCCTCTTTCATTTTCCTCTTACTTTAAAATCATTTATCACTGTGCTTATCTAAGCTGCTTTGCTCCAAATAGACAGTGGGAAGAATATACCAACTTATAAAACAGCACTGACTGAGCAGTGTTCTCAGCCAAACAAAGAGTTACTGTGTAAATCTGAGTCACACAGGAAGAATATCTAGAGATTCAAGCAAACAAAAACTAAATTGTCCAAGACCATCAAGGAGCAGGCGATCACATCTTAAACAAAAGCAGGGTGTGGGTAAATGTGAAATCATTGAGGTCAAGCCCTCATTTACAATGATGTAGATGTTTTTTTGTCAATCGCTGCCACAAAACAGTATGTACTCTGGCCTATGATAATTGCATCACAATACAAGAGGTGTGAGAATGCATGCTGACACCAGGCTGCAAGGGGGCAGAGGATGCAGCATGCAGAAACTACACACATCCCGGATGATTTTGAAAGTTTCCTCTAAAGTCTCACCAGCACACCGTGCAGCAGCCTCCCTCCCACTCATATTATCCTTTGGTGTTTTTTCACCAAACTAATTTCTCCTCATCCACCCTCCTCTCACCCTCCTCAGGTGGTGTGTAGTGTACTGTCGAGCACAGCATGAATCAATGACTGGTGCTCACGCCCACAGGTAAAGGTTAGAAAGGTTCATTATTGAATTATTTCTGCACTTCTCTCATTGCTGCTATCTGCCTGGCTGCTTTTAGTTGATGTGGTTGAGGCAGTGGAGGGGACTCTTTTTGCTAATGCACTCGAAACACGGGGACATGTTTATGTGTGTGTGTGTGTGTGTGTGTGTGTGTGTTTGCTTTTTGTGCGTCTGTATGTTTTTTGTCTGTCAGGATGTTTTTGTCAAATGAAACTAACATAACATGAATTCGCACATTAAGCAACACACCTACACTTACGCACGCTCTGTTCATTACTCATGCCTATCTATCAGAGAGTGGATAATGAATCACAACATCTGTGCTTTCAGCCAGTCTTTGTTTCATCTGCTTTTATTCTAATGGAGCCTTCGGAGTGTGAGGGCAACATGCTGCTGGATAGGGCATCCTTCACTCTCTGGTTTTGTTTTGCTGTCAGGGAGGCTGATCGTCTCTGCTGGACCCGGGGTGAACTCATCCATAGTACAGATCATGCCCTTTGATCCACCATCTCTCTCTGGGGGGCACAAACAGCCTTATTAAAAATGGCTACATAAAACTTTCCCTGCCTCGACTCGATAGTTCCCAAACTTTACCCCAGCTTCTTCTCTGATGCTGCCTATGGTCAAATTGAGCTGCCTAATTCCGACAGCGAGCCGCACTGTTCATCCAATACCAAAGCGTAATAACAAATGGGGTTAGCTAAGTGTTTAACAATTTATTGGATCTAGTTCTAAGACCACCTGGCATACACTTGCACTACAATCAATATCATAGATGAGACAATGCTGGGTGCACGATGATAATGTGTGCCTGGGGGGGAAATTCAAGGGTGGAAAATAAGTGCTGGAAAACTTAAAAAAAATAAAATGTTACAGCTAATACCAGTATAGGAAAGACAAACAAAGGAAATACAAATGTGCACTGTATCGCCAACAAAACTATGTTCTTCCTGTATTTACACACTCCAAAATGTGCTGGTTAACCAGTGTAAGAAACATTTGTACTCAAGGTTAACACACTCCAATGATAGAAATGATACTGATTTTAAACAGTATTACTTTTGTCTAATGTTTTGATTGGTTTGTTTATCATTTTTGAAGACATTCTTTTAATCCTTAAATGTCTTGTCTTGTTTTGTTGTTGGATCCTTGGGAGAAAATTGCTATTGCAATAACTAAGGTTGATCCTAAATGCAACAAATTCATTGGTGTGCATTCAACATTTAGAGACATTTAAAAGTATTCTAGAAAGTGGAATCACATTAATAATCTCAGTGGAGTCATTTTAGTTCAACTTAAGTTTTTGTCAGTAAAGTAAACATTGGTAAGATTGTGCATTATGTGCTACTTATGCTTATACAACTCAGCACAGAACATACGGTTTATATAAGAGCTCTATTAAACACATTATTCAATGCGTCAACTGACTTGTTTCTCCTTCATCTCATGTACCTGTATGGCATCTACATGACTGCTGCTATAATTAAACCCATCAAAACCATTATGTCTTTGTCACCTAATCTATTCTCTCCAGCTCTGTCTGTGTCAGTCTGCAACCACTGACTTCCCACCCTCAGCCCTGACTGACAGCCCCTGTTGAGAGTGTGGTCACTCCTTGTGAGTGACATGAGGAGCAGCAGGGCTCCTACATTACCTCCTCTCTCCCTCGCTCTAAGCTACCTCAGATCCTCAGATCCGGCCGCTCACACCAGCGATCGCCACCTCTGCTCTAATATCCAGCAGCAAAGCCTCGAGGCCTGAAAATAGAACTCATTAACACATTTAGTAAGTACAAATGAGATGACTGTCTCCTGATGGACTGTCTATCTTTTGGATCAGCTTTCAAGGAGAGTGTCTGAGTAATGACAAGAGAGGGAAACCAATATTATAATGTACTGCCAGTCTCTCCTCTGAAAATGGGCTTGATGACAGGGAGAGCCTCTTGCAGCCACACACTGACTGATTCTATGAGTGGACACCTTTGTGTGTGCTAGATTGTGGGTGTGTGAATTTGCAAAAAGAATAAAAAATGTGTATTTATACCCATTTGACAAAACCGACAGTGAAATCACACAGGGCAAAATACAGATAATCCTTTCACTACATAAAAAACGTAATATCTAAATCTTAAGAGAAGATTACATTATTTTTTTACTAGCATGAATTATTCTGTCCTCATGACACATATCTTTGCCACTTGCAGTGCTTATTCCTTCCTGTCTTGTGGATCTATGAGCCAGGCTAGCACTGCGCGGTCTAGTCGTGTCCCACCTATCAGACTGGGAGAAAATCTAGCCAATGTTGACAGAGCAAGTGTTTAGTCAGTGGAGGTAGTAAAAACTTGGACACTGGACATTTTCATTCACTGCCTATCCCAGAATAGAGATGTGGCTTTTAGGTCAATTTGCTATTACAGGATGAGCCAGCAGAGGAATTTATATCAGGCTGGTCCATGAAGCAGGGGGCACAGTGAAAGAAAGACCTTCCCTGTGTTCGTTAGAGCGGCCTGGTCATGCGAATGATGACACAAAACTAGAAAATCTATAAAGCCATCATTTTAGCTTTTTAATAAATGTCTAGTCTTTGTAATATTTTCAAAATGAAAAGTAATGTATTTATGAATTTCCTGGCACGTTCTGCGGACAGCAAACAATTTCCTATGCTGCTTTGATGCCCTTCGGACAGGGATTAGAAGGCAGGCAACTGACAGAGGCCTGACTGAGCTTTGGGCCCTCTGGGGCCCTACTCATCCAGGCCTGCACAGTTATCATCCTCATATCCACTCTGCATCACCAGGGCAATAACAGCCTTTATTAAAAGCGCATTGCAGCAGTGTCTGACTATATGACTTACTTTCAGATTGGCCATAATGTGGCATGTAGAGAGGGTCTGGTGGTTAGGGGCTACAATATCCTGTTTCTGGAAAGGTTTACTTTGCATTTTAACAAGCATGAATAAAGGAGGACATTCCAGAAATGGCTACCGTCTGTTTCACTCTAGCCTGTGGGGAGAAAAAAGCTCATACTCTGGCCCTTGCATGCCATGAGAGCGTGGCCTGGCTCACCTCTGATATTACCTGGTTTTAACAGCTTTAGCCTTGCTACTGGACATGCAGATATAAAAAATGTGATAGCAGGGGAGACTAAAGCTCTGTTAATATGTTGCAAGAAAGCAGCTGGAAAGGATAAGACAAAAAGAAGGCAATGCTCAATGCAATGCAAAAAACCCACCATGGTTTAGCAATTCTAACATGCTTAATGTAGAAAAGAAACATTCTGCGTGAGCTGCAAGGCGCTGTGAAAACCCTAAATATGACAGGCTCTTCTCTTTTTTTAATTTATTAGTTCATTTTCACATGTAGCAGCCCGTTTTCCAGTCTTTCAGAGCATTTGAAGAATTATGCATGAGGCAGAAGGGGAGAGAGAGGCATGTGAAGCAAAGAGAAATGGCTCTGTTGTCAGAACAGGCCTTACTATTAGGTGTGTGACCCTGACAGTGCACCCCTTTTAGCGAAACAAGCAACGGATCTCATAGTGGATTTCAGTATTTTGCAGTAATTTGTATGCATCTTTTCGTCTCATTTCCAGTTAATAATGCAGACACAACGTCCCTGCCCAGTTTCTCAAACTGGTCATTAAAAGTAACGCTGATCTTCACTGGAGGCTTAAGTTCCACTTACAAGCTCTCATAGTGTGGCGAAATAAAACAACTGCAGAGTCAAAAGTGTGATAACCCCTCCCCACACCAGACTTCGCCCTTGAATACCCAGGATACTATGTCTACACAGATAGGAGACAATGACTGGTGGCTGCCAAGGCGGCCCCAGCCCGAACCTTCTCCTTTCCAGCCTCCTCGACTCACAGACAGGGATTTCCTTCTGCGTTCAGAGCCAAGCCGTCACAGCCCAACGATCAAGGGCCTGCCATCTGTGACTGAAGCAGATTTACAGCAGGAGCTAATCCACACTGTCACCCACGTTTGTTCTTCCTCTGTACCTCCTCCTTACACAAATGTACGCCACCACCGCTGTAAATTTCTAATATTCTACTCTTCTATCTCTCATTCTCTTTCTCAGACAAACCAGAGCAAACATTTTTTGCAGCAGGGCACACAACCCTTGAGTGCAATTTAACTTTGCCCTTTTAAAAAGGCATGATCTCATTCTGTTCTTTGCTCAATACATAACAACAGACGACTGAAGGTAAAGAAATGAGAAACCTTAATGTGTCATGGAGTAATATGCCCTGGTGAACATCATTCATATGAAATAGGGTCATCAGACGCTCAAGTGTCACACAAGCTCTTGTGCCTGTGCCATACTATTTTCTCATATTCCCCAAATAGTGTTGCTATGAATTTTCTGAGGCCACTGCTGCACTTGACTCTCAGTTTTACCTTTTCCTTTTAAAAGTCTAAACCTACGATGTGTTTTGTTCTCATGTGTCAAACCAACTTTCCTCCAAAGTGAAAGCATCATGTGGGTTCTGTCTTTTCTATCATATGCATGTGTCTCTCTCTGTTTTTGTGTGTCCGTACCGGTCTGGCAATGCTCTCCTCAACACTAGTGGCTAAAACTAGAGCAGTGAGAGCACAGCTCTTTTCAGTGATCCCTGCACATTGAACAGCTGTACAGCCCCGAGGTCCCTTTGAGACCCCTTTTGTTTCCCCACAGATAAAGGGTTAAAGAAGACAAATGTAGGCGGGGCTGCAGAAAAACATGCCTAAACAGCACTTTCTCAGTATGAGCATGAATTAAAACAATGCAAGCCTTTTATTCTCACGTTAGTCTAATTGGAGCTGCACTTGCTCTCCTCTGACTTTCAGGGCAGAGGACATACAAATCCCAGCACAATCCCACATAGCTACATCCTCATGAGGAGCATTAATTTGAAAAAATCTGTTAAGTGTAAAAAAGACACAAGACCATGCATAAAGTAGCAGTTAAACATAGCTGTCACAGAGAGGCAACAGTTTGCTGCGCATGTAGGTAAATACTTAAAAAACATTAAAGAACATATAGTAGGGATATTCTAGAAATTATGTCACGCTACCGTCTCATTGTAGCAATCTGTATTTAACTGCCATGTGCTTGGTTATTGCTGCTAACTCTTTGTACAAAAGCAGTCTTCTTGTGTTTGGGAAAAAATACGAATTCCAACGGAGAATCAACTCGCAGGATCACAGAGCAGCAGCAGGTGAGGGAATTACTCAAGGTGACCCAGAAATCCAGGGCCAACTCTGTTTTAAAAAGCCAGGCAACGTTCCACTGATTTCGCAAGTGTGCCTTAACCACAAAAAAGAGCCCTGTGCCACAGAAGAGCTCGCAAAGAGGAAATTAAACATTACACTGGGAGGGAAATGGTTTGAGCCCAGGGGTGGGGGAGGGGCTATCAGATGGACCAGCACAGCTGATGCAGTTTGACCAAGGCATCTATAGGTCGTGACATGGTATTTGAAAGTTGTGGAGTCAGAAATTTTAGAGTTACAAAGCAGAATAACTGTTGTAGGTCATTTGCAGAAAACGCCTTCTTTTCCTCCTTTGTTGTATTTTGTCACAAAAGGAGGTTGTGCTGGGACGGAAACAGGTGCAAATGTGTCTAGTTTGGTGATCTTTCTGCAGCATACTTTAAAAGTGCAGAAATAATTGTATTTATTTATTAGTTTAACCTTTACTATTATGTTTCTCGATTATGTCACCTCACCAAACAAACAGTTACATGTTGAACAGTTTAAAAAAGGTAAAAACGGGGATTTTAAAACAGATGCTCACAATGCTAAACAGGGGTCACATAACATCTTTATCAGGTGCTAAAGGCGGTCTGGACGTAGGATAAAGCAAGAAATAATTAAATAACTCTCTGTAAGATATTATACAAACCACTACAATAAATAAAAAATGTGCAAGAATACCACAAACACACAGCCACACTGCAGGGGGTCCATTACTTCAACTAAAGCCTGGTTACCTCACCCTGACAAACATGGCATACAGAACATCTAATGTTAAAAAAAGATTGATGAACACAATGTCTGCCAAACATGCAAAAATGAAAATAGGCAGAAGGAGCACAACAACTCCCGCTGTCTGAAAACAAGAAAGTATCCCCTCCCCCCAAACCCCCCCATTGCCCAAGCCTTTTAACCTAAATGGCCCTTCCTATTGCCTTTCCATGTTAGCATGTCCACTGTACTATAGTCATTAACATATTTGGAGTGCAGCAAGCAGAAAGCTTAATTGTCCCTAATTGCTCAGCTAAATATGTTCTCTAATGATTTGCTTCAGATCTGTGACTGCCTTTTGCGCAATTTCCCGGCCGCTGGCTTCATTATCCCTGCCTCCTTGGAACAAAGCGTCTTCACAAGCTGGCGTTTTTTTCCCCTGCATAACACAGACAGAGAGTATGTGTGCGAGGGAAGTAATGGTTCCCTCTTGGAGGGACACACAATAGAGGCCCTTTGTAAGGGCATGGGAGTTAAAGTGATTGGAAAACCAAATCTGTGTAAGAAAGAGTGTTAATTGACCGCAGCTCAGTCTTCCTAATCACTCCGTAATAAATGAGCAGTCACGGCATTTTGTTTCAGTCATGCTACTGTTGTTGTAGCTGGAGCTGGTTGTTGGTGTTTTTGTTTGTTATCGCAGCTGTTGTTAGTCTCCTCCTACTCTGGCCTTAATGCTCTCCCTTAATATGTAATGGCTGAAAATGACAGCCACCACCAACAAGGACTTCTGCTTTCACACGTGAAGGCAGGTTTTGCAGGCATATTCAGTTTAAATGATGCAAACAAATTCAAGATCAATAATATATTCTAAATTAAAAGCCATAACTTCCAGTGATTTCTTTTTTCAATACCATCTCAAAACTGCTCTCCTTTATTTAGTTAGAATTTCTGTTAGCTCTGTAAAAGTGAGGAGTGTAACACACTGCTATAAAAAAACAACAAAAAAAATCTATCTATCTAAAAGAATAAGGGACACTTTCTGATAGCACATTTTGAAATATAGGGCATACAGTATATAGCATATACTGAGTAGATGGATGTGTACAAATGTGCTATGTGTGGCTGATGTTGAGACAAACACATAAAAAGACAGGGCCACAGGGGCTGGTTCTGACCTGTGTCTGAAGAAGTGCATTTGCGGATGGTGAAGATAGAGCTGAGGTCTTCGTCTTCCTCCGGCAGGCCCTTCTGCAGGCGCTGAAGCTTCCTGAGGCTCTCGCTGCGCTGGTGTTTCATAGAGCGCACATGCTGGATCAGGTTGAGCTTGGCCTTAGTCGAGTAGTTACACAGCACACAGTGGTAGTAGCAGGCATCCCCCTCCACCGCGTTCTCGTGCTGCTGCAGGTGCTGTGGGAGGGGATGGAGAGAGAGAGAGAGAGAGGAAAAGAGAGAGGAAAAGAAAGAAAGAAAGAAAGAAAGAAAGAAAGAAAGAAAGAAAGAAAGAAAGAAAGAAAGAAAGAAAGAAAGAAAGAAAGAAAGAAAGAAAGAAAGAAAGAAAGAAAGAAAGAAAGAAAGAAAAATGGTTATTGTAGATGGCAGCTAGCTGGCCAGGAACCACCGACTCACTTTCATTCAAACAGCTGGCAAATGAACAAATCAATTCCCAATCACAGCTCTGTTGTTTAACATCCAGACCTCTTTCACTTCAGGACAACTGTTTGGACTGCGCACTTTGTCTGCGTGAGTGTCTGTATCAGCGGGCTAACAGGACAGGAGAGGCCTGGGAGGAACGCAAATCTCATGGGCCCATAGGCGGGCAGGAATCACATCAGCCACCCTTCAGAAAGCCATGGGTCTGCAGCCTCACAGACGGAAGGGAGCATTGATCCCCTTCACTCAACAGAAGCTTCCCGTCTCTGAAAAGGAAACTCCAAACATCTGCTTGTTTCACGCATGGGATGCTAAATATTGATCATGGTGAGTTAAATCCTCGCTCTCTCATAGAGAAAGAGAGGCAAAGTCGGCCGTCGGGGAGGTGAGGGGAGTGTGTGTGTGTGTGTGTGTGTGTTGGTACATTCTGAAAGAGACTGGAACATTCCACAACAGGAGGACAACCTTCAGAGGACAGGAAATCAGCACCGCTATTGACCTGTCAACCTCAGAAGTTCCTCTAAAGACTCGACAGCAGGCCTAGTCCAGCTTTCAGGACCCCCTCCGCAGTGACACAACATGCCTAACACCCCTGCTGTGACACCATACCACCACAACCACTAGTCACAACCACAGAGCTCCAGTCTAATTACCTCCTGCACGGCTCAATCAATGACGCAAGGCCGACACAATATGGCTTTGCCTGGTGTGAGCAACAGAGTTATTGACCACGATCCTAAAGCATCACACTGATTATTTCTGCATGTTTACAATAAAAGCCTCAGACTCAGTATGGACACTGGAGTGCAGCCTGTCATGTGTTGCTCCTAATATCAAACTCTGGAGTCTCACTGGGCATTTCTGTGGCTGCAATCAATATTAATCACCCAAAGTTTTCCACTTTTATTCCACTAATCTTCTTGGCCCCCTTGGGTCAAGTGAGGCATGCTGAATCAGCAAGAAATTTAATTTGATATATTGTTACATCTTATTTTAATCATTGTATATTTTTATGTTTTGTCCTTTACATTCACTTTGATGAATGTAAGACAAAAGCTCTAAAAACTAAAAACACATACATGTGAATAGGGATGACAATCGTCCAAAAGAATATATAACTAAAGCATCAAATAGAAAATCAATGCTTTTAGAAACATTGCTTTAGAGTATTGTTTTTTTTCACTTGTGTTTTTTTGGATCAAGATGAATAACAAATCCTGCCTTTCAAAAGTGTATACATTTGTTGATTTACCTTAAACATAAGGTTTACAACCAGAATCATAAGTAAAGAGTGGTGAACCGTTCAGCATAACAAAACTGAACTCTCCTGAAAAAAAAAAAACAACCTGCATGGCCTGTTTGGCTGGCTGGAAAAAATCTAAAAGCAATTGAAACATTAGACATTTAACCACATTATTTCTAAATCAGGTGTTGACAGGATGGTGAAAAAAAGTCATAACAATATTATGGCTCCCTAAAACGCTCTTGTCCCTTTCTCCTAATGTTTAATTTTCTGGCAATATCGGAATATTGCTATGGGGTTTTCTGAGCTATTGTGTTTCACTCTCTTCGGTTTCATATTTCTCACTTCTACACCTAAAATGTGCATTAAGACACCGCTTCAAGGAAAAGAGAATAGGAGTTTTTCTCCCCCTCCTTTTTGTAAGCCCCAAAGCTTGGTGTAATAGAGTTATTAGGTGATTGTAAAAGGCTCTGTGTCTCTGCGTTCTCTCCTTCCTTGCCTCGTTTTAAGCAATCCATGATGTCATGAATAGGTGTTGCTTGATATTGTGGTAGCCCTCCTTCTTCTTCCTCCTTTTCTTCTGCACACAAATATTACATCAGGAAGTAGAGAAAAACCTGAGAGACAGATTCAGTTATAGATATCACCAAATCCATCATGCATACTGCTTTTAGTTACAGCAGATGTCTTGAATTAGAAAAAAAATGACTCAGTGCTGCAAAAATCTACGAGAGGACAAGTTTAAAAAAAAAAAAAAAGCACCTGACCTAAACTTCAAAGCTTCTCTCAAGGGGTAGAAAAAAAAATCCTGGAAGTTTTATAGTTTCCCATAAAAAGCAGGGGGTTTATATAGGAGTAAACCTGAGACCGCATGCCCCTGAATTGGTCATAACTCACTATAAACCTGACTGGCAGGGGAGATGGCCTCAACAGGGCCAAGTCTCGCCTGCTCCAGTGCTTCTAGCTCAGTCTGCAATGTCAAACTGTTACACCTGTAAACCACCACTTTCCCCATCCCTGCACTGGTCATGACCTAAGTCAGTCTGGGGCTTTTTAGAGTCAGGGGAAGAGGTCGTGATCACAAAGGTGGTCCCTGATAATTCAGTAATTTCAGCAGGGCTGAGACTAGAGTGGACCACATTAACAGCACTATGCAAAAGCATTGCTTGGCCCATGAGAACAAAAACTCTCTGGTCAAGCATGAACTGACTTTCTCAATGGATTCTCACTGGATTCCATAGCGAATATCCATGTGAAACACTCCAAGGATCATATCTTAGAGCCCCAACACAGTGTGGACACAGTGAGCTCACAGTCTATCACCCTCTTCAGTTCACACACACATGCATGCATGCACACTTTGAATGTGAAACATAATAATGCCTGAGACAGTGCCTATGTCTGTTTCCTATGAACCTGCAATGAAGCCCCTTTATGATAAATCACCTCCAACTGCAATGCAGGAATTTGGCAGCTTAATGAAAAAGTCATGTTGAGCTGGGAGGAGTTGGTCGGCGTGGGTTTCTGAGCACCCTATTGAGGCCCCAACAGGAGGGGAGCTATGGAGCATAATGGCGGGGAAGCTGGCTGGGTCAGTGGCGTGGATTCAATAGTACTGAACTGTCTGGGAATTTACAACCATCATATAGGAGAATCAGCTAAGCAAGTAGAAATAGAGCAGAGAATGCAGTGATGTTCTCAATTGGGCATGGGAGAAATTGTGTGTGCTTATGAATGTACTGTATGCGGTCTTCCTTCACAGATAAGATCACAGAAACGCATTGGTTGCAGTCACCTTGAATGTGTGAAAGTCACATGAAAGTCCTGTTGCAGTCGGCCAATTTAAAACACTGGAGCTGGTTAGATTACCCTTAATGATACTTTGTGACTCTTTACATTTAAAATACCTTAACAATTATATTTAACATGATGATCCCTTTGATTCTAGTTTTACAGCAAAAGGTCCAATTCTAAGATTTGTTTAACACTATGCTGGCTTTCATAGTTTAATAAAAGCTATCCTGGTTTTTCAAGCCTCTCTTTTCTATGGAGCACCTTATCTTTTTTCTGTGGAGGCTGAAGCATTGCTCTGCGCTTTTTTTCAGGTAAAGAGGGACAGGGGCGGTGTGGGCACCACCCCATCCTCTCGCTCACAACTCTTCAGTCCACTCTGCCCTCTGAGTGGGCAATACGTGCTGGTATCAGTTTCACCACCCACCCAGAGCACTGCATACATCTGCATTTCCATCCACTTAAATGCAAAGTAAAAGTGCACCTTTAACACAAAACACTGTGGTTGCTGAGAGAGTCCAACTAACACAAGATAGAGGTGGGTATTACTGGAAGGCTGGAAGGGAGATAGAGCCAGTAATTCCAGAGAATGGCTCCCAGTGGAGCTGTATAATACAACATGTACACGCAACAAACACATCCCAAAGTATAGACAAAAAGAACATCAGAAATGTACATACACAAACATGCACCATCACACTCGCTCCCACACGCACACTCAGCCACACACCATTATGGTCATACAGTAATTTCCACCATTAAATTTGCCAGTGCTGTTAATACAAAATTAATGCATTAAAACAGATGACTATCTGTGAGCTAAATAGCTATCAATTCTGAGAGAGCTGCCAAATTCCCTCTGTGAGAGAGCCAGTAAGTATCTAGCTGGCTATCGCTTTGCGACAGTCTGTTGGACTCTCAGCTGCTGTTTGTGTCAGTGTATCTGTTTGTGCACACATATTTGGACTCCATAGGAGGGCTACACAGTTAGAAAACCTACATTCACACTTCACACATTCACACATACAATGCTTTGCAAAACAGCAGCTAAGTCATCTGACATGAAAAAGATTATACTCTCTATATTCAAAGAGTGAGGAGAAACACTTTGACCTGTGGTGAAAATATACAAACTACTTCCTGGCTTTTGACATGTTACATAACATAGTCAACACCTTTGTCACTCATACACAGTGATGTCATGGCAGCAGATATGACCCCTGATGTAACTTTTGTTTTACTCTGAAGGTAGACAATGTAATATGCCTGTTGGGTTGAAAAACAAACCGGGGCCAATGGGAGAAGAAACCACCTCAAAGTGTGTGAAAACTGAAGCTATCTTATGACGAGGACATGTTACTCTGACTCCTTTCCTACCAGCATCACATGCACATATGTAGACAATGTTTGGGGAATTTGTTGTCATAAATCTGTACTGTGGGAATCCCCTGGAACATAAGCAGGTTATTTGGGAAAGCGAAGAAGCAGAGTAAGTTCTCGCTGTTATGCCTGTGAGTCCCTGTTTGCCAGCAGCACGAACAACAGCTCCAACCACAGAGGCCCCACTGGGTGCCAAGTGCGGTGGCTGCTTTGAATTAGCCACAGCAAGCTGCAACATGCCTAACAGTTAGGTTGTGGCTTAAGGGGACTGTGTATTCCAGGCCTTCCTACTGCTTCCTGAACCTCATCCCCACCTTTGTCTTTTCTTCTCCTTTCTTCTCCCTAATCCCTGCCACCCCTCCAGTGCATCATGGTCCTCTGTCTCAAAGCCCATAATGTGTTAAGTTACTTCCTCTACTGCCTTAGTGTAGAAATGATCCATCACTACCGGTGAATAAAAACCAGTGCATATTTGTCTCTGGAAAGGAAGAGAGAAACAAACGGACCTCTGTGTCATAAGGGAGACCGGTAAGGAAGAGATGGATCGCTAAAGGTGTCCTTGGAGAGCATGACTTAACATAGACCGATGAAACAAAGCAGCCTGGTGGGGGGGGGGGGGGGGGGGGTGGGGGGGGGGGGGCATGGAGACACTTAAAGAAAAGGCAGCTACTGGTGCTGCACACCCACCACTCTTACTTACTTTAACATTAAATAAAGCAATAATTATTGAATTCCGTTTCAATGAGTAAGATGCTAGAAAGTAAACAATGGGAACATAATTGCAGAGGGAAGGCAATCAATGCAGGCAGTCATTTGGGCCATGTTGATTGTGTAGGCTGCTGTAAGTGCGTGTGAAAGCATGTGCAGCTTTGTGTAGTCGTTGAATATCTAAGTTGAGCTAAAGGGAGTATGTGCTATGACAAGGAGCTGAGTAATGCACTCCCATACGCATGCACAAAACAAGAGTTGGGTAATCCCTCCTCCAATAATGACCAAGGGATCTAAACAATAGCTCTCAATCAGGTGATCAATGTGTCCACATAATTCATGTGCGAGTCACTGTCTTTGAAAGGGAGCGAAGGAGATGCAAGCAGGAGGTGGATAGATCAATGCCCTGTGTGGTGATAACAAGCCTGGGCCTATGCCCACAGGAGCCTTGCACCAGCGTCCAGGGCCACTCTCATTAAAAACATTTGGATAAGCATGGCCATACATAATGTCCTCTTGTAATCACAGCCAGATAAACACATTTCCCGCCATCTTAATAAGCATGCTCGTGCTTTTGTGACACACAGCAGTGTCTCCAAAACAGGCAGGAAATGATGTCGATCCCCAAATAAGAAATTAAAAAAAACAGTCAAGCAAATTAACAGCAAGCTGTTGGCCCCTTCTTTCAATAGCTAATTAACAGCTTAACCTCCTGGTGCTTTTATGAAAGCCATGCTGGGAGGAGCTTGCCAAAATTGCAGTACAATAAGTCTGCCTGCAGGAGGCGAGGGCAGGGTGGAGCCATGGGGGTACCCAAACAACTGCTTCAGCCACTTGATGGCATGTGTACTCGCAAGGTACCATCTGGAAGCTGAACGAGGCAAATCAGGACCTGCCCTGGCCCTTCTCTCTTTTACTCACAGTACTGTGTCAACACCACAACCCTGTATTTTGGACAGTGGTGGTAATAATTACTTGTACTGGGCTTGGAAAGAACATTTTATGATTTTCATCTTTGCAAAACATGAGGTAGGCCATCTGAGACATTAAATTGTTCCATAAGAAAAAAATAGTTCATGTTTCACACACGTATCATGAGAAGATTAGAAAAGGGACACTATCTCCACTTCTAAAACTCCAAAGGCCACAATCACGTTTTTATAAGAGAAATAGAAAATGAAAAAGCACACTGGCACCCAACTAACTTCTCAATATTCCTCTGTAGTCACCAAGTAGTGAGCGACAAAGATGACTGCTACCAGAGGCAACTAATACTACCTTAAAACCACTCCCTGTCTTCTGGCTATAAAAATCTAGTGGGACAAGTCTTGCTGTCATGTGCTTTGGATTATGATTTGTGTATCCAACTTTTTTGAATGCCTCCTGTGAGGGTGACATTTTTGCAATGCCGACCACTACAACATTTAAATGTTGTTAGTCTGAGGACATCTAAAGCTAAGTTAAACACAATCCTCTTGTACATCTTTGATTTCCAAGCAATTTAGAGGACACTCTCAGGAAGGCGTAAAAAGAGATTGCATTGGTTGGCTTAACAGCGAAACAAAGGGCTTTAAATTGAAATGTGTGTACGAGATCAGATGCCTGACTGTGTAGATCTACAATGAGCTGTGCCGTAGGTCACTGAAGTGTTAGTAGGGTAAAGGCAGAGGCAGCCCTACACCCACACAGCTGACAAGAGTCTCCAACACCTCACTGCCTCTTCATTTGTCACTTGCCAACCACACAATAGCAGGATGGCCTTGTGCAGCCACTGTGTATGTGGGCAGCCAAAATCTTGCTGAAGAAGACGAAGGATGAAGCAGGAATTTTGAGAGGGCGGAGGTGAACAAGACGTGTATGAGTAAGGGGGAGATGGTGAGTCGGAGTGTTAGATTAAGATACAGGCAAACACTTCTTCTAATGATTAATGCAGTCAGCTAGAATTAAATTCAGAGCAGGAACATTACCCAAACACAATTAGTCCTTGAGAACAAACATCACACTATGTCGGGAATGCAGATTCATTGCCGTATCATTGCAAAGGAGTATCCATCACAAGTTGAAAGGAATACAGGGGTAAAACTTTATGCCAATTCTCCTCTTCCCGCTTTGTTAAATACTATGACCCCCTAAAAGCCTTTACATGTGTCCAAAACAAGAGGGGAGACTGAAAACCACGCACACTTCCTATTGTCTTTACCTGATCTCTTGCACCACCTTTGGGCTAACAAAACAACAGAGATGAGACACTGAATACAGTTTCCTCGGGCTTATATTATCTAGCTTTCACCTCCGGCGTTCTCAGTTTGGTAGTGTAAATATTTCATTATCACATAATTGGTTGCTGCTTCAGGCTATGCAATAAGACTGTGATAGCTAGAGCACTGTATGATTTCCGAGAATCCCAAATCGTTTTATGTAAAATTCATAGGAATGTGTTTTGGAGGAGAAGAGTTTGAGTTCTGGTAAAGGGAAATGTTTAGTTGTTCATGCACTGCCCTCACACAAGCCTGCGAGAGACACAAGCTAATTAAGAACAGCGATGATGTGCTCAGCCAGTGTCAATATTTAACCCAGTCTTACACAGCTATCTTTATTAGCAGCATCGCACTGACAAAAGGAGCAACGTGGCCTTTGAGAGGACCTCTTCTTAAAATGAAAATTAACAAGGTGGAGTGGGGTTGAGTGGAAGTGAATATACCGAGTGGGTCTATATGTGGGCTTATTTTGCATGAAACATGAAGTGCCTTGTTGGAGTGAAACTGCTATTGAGGGTTCTTCAAGCAATTCATACAGCAAACACCCACCAGTTCCACCTGTGAGCTCTCCCATACAGGGCAACTACAAGGCTGCAACTTTAATGAGTCAAATCCTGAAATTGCACTATAAACTAAAGATAAAAAGCTAAAGCTTTTGAGTGGAATAAAAAATGTCATTGCTTCTTCAATTTGCTATGTTTAAAGTGTCAGGGTGTTTGGCCAATAAATTTTTTTTTTTTAAAAATCACCGAGCACATCCTCTGAATCTTACTGTTCATCATTCAGTATAAGCGAAAGCTTTGTTGAATTATGGTACATTTAATATAACATGTACTATAGTTAATACACGGACAGAGCACAGCTACTATCCGTACAAGATCCACATTTGGATTCTTTTCTTTATAGGACCCACAGTATAGCCTTTGACCTATGCCCACATGGAGGCATGACACTTCAGTTAAAAAGCTCTGTGCAGCACTTCTCTACCTCCCATGAGCATAGCTAACGGCATCACTAATACAGAATGTGCGGTCCTAACAAAGATTTCTTTAGAGGGTGAATCTGTTGGGCCTGCTCATTAGCCAAAGAAAAAACATAACTGCACCCCATAAAAAAAAGGAAACAAAAGTGCTCATTGATCAGGTTGATCAATCAAGGATCAATAACCTAAACCCTCATCATTCCCAGTGCAGCGTAATTGCAGCTGAGATATAGTTGTCATCACTAAAAATCAAACACAAAGCAGACTAATTGGAAGAGCCCTACTGCTTTGGTCACGCAGGCAAAAAAGCCTCACAAAGACCCAGAAAGACTTGTGATGGCCGCTTATTGGAGGTTCCCAAAATAACTGCTCATGCCATTAGCAAGTGTCATCATGGAGGTCATTGTGCTGGCTGCCCATCTGGGGACAGTTTATACAGGGCAGAGCAAACCACCAAACAGGAATGCTTTGCGTCTGTGCTCATGTAACTTTGTTGCATCACTAAAACCATATTTTGTAGGACAATGCCTGATTTTAGTCTAATAATTTTGAGGGATTTCCTTACTAGATAATTTCTTGCTGATCTTTGCGTCGACCAGGAAAAAAAGAGATCATTTTAAACTCCACAAGTAAAGCAGGTTAAGCAGCGAGTAAAGCAAATACACTATAGGTATTTCACGGACTGGCATCGGGGCAAAGCTGCCCCTACTCGCTACACCATACACGCTGCTCAATCATGCAAACAATCACAAACTATACTTCAAAGCCTACCTCTTTCCCTTTTCCTGTTTATTGATTACGTAGAGCTCTTGTTCAGTAATTGTGCAGTAAATCAAGCATGGTGAGCACTAATCTCAACCCTGGGAGGAAAGTGTTAAAGGTAAAACCTGCTGAAAAGAGCATAATTACGGAGCTGTGCTCAGCCAGGAGAGAGGATACACTCCTCCCTCTCACATTTCTCACACACTGCCTGCCTGCACAACCAGCAGCAGCAGGGAGAAGGGGTTGGCAGAAGAGCAACGGGAAGTGTATACAGTTTCTAACCACCTCTCTCACTCCCTCCCTTACTCTTTCAGTCCGTCTCCCTCCCAATGAATTCCCAACCAAAGCGCCGGGGGCGCCATGCTTGTAAAGAAACCACAGCCTTTTGAGTGCTTCTTGTATTTACAAACGGAGGCATGTTGGAATCAAAGGCATTACCACATGACATAACACATTAAACAGCTGGCAGATTGAGAATTTATAGACTGGATAAGATAGTAAGTGGGGTAAACAGGAAAAAAGAGCCCTTGTTGAACAAGCTAAGCTAGCAATACTTGTTATGAGAGCCAAACTTACCTAAAGCAGAGAATAGGAGAGGAGTGAAATGCAAAAGCTCCCTCCTTTCCCTCGCTTTGCCTTCTCTTTTAACACACAGCTCAGGTTTTACTCCAGGTGGAGACAGCTATCACTTTCCCATCAACTTCCTGTTACTCTCGTCTCTCCGCCCTCCTTTTTTTTTTTCTCCCTGCGTTCTCTTTTACTCCCAGCTGCACAACTTGGTTTTCGGTGCCATGTTTGAAGATGAACAAAGCTGAATCTTCCCCCCGCCGTCTTCTGAAGCACTAAAATCTGCAGTTAAGAGATTTTTTTTCCTCTTCTCATGCCTCCTTCTCTTATCCTCCTCCCCCTACACTTTCCCCATGTTGCTGTTCTGCCTAATATCACCTCAGTTTTTATTTCACCCTCATCAGCAGGGACCTAAAAATAAATGATAAATGGAATATGATATTTTAAAGTCTTATCTCTTATCTGTTCTTGCAGGGGGAATAATAGGGTAGTTAATCCTGCAGATCCTACTCAAATTGATTAATCAGCACATGCGGACAATCAAATAAATGATTAATATTCCCCAGTCCTGTGGTCGGACAGTTACCCCTGAAACCATCAGTAATAATTCAGTAACCCTTCACAGACCACAGGCTGCAGCTAGTCAGCCTCACTCAGCATCAGCTCTCTGATGTTCCGCAGGACTTTGAACTCCCCACACACCACACACCAGGGGTAAGACAATCTGCACTCTTCTTTCTCTCAAACCCTCCGACAATGCCTGCCTACCAGATCACACTCACACCATATATAGAGAATTCTTACAGTACAGGAGTATATATAATATAGGATGAGAATACTTAATCAGAATGTTTTTTTTAGTTTAACATATCTTCTTACTACAGTGTCAAAACATTTAAACTGGTCTCAATGCTGACTCCAAGAGACTGTTGAGATACTCTTTACAACCAAACCAATAATACAGGGTACAGTTGTCAAACACATTTTTATTTATAAATAAATACCTTAAATGTGTTTTGTAATCCATAGGTGAAGTGTCTACCAAAATAGCTATTCCAGGCCTTACCACGCTGAGCCCATACTGGTCAACAGCTGGACAAAGGGGGGAAATTCAATAAATTAAAAAAACAAACATTACCTGTGCTATTTTGTCTCCCACTGAGGTCAGCGAACAGCCATTGCCATGCTGCTGTTCTGAATGTGCTGACTATAACTGTTCTTAATAAAGCGACATTAGCTCCCCCACATTTTCACCTACAACAGGAGCATATGGTAGAGATCGAGCCTTATAATATGATGGTAAATATTGAGGTATGTGCATTCCTGTTTGTAGGTGTGAAATGTTTGCTCTGATCACGGTACACCTAAAGCGAAA
Source organism: Symphodus melops (assembly GCF_947650265.1). Classification (NCBI taxonomy): domain Eukaryota; kingdom Metazoa; phylum Chordata; class Actinopteri; order Labriformes; family Labridae; genus Symphodus; species Symphodus melops. The sequence continues at coordinate 13,883,430 of NC_136693.1, read as the reverse complement.
GATATGCAAGGGTATTACTCCACTCCAGCAAACCCAGACATATACCCCCCCCCCCCCCCCCCCCCCCACACACACACCACCACCACCACCACCAACAATCCCTCCTCTCTGCAGTACAGGAGGCTTGGTCTTTGTGTTGAGTCTGGCCAGCTGGTTGCCTGAATCAGCATGTGCAGCTGTCTCCTGTGACGAACACAACTCTACCACCAGCAGGACACAGTGACTCCTCACAGCATTGCTATGCTTTAATATGGCTGCCTGGCATTACTACAGCCATGTAATACCCAACTAAAAAGCCGCTGACCCTTGGGGAGTTTACGCATGCTGAGTGGAAGCTGAGTTTTAGCTGTTTCATATATTGGAGGGTTGTGCTATTAGAACTAGACAAAAAACCGGGACAAGACAAGGCTCTAAAGTGTAAGTGGCCATTCAGCCCTCTTGCCAATATGCCCAGTGATATATAGCTTTGTTTTTAATAGGTACAGGCATGGTGTGTAGGGCAGCGTAGTGAAAAAGCCAGAGTTTTATATAACTGTTACAGTTCACTTTGATCTCCGCTCTTGCTCCACTGTTTATAAATCAGCCACACAAATATTTATGAGCGGAACAAGGAAAATGGCTGGTCTGGTTTGTATCCCTGCCCTTCTATCCTCCCTCCCTCCCCACAAAGTTCCCTCCCTCTCTCTGTGGCTGATGTGTGGATGAGGCCACCACAGACGCAGAGAGAGTGCATAGGCCCCAGGCCACATCCATCATATCTGCTCTGTCTCTGGCTTTTGTGTGGCCTTTAGGAGGGCTGACCTAACCGAAGCAAGTAACAGAAAATATAGCACATTTAATACGAATAAAATAGAGAACTTCCATACACAGCATGCAAAAGTAGTCAGTGCTTTAACTTAAATTAAATGTTTAAAATAGTTGGACTAATGCAATAAGAATGTATGGACACTGTCAGTAACGTAAACATGCAGCCATCAATGCCGTTTGTGCCCAACTAATGCATCACTAGTTCATAAGTAACTAAGATCAATTAATGAATACAGCCATGTTCAATACATATTGCCTCTGCTTTCCCATTTAGCTTACCTATCTGCTCCTGGCTTCACATAATGGGCCGACCAGAGCTTCTGGATCCATGTGCCTTAATTGCTCCCCCCAGCCCTGACCTCTGGTCCAGATCACATCTCTGATATAAAGCATCTCTATTAAATTGGGAAGTAGGTAAATATTCTTCTAATGACCTGCAGTTCTAGAGACACCATGTAAATATAGGAGAATGAAAATCAATGTTGTTTTTTTTTGTTTGTTTTCCTTTCTCTGACTCTATTCCCGTTTTAGGTTGACTCCAAAAATAAGATGAAGGACTGGGCAGAACAGGCAGTGAACTTCATCAAGAAGCATTTGGTTAATGAAGAAATTACAAACTGATATGTAATATGAAATATCCTTCTAACTGCATCTTGATTGTCCTTCAGTAAGCTCTGCATGTTACTACATTGGTATTTAGCTAGTATCTAAAAAAGCCTTTATCTTAAATGAACAGAATGTTCATACTGCAATCAGTTCGAGCAATAAACTCCACTGGATGTTACTCCTCATGTGGTGTAGGTGCACAAAAAGACACTTCTATGCAAGGTTATGTGCATATGAATGTGTGTGCACTGTACAGTAACTTCTGTATGTGTGTGTATGTGGGCAGGGGCTGGTTGTTGGGGAAAGAGACGGGGTAATAGTGGTAGACTGGCCTGTCGATCGATGCAGTGATTGGCAGTTAATGGCTTTTCCTGTTCTGCCTTGGTAACTCTGGCCTGATGGCTGTTGCTTCTGATCAGAGATGGCAGATGGTGTTTGATTTTCGTATATAAACTCCTGACTTTGTGGAGATGGCTTCATCATGTTTAATGATTTAAAAAGTAAGTTGAATGCTGGGAATAGTCCAATGCTGAAATCTACTACCAAAAAGCCCTTACCTCGCTTCCAGATGTGACGATTGATCCTTTTTAACTACATCTACATATGACACTCTTCTATAAATCACACAATCTTTCAATGATATATCATTCATCTGAACTTCACAACCCATGCATTTCTCTCCATTACATATGATTAAACTATGTCATTCTCAGGCCTCATATTCCAGTCTGCTGTTTGGCAAACTACATCCTTATCCAATACCTCGAAAAATCCCCCAAACCCTGAAGATCAAAGATAACCCCATACACCGAAAGTCATATCACCAAATATTCCATTTCACATAACTGGTTGGTAATAATAGTGCAGACTGGAACTGTGTCAAAGAAAAAAAAACAAAAAAAAGAAAATTGAATGATGAGCTCCATTTGCTGTGATGGTAGGGAATCCGAGTACAAACAGCAGGTCCTAAAATCTAAAAAATGTTCTGGTTAGATTTTGTTCTTTACTTTAATATACTTTCAGAATATGGTATAAACCAATGTACTATTTCATAACTAAGACATGGTAACATTACCAACAGAAGCTCAAAAGGAGCTGGCTGTGAATAAAGAGATTTGATTATTAGAATGAGAATCAAAAAAGACCTTTATAATACTGAAGTATTGGAGTTTAATTTTTTTTAGAAAAGAGAGCCAAAAGAAAAACACAGGGTCAATAAACTTCCTTTGAAGTCATCTCCATAGACTGCGTTGCAATTTTGTTTTTCTAAATTACGTGAAAGTCCTCAGTGGAAATATGCATACTCAGAAACAGGAGAGAGATTCAGGTCACTACTGCACTTACAACTGCAAAATGAACATGCCCTACCTCCTGAAACTTGTTTGTTGCAATGCAAGTTAATAACATGCTGGGACAACCCCACAACCCATACTCATGCATATATCCACATGCAAATGAACACATTGATCATTTGAATAGTACTTTGCATTCCATATCTCACCATTTCATGTTCAAACTTTAACGGCTCTCAGAGATCTCTTTTAATCAGTAGCTGCACAGACAGTCCTCATGGTTCAAATTATTTCAACATGACTTTTTCAACCTAACAAGCATAATTTAAGGAAATTCCAATCTAGTGACAGAGATAGTCCATCTGAAGAAAGGATCCAAGTTTGAATTATTCAGCAGTCTTAAATTGTGAGGCGAGTGTTGATTGAATGTGTTGACATTATTTAAAAAAAGAGTTTGTGGAGCTGGCAAGGAAGGCAGTGAGGGATGGTAGAAGACAGTCTATGACTAGGCCTCACAGTTCAGTGGCTCTGGAGACTTCCTCTACAGTCTGTGTCTCTGAAGAGAACTCAGATGGGGAAAATTGGCTCTGTAAATCAACATGAGATTCTAAAGAACTTTATAAAACACAAATGTGTAAAACTGCTTATGCTGAACAAAAGCCGGCACTTCAATCGCTTTACTTGGCCATCTTAGGCTAGTAAAAGTAAAGTGTCCGACAGTGTTACCCGAAGGTCTGCCACATTAACGACACAGGGTGAGGTGAAGGTGAGCAAGAAACAGAGATGATATGTCGGGGATGGGCTTCAAGGCCCAGTAGTTAATTTTTTTTTTTTCCTAACACCACAGTGTCTATTCTAGGCATCAGTTTGTCATGAAGGAATGTGAAGGCCATAAAGTATTGTTGCCCTTGAGAAGTTGAAGAGCATTCTTGTCCCCAACTCTTAAAGCTGTCTCTCTCGCTTTCACTCACTATCACTTTTCCCAACCCGTACTCCCACCCTCTCTCTCACTCCAGCAGTGACTTAAAGTAGAACACAGGTGTAGAAGACAGCACCCGTGGGAAAGATAACATTTGGGAACATTCCTGGGGTTAAAAAAGATTTTTTTTTTCTGATATTCTTCATCTGGAGAACTATGTAATTGCCTTGGTTCCATGACTGTGCCTTTGTCCCCTTTGTGCCTACAACCCACACTCCCCATAGCTAACTCTTACATCACCACCTAGTAATTTCCATATTAGACTTTAAACAAGAGATCTCATTCTCTGCTACTTTTTTATTTTCATCTTTCCATTATATCCATCTTTTGTTTTGCAGAATAGAAGGCATGATGAGAAAACAAGGTGCAAAGTAATCTTTTCCAGAGCCCCTAATAAAAACCTCATGACACCCTGGGCTGTACCTCTTAATTACAAAAGGATGAAATCTTTTCTTCTACATCTGGAGAAAACGTTGTCTGCATAACACTGATAGATTTACAGCTCCCAGATCTAACCCTGAACTCCAGTGCACAGCAATTAAGACAAAAACATGGATGGACATCCAGCCCTGTGAAGGAAGAGATGGCTATTTTGCCTTGGCACTAACGAAAAACCTCAGAGGCCCCACACTTTCACATATATTTTTTTACTAAGAAAATAGTTCTGAGGAATCTAGAAAACTGTGACTTTTAACATAAGCCCATATAATAGCCACATAGATGTGAGTTACATAAATGTGATGTGAGACACGTCACATTTGTGCCACAAATCCAAACACAAATAGTCTACTTTGACTAGAGCACACTTGCAGAAAGCAGGATCTCTCTGACCCACCACTAACAACAAACAGCTCATGAAATCCAGGGAAAAAAAGTTCTATGAAGTTCTATAATCTAACCGTTCTACAATTATTTATTTATAAATCGATGCACCACAAAATAGAAAAACCTTAGAGGCAGGTTTGCTAAAACGAAGAAAACTTGGGCAAAACAAAGGCTTTGGATGTTCTGAACACTCAGGAACTATGGTTGTAAGTCATAAGTGGTTGAATCCAGCTGCCGTCCAAAATACAAGAAAGCTAACAAGTTTGTGATCATATCGAGACCTGCCAAATATACTGTATGTCAACGTACTTGATACTGTTTTATTGTTATGTTTTTTGGATGGGCAACTGGACTATTAGAACACAAGGTAAAAGGGATGCAGAAAGCCAGGGCCACATACCCATCATTCTGTAAAATATATTTGTCCCATGACTCCACTCAGGAGCCCAAACCAAAACATAGGAGAAGTCCCTGTGTGCTCATCATGGCACCTAAGACCTCCTCCCCTCTTCTCATCTGTCTTTTCAACCAACCTTTCTTTTTCATGTGTAGCTCCACTGAACATAGACGTCAGAGTTGAGTAGTTTTGTGGCCCTGACCACTTGGAGGCCATTAATCTGGTGGCTTAGCCACTGATGTATTGATGGCCGAAGCCGGTAAGCCGGCCCGCCTCACTCTCTCCATCCCTTCAGCTTAGCAGCTACATAGATTCACAGGAGCCTACATCTGGCCTCATCAGAGCAGTGTTTACCAGTCAGATTCCTTCATTAGTCTCTCTGGTGAAATAGGTGTAGCAAAAAGATCTGTGAGACGTTTGATTTAAGTCATGATAGGTAAATGCATTCAGCATGCATCCCAGTGTGCAGTGTTTTAAGTATTTCTTGATCCACACTTTGCACCTTTAATTCAAAGCACTTATAAAGAAAAATACACCTTATAGAGCAGTAACACTCCAAAATTAGTAAGAGGGTCAAGACTATTTATATTGTAAGCCTGGTTATTGAGGCATTTTTCAATTAACTCAATTATTATTTGCATAAAATTACCTGACAATTTTAGAGGCCAGTGATTTCAAGGATCCTTAAAGGGTTGTTTTGAAGACAGAGAAAAGGGTAACCTTTCCATCTTGCAGTGGGGGAGATACAAAGACAGGACCATGACTGATATGTCTGTAATACGTCTTGACATTGATAAAAGAAGACAGATTCAGAGTATAACAAAGATTAGATACTGAGAGTTTCCTCTCTGTCCTTTTTATGTTACCATAATAGTAACAGTACTATGCTCTTAGAGGAGGAGCAAACATCTTCTCGTTGTTTAAGAACCAGTACTTTGGCCAAAATAATTATCTACACAAAATCACTGATTCGAAATATATCTGTTGTGAACAAAGAAAAACCCAAATTGATATTACTTAACTTCCTATCCCCTTCTTTTCTTATAGACCAATCTGCTATTTCTTCTGATCAGGCAGCACAGAATCAGCAGCTTCTTTGCATATCACCTAAAGTGTGCACTGCTCTTTGTGCAAAAAGACTAATCTAACAATCTTTAACACATGGAGAAATATCTTACTATTTCCTTTCTCTAATCCTCCCATGGCTGTTTGTGATGGAAGACATATCCATGTCTCCACCACAGACCCCAGGAAGAGAAGCTGGTCTGCAATGCACTGGGCTCTTTTAAGCTGGTCAATTGTGGTGGACAGCCGCTGAAAACAGATGGGAAAGGACCAGCTTCCATTGCCTAAGCAGCCTGCTTCCTCTTCTTTGTTTCTTTAACTTTGTAAATCTCAGCAACACCCACAGCAGGGCAGTTGCATGTACAATCTTCATCAGAAGCAGCAGCAGCAGCAGCAGCAGCAGCAGCTGTGCGATGGGTCAAAGCCTGGCCCACTCTGTGGCCTTCTCAAGGGGTGGGAGCAGGAAGGGTTGTGAAATTCGCACACACTGCCAAGAAGAAAGCCCTATCGGCTCCCTCCCCTTACTTGCCTGACAGCCCCTCTCTCCAATCCACCTTTATTTACAACTCCATGCCGCTCTTTCCTTGTTTCACCCAATCAGAGAAACTGAGATCAGTTTGAGTTAGGGTGCTAGAGCTTAAAACCAGAATCAGGATCATAGCTGTATCAATAAGGGGGGTTGTCAGAGGAGCCCATTCTGAATTTAAACTCCTCCTCAGTGTACTGTTATTCCATTGATGATGTACATCACTTGGTCTGATTCATATTACAATAAGTTCTCGATGAGCAATTAAAATGATACATTTCATGAGCCCTATGTTGTCATCTGCTGGCACTTTAGATTACAAGATGTGGCCCTGAGTATGTGTGTGTGTATGTGTGTGTTCATTCACACACTTGTGCATGTGAAAGGAGAGAATGGGCTGTCTCCCAGGATGTGCAGCAAGCGCTTTATTAGAGCGGTAGTACCAGTAAATCAGAGCTCAGCCCTTCCTGGAACTGCTGCAACCTTTCCCACTGAGCACTATTACTGAACAATCATAGGCTAGCCATGATAATTAGCAGAGTATCTATCCTTCCAACCCTCCTGTGCCCCCCCCCCCCTCCATCCATCCCCTCCCTCCTGTTTGTCTCTTCACCCTCCTTTTAACACTCCTCTTCTAAGAAATGTCTGCTGTGTGAGTTGGTAAGGCCAGATACCCGTGAGCAGAAAACAATTCTATCAGTATAGAAATTCTGAAAATTGATCTGTTATGCCAAAATCAGGGCAAAATTACCATTTGGCCAGAGTTTAAGTCAGCAGGCGTTTTTCAGTGCATGAGTCTAAAGTAAAATTCATAGCTTTATTTGATTGAAAAACTGGATTATATGTTTTGGGTTGCTGAACAAAACTAAACCTACTCGTAGTTGTATTTAAATATATTGTGCAAACATGCAGGAATGGAGTCAATCCTGGTAGTTATAGACTTTGAGCCAGTACTTCTGCTTAAGATCATGAGCTAACCACCTCAATGCCTTTTCATGAAACCCACTAATCCTTTTTTAAACACTGCAACTTATTTCCTTCATTATAAATTGTGATGCTCTCTGTATAATGGAGATATATAATTTCCTTAGTGTCCTTTGATTCTTTTGGATTACACTTAGGAGTAAAATAAGAACACTAACCCCATCTAACAAACAGATGTATTATGTTTCTTAATGGGTCAGTTGCTGGGCTCCACTTTACACAATGTTAGTACAGAACTTATGATCAAAGTCTCTCTGTTTCTCATCAGTAAAGTGCAGACATTGGATGTGACTGTGTTTAAGGCAGAAAAGAGTTAGGTGAAAAGTTTGTGTAGTTGTGTTTGTTCTCATTAGAGCAGGACAAGGACAGAGGGAGGGGTGTCAGGACTTTCTTGGTTAAAGATTCCTGTCTGATAGTGAAGGCACTTTCTCCTTTTCTTTCCATGGCCAAGCGGCATCTGGAGTGGATTTTGTGCTAGCAGACACCGAGGAACATGATTACTTTCGGCTAACTGGGCTCTAAACTGATTATGCATGTGCCAAGCTAATGGACTACATTTGCAAGAGGAAAAATAACATCCAATCAATCTCAATTACCGCCGATTGCATTGGCCCCCGAGACAAGGAAGGTAGCCAGCTGACTCCCTGTGCTCCTCCCCTTTCTCCCAATCCTTGACTGGAAGCTGAGGCCTGTTGCTGGGCCTTGTTAGGCCCCACCCATTATGTCTGGCTCGGGAGGCCAGGGCCTGGGAGTTGTATAAATGCCACTCATCTCACCTCCACACCAACACTTGTCAAAATCTTGGAGACTACTTCTAAGAGGCTACCAATTCACAAAATATGTACATGACTCACTGTGAAATGAAAAATTGAATGCAAAACAAAAATGGAGGGTCTCAGGAGAGAGCCACATATTCTAAAACATACATCACAAGAACAACAGCTTTTTTCTTTTTTTTTGGGGGGGGGACTTCTAAGAAACTGTTTATGTTTAGGAGTGACCATAATGGGCAAATGGGTGTTCATCATGATATCATCAGAGCAACTAAAAAAGGCCTTTGGTGCATGGGAAAAGGGGAAGGTGAAAGTTAGTTACATAGCTACATAAGGCTGTACTGGCAGAAGACACAGCGCTCTAAATGAATATCTTTCAACTTAGAACAGAGAGCACAGGGGAATACAGCATCACCCCCCACTGTGTGTTGGTCCATGTGGTTAGGATGACTTGCTGAATCTTTCTGTGGTCTTTTGGAACATTCCAATACATGGGGTGGTGGGGCTGATATTTTTAGAAAGCCCTAATATGGGCCACATACCACAGACTCTCAAATTATCCCATCCAGCTTAGCCCTCAGTTTAAACCTTGCTTTTTAATTCCAGTAATTACAGGCTCCAATTTATATGGAGCTGTGCACACAAAGGGCCCGTTTAATGCAAACCAGTTTGATTTGGGTGAAGTGTCCCAAACATCTCCCACATCTTACAGTCTGTTTATGCTGACTTGATGATTTATTTTCTCCCTAAAAAGGTTAAAAATGGTGCTATTTGCATCAGATTTCTTTAGGGAGGAATAAATGAATGGTGATTTTCCCTTTTTTTTCTGTCTCTGCATAATATACCAAATTAGGTTTACAGTCTTGTATGCCACTCTGGGGTTTTGCCTGTCAGTATCTCTACCAGGACAGTAAATCCAAAGTGGGACAAAAGACTGTAACATTTTCAAGTCAGCAGCCACTACAAGATGCCTCAAAACCATGTAAACGTCTTCTACTGAATCACAAATGTAAGTCACAGAATGTTGTAATAATTCTTGTCGACTTGTGAACAGCTCTGTTTCTGAGTAATGTCTGAGATGCAGAGAGCTTAAGAGGACGCTGTGTTCTTGGGTTGAGAGAGCAGGTAATTTCTGGACAAATGCACACACTCTTTCTCGGAAGATCAATTGGTTTTAAGAAATATGGAGCCATCTTAAGAGGCTTAAGTTATAAAAAATGATCATGCCTGGATGTGTTGTACATATTTAATCCCCCACAGCCTGAGCAGCAGTATGACATATGTCTCTTCTCTCTTTAAAAACCTTGTGTGGAAAAGGAGATAGAGAAGAAAATATGTTCCTCTTTTGCTTTCTGGACTCACAGCAAAGTGGGAAAGCTTAAAGATAATGCAATATGAATTGTAGCCTATCTTGTGAAACAAAAGAAGTCTCTCGCTCCAAAGGTGTGTGGTAGGGAGAGAGTTTGCCAGAGCATGTCTATTTTGGTCTGATGTGAAAGTCATTGGAATGTGGGCCAGTATGTCCAGCAGCATGGGCCAAGACACGATGACCATGAACTGGGAAAAACACAAGGATATCTTGCTCTGCTTTTCTGCTGTATTCCAACTGACTAAACAAAACATGTTGCATATTTGCATTTTTTAATGTGCCTATGAATAAGCTGATTCAGAGAATGTAACTCTGCCCTCTGTTTGTTCTATTGCAAACATCAGACTGACAAGCTACTATACTGTACATGGGGCACCACCTTCTGTGTCCATCGACTCCTGTAACCGCTGTTCTAGGAGCTCTGCTTTATAATTCCCACTTTCACAAACTATTAATTGATTTTTCTCTTTAACTTTTGTTTCTGGATCCAAAAATTTCAAACAGGAAACATTACTGCCATGCCAGGGGATCTGATGAGGCACGTATGTTGAAACAGCTCTGTATAGGTAGAAGTTATTTTTTTTATCACAAGAATAGGCCAAAAAAACCCAGAATTGTTGGGTTTTCTTTGTAAGAGCCAAACACATTTTAATAGACAAAGTTGACAAATGAAGGCAACGACAGGAAACAAAGTTAGTTTCTGCTGACATAGCAAATGCTTACAGGGAGCATGTTGAGTCAGTGTTTGTATGTGTTCTGTTGTGTGTGTATACATGTGCAACTGTGCCAGTTTGGGTTAAGCGCAGAGTGGCCGAAGCCGCAGACAAACAGGATAGGTACCTAAGTGGAATCAGGCCTGTTAGATTTATGGCCATTTGTTCGGAGAGTGTTCATCCATTGGCTATTATGGAATGATTAGAGGAGAAGGTGAAGCTCCAAGTCCAGCAAAAATCAATACGGCTGTCGAGAACGATTCAGCCTTTCCCGCTCCGAGGAGTATTAGCACCAAACCTCTGTCTCCTCACACTTCTTCATTCGTCTCCTAGTGATTCACCCCTAAGCCTCCTAGCCAGCTTCACCTGCCATGTTCTTCTCATGGCCACATAATGGCCCTACTTCTATATGACTACTGGGAAGGCAGGGGTCACACAACAGAGGTGTCTTAAGCACTTTGAATAGCTATTTTAACAGTGTGGGCAATACCCAAATATTTTCTGTATCTCTTGGAGGGTACCTATTTTAGCAGGAGGAGGATTAAGTGTACATGTTGCCATTTTTTATAAAACCATCAAAGATCCAAAATATGACTCAAACATACTACTTTTCCTGACCATTGAAGCACACTTTAAAAACGGATACAGGCGGATTATTCAGGTTGTCTCTTCTACTGCACTAAACAGTCTGATGAATTCAGTTTGAACGTGAAAACTGTAACACACTGCTATAGGTTGATCAGTGGGTGTGATAAAGAAGTGACAGGACGACTAACCTTGTAAAGTTTGAGGCTTGCCTCATGGCGTGAATTGACAGTATGCATCCTCAGCTTTTCCAGGCTGTTTGTGTAGTAGTCGCAGGCATTGCACTTCAGGTGCACTGGATTGCCAATTGCCACACATTTCAGGCGCCATTCATTGCCTTTGCCTCCTTCTTTGATGTGAGCTACAAGTTGGTACTTTTGTACATGTTTGTCTGTTTTGCAGTGCAGCTGGAAGTTGGCCTTGAGCTGGGTGGTGTAGTGGCACAACTTGCACTGGTGTGAATCGCCCACCACAGCACGCCACTCCTCCTCCGGCAGGCTGCGTTCAGCTCCCATATGCATGCCAAGCACATCCAGGTTGTCCGTGGTGAAGCGGTTGCACACAGCACACTGAAAGAGCTTTAAGGAGGGGTCGCTTGTCTGTGATAGACTTTCTCCAAGGGTCATCAGTTCTTCGGACACCAACTGCCCACTGCCAAGCCGCACATCCATAGGGATTTCTCCACCTACTAGAACATTGTGGAAGACAAAAACAGACAAAAGAAAGGGAAGGTTAAAAAGGTGTTTAGATGTGTTTAAAAAGGTGTTAAATAAATATATACTTAGTGTAATGAACAATATCTGTCTGTGAGACATTGTATTGAGGATATTGTGTGCATTTATGAGCATATAGCGATGCTTGCTTTGAGCTTAGTGTGCAGAAGCCAGACGTTTCCATAGGGACAGGAACCTCACACTGCCAGAGAATAAGTGTATACACTGCCCTTTTTGGGCTGGTGCACTCTCATGAACGGTCTGTAAATAAACTGCAGAGGCCATGATCTTTACAACAAACAAGTTTATGTTTATCATTACTATCATTACTATTCCTATCATTACTGAACAACTAAGTTCCCAAGCATGTATTATTTTAAATAGAATCCATCATCTATGTTCACTGAAAGATAATTTATAGAAAAACCACTTTCGTGCTTGGATTCTTCACCGTTTTTCTCATAATGTATATACACACCTAACAGATTATTCTGGCCCATGCAATGGAGAGGAAAAAAGAGCAAGGACACAAATCCATAACACTAAACACTGTACTTATGTTGATACAGTCTAAGAAGTCTCACTTTAAAATATAACTAAACATTTTTTAAAGAGAAGCTGGAGATGTTGCATTTGTCTGCTGAGCTTTATTTTCTAGATCTACCATTCAGGCTTGACCACACCTGGCTTTACACTAAACTAATTTTAGCAGCTCAATTTTATCCATTGCTGTAGCATACAGCAGTTTTTAGATATTTCTCTTTTACCTGAGTATTAATTGCCAGGAGAGGGAGACCTTTGAGAAACCCTCTGAAATGACCAACAGACCAAGCTTTCTAAGGATGGCTCCTTAAACTCTCTTGGAAAACACCTAGATGACACACATGCATGATCAACCTATCCCAATGTGTTCCCTGACCATGCATCTCTCATTTCTAACTGGCTTTTGTTCTACTTTAACATGAAGGGTAAATTATTTAGACCAGATAATCCAGTTCCTCACCAAATTTTGTGTAGAAAGACTTTGATTTGTAGCTCTGCATCTGTTTTTTGGTTTTATGCCGTTTCCACAATATAGCAAACATAAATACTTCAACCAAAGTCAATGTCTAAGATAATTAGGTCTGTATAAGATAATTAGAGATTAGTCTTGAAAAATACTTACAGAACTAATGTTCTACAGTGATGAGCTGTTGGGCTGTACAAAGGACAACTAATACCAATACAGAGAACTAAAAGTCAAATTCTGACTCATCTCCTAACTATCTAATACACTGCTGCTTATTTTTTTTATTTTTGTATAGCACAAGGATTAATAGGAGGCTGAGATCAAGTCAGGTCAATATTTGTTATTCATTTATTTGGCAATAGCCTTAGAACTAAAAAATCCATAAAAAGCATGAAAGCCCAGCTCTCACTTTAGCAGCTTGGTCTGATATCTTCCATTGATGACAGATTCTCAAAAGATTTACTGAGCCCTATGTATCATACTGTAAAGTTAATACTGAAGTGTTTGTGCAAGATGATTTCAAGGGTTCCTCAAAGTGCGACCACGGATGACACCACTGTAGTTTATGGACCCAAACTGTGTCATTATTGCCTCCCTTGTAACATGCTTATTACAAGTCAGATCACAGGGAAATGAACCAGATGGCAGAAGAGGGGGAAAAATTAGTCACAGCAATCAATTCTTGTTTGTGTCTCTGAACGGGTGACAGTTGGAGGCAAGTATGTGCAAACTGTGGGGTTGTAACTGGCCCACCAAACACACTGCAATTCTGCCGAATTACACATGCTGAGTCCTTCCCTCACCAACATAAAATTTATAGCTGCAATTACAAAGTCAGAAAAAATTCAGAACTCCAGTGGTGCAGTTCAGCAGCAGTTTGGGAATAATGATATAAAAAGACTGATCTTAGCTTCTTAAGGGTGAGGGCAGGGAAAAGAGAACAGAGAGGTTTGCTCCTTCTAACTCATTTGTGAGAGGAAAATTACACATAAAGTGCAAATACAGTGTTTTCTTCAACACTACCACTTAGCTTACTGTATTAATGTTTTAAAAAATTCGAAAACCAAAAACATATTTTTTTTGCCTATTCATAACTAAAATACTAGTAGAGTAAATAGATGACATGTAATTCTAATGTTGGTCTTGTGAATTACAAGGTTTTTATACCATTTTTGGATCAATGCATTTGTCATTAAAACTTTCAATGATGTATTTGGTTAGGGCATGGAGTAAGCCAAAAAACATATTTTTATCAAATGGATCAACTCTAACAGCTCACTCTTTTTTATTTTAGCGAAATTCTGCTTTTAAAATGGGAGGAAAAGGGCAGGAATATCTTTGGGTAGCCAAAGCTCTGACTTGTACTTTGGGATTTTGTACAATCAACAGACATTTAGGAGAGGAAAAATGGGACTCACCAAGTGCAGGAGCCAGAGCAGCCATGTTGGGATCCAAGTGAAAGCTACCCATCAGAAACTGGGCTTCGGCTCCTGCTGGGTCAATCTTGAGGCCTGGTGGAAGGCTCATGTTCTGGGTCAGGTAATATTGGTAAAGCTCTGCCTCAGAGGGTGATGGCATGGCTCCCAAGCCAAGTCGGCCATGCTGCATCTGAGTCACATTCTGCTGGAGTAGCATCATGTTGTGCATGTGCTTCTCGCTGGTCATGTGGATACGGAGGTTCCGTGCAACATTGGTTTCGTAGTCACATACCTCACATCTCCAAGTAGGTTTGTTCTTCGGTTTGGTTGGGGAGGGGGCCCCACACGGTCCAGCCATATGGGTGGAGGACTGTGTAGGATGGTGGTGTGGAGGGTGATGGCTACTGGCCTGGGTCACAGAGGGTACAGCCACCACTCCTGCTGGGTTATGTCCAAACACCTGCTCCTGCGCAGAGCCAATGGATCCTCCATTCTGCAGTGTCTGCATGTTGTTCAGGTGCTTGTCCGACTGCATATGTATGCTTAAGTTGCCCTTTGTGGTGGTTGAGTAGTTGCACACCTATAAAATATACATCAATTTTACTTAAAATACAGAAAGGGTGACATTCATTACTTTTGAAAATTATTTTACCTCTTAAATACTCCATGGCTCAAAAAAATCGACAACGTAAAAACAACTTTTACTTCATCCTTTGAAAAAAGAAGAAATCTTGCATTTCTTTGCTACATACCTCACACCGAAAGGGCTTGTATCCACAGGTATAGCTTTCTCCACGAGCGAGACGAGGGTGACTCTGACCGCTGGTGCAATACATACAGGAGCCTCCAGAGTCCGGATGCTTCTCTTTCATGTGGGCTTCCAATGTCTGCTGGTATTTGTAATGCCAGTTGCATTTGGGACACTTAAGTGTCTTACATGAGTTGCGTGAATGCATCATGGTCATGTGACCACCCAAGGACCGTGAAGATCCCAGGACAGTGTCACATTTGGGGCATTCTACCCCACTTCCTCCACTACCACCAAGCCCATGGTTCTGTGAACACTCCCCCATCCCTGTTAGGTCACAGGAGCCACCTGGCAGGGGGTGGGAGTGACCATGTGATGAAGGGTGGAGGTGATGATGATGGTGGTGCATGTGGTGATGGTGCAGAAGGGCTCCAATTTCCTCCTCTCCCTCTGCTGGGCAATCATTTGGTTCTGGAGCTGTGGCACTATCTCGATTGGCACTTTCATCAGCAGCAGCATTGGAGGACAGAGGTGAGGAGGAAGTGCCAGCAGTTTCATCCTCGCTCCTTCTAACGGCAGCTGCCGCCATTGCCATGGGATCAGTGGATCCCTGGCAGTTAAAGCTCAGAGGGAGCTCTGAGGTTCTCCCCTCACCATCGGCAGCTGAACCCTCTTTTTTAACAGAGGAGGTATTGTAAGCGGGGGCTTTGCTGTTGAGTGTGGAATTGACTGCAGAGGTGCAGGCAGAAGGCTGGAGAGCGCTACTAGGCATTAATAAAGGAGATTTGGAAATGCTTTGGTTTGAGACAGCTGGTTCCCCTGCTTCACCTCCACCACTGCTACTGTTATCACCACAGGCCACTGCAATGCTTTCTGCCTCCACGTCATCTTCCTCCTCCCGCAATAAGAGTTCCTCTTCTTCTTCTGAGCCCCCCCTATGGCTCAATAGATGCTCCTTGCTTTCATGTCCCTCATTGTCCCCATCTTCTCCCTGGCATGCCAACTCTTTCCCAACAGGCTCCTCTGTTCTCCCTCCCTTTTTGGGCAGGGCACTGGAGTCTTTGGCAGAGCCTGTAGATGAGGTAAGAGTGGATGCTTTGGGGATGCTAAGCCCTCCAAGAGGAAGGACCGAGCTTAGTGGGGTTTGTTGCTGTTGCTGGAGGCTAGAGTCAGAATGTTCTTTGTTAAGGAGAGTCTCACTGCCCCCACTGCTGCTTCCAGGCTCCAGATGAACACCACTAAATGTGCCATAGAAGCTCTGACCAGGGTTTATTGGGAGCAGGGTAGTTGGCAGAGAAGTGCTCTTAGTATTTGGTTCCAGGAAACTGATGAGGGGCTCCTTGTCCTTCCCAATGCCCTGGATGATGGCAGATGCATGCTTGTCCCCTAGTAGCTGCCGCTCACCATCACACAGTGTCATACGGTGATCATGGACAGCATGTGTGGCAAAGGAACGAGCATAGCCAAAGGACAGCTTGCAGAGAAAACACATGAGAATGGGTTTGCCCTTGCCATATAGGGCTAGCCCATCAAATTTGGAGAAATCCACATTGTTGGGAACATCTTTGGATACACAGGACTTCTTGGCAGACCCATCGCTGTTCAGGTAATCCTTGTTGCTTTTGTGCCGCACATCGAAGACACGGAAACTGTGCAGGACAGGGCTGAGACCTGCCATGGTTGAGGTATTGGGGAAACCTTGATCTGAATTGCCAAACCACTTCCCGAAGGACGAGGCTATGTGGAACGTGTTGATGATTTGAGGGTAGACCGTGGATGAAGTCCCAGCAGGTTCCCCCGGTTTTCCCCCACTGGTGAGAGAGTTTGTGGGAAGCAGGCCGGGTACCATGCCCCCACCACTTTGGATCAATTGACTGAGGCTCTCCACAATGTAGGCTGAGCCATCTGGCTGGTAAACTATCTCTCCAGCCAGGTTCTCAACATCACTACTTTCTTCTTCTTCCTCCTCTCCTTCCTCACTCCCACTTTCAGGTGCTCCCAGTTGTTCTGTAGGCTGATGTCGCAGAAGAGTGGGCAGGCCCCCTCCCCCTGAAGCCATTGGCACCCCAGTAAAGGGCTGAAGACTTGGGAAACAACTGTCAATCTCCATTTCGTCTAAGTCCTCAATTTCCTCCTCTTCTCCACAGCTCACTCCCTCTCGCTCTTCTTCCTCAAGTCCCTCTCTCCTAGGATGCAGCTGGCCTGTGGCAGAGCAATCACGGTGGGCTTTGGGTGATGTCTGTTTTGGCTGCTGCAAGGACTGGAGATCTCTCACCCTGTCATGAGGCGCACTCAGGTTTTGGGGTTGAGAAGGGTAGGGAGCAGAAAGAGACAGGGGGTCCAGGGAAGGTGCCTGGTTGGTGCAAGGGACTTGTGAGCTAGAATGATCGTTCCAGGGCTGTGGTGGTTGCTGCTGCTGGGAAGAGCTGAGCCCATCGTCTGTCCCAGAAACCACAGGAGACTCACAGCTGTCCATGCTGATGCCTACATGAGGCGTTCATCGCATCCAGGCCTGCAAAGACACACAATGTGTGAATGAGAGGTTATTAATGTGTTTAGGATATTTAATTTAAATATACATGCTAATGCACAGGCACAAAAACTCATTTGTTAAATCAATGTTCCAAGTAGTAACTTCTTTTTCTTCCAAATGTTCCAAGATCTAACGAGAAAAGAGAACGGGGGAAGAAGATACTATGTATAGGAGCCTTAGAAGAAGAAAATCAGATGTATGGCATATTGGGTGAGAGAAAAAAGGCTGAGATATAATTGAAAAATGACACCATGCTCATTACACAAGATTAGATACTTAAACACAATACCTTAAACAAGCACTAATAAGCTGTCCATGATTCATCTTCCTGCCATATCAGGAGGGTACCATCTTTTATCTTCACCTTCCAAACAACACCCCTGATCTTATATTCTGCAAATCCTACATCCGTTTTTAATTAACTTGCAGTCGGAAAAAAGGAGAAACAAGCTAACTTAATGGATCAAATAGATTCCTTGTGAGATAATTAGACGCTGAGAAGCCACCCATCAGCACATTGTACATTTACATAACTGAAAAACTGCATCTAAAAAAGCTATTCTTAACAATATCCCCATTATCACTCAAACTTCAAGGTGTGCATATATAAAAAGGATGCAATACATGTTCATTATTGATACAGATGTATGAACTTTAACAAGTATAATAAAAAGGCAGTTTTTTCTATGAGCCAAAAATACATGAGCTGGGTTGGTACTTTATGCAGCTGTGTTTAGATCTTTCATCCAATAACCTCCACGCTCAGCCTGGTTTCAAACACTCCAGCCATCCGCCGTCTCTGAAATAATAAATGGGGTCTGAGCTTTCGGGAGCTGGCCATGCCCCGAGCATCTGAGAGGCCCAACACAGGCTGCAATTTAGAGCGCAGAAGAGATAAAATGATAGCGCACGATACTGCTGAGCTAATAATTTTATTAAAGGGATGCAGCCAACATTGATTAAAGGGGGCAATCGGGCTGAAACCAATAACTCTGGGCTGCCCTTTAACCCACCAGTGCTGAATATTACATGAGCAAAGTTTCCCGGCACCATGCTTACTGCCATGTCCCGGTTGATTAGCACATTCACTGCTTGCACTTGATTTATTTACTTATTTACTTAGGGATGCAAATTTCAGCTGTGATCAGAATGGAGTCTACCCCCAAACCCTCACATATTAACCACTAAGGGAGAGAAGAGATTGATAATGTCTGTCTGCAGCTTCATGAATGTCTGATGAAGCTTGCCTCCAAGACAACATACCTGAGACCTCTCCAGTCTATAAAAGAATAAAACGCACATTTTACACTCTTTTTTAATTTTGAGTAGAGAATTAACTATAAGAAGTCAATAGAGAGCATGGAAAAATAACAACACAGATTATTGCTTTATGATAAAGTGACTTTGATAGAGGAAATTTCAGACATAACAGCAGATATGACGTTGTCTCTGACAAACATTTGCTTTGAGTATGGCTCATGTTGTTTTGTTACATGCAGTAGAACCTAACCCCAATGACCCCTGCCTTACTTTGCATATAAAATGAAAGATATCAGCCTGGCTGCCTTATTAACAAGATTGCTTTGTACAGCCAGACATGATTTAGAGATGGCTGCCATATTGAATGAGGGGACTCTAGTCCTTATGGTCAGTATTTATTATCTGCTCCATTAATAAGACGCAATGAGCTCAACAGTTATTTCACACAAATGGACAGAGGGAGGGGAGAGTAATGCAAAAAAAAAAAAGCCATATGTTAAACACAAGGATTCTTCAAACTGAAGGCACCTGAATAAACTGCACAAAATGACATTTAGAAAAATAAAAGTGACCTGTCTCATAGAAAACGTTTTCATGTGCGTCATCTGAGCAAATAGTGTTTCACACTATTTTCCTGTTATCTATCCTATCAGCCCCTCCTACAGATTCCACTGCCTGTCTCAACCAAGCCTGGAAACTTTAAAACATACATGCACAACTAGTACTTCAGATTTTTAGCTCAAAGTGACCTCTAAAGATCCTGACTCTCATATTTTGCATAATCTTGAGTCCAGAAAAAAAGCAGCTACTCTGTACTTCAGTGGGGTTATAGTCCTGTCCGTTACTATTAACGCTGTGAGATACCTGAAGCCATTAACAGTGGACAGGATAACGCGATGACTCTTGATCAGTGCTGCAGCTCTGAGCTAGCTTGGTGTGTCCACTGCTTACAGAAAACTGGATTGTCCTTTAAAATCAAGATGGTGTAATTCAATAACCTGCAGTGGTTACTGATGAGCAATGGGATTGTCTGGAGTCGGCAAGTCGCAGATGGGCAAACTGATATAACACTGTTTGTCTCTTGGAGGTCTGCCTGGCTCAGTGACACCTGTTTAAAGCAGGAAAAGCTTTAATCTCTGGGAGGCACTAAACAAGTCCGGGAGACAGACAAAGAGACGCGGTCGAAGACTAGGGGAAGTGGAGGAGGCCAGTGTCTCAGTGTGCTGACTGTGTTAATAACCACAAATCAAAATGATGCAGCAGCCTACTAAAGGTGACTACTGTTGAGTGGTATTATGCAATGTTACATGAAAGAAATGTACAATTTGATATAGTTTACTGGCACTAGTACTGGGTTCACAAAACAAGTCAACCTGTCAGGGCCTCTCTTCGTGAATCATATCAGGATTTTGAATGTGGGCCCTGTGAGTTGACAATAGGAAGGCTGTGTGCAGACAAAACAAGCCTTGGTTGACAATACGAGATAATCAGAAGGAAGAAAAGGCTGGATTCCTTAGCTGGTCAGAGGGAGAGAATGCAGAAGACTGCAGAACTCACACTCCTGACTTAAAAGGCTTTACACCAGAGTCCCACTGTGAACACTGTCTGTCTCTTCAAACAAAAAAGCAGCCTCTTAAGGAGACCCTAACATAGCAGAAGAGTTAAACTTGTGAAAAGGACTCATTCATTCTAAACATTGTTAGATAGTAGGTCTGGATGTCAATTTGTGTGGATTAAAAACACATTTTTAGTTACACCGTAATGGGTCCTTTCATTACAGTGGGATTTATCAGTCAAACTGAGGAAGGAATTAAAAGCTAAGAAAACATATGATTATGAGCATGCGTCATACCTGCCTGAAGCCCTGGCCTCAAGAGTAGCCTGCCTTCCAGGGTTTCCTGGGGGGAATTATCTCTGTCTAAACCCTTACTTTGAGTGCTGCTGGATTATTGGAATGATACAGACATGACCCTTACTCCTATCCATATACAAGGCAGCTGGAGGGAACACCTCTTTAAAATGGAAAAAAAGATGCTTCTTAATATGCCAAGAGGACCCCTAACAATAAACCAGATCTGATTTTCAATTGTCCATCAGTGATGTTGCCTGTCTCTGTCTGCTTTCTGAGCCATCACTGAGCTTGGCCAGCCACCGCAGGGTAAGGGGCGCTTATTGGAAAATCAATGGCGTGAACGCTAAGCAAGTTACAGGAAGATGTGGGAAGGAAGGGTTCTTATTGATAAAGCAGGGGAAGGCCTTTGATGTTGCACTAGGGACATGCTCATTGATGAGGGAACCATTGTAGTCCTCAGGCAGAGTGAGGCATGGGTTTATCTCCAAGGTTTGCTCGAATTAATCACCAATAAAAGCGTGCATGCATTTCACTCTTAAACATAAGTCCATTTTAATGCCAGACATGGCTTAGTAAATTCTGGTTTTAACACTGTGCTCTTACAGTGACTGAATTAACATTTCTAACACTGCAGTGCAAGAGTCTCTTTTCTGATTCTCTCTACAGTGTATTTTCAGCTAAATTGGCTAAAGCCTACACATAAAATGATCTAAAACAAAGGCTGATTGTAATCGGGAAACTGTCCTAAACAAGCAGACTTGTCTCAAAAGAGACAAGAAACATGTATTTTATATGAAGTACTGCCACCGTCATTATACACACTTCATTAACTATATTGTTTCATTATAAAGGATGTATTCTAATAAGTGGCAATGATTCAAGAAATCTGACAGGGAAATATGCTTATCATTGTAATTGTCCAAGAATGCGGTCACAGGGTATCTTTGTCGTGGAGTTAAAAGCCAACTTTGCCATAAACAACACATCATATTATCTTAGGAACACAGGGTTCTCTTTTTTATCCAGAACACTGTAAATCAGGTTATTAACCATGTAGCATTGTTTTTTATTGTGTGCTGTAAATATTCTGTCTGCTATTCTGCTAATGCAGACATAAGGGTGCTTCAGTATTGCTCCAACTGCAGGAGGCAAAAAGTCACCTCAGGTCGATGGCACTCAGCCTGTAAACAGGGCTTCCCGTAAAATCAATGATCTTCAGTAGGAGCTATCAGTCTGTGGAACAGAAATAGCCATGGCTGTGTTGAGTCTGAGGGAAGCAAGACCAGTGCTGTGTGTTTACATGAGTGAGTGTGAGCAGACGGGGCCTGTCAAATCTTGGATTTTTTTTTTCTTGGAGATAGCGGAATAGAACAGTGACAGCAACTAAAAACCTTGACACGCTAGTGTTATAGAGACTAGATTCCAGTTTGAAGCATTTATCAATGATGCCTTGTAGGTATATTTGATGCATCAAACTAGTTTTAAAAAACACACAGAGCTAAAATGTTTTTTTTTGCAGATTATGAAATCAGCAAACCTAAATACCCAGGAGGCAATGCGCTGATTGTTTTTATTTTCACAGCACTCAATTGTAGTAACCGTTTTGCACTTGTTATAGTGGCCAGAACAGGCTAAATTGATTTGTTTGTAGTATCAATTGCCTCCTTTGTTAATAGACCTGAAATAGAAGCTTGAAAATGATTTTACCCTTTAAGAAGCACCATTAAATTCTGCTAATCCATTATGTGTTGCAGAACGGAAGAAAAGTGATTTAAAGCAAAGCAGTGAAATCGCAGAGCGGGTCTGTATATCACACACAAAAGCAGGCTATACTATAGGATGATTAAATGATCTGATCAGAGGTAAGCTAACTTCCTGAAATCCTCAAGAGTCAAACATGGCACTAGTGTTTCCTCAGTTTTGGAGGATGAGATAGAAACCGCGTGCCGGTGTAATTAGAAGTAGTTAATTAGCTGTGGGTTAATTACTGGGTTGTGCGAATCGTTGGAGAAAGACCTGGTGGGGTGGCAAAGCAAAGGGAAGCAGCTAACACACAGCAGGAAGCTCCCAGTCTCCCGCCAATTAGCAGCCAGCATGGGGGGATGTCTGTGGTATACACTGGCAGTACAAACATGAGAAGGCTCATATCATTTTTCTCAACCCTCTGTGATGGAGAAGATAAACATAGAGAGCAAACACAATACATTGTTCTTAACCATGCACATTGTAAGAGACTGTTTTTCTTATCAATATTTTTGTCATCTTATTTTCGTCTTATCAATAAAAAAAAGAAAAAGGGAGAAAATGTTGCCCAAAAGTTGCAGAGAAAATTAAGAGTGCTACAAAAAAATAAATAGCCATTTTCTTAATTCAAGATTCAGAATATACAGAGCAGCGATCATTTTAATATAATCTATTTACCAGCAAAGCTGAAAGAATTATTTGCAAACTTCACTTTAAGACCAAGGAAGACAGCTCTGTCTATTTTTTTGTTCTGCCCCTTGTGGTTTGTTTGCAATGCTTTTTAATTTAGAAGACAATTGGTTATCCTTGGAAATATGGTGTTGATGTATAATCAGAAAAAGGCCACCACCAGCTTACGCTCACCCCCGGGCAACCTATTGCATAGACCAAGCACAGTATACCTTAACACAGTGGGGTGACTGTGAAATTGCAAAACAGAGCGATGTAGAGAGTGGTAGAAAGAGAGTAAGATCGTCTCAAGCAGCTTCTTTCAAATTCTTATCAGATTAGTTAGATACACATCCACCAGTTCTGCTCAATTTTAACCAACAGACATGGAAATTGAACGATTTGCAACAGTCTGACATGGAACCTCACAGCCTTTAGCATGCAGTGCTGACTTTCCCATAGTGAGGAATGCAGAGAGACTCAGAGTACATTTAATACTTTGTATCGTGGTCTGTCTGGCACAAATCAATCAGAAAATCATGATGTTTTGAAAGATTAAGAAATAAAAATAAAAAAATCCCATGAAGATATCTGCAGATATAAAAATATATTCATATTCTGTGCTTTTGTAATGTTTGCAGATTAGCGGGAAAGAGAAAATGGTAGAAAGAGAGGCAGAGAAAGTGAACTTGAGACAGAGAGCTAGAGAGAAAGGGAGAGGGCTGGAGACATATGTCCAATGAAAGGTCAGGGACAAGGAGGAAATATGCTGATCAAAGTCTTGTAGCCCCAGGACCTTCATTTCTACTAATTATCAAATCTGCCCCCTATTTATATCTGCGGGAAACAGACATTCTCTCTTGAGACGATGGAAGCTAAATCTGCTCACTACAGTGCTTTCAAAGCTTCTGTTTGCACTCACTCCACTTCATATTCTCTCACAGGATGAGGGTGGCAGAGGGAACCAATGACCACGACATATTCAGCAATGCTGTTGTTATCACAGTAAAGGACAGAACGCTTTGTACAGAGGACAGCATGGTTGGCCAAAGGTGAAAAATAGAAACCCACCTCTCTACTTTTTTGGAAGAACAAGTGTATGTGTGTTATTCTGAAAAAACACTAAACAGCTAGATCATATGTTGCTATACATATGAACACGTAAGCACCTTCCCGCAGCTCTGAAGTTAAGGCAAGCTGACCGCAAACACAGTTGTTAAAATGATCAATATCATTGAAATATTAAACCTTAAGAAGCCACATTATTGATTGGGAGCACAATGATAAAGCGGTTTATTATAACAACTGTGGCGCCTTATGTAAATGTTTTGGAGAGATGAACTGTCCAGCAACCATTGGTCATTGCTACCCACCCCACAACCCCTACACACACACACACACACACACACACACACACATATTGACACACACATCACTTCTCCGCCATGCTCACTTACCCTGTCATCTAAAACTACATAAACTGCACTAATAGGGGTGAACAGGGAGAAGTCATTGCTGCTACTTTAACGTCTGAGACTGATCAGCACTGAGCTGCTGTCGACAGAGAGACAAGAGAAGGAAAAGGCTTTTTTGGCTCCCCAGAACAACATGGTAACAGGCATGACCAAACAAAAGCATACTCTTGCACAGTGACAGACTGCTAGGGGACATGGGAAACATTCACATAATCCCAAACCCTTCTGTGTAATGTGAAGAAGAAGAAGAAAAAAAAAAAAAAAAAAATATATATATATATATATATATATATATATATATATATATATATATATATATATACACACACACACACACAGTGTGTGTGTGTGTGTGTGTGTGTGTGTGTGTGGGTGTTAGTTACACTCTAGTCCAGTCAAAGTGTAATATTTTAGAAGGTACCAAATTATGAAAAGTAAATTATTATTTTAAAATCCTCAACTGGAATATATACCAGTGTATGAGCAGTCAATCTAACATGTACACCCTTTGAGGAGCATGCAGTAGTCTGAAGGGATGAGTTTTAAGTCACACAGAGGCTCCGAAGTGCCACAAGCCTGAGGGTTAGGCCCAGAGTCTAAACCTGAGCAGGGTGATAAGATCCCTTTTAGAAGCCATGTGAGGGCCAAATGACCGGGAAACCTGAGTAATGTGGGTGAAAGCTGCGCAGGGCGAGAGCAGAGATGTGGAAGGTCATGCAGTGTTATGTGTGGAAAATGGAAACTTACTATCTCTTTTTTATGCATCTCAAACTGAGGAGTGGTGCGGTTGCATATTTATCCGGACACGCATACCTTCACAGACACACATACACATGAAGCAGGGATTAGACGGTGTCCCAGTGAAACCATTCTGTGGAAATTATTTCTTTACAGAAAAAAGGCACGATGCCAATGGTGACCTGGTCTCTAATTCTACAGTTGGATATCCTGGATAAAAAATTAGAGGGTTTCTTTGAAGACCCGCACAGCCGAACCATTCACTTCCCACATCACATTTGTTAAAGTCATTAATGACAAAGATTTAGAGAGAAAGGCAAAAAAAAAAAAATCTTTCTGGTACACAAATTCTTTTTTTTATGAGGCCTGCCCAAATTCCTCTCTGCTTAGCTGAAGGCTTGATCCTGGGAAAGAACTGCACCCGTTTTCAACAATAAACCTCAGGGGGAAAGTGATTTCTATTGCCCTGTTCCTCTGAAAGAATTATGAGTGTTAATAAAGTTAAAAGAATAATGTGCCCTGCGTTTTAGTAGAGGAAGTGAACAAAGACAATGTTATGACACTGGATGTCAAAATACACATGGCAAACAAAGTAAAAAGAGACAACAGCCTTATACTTAAAAAGAATATTTTATAATAGAGAAGGTCAGGAGTTTTATCACGAACCTGCTATGAATATGAAAATAATTTCAAGCTTAATGGACACTTCTTACATTTATCCCATTAAGAATACTGTCATTCCAAAAAAGGGAAATACAGAAAGTGTTTTAGATTACACTGAATACTGCCAACACATCTATGATTATTTCATTAGGACTAAAAAAACAAAGTAACATTCACGTTTCATCAGGAAGACAAGCCTTCTGATCACCAGGTTACATGCCAATGGGGTGCCTAATCCTAACACTGGCAGTTTACAAACAAAACACATGAATCAGATCCTGATGCAATCATCAT
This sequence comes from Symphodus melops, assembly GCF_947650265.1. Lineage (NCBI taxonomy): Eukaryota > Metazoa > Chordata > Actinopteri > Labriformes > Labridae > Symphodus > Symphodus melops. The sequence goes on along the minus strand of NC_136693.1, from coordinate 13,857,394 downwards.
CTTAAAAGGAGAGCAGAGCTCACCCTACAGTTTACAAGGACAGATTCCAGGGCAAACCTTGGAAGGTGACGTGCATTCCTTCTGAGTTGAGCAGTGATGAGGAACTGTCAACAGAGGAAAAAGGAAGGAAAACAAAAAGAAAACAACTTGTTAAGTGTATAACAAGGTGGCCTGGAGGGCAATGCTGAAAGACACCTCAGCACTTGACTCTGAAGTGTGCATGGAAACATCAAACAGCATTTCAGTAGCTTAGTTGAGCACTGACAGAGCCGACCACGGCGTTCAGAGACCCATGTGTGAGAGGAGAAACACAACAGTCTGGCAGGATATAAAGAGGTAAATTCTCAGAAAAAAAGACAACAGTTCCTGCTGCAGTAATCTTAAGTGTTCACACGCAATCGGTCTGAATTCTGTTCTGAGACGAGGACCTCCAGGTGAAAAAGGAGAGAGAAGAAGCCCATCCTGCAAATATTTAAAAGGTTCCTATTCGTTCATGTCTTCCTCTGTTTTTTAAAGCCAGAATGTGGCAAAGAGACAGAATGGGCTTGGTTGGCACTCAAAAGCAAGGGGCAAAGCCAAAACATGTTTAGAGCAAAGCAGCTGAAAAACAATCAACACATTTATGACCATTAAAGCTGTTGACAGCACCAAATTTGGCTTGGTGGTATTTGGTAGTGTTCAGGCACTTGAATCCAGGGATACAGGGCTGAAACCTTCTAAAAATCTCTATGGGCAAGTAGAAAAAAAGGCAAAGAAATGACTGATAGGGAGAAGCAAAATGGTGTGATATATTAAGAGACGTGCAGCATGTTAATAAGTTCCTCTTTTTCCTCTCCTCTCCTGGCCTGGTCTGAGTGTTGTGACAGCTACATTGCTGTTGGAGCTAAATTTGAGAAAGACCAGCCTCCTGCCCCCTCGTCTCCACAGACACACTGCAGCCCTTGTTCATCTGCCTTAATGAAATGGCCACATGCCTTCTCTCATCCCGGAGCTAGCTGCTTGCACACTCTAGCACCTGGTAGATATAAATCAGCCCCACTGAGCTGTATTTGGGAAGTGAGGCATTAGGCATGACATGGGCTGTCAAAGTTCAGATCTTACCAACCGCAACATCTAGCTGAACTGCAGCAGAGCAGACCGAAGACCGAAGAGCAGGCCTACCATGAGGCTCTTATCTCCTGCCTCTCTGCTCCACATGACATGGCTGCCACATCTGGGTCCCAGCTGGGCAGCCCGCTGAGCACAGCGTTGAACGACTAAGGCTTGGAAGGGGCAAGCTATAGCACCCATGGTACATAGATTCATTGTAAGACATTTTTACAGGGATCAATGGCCTCAAAAGAGTCAGGATTTAAATGGGTGTTGTTTGCTGCTGTTAATCTTTGGGTTTATCTGTCATCAGCTGCATGGGGCTTGTGGGTATCATTACAGTTTTAAGTGGTTTAGGTTCTATTTCTGAACAGGAGATAAATGTAGCCGTGTGAATGTGAGTTGTGTTAGCAAATGTATATGAGCGAGTGGAATTCACTCACGTGAGAAGGAGGTCTGAAGGTCAAACAGTGCGAGAGAGCACAGACATTCTTCAGAGGACAAGCACACACATTAAGTGTAAAAACATGTGTAAGCATGTTGATCAACTGAGAAGCATGCATGTCATAGCTTCTTAGAGGAACATTAATGTAATCTAATGCTGAGCTTTACATGTATTTGATGACAAACAAGAGAAATATAGCAGGTAGCTGGGGGAAATGATTGTGAAAAGTGCTTTAATAAAGTAAGAAAGAAGAAGGGTGAGGATGTACAACTGACTATTTTTCACAATAAACATAGCTGGAAATCACAGTGAAATAAAGAAAGAAACAATCACAGTTAAGAGTGTGTAAGAAGTCCAGGTTCAACCCAGCCGTGCTGTAATTTACATTGCTGATATAGGATAAGGGGTTGAAGCCAATGACAGATGTCGACCGCATGTAGAGGGGGACAGCATTACTTTTGTAAAACTTAACATTTATTGATTCAGTCTGTCAAGGGGAGCAAGTGTCAAGGGCATAAAAATGTTTGTGTAATGTAAGGACTGCAAAGAAATCAATTAATGGATTTAAGGTTATCTTTGTCAGAGGTGAGTAAAGACAGAGTTTTAAATGTGGAGAAGAGGATGAGACCTCACAACTGATGTCGCTGAATGGTTATTCGAAGACTTTACTTAGAGAAAACTATCATATCATTATTGATGACTAGAGAGGTGAAAAGAGTGACAACATAAAGAATATTAAGAAAGGAAAAAAATGTGACAAAAAAGGTATAAAAAATACAATTATCAATTCATTTGTATTAAGTTAAATTAATCTTAATGTACTGACCAAAATTAAAACCCTTGAGATTTTTTTAGTTCCTATCGAGGGAAATCAACCTCACTCAGTAGCAGGAGACTCAGCACTGCTTAGTGGTCCTTGAAAACTGCACATATAATATACATTTAATTAATGATGTCATTGTCGTGACATTGAAGGAGCATGCCCGCAAACAAGATAAACAAGATCTAGTTCTGGGAAGACTGCTATCGGAATACTTAAGGAAACAGAGAGCTGGGAGATCCCAGCAAAAAGCACTTCAAATCTCAACCCTGTTGCTTGAGGCAGCTACATTCAATTCCCCATATGATGGAAAAACATTTTCCACACAGCATCAAGCTACTAGCTCTGCACTGTGTGCGGTCATATGGTCATATTGTATGTAGAATTAAAGTGCAGGCAGACACTGCCATATTGTGAATGAAATTAGCTATGGAGTGGTGAGTTTCCACTCAAGCTGCTATGGCAGTGTGCTGGGCATAGCTAAGAGTCTTTACAGATGCCAAGTAGAACTGGGAATAAAGCCATAGAGCACACACACACAGACACAAAGATAGAAACAAAGCATATGAAAAGAAAGAAAAATCTAAAAAAACTGCAAATTCATGTGTGCAAGTGAAGACTTGCTTTTTTCACATATGTGCTCACCTCCTCTCATATGCACAAAGACAAAAAAAAACATGTTAGCAAGGAGGTGAGAATTAGAGCTGGGCCAACTGGCTCACCCTGAAAGTTCAATTTGAGTGCCACTACAAATTACAAGCTGACAGCTTAAATTATCCCCAGTATGTGTTCCTCACAATGTATATGCATGTTGGAGTTTGTTAAGGCAACTGCCTCCTGACAGCTGTTCTAGATGAGGTATTTACTTGTCAGCCATTATATACTCCAGGAAAAAAAGTACATAATCCTGCATTTGATACACTGACCAGTAAGTGCCCCAGACAAGCCCCCTGCCTCATGTTGACAATGATAAGACCCTGTGCCCCATCTCTAACAGATGCCCTCATATTTAAGCTGTGAGGAGCGGGCAGTGTAAAACGAGAGGGTGACTAATTGGTTCATAACCTGTAATTGGGTAGATGTAATTGGAGTGGACTTGCAGATGCCAGGTGCACCTTCAGGAGGTGTGGCAGCGGTTTGCCCTTTGACTGGCTATAACAGACGGTGTGTGCGTTTGAGTATTTATGTGTGCATGGGGATTGGTAGTGTTTGGATGTAGAGGGAAAACACACTTGTATGGCAAGGGTCCAAAGAATAGCATGACGTGCGTCTTTTAGGTCCTGAAAACCGCATGAAGGCATATGAACTTGAACCTGTCACTACACAGCACAGCCACGGCTCATGATAATAGATATACATAAATATATATAATTATACACTTAAACTATTCATAGTTACACACAGTAACTATGGTGTGTAACTAACACAGACATGGGAACGGCTACATAGTCTGTTTTTGGAGCATTAAAAATCTGCAGCTCAACATTTTTTCATGGTTCACATGATGGGTCAATGTGATCAATAGGCTCATGGTCCACCTAGCCAATACTACACCTTTCCCAATCAATTTAATGGGGGCTGAGTGTTAATTGGGATGGAGTAAGAGGAGGGAGGGTGATGGAGTATTATGCATTTTTGCAGAAGCATCAGAAATGCAGCACACGGTCTTAATGAAAGCTGCTTAATGTTGACAGCATGCTTGTCTAACCACTTGGTTAAAAAAACGTTTCGTGGATGGTGCTTGTTTAAGTTGAAAGGGGGTATTTGGAGGAACATCTGTTTGTTCTACCCATCGTCAGATTTGTGGTAGTTAGCCACAAGGTCTGCAGTTGAATGGGTGCGGCCATGCATTCCCCTCTTTGGGTAGGTATGTACTGTAGGTAGCACCCATAAAGCACACCTCCTATTACTACTATCTCTCGTCAACCCCTTACATCCCCTCGTGAGTCACACATAAGTCTGCTTGTAGCGCTCTAAAACATGTCAAAACTTAAAACTACTTTAATATGACATGTTAAGAACAACACAAGCCGGCACTGAGCATATGATGAGGATTTAATAGCAATTAGATGGCCAGTGTTGACTGTTCACGTATGAATGTGTTCTTTGCAAAAAAAAGTAATGAAAGTAATGCAACATGAGGATTTCAGAGACACAAGGCTCAGTCTAAAGAACTACTTGATTTAAATAAATTTGGCCTTTACATCCTGCTTTGAAAAGGACTGTCGGATCCACTTTAAGAAGAAAGCAGATTAACTCATCTCCACTCAACAGGCACGTCTTTCATTTTAAAAAGGGAAACAAGTGCTGAAGATAGTGATAAAAACAATACTGTAACATACAGTGTAAGGCTATCTTCCTTTTGGTACCCTGTATTTTACGTGAGAAATGCTGGGAAACATCTGCTTAAGAAATCAACAATTAAACAGAAGCAGCACACGAAGAGAGAGGCATTACAGAATCAACGGTTTATCCAGCATGTTTAGTTCATGGTTGTTGTTTTTTTTCTGATAAAACAGCTGCTGCTGACAACTTAAAAGTATGTAGAGCACAGGAAAAACCTGCCCGACAGATATTCTGTCTGTCAGCTAAGTGGAAGTAGAAAGTGTTGGTAGGGGAAACAGCCTCTACCAGAGTAAAGGCTGTTTCCCTTGTGTTGCCTGTTGTCTGGCCCTGTTTATACAGGCAACACAAGGTTAGTAAACGTGGCATCCAGCCCAGAAATCAGCCCAACAACATATGCAACATTAGCTCCCACATTGCTAAATGTACGTCCTACCTCAGATGCTAGAAATCTAACTTTGGAGTCGTCACACCTCTTTTGACATGACAATTAACACAAATCTTTAACATTGCAATGTGGTAAAAAAAAAAAAACACACACACACACAATTTCCCCTTACCATGCTGCATCTATCTGAACCGTTAGCTGGAAGTGAGGACATCTGATAGAGGCTTATTGATTTCAAAACCATTTTGAAGTAATTTGGGGAAGATTAATGAACATTTTCCTTGGTTCTGCCCATCCAGCTGAGTAAATGAACACCAATGGGTCAGCAGGGGGGTTAAAGTCAGGATACGGTCAGACCAAAAACAAGGTGGCCCCAGCAAGACCCTTGACTACCCCCAGCCTCTAAATTACCTTGGCTGACACCAGGGATGGAAAGGAGAAGGCCCACTTTGACTCCGTACCCAGGCCATTGGTGGAGCGGGTCAAGACCTCCCCATTAGAGAGCAGGTCAAAGCCGCATAACTCTTTAGCTAAGGTGAGGGTCACTGCGATGCTCTGTCCGGCCAGGGTCAACCAGATGTCTTTGGCCACTGAGGTTCATGGCAATACAATAAAGTAATCAATCTGGTCGCTGGACCCTGGTCAATAATATACTCCCAGGATACAGGGTCACCACCTGTTCCCTGGCCTCTCCTTGGACTGTCCTGGTGTTCTGAAATGCTTAGTTCTTGGATTTCACTGTTCTGCAGGAACACTTGAAGACCAGGGAGGACCTTAACCATGGGTCTAGTTACGTAATATGGAGAGAACCACGACATAAATAATTTGTAGGTTACCAAGTTTATTTGCAGATGACACCTCAGTTTACACAACAAAATATCTACAATTATGTTGCAGTAAAAGTATAAATGTTTTGTGAAAAAAAATAGATCCTTTTCAGAGCACAGTGCAAACAAGCAGACTTAGCTGTTTGAGGTGAGCAATTTACTCTTTTACTGCTATGATACATTTTCACACAAGCACTACAGAACCCAATATTTATTATTCCCCTTTCTTTCAGGTGTTGTGGTACACATTGCTAGTGCTGTTCCTTTCGCCTCCCTTTTTTGTTGTTTCCTCTGTGCCCTCTCACGCTCGCCATGAATGGAGGCAGACAGCATCCTTAGCGGCTGCCAGGATGAGGCAGCAGTTAATTCTTGGCTGCCCTCCCTTTCTGCTTAAAGGCAGGTATAGAGTTTCCAACATCTCCAGCTGGCTGGATACAATGGAGAGCACAGTACAGGGGCAGAGTTCCAGGCAGGTGAACTAACCTCTCCTCCTTTTCCTTCTGGACCTTATCAGCAACGCTACCAACACTCCAACAGCTCAGACTCCACCAGAGTTTAACCAATCTGGCTCGAATTCCAAATTCCTACCCCTAATTCTCACACCATTTCCTGGCCAACAGTCAACGGACACGATCTCACAAAGAAACATAAAACTATCACGATAAGATCTGAAATACAATCTAACAAGGAAAATGAAAAAGTGCAGCTCACAGCCCAAAATACTGCTGAATGCTGTAGCAACAACTTAAAAAAAAAACAACAAAACAAACTTTATTACTTCTGAATACAGGCATGTTTTCAACAAGGGACAAGACTAGTATTTTGACTCATTTGTATTACCGTCTCCTTTCCTCCTTTTCTCCCCTCAGCATCCTTCTGCCAACAACATGACATGTCATTAGGCAGTATAATCAGCATGCTATTTGCATACATCTGCTTTATTTTATTGATTGCTCCTTATTCGTTAAGATTCAGGGAATATAATTAATGACCAACCCCCTGGTGCCACACCCTGGGGACAGCTAATTCCACTGCATACTAAGGGGATTTCAGCAGAGGGCACAAGTGGGCTTGTCACAGTGGGCACTGGGCCAGTATCAGTCCCGGTCCCCTCCCTGCCTCTGGCTGTCCTTGGTCCCAGCCAGCTCCTCTAACAAGGAGAGCCCTTCCCGAGCTGCGTTAACTAAAAGGACAATTATCTTGAGAACAATAATGCCTTTCACAGGGTCTGTGTTGTCATTAATGCAGTGGATCTGGTTACAGCAGCCAGCTTAAGCTAATTAAGAAATGCTATCTGTGGACTCTAATTGCTTCTTAATTAAGTAAGATTCACTCAAAAAGAGCCCAAAAGTGTCTATTTTTTGGAAAGGGAAGGAAGGTTATTTTATCTTCAAAACGGGAATAATCAAACTTAGGTGTAAAACAAACATGTGTTTGTTGCAGAAAGCAACTTTAATAAAAAACTTTAATTTTCTATTGCCGTGCAATGTTTCAGTACTGTACACCTTGACTGGCTGTAGACATAAAATGGTTAATTCTGTATAGCTCCTGTCACAAACTTTATATAAACCATTGTTTAAAAATCATTCTCCATCATTAACAGTGTATTGTGATTAGAAATGGCTGACTGACTAACTGGCTGACAGACAAACTGAACACTTTGAGAGCAGTTGTTTTTCCAAAATGACAGCTGACTCTTTTTTTCCAAGGAGCCTGCTGACCTTTTACACAGGAGAGGGCTCTTAGTCACCAGTCACTCAGCACTGACTGACAACCTGGGGAAAACTGAAAGAGAGGGGGGAATATTTGTGCGCATGTGTGATGGGACAGAGAGAGAGAGAGGTTCTGAGTGTGCAAGATCCTGCAGAATTCTGCACATCCTCAGCTGCTCTCGAAAGACAGACTGACACATGTGCAGAGGTTAAGATGACACATAAGCCCATTCGAGCCATTGCACATCCCATCTAATGACACATACTTACTGCTGTCTCAGGACTCCAAGACAATAGCTTTGGTTCAGAAGCAGCTAGTCAACCAATCCTTTGTGACCTGGTATTATAAAACACTGGCTTCTAAGGTTGTGTGTTTTCAGTATCTAAGGAGTGTGTGGTAGTTCACACAGAATAGGGAGAGCAAATGTGTAAACACAGACACACATGAGTGCAGCAATCTGGTTTGGCAAGTATATATGTCTTTACTTGCTGGGTACTGTGAAGAAGGTTACAGCTGTTGATTGTGATTAAAATGTAAACAAAAGTCGAGTTCAGAGAGAGGGCGAGTATGTGAGTGTAAGGGTTGATTGACTCTCACAATCCTCCACACCCACTAAAGAACTCCTGTTCTTTGCTCAGCCGACATGCAGGTGAACAACAGATCAAAGACTACTTAACATACTGTAAAATCAAATAATATGTCAACTTCTAGTCTAAAGTGTAAATTCAACAACAAATATTTATTTTAAAAGGAAATTACATTAAAAAAATAGATTCAATCAATCAGTCAAAGTAATCCCAAACATTTCAGGAAATATTCGACATAGTGCATTGTCTAAAAATAAGGCTTTATCTCCTCCCTGCGGTGCCCGTGTCTGGGGTCATCATGATCCCATCGTGACTGCTCTTTGCATCAACAGCAGTGCTACCTTTTCCATTTATCTTGCTTTTAGCCTCTCCACAAGAAAAATGTACTGTTTTAAGTAATCCTTGTTTGTACTGACCGTAATTGATTGGGTAATCCTGGTTTAACATGCACTAAAACCAGTGCTTAAGAATCTATTAGGAGGGCTAGCAGCTTAAAGAGGCAGGATCTATCTAATGTTGACTTCAAGATCTGTGATTCTGTGCCTAGAGGTTCGATCCATTCAATGACCCTTTCTTTGTTGAACTCATCTAAGCAACATATTTGAGCCACAGAGTCGTTCCTCTTTCTTTTCCATTTCCCTCTCGTTCTGTATTTCTCAGTCCGGTGTCAGAGTACTACGTTCACGTGCCAGGGCATTGCCAGGGTTTATCCTCTGAACTCCACTAGCAAATCTCTTGGCATTCTTCCATCAACCTGGTGACACAGTTCTGGTGGTTTTACGGCCAGCTTCACCCACAGCCTTTCTCCACAGACGCCATGCCCAAAGTCCTTGTCAACTCGACATGACACACGCCATGCCAAACACTCATCAGTGTGACAACCCTGTCATAATCAACACAAATCTCTCACCGTCAGCACTAGGGGCAAAGGTATTATGGAGAAGGAAAGGAAAGGCTAGGAAAGAAAAAGGAAAAGGCAGCCACACTAAGCAGAGGTGGTGTTACTGTCATCTCGGACTCTGAGATCAAACAGGAAGTGTGAATGTGACACAGGACAGTCAGACAGAGGGAGACCAATACAGGCTCCTCCTTCTTGCCTGACTGCTGTGGTTTCTACATGACGCAGGAGGAGGTGGGGATGTCTCACACATGCATACGGGGGAAAGAAGAGAAGGACAATAATCCCCACCAAGACCTCTGCCCTAATGGGGCCCACTACTGTAATTACAAGGCACAGATTTCAGATCAGGCACTTAAGTAGCCAGCTAAGAGTGGCCAGAAAACAAAAAGCTCTGTAATTATCGTCTGCCTCCTCTCTCCCCAGTGCAACTTCAGTTACCTGTCATGCGGCTGTTTTGTCAGGAGTCCGTTGTTTCCTGGATTCTCCCTAATCCATGGCTGGAAGCAGCCCTGGCAGTGCGCCTGCCTGTGCAAGATGCACATTTCAGCTCGTGGGGGCAAGTGACGACATGGCACACAAAGATAGCAGAAACCTGAGTCCAAGCAGCCCGACAAGCACATGAATGCATTTTTTTACAAGAGAAGGGAGGAAAAGAAGGAGGGGGAGTGTTCAGTTTGCTCTAGACAAAAGAACCATTGTGCGCTGAAACTTTATATACATATTAGAAACTCGAAACCCGTAGCCTCTGCAAGCAGGATTCTTGTAACTGTGAACAAGATAACATTACCTACCATTCTTTCCCTCTGTCCACAGAAAAAGAGAAAAGCCTTCAATCCTACTTTTCGGCATGGGTCTTATTCCTCATGATGGATTCCTGTTTTTTGCTGGGTCATCTAATATCAGCGATAAGAGAGCTGTGGTCTCCAGACAGTTTTGTGGCCCATTAAGTCACACATTCCCCAGGTGGAGCAGAGAAGGAGGCAGAGCTTGTCGACAGAGATTTGCACTCAGCATTCTCTTAGCTCACAGTCACTATCCGCCTAACCTCTCAGGTGTTCCAGAAGGAATGTTACATCCATTTGTTGACTTGCTCACTCACTCACTTCGGCCTGGAATGCATTATACCTGGATGTCTGCTTTAAAAAGACTACTGTACTTCTTTCAAAACTAAGGTCATTTTATACCAGTATATAAGCACTACTACTTTTAAAGTCTACAATGTATGACCTGTGACCATTTAATAAAAGAAAAAGGTAAAGAGAGAAAGTTTTATGAGAAATAAAGTTCACACAACACAAACACACTTTTTGCTGGGTCTTTTTCTGGCACGTGTCCATTCTTGTAAGAGTGGAAGAACTTTGTACATTTCTTTTAACAGGTACGTTTAATAACCGCATGCATAAAACAAATAAGCTTAATGACACACACGCTACACATCAGGACAAATATAAGCAGTGAATGATTGACGAATTGTGCAATAAAAAAATAATCAACAAAAAGACTTACAACAACTAGAACAAGACTAAAGAGGCTTTCATGACTGTTGAGACCAAGATCATGTCCAGTTCTGCTTAACAACGTCTGTATGCACAAGCCTGGGAAAACTTGCCAACATGGTGACATAATCAACACCAGACATGTAATTAACCTATTACAGCCATGCAGTCAGGAGGAAGAAAGGACAGAAAGGCTCATAATGACAACTCCCACAACTTGTAATTATTTTTCTGAAGAGACAAACAAAAAAACACACACAGAACAAGGCACATGTAGAGTACATACAACAAGGACGGCCTGTAGACAATAATTCCTATAAACATCAACACCAGCATTCAAAGAAAGATGTGTATTAACTATAGTATGCAACAAGGGTGACATACAAATACTGTATCATAACAACTAGCTTAAAACATCTAATTTTGGGTAAAAGGTAATGAGTGTGGTCTATAGAGAAAACCATAGAGCATAATTAAATGAAGCCTTGGATAGTATTTTAGTGTTTAAACATAGATTCATGCTTACCATTAAACATTCTACATGGTCATTTTGTTATTGCAGAAACTTTCAGCAAGGTTTTAAACAAATTGCTTGAGTGTATTTTCGCAAATTTGCCAGACTGCCCTGTGATGTTTTATTGCTTATTTTTACAAGCTGCTTGTTCTCTATGTAAATAAGAGAGGCTTAGGTAGGCATTGGCTCCCACTTTAAAACGGGTTAATATAGTTAAAGGGGAAACTCAGATCTCAAAGTCTGAGAATCTAAAATTAAAAGTTATTTATACAGGTATAGGTTAAGGTATGAAATCCATCAGTGTCAATAATAAATCCTCAAACATTTTTTTCTTTATAACAACACAACAAACATGGAAGTGGAGCGAAGTGACTAATCCTAACGCTTTCCATTTTGGTTCTGGCTCCGTGTTTCTATCATAAAGCGATTCAGTCAGTGTTTGGATAAAAGGCAGCTTCCATTTTTACAAGTTCTATTAATATGGGCTTGAGGTGGGTGATTCACTGGGAACCAGACCTGGGTTTTGTCAGAATAACTTGTTCCATGGATACAAAGGTTAACTTTTTCCACTGATCTGCCACTAACTAATAACAGCACTGACCAACACATGTTCAATTGTTTAAAACTTTACTGTGCCCTGGTGAAATTACTGTGCTTTATTAATTAAGAATTCAGCTTTACATGTGCCAGGAAATTTATGATGAAGACGATGACAAGAGAAAATACAATTCTTTGAATGGAGCCACATTGACTTCCAGTCATATGATGTAACCGGCGCCTAATGTGACCCTTTGTTACTACCCTCCATGGAAAGATCAAATCAAAAAGTGGAAATCTTACAGATAAAGTGGACTCAAAGTGAACACTGTCTTTGTCTTAGCTCATTGTTTGAACCAAACTGGGCTGGCTGCTGTGTGAGCTGAAGTAAGTATTAAGCATGATTTGATGTGGTCAACTTCCACGCAGGGAGCCTTGAGAGTAAAAAGGGCTCTAAGTTAGTTTTAATAGGCACATTATTTCTACCCTGAACACTTGCACGGGCTCCACTTCGAGCCATTGGCTGTTTGAAGTTTGTAACAGCTGTAGTGTTCCAGCCTTTATTTAGAGGTCAGCACACGGACTTCACTTTAAAGAAGAGTGGGACTAAAGAAGGGAGAGGGAGAGAAGGAAAGAAAGGAGAGAAGGCAGTGGGAGGAGAAATAAAGAAGAAGAGAGTGTAAGAGGTGAAAGAACGAGTTAAAAAAAGAAAGAGTTACTAGTGTGGCGAGGGATTAGCTGAGGGAGAGGTTAAAAGTTTGTGGAGTTGCATCTGGCCTCCTGCCTGCTCTGTTGTTTATTGCCGCGGGCCTGAAGATCTGATGCCAACATTAACCACACCTGAACCACTCTTGAGCGCAGACACACACACACACACACACACGCACTGGGACAAAACAGTTAAGAAATAAGCACAGCCTGCACTTCTCTCCAGTGCTCACCAAGATGGTGCAGTGGGGCAGCCTTTTGTCCTCACCACACCAAAGTGAGTATGCACAGATTTGTGTGTGAACTACACTAACAGTTGCCAAGTCATGACTTCTCATTTGTTAATACCCCGTTGCCCTTATTACCCTTAGCTTTCCCCCTTTCCGTTGTTGTGCTCCGTCACTCTGGATGACTGCCTGGCTGCAAAGCCCTGGCCCGCCTCCTTCAAATCTCTCCAACTTAGCCTTCCAACTCCTGGATTGACCACACTTCCAAGTCTTCAAAAACCCACTTCAGTGAACTCATGGCAGATGGGAGTTTTCATTCACCATATACGAGTCCTATCAGCCAGTAATAAAACACTGTCAGGGACAGTGGAATACACAGGGTCACTGTGGGCACAAATCACACACAAAGAAGAATGCTAGGATGCCACCCACTGCAGATCCAGGGGACAGACCCTTCTCTGTTTGACTCCTCTCTCTCACTGGAATTCCCCTTAATGGTGTGCCAGCTTACACAGTGTAGCACGCACATGCATGTAGACACACAGACCCATACTAAACGGTGGGGACACAGGAGGAGGGCTTGCAAAAGGGAAAGGGAATTCAAAAGAGAACAGTTTCAAGACACTGGGGTTGGTGGGGTTGAGGGCAGGGTATTCATCTTTGCCATAGGCAGTATAGACAAGCCTGGCATCCAATTAGTGCAAGCAGAACCCCCCCCCCCCCCCCCCCCACTCCCACCACCTCCCCTCACCTCCTCCCCTCTGCTCAGCCTTGCCCTGCTCTCCTGAACTTGGTATGGTCAGGGCTGGAATGTTGAAGCAGGTCATGTTCACATGCACATCAAAAGCGATTAAGTACAAGCCTCCTGGATTAAGATGAGTCTGTGGGCCTTCACATCTCGAGCTAACCTCTTGAAAGCACTTGGCTTCCTCCTGCCACAACAGTATCCAAATTCCGTTTGGCCTGACACAGGCCCCTCCTTTGCTTGTGGAAGTAGTACCAGATTACAGAGCAACTGTTGTTAAATGTTGATATAATGTGTTTTTCTTGTACTTTTTCCCTCGTCTTTGTTTGCACAGCTGCTCTTAAACAGCGGGACATCTCGCTGTGCTGCTCTTGTATGACTCGCTTTGTACAAAACTGACGTCTCATTTTAGCATAATATGCATAAAACATAATTAAACTTGGCCCTGAAGGGCAACTTTATTCGAAAAGTCTTGATGGGTATGTGTGGCACTTTTGAAGTGTAAGGACTAACTTTTATCTTTGCCCTCTTCTATCTACAAGCTAAAAGCCAGCTGTGCATAGTTTGGCAGGCTCTCTCTAAACAGTACTGTGAGGGTTAACTAATCCTTCTCTGTGACTCAGGTATATGGGACAAGTCTTGACAGGCGACCCACAACTCCAAAACACAGTTCAGGGATCTGAACAGCTTACAAAAAAAGGGGGATTTTCACCTGAGCAAGAAGGTCTAAGAAAACAAAAGGAGTGAAGGAAAGATGAACACCTTCTCGTCAACATTCTTTTCTTTGTTGAATCAAAGTAGGCGAGAATTTAAAAAAAAAACCTTCAAAACATTCATTCATAAAGTATACCACCTAGGTGCTTGTGATGAAAGGGGAGGAACAGACTGAGAGATAGGGCCACAGGCAGGTCATTGAGCACAAGAAAGTAAGACAGGAAAAACACAGATGGTATAGAGTGTATTTACTGAAAAACCTGTGCTCTACCTCTATTATTCACCCCATCCTCCATCCTCTCTTCTGTGTGTGGATATGTGAGCACCCAGCAGGCTGGAAGCTCTCCCAGGGCCCAGATGCTCACTGTCAACACTGAGATTCCAGAGAGGAAGCAGGGCTTTACACAGCAAGCTGCACACACAGTCAGGACAGGCAAAGACCAGGAGCCAGAGGAGGACAACCTGCTCCACATAAACACACACTTCCCTGTCTGCTGTCTGAGCCACTACTGGTTCTGCTTCCTGGCTCAGGATGGGCTTGGTTCAGAACAAGCTAGTAGTAGTGAAGGCCTGGGAGTGTGGATTGAGTTCCCTTCGCCGGACTTGGCCCCCTCTCTCTGCCTGCTGCCGTCAAGAGGTAAATAGCTATTGGCTGCTCAATAAGTGGCTTCAATGCGCCGGAGTGAGGGGCCTTTTCCCCCGCACTCTCCCAGCCTTGACAAGCATGTATTGACAGAGCAGTTACACACTAACCCATTGGGGGAAATCCTCCACATTGTGCCCCAGGCAGCTGATAAATGGAACTCATACAGTACCTGTAAGCATGATCTCCCACGCATTCCACACGCAAAGGTGCATTTGCGCATACACACAGCTCAATACTACCATACCAGTGGAAACATACGTGAGGAGAAAAGGGGCATTATGGTATATAATTCAATAAACCAATAAAACTGGAGAGAGAGAAAGAAAGAAATCACAGGTAAAGCCATGTTGTGTGTCTGGCATTGTGTATACAAAGCAAATCCACAGGTTTGTCAACATATACACAATAAATATAAATGTGAGAGAACACAAAAGAAATAGGCCCTGAGCTGAAAACTCAGGGAAATATGTTACTGTCAATCTCCCTGAATTAATCTTATTCAGTTTTAGTCGTCCTCTAACTATATCCGCCTAGCCTTGTTGCCACTGCCAGGAGCCCCCACATTCCAGGGGAGGAGTCAATGACAGAGCAGAAGAGGAGGAGTCAGGACTTTAGCCCCCGACACAGAGGAAAAGTGCTGTCCTGTCTGGTCCTCTCTCCCCTCCACCCCCTTTCATGTCCGATCTACTGCTGATAAATAGCTAGGGGTGCAGCACTCGCTTTCACTTTGTGATATGATGTCAGTAACCTTCATTGATCTGCGGGCGGGCAGGCAGGCCTTATCGCTGCCTCTCCCTTGTGATATACTGTGATCCAGGGCCCCTGACTGCTTTTTAATACACTGCACTTTAGGTAACGGTGTCGCAGGCTAACCCACCCTGCCTGCTAACACCTGAGGCTGTATTTTACAGCAGTGCTGCGATGGCCAGAGAGATTACACAGAAACTAACTCCAAGAGAGCCTGCCAGCATAATGATAATAGCGGCTAAAGTGGGACAGGACAGTTGAGTTGTGATATGGGGAAATTCTTTTTTTTTTTTTTTTTCCTTCAGGCCTGATCCGGCATTCTCACCTTTTTTTTCTTCAAGTTTTGGGTGCATATAAAAGGAAGGGGATCGTGCAGAATGGTAAAGTTTTGGCCTTACTCCCTTATCATAATAAACAAAATCTATCCTCAGTCTATAGAGGACCTTACTTGTTTCTTGCTGAATCCTTTCTTTCCTGTACCAAATGTTCAACTACTGTTGAATTTTTAAGCCTAATCAAGCACCTGTGTCAGAACATAGAGCTTGTGTTGACAGAGCACAGGGCTCTTAGCAGGTCTGAATTAGTGCTGACAGCCACTTCCTCCCACCAGATTTATACATGCACTCACTCAGAGACAACACCTGAGCTGATTGCCAGCAGTTGGATCCATATCATGAGCACCCTTAACACCAAGAGAATGACCATGAGTCTGCCCTGAGGTGATCTCTTATTTCTCCAGCTCTGGCATACTGCTGGGAAATATCAAAAGTTTAAGGCCTGCATTTGGATGTCCAATCTCATCCATGGTTATGAAGAATGTAAGCAATATTCACAAAAAGCAAAAAGTGTAACTATATAACCTTTAATATACACATGGGCATATTCAAGCTAACCCATGCACACCCCCATATACACGGGTTGAGGAAGGCTGCAGATAAAGGAGACTGGACGACTAGCGGGAGAATTATCCCAACTATTGATTTTAGCTGTTGGGTATTACAGACGGAAACAGCGGGTTTATCAGGCCAGGATCCCTCTGCACTTTCACTAACTAAACGAGTATTTTCTGGGCTTATCAGGCAAAAAGCCTATGACTGATGGTCTCAGCCTCCCCCACAACTAGACAAAGGGAAAGAATGGCCGCCATTATGTAGCCACTGGATGGGTTGGGTTTCAAGGCTCTTTTGGGGACCTCTAACACTTAACTGACACTTCTGAAACCCAAAATGATGTTTGTGTTTTCTGTATAAAATAGTCCACAGGGATGTTGCACACTTTATTTCTGAATATACAAGTTCATCTGCTCATGCACTTATGACCTCTTCAACTGCCTGCTCTCCATTTCCCTCTCACACTGCCTGTCTCTGTCTCTCTGGGTCAATGTCATTTCTATGGCTTTAATATATGATGCCTATAACGAGAGATAATGGGAAGTACTATAATCCCTGAGAGGAGCCTAATACCTGCTTTAATCACAAGGAAAAAAATGTATGTTTTAATTACCGACTTAAAGATCCAGACAGATACCTGTTGGGTTCCTATCCCAGGATCCTTCGTGAGTGAGTCTTTCTTATCTGTGAAACCTGAGGAAAGCCCCGTGCTCGGTACTCATGCTACTGCGCATTATCTGGCATGAATTAAAAGAGCTCTCGTTATTTTAAGATGAAATTATTCTCAGAGACATTTTGAATGTATACCCATTTCCCAATATTAATAATGAAGAAGAGCAGAGACAGGGAAAATTTCCCTCAGCAATTACTGCTGAAATCCATACACTGATCAATGTGCAATCCCAAGGATTGTCTTAATACATATAAAATATAGACAACACCACATATGAATGTATGAATCTGCACACATTTATTGTGGTGTAAAATGACCCCAATAAGATGAGAATATTATTGTCGGAATAAAATCTGTGTGTAATGATTTACATATTTCATCAGAGACAGCAATGAAAGAAAGTGATTAAACACACAGTGAGACGGGGGGGGGGGGGGGGGGGGGGGGGTATCGACAAGACTGAACAAGACAAACTGCTTCACAGAACAAAATGATAAAGAAATAAAACTACTTCCCACTTGGGCCCGCCATAATAAAAGTGCATCATGGAACAATAAGACATATTGGATAAATATGTCCACCAGATGCTTTAAACTGTGTTAGTCTGAGCCAGTCTTGTTCTAACTAAAGACTACAAGAAAAGCATTCATCCATTATGTCAACACGAAGAGTCCTTGTGGTCTAATTCAGGAGATGGAAGGAAGCCTAAACGTGGAGTGAGACGGGAACAGGACAGAGAAAGGTGGCCAGACTTGGCACCCAGAGAGGGGCAGTGCTCATCTGCCCACCACCCTGCCTTTAGGTCTCCAAGTCTGTGCTGTAATTTGCTTGGGGTGGAGATAAATCTTATCTCAGAGACCTGATTAAGTTTTTAATTTACACTCCAATCAATAGCCCAGGTCTATTGGCAATGTGTCTAAAACTCTATTTACCAAAGGATTCCCCACTATCAATTGATCAAGGACCTGGCAGCCATAAATTATGGGAACATGTGTGTGCGAGAGAGAGAGAGAGAGAGAGAGAGAGAGAGAGAGAGAGAGAGAGAGAGAGAGAGAGAGAGAGAGAGAGAGAGAGAGAAAGAGAGACATATACACAGAGACAGTGAATGGGTGAGAAAGTAGTGTGAAAAAGAGAAAGTGGAGGAGCCAGGTTATATGTGACTGCTTTGAGGATAGAAAAAGATAGTCTTACTCTCTGATAGTAAGTAAGACTGGTCCACATGACCTGAGAGTAACACGTATTCAGCTCTGGTCAACAACTCTGCAGCAGATCATAGAACTTTTTTCATCTGTACAGCCAAGTCTACCTACACTAAACCCAGTTCCTGTGAGAAGTGGGATGTAGATCTTGCAGCAACAGAAAATGCAAAATGTTCCATTTATTCACTCAAATATGACTTTTTAAGAGTCACACTCAAGAGTTTTCATTCTAAATGTCGGGGCATGTGAGACCTACTATTTTTGACCCTGTCTGCATGGGTAGCATGATCTGTTTACAGTGCCTACTTTCTCAACAGAACTTGAAAAATTATCCTCATGGTTTCTGGACTCCCCAAGCAAAACTGCTATGTGCAGTTCCTTTTCTATGCTTCGTGGCATCCTGCATGGGAAACTGAGGGAAGGATTGTTCAAGCAACCATGTACGCTGCTACAACTTCCAGGAAACAGTTTTTTCTCTGTTGGCTATTTTCAGCAGTGCAGATGTTTGTTTAGGATTAAAGAAGTAGGAGGATTAGCCATGTTGCTCTGCATCATCTGAGACCATCTTCACCTCATTTCTGAGACTGGTTCGGTGTGAAAACAAAGGCAGTGCCATTTTAAAAGGTTACAGGCACAGATCAGACTCTTCGCTGCTTTTCCCATGCAGAGGAAATGAATAGGAGGGAAAGGAGGGCAGCGTTATCACCGTGGAGAAAGTGTTGTCATGGCGGTTCTGCTCTGACCCTGCTGACTCGCCAATTCCTTAACATGAGATCATTTTGGACAGCTGACCTCAATATCACTATGCTCTGAGGATGAAACAGATTCAGTGGAGCTCTTTACCCTGCCTACAAAACATAAGAAGGGCACATATTTATCTGCCCAGAGATGTATTCTCTTTTCTTTCCTGCACTACTAGTAACAGGAATTTAATTGATTAAAAGTAACAACATAGAAGAAGTGAAATAAACAAGTGAGTTTCCCTCCATTTTAAACTGCATCAGAGAAACAAAAGTAAAGGAGAGATAGCATCGGAACGTTTCACTACTCTTTCATACTTGTGATATTTGACAAAGCATGTAACATGGCAGTTGTCTTACAAGAAAATTCTCTAAAGGTCATACTAGCCTTGCATGTTTTGCACCTTGTACTTAAAACTACAACATGCAATAATAAGGCAGGAAAATATTGTTGTAACAAATGTTTGGGAGGATGTTATGCACTACTTTGTCATTAGTGGAGAGGCTGTCTGGTAAAATCAGGCATAAACATGTGTCAGAATTGCATGTAATTATAGTTGAAAAACTTCCGCAAAGGCGTATGAATCACCTCTGCAGCTGGCTGGCGTGGCAGCAAAGAATACTGAACCATGGAATCCTCACCTGCGTAACTGCATGGGGGGAAGGGAGACACGCAGACTGAAGAAGACAGACAGGCTCGTTCTATGTCAAAGAGCCTCAGTTGCTGGTCATCCGCTGGATTATCTGAAGAGCCACCGACGGATATGTGTAATCAGCCCCATCCCCATGTTTCTCGCGCTCACTCTCTGCCTCTCTGGCTAATGTCTCCGCCTGATTCGATTGAGGCAATTAGGCAGTAATCTATAGAGCTAGGGAGTGATGGAAACATTTCCCACTGTCCTCCTCATGTTTCTCAGAGCTGCTATAATTAGCTAACTTTGCTTCTCATTAAACATCAGAGCAGTATTTACATACCCAGATCCAATTTGGCTATGTGGAGCCCATTCCTTTTAAACCCTGAAACAAGTCTGTAAACAAAGGATTGGAGGAGCTGTAATCTGCTGTTCCTTCAATCAAACATGTAAATCTTTTATTTGGAAGACACACTGTATCTAGAATGTACAGATAAAAACAATGTCAGAGTGTGGACATAAGAGAAGAGATGATCATTCCAGAGGAGGCTTGTTGTAGATGTAAAAGAAGGCGAGGAAGGCCTGTAATGGCAATAAGTTTTGATCTTAAAAAAAAAAAAATAGAGGACATCCTTCCGCCCCTGGTTTCAATGAGCCGTCATGGGAACTGGACTGCTCAGCCCACATAGATTCCCCTATGGCTCATATTAAGGATAATCGTTTTTGCAGAGAAGGCAAACATTTATCTCACACAACGCTGGAGAACACTAAACTAAAATACATATGGACTGATCTTGAATACCTCATCTGAGAAACCGTAAATCTTTCTGTAAATCTGATTTGATCATCAAAGTTAAATATAACATGTATTGAAAGAAAACATTAGGAAGGTACCCTGAAAACTCATTTAAATCATCTCTTAAACAGCAGGTGTTAAACTGCAAACGTGTTTATTAATAGTTGTGAACTTTGCCTTTCTAATGTGATATCAATGCATTTTGTCGTATGTGGTTTGCAGAACTGTGGCAGATTACACATTTTACAAAGTTTCTCCACAGTATATTTATGACTAAACTGCTAATAGGATTTTACTCTGTCCCATTCATTCACAAAAAATCAAAAGTAATGGTTGTCATAAGCAAAGTTATGTTTAGAACATACAATTCATGTGCTCACTTAATGCTGAGAGACCACAAAATAAAAACGTGTTTAATTAGATTATCCTTTAATATTTGTATAAAGCCACATTCAAAACTAATTAATGAATTAAAAAGGCATTATTCATGCTGACATGCCTTATAGTCAGTTTCAGTGCTTTACTAACAGCCTGTTGAGCTGAACAACAAAGATTATTGACAACAATGATTAATCATGGTTTAGGAATGACTTGTTATAATGTTAAGGGAGTGTGTTGTGTTGTGTGTGTGTGTCTTGGCTCTGTTTTTTTTTTTTTGTGTGTGTGAGTATATTCCAGGGCCTGGGGTCACCGACACATGGCCACTGAATTTAGATCCCCAGTGGTTACCACAGACATTACAGCTATAGGTTAGGAGCTGACGCCACATTTGATAAGCTTCTTATCTCTGAGAATTTTCTGAAATGTTTAAGACTTTTTAAAGAGACATACTTTCCTGCAAAAACTGAATAAACAAATCTGTGGCTGTTGGCTTGGTTCAGCTCGCGTTGTGCCAAAAAGGAGTTTCTTTTTTCATTGGTGAACTTGTAACAAACAAATAGTGATAAGTAATGATTTTACATGTTGTTCAAGGAATGATAGGTAACATTTCATTCTGTTTTCAGAAAGGTTTTTGTTGATAGCTTAATGTAAGTATGTGAAAAAAGAAAATAGTTATATAGATAGTATATTTTAACTGTAATACTTGATTAAGGGATGGGTAAAAAGTGAATAAAACATTTTCATTGGCTAACACCCCAATAGCTTCAAATCTCATCCAGTAAAATATGTTTCATTTTTCGGATGTCTTTTTAAGAAAGCAAATACAAATAATGAAGATCTGATGAAGCTACAGAGATGATAATTCATACTGTTGTGCCTTTCACATTTTTAAACAGACTATGTGAGCACACAAACACACATAGACTAGTAGTGGAATGCAAAAGTAAACAGAGTGAGGAGTAGAGTTGTGCAGTGTGGGGGTCCAGATGGGCAGGCTGGGAGGCCTGTCCTGGGAAAGGGCTGTCCCAAACTCACACACCCCCTTCTCAGTACCCCGTCTGGCCCCATGTTTGCAGGACAGGAGCTCTCCTGGCCTGAGCAGCAGAGGGTTAACTGCATTGCCCGGTCACAGGCGTGAAGTGAAACAATGAAATAATGGCAGCGAGTGAACGCTCAAAGGGGTGGGGTGAGGTGGTGTGTGTCTATGTGTGTGTGTGGGGGGGGGGGGGGCTCGCCATGGGCTCCTGCAGATGTTGCTGGGCTTCGGTGGGTCACACAATCACACGTATTAGCATTCCTGATGGAGGGAGCCTGGATTAGGGAGCTGAATGCCTTTCCCGGCTCTGTTAGAGCTTGAACACACCAGAGAGGCAGAGAGGAGGGACAGAAATCCCAGACATGTGGCGAGGAAAGGTGGAGACATGAGTAAGGGAGAAGAAAAGCATCGGCAGACGGTGTTGAGGAAGGCCTAGCTCACAGAGAAAAGTAGGTACAATGCAGAACAAAAAAGAGAAGAGGAGAGAATAGAGAATAGCAAACACTGAGTAAGATTGACAGACAAATTGCGCCAAATTGACTAAAACAGCTAATGAAAGAGTTTAACAAACAGACAATAAAGAGAAATCAAGCATGTGATAATTTAATGGTTTTGTGAGGCTGGCAGAGGGAGTGTATATGAGAAACGCAGATTTCTATTTGTGGCTAAATGAGTGAATGAGCATAGACAAACGGCTTTCTTTCTTCTTTGTATGTGTGGGAGAGCAAGAGAGAGCAGAGACAAAAGCTTTTCTGAGAGTCTGTGCGCTGTCCTGTCCTGCTTTCCCAGGACAGAGGTCTGGAGAGGCCTCATATTTCTAGCTGCTGTCAGGCCGGGGTGATAGGCAGAGACAGCAAGGGGCAGCTGTTTTCCACGAGGTATCCCAGCTCCCTAACACACACACACACACACACACACACCTCCTTTGCCAGCAAAATCGTTCTCCCCTCTGTGCTAGTATGTATGTATGAGTGTGTGTCAGGGGGAGAATACATAAAAATCGGGGGTGTAATTGGTGTAGCAAGGGACACAAGTGGTGGCCAAACATGGAACAAACAGGGAAACTTCATGTGAGAAGTAACACTAAACCAGTGCTATTGCTGGCTTCCTCTCTCTTTGTTTTAACACAAGTCAAATAATTTCACAGGAATGTTGCAGGGCCTGTCTCATATGGTGAGAACTAGCAGAGATTTAGGAATATGTAGGGTACACGAGTATAGGAAGATAAACTGATACACAAATTAGGAAAAACAAACTTCGTCAAATGCTGTTTTTATATAGTTCTAAAGACAAGGGACACAATCAGTGTACACCAAAGTATCTGCAGAGGAAAAGATAAAACTCAACTACCCAGGTGCCTGGACTTTCTGTCAAGACCTTTTCAATGGGAGAACGCCAGCCTAACTCTGTATAAACTACCTGATCACAAGTTAACAAACACCCAAGCACTACTTTGGTGTGTACGTTTTACGAAAAAACGTTTTATTTTGAAGCATTTTTCACAAAAGGATTTTCTTCTGTAATCGTTCAACTCTTTGTATACACCTTTAATAAGGGGACTTAGTTGGGGTTTTATTTCTTCAAACAATAACAGCAGTTTCAGTAAGAGGAAGAGAAACTGTTCAATATATGTTTTAGATTTTATACAATAATAAACGACTGGGCTTCAATTCAGCATGACTGCATTGTGTGCGTGTTTTTTTGTGTGTTTTTTTAAGTGGAGGCATACTTTTTTTAATCATGGAGCAGGCTTCACTTTATACAGGTTTCTAGTACAATGCTTTACAGCTGAAGCATTGTCTTTGCATCCTGCTGTCATTGTACTCAGATCCCTGACAACAAAGGGAAAATACAGGCAGAAACACTGCAAGCACATAAAAAGCTTCATATTTGACAGTTAAGGGAGGTGTACCTTTGTCGCCAGCCAATGACTATCACTGACTCTACAAGTTAATATTTGCTTCTGCCTGCTCATAAATTTGCATTGCATTAGAACCTGACCTAAATGCATTTTTATCACCCAGAGTAATTAGCTGAGCATTAGTTGTTCTAGAGATAGATAGGGAGAGAGAGCGAGAGAGAGATAGAGAGAGAGAGAGCGAGAGAAAGAGAGAGTACTATGAGGCTGAATCCTCGCTGAATGAGTGCAGGTGAGTTACATGTTGGCTATAAGAGGGCTGGCCTCACAGTAAAGCCGAGCTAGGCCAACAGATAAAAGAGGAAGTAAACAGGGCCAGCGTGCAGCCTCTTTAACTTTCTACATTAACTCCAGCACCACAAGGGGAGGAGCCAGCATGCATGCAAACATCAACAGCCACACAAAAGGGGAGTGTCAACGAGGGGGTAATAAGGAAAGACAATGAGTAAACAAGCAGGGGAAGTCTGGGGCCTGGCATACTAGAAACTCCCTGCATCTCACTGCCTGGTACACACAAAGGCCCTGCTGTAATTAGCCACCCCAATAGGTTGTTTAGCATTTGCATATAAATGCCCTCAGAGGCAAACACTAAACACGCTGACACAAGCCATGCCCAAAACAGACGTTCGCCACACCTCTACCCCTCCAGGAGGTCTCAGGGGTCCACTTATGCTGGGTGTACCCCCCCCCCCCGTCTCGTGCTTATACCCACTAGACACAGGCAAGCTGGCATCTATTACACAGAACATGGACAAAAAACCATAGTGCGGGTACTTGTTTCCCGTTTCTAGAGAGATTGTGAAACAGTGCAGCCAGGCTTCCTGTTGAAGGCCCTGCACAGCCATCTGTCATGTGAAAGTGTATTTTGCCCCTGACCACAGGACCGACAATCAGTCAGAGTGAGCAGGTGTCAGTTATTTCTTTTGGTTCTCAAAAAACATCTATGTAGAAGTCAGGAAAGACCACATAAAGACAACTATATACAACCCCACATCTTTGCACATGACATGCACACAGATCCTGAGGAGGCCAGAGGTCCACAGAGTGTGAGAAAGAGCTGTTATTTCAAAACATGCAGGCTTCAGTAATGTATCACATCAAGCATCAAAACTACAAACAAGTGTGATAGTTGTATAAAGGCAGATTGAAGTCAAAAGTGAAATACTTAATGTTTTACATATTCTGCAGTTATGCAATTTCTTGAATTATTGTTGTACAACATGTGTTATAGGGCACTTCTGCAGCAGTCCACACTTCCTCTTCTGTTTGCTGTTGTTCTGACAATTGAAATTCATAAAAAAACTAAAAAGAAACGATAGAAAGGAAGGAAGTGATGAATCTGGTGTCTGTACCCCCCCCCCCCAAACCATTTACCCTGGCCACCTTCCTGCTCTGTCCTCTTTCCCTCCTGCTAACCCAGTGTAAACAAACGCTGTGTGTCATCTACACACTTGTCCTGCTCCTGTTAGGCTCATGAGCCACACACGGGCTACCCTCTGTCCTAATCTGAGCTCATAGTGCAGTTTTATCAGTCTGCCATGCTTGCAAAAGTTTTCTGAGCTTTTATCAAAACACCGGAAGGCCAAAGAAAAACGCAAAGCTATCTGTTAGCATTAATAACTTGATTCTCTCTGTAGCCTGTTGTTCCCCACCAGGGCATGATCAAACATGAGGAAACACCTGGCTCCATAAAAAAAGAGAAGGCAATAAGAGGAGCAGGGTTTGAAGCCATCCCACCCATATACAGATAAATGCACTTTGCCTGAATTACAAACCTGGATAACCAAGAGATGCTGCACAAATTTATCCTACAATCTTTAAGGCAATTCGTTCATTCAATAATATCTTGATGATTTCTATCGGCTCTGGAGGGAGAAAAATGGTTAAATGCTTCTTTGGAGATAAAAAGGGCTGCAGGAGAGAGAAAAAGCAGAGCATTTTTTGTGTAGGAAGTGGCACTTGGCACGTAAGGAGGACAGAAACTGTTCTAACAGTCAGTATCTGTTTTGAGCCTCACTCTTACCTCAGGCTCACTTCCTATATGTGGTCAAAGTGTGTTTTGTTTTACAGCTTTACACAACAATGGTCGCTTTCTATTTTTTATCATCTGGGGAAAACATAGAAGTGAAATGTTCTGCCCTACTAGACAGAAAATACAAGAAACTGTAACCTTGAATACGACCCAAACTGAAGTGTGACAACTGCACAGACAAATACTGTAAGATTACGATGATATAGTTGCATGATGCTTTGATCTGTTCGTATCAGGGCACACAATTTTACCAGAGCATCACCAACAGTTGAGCAAACTAGCCCAGATCCTTATATTCATTCATTAGACAGTGGGGGGAAAAATTAATTCCACGGTGACCAGACGAGGCTGATGACGTCACAAAGCCGAGGTCACCAGTCTGTCACGGCCGTCTAGCCCTGTGTCAGCCCCATGGGACCTGCCCCACCCCCCTCCAACCTAGACCAAATCTCTGCACCGTGGCGATGAACGTCAGAATGAAAAACCAAACAGTCGCAGAAGGCTCTGTGTCAAATATGTAAACGCCAGGATGCTGTCGCCGTCATGAGACATCAGCCAACGGGCGCCAAACAGCGTTTAGAACCTAGTCTGTCGAAGAGGTAGGAGAATAGGCCATTAAACCAGAACTGCCATTATACTGGATAAAAATACATTTTTGGTTGAATGTGTGTATGGGAGAAGAAGAGGGTATGTCCTCCTCAGTGTAAACGCGCACACACACACACACACACACACACACACACACACACACACACACACACACACACACACACACACACACACACACACACACACACACACACACACACACACACACACACACACACACACACACACAGTACATCTCTGGTTTTTCAGCGGTATAGTGTAGTGTGCAAGTCTGTTTCTCACTAATCAATTTATTATGAGGCACTGGGGTCCTCATGTTTGTTCATTTAACACAGGGAAAATGAGAAAGAGCATTTGTTTTAGGTACAGTCAGACCCAAAGAGGAGGAAAACCCACGTAGTTCAGAAGGAGGAGGAGGGGAGGAGATGAAGGGTGAGGCAAAGGCAAGAGAGAGACACCTTTCAGAATAATGTCGTGGTGTAGTATTGTGGCTTTGAGGAAATGTTGCTAAAATTGCAGTTTGGTGAAACATTTAATGCAGTCTGTAGAACAGCTGCCATAAATGGTTTATACTCAGGACTGTGCCAATTATAATTCAGCCAATCAGATATCTTTCATAAATCCACTGACATGCTCACTGCAACAGCTAGATGCTTATTTGACGAGATGAGATGGGATGGCGACAGACGCACATGCAGTATATCTTCTTTTTAATTACAATGTCTGCAGAGGTGGGAGTCTGCTATAAACAATCATCTGTGCAATCAAACACAATACCACCAACACTATGCAATATAATAATACATGTTCAAACTGAAAAATAAAATTGTCACCCACAAAATTTGTATCATTGTTGCTGGTAATGCTACTGAAAGATGACAAAATAATAAAGCATTGCACAGATACGGAACAGACACATTTAAGTCTTTTTTATTCATTCAGACGCTCTGACAGCAGGACTTCTGTCTTTGATTTGATAATGACAATCAGGTGGTGTGCTTACACACACACACACACACACACACACACACACAAACGCCCAGTTAGGCAGGCACACACACACACACACACACACACACACACACATTCACTTTCTGCTGAATTTAAACGGTATTAAACAAAAAAAAATCATTTTTTTTAAACATGCATCTTTCAATTGGCTTGGAACTTTAAGTCAACACTTTTTCATTTGGCCTCTATTATTACTAATATATTTTTCAGACTTTATATTTTAATATTCTATATCGTGTTTGTTCAAAGCATCAATACAGATCAAAATATTCTCTCTACAAAAAAAGAAATAAAACCTATTGGGGCTTAAATAAAAAAAGAACTATCCAAGCTTAATAGATAAAAAAGGCGCACTATTAGAAAATAACAATGCAGTGTATGTGTGTACATACAGTACACTGCACACAGAGACCTGCCCATCTGTTAGCAGAAAAAAAGGAAAATATGTCGGCAGAAGCTGGTGGAAAGCTGACATCAGAGGACTACGGAGGCTTCAGCACTTAGAGGCCATTTTATTGCTTTGCTGTGGTCAAGTGAGGTGCACCAAGCTCAATTCCACCACAACAATGGCAAAGAGGGCCGCAGAGACAAAAGGGGGCTATCCCTGCTTCTTAACCCCTTCACTACTGGCAGATCAGTCGCCCGGGGCGCTGTGCGTACGCCAGGCCACCATAGACGAGCGAGGGAGTGATAAATAGCTAGAATAAACATATTCCTTCTGTTTGACAACAGCTTACGTACACACTTTTCACATCTTACTAGGTGAAACAATGTGCACACAAACACACATAGGGTTTTATCACCGTGCAGATGTAGTCAGCCGCTTTTCCTGACCAGGACGAAGCAGTCGCGAGCTTCACATCAGTCCTGTCTCCCACTGAAATACACTGCAGCTCGCTCTGTGTCTTTCCATCTCTGCCCCTCCCTCCCTCTCTCGCTCTCTCTCTCTCTCTCAGTCTCTCTCTCTCTCTCCCTCCTGGACTAGGAACATGGACAGGCTACTGCACATTTGCAAGTGAATTACACTTTTTGTTGGGATTTTTTTGTGCCTGTGTGAATTGGAAAAATGGGGAAGAGGGTGTTGGAGGGAAAGGGTGCTTCTGCCATCCCTCTTTTCTTTTCTTCTCTCTCTAATCCTGAGGAGGATAAGCTGCGATGTACACAGAGAGGAAGTGCCATAGACCTGCTGGGGTCCAGCACACCCCAGCAGTGCATTCCTACAGCTCCAGCTAGCAGACCTCGTACAAACAGATACAGACTAAAACCCTCTTGCCACACCAAGATCCTGTTTGTCTAAATGAACCTAAAACCTAAAAGGATCTCTAGCAATCATTTTCACACAAGAAACACTGCAGAGGTGCAATTAAAAATGCTAAAAATGGATGCGTTATGTGTAATAAACATTAGCTGTCTGGCTACATGTTTTGTGCAAGAGGAAAATGAATTATTAGACATATGTTGTTATATCTTTTAATACCATGTTCCTATAAAATAAATCTGACATGTTAAAGCCGTCGTTGCCCACTGATTGATAGACAGACTATGAACCTGATAGCATAAAATTAAAAACACACTGTTATAAATAGAAACTGCGATGTTATATCATCAGATGACCTAGCTGTGAATTAGTGATGAGGAAAAAAATGTCATGATGGTCTGAATCACAAATCTCCTGAGTGCTCTCAAACATGTCTTTTTATGCAACATATCATTACTTGGTTTGGATAAAATAATTGTAATTGTGTACATTTAATAAATGTGAGTGCAGAGTGATTTTTTTTTTAAAATTTTCATTACAACTTCATTTAATGTTAGAAACATAAGATACATAAATAATATGGAATATCGAGGCAAAATCTAAGTAACTAATGCCCTGTCAATATTTTACTGTCACTGGCTTCCTCTCATACACACACACACACACACACACACACACACACACATTTCAGTTACACAATACAAATTTCACAGACACACATAAACAATGCTAAGGCAGTTATCAGTCCACAGAGCACAGTAACATAGAGGAAGAGGAAGAGGATGACAAAGAAATAGGGGAGGATAAAAAGACGGCGTGTGTGTCGTCAGAGTCACAGGCCAGAGGGGCCCATGTATTGTTCCAGGGCTCAGCGTGCAGAGAGAAAGAGAGAAAGGCAACCTGGGCCGCCTCTGTCTAAGCGTCCTCCATGTTTTATGCATTCTGTCCTTTGTGATGATAAGCGCCAGTGCGGAGGGTGGAATGCTGGCCTCCAGGGTCCAAGAGAGGGGTTGGTTTTAAAGTAGGGGGGAGCTGGGGTGCTGCTAGGTTGAATTTTGCAGACCTTGGAGTGGTCCCCGTCACCCCTGCATCACCCACGAGAAGGCATATGTAGCTTGTACCCACACACACCAAACTGCTGCTTCTCCTATCTCTGTGCACCAGAGCGAGCTGCTGTTGCCCCAAATAGGATACACAGTCAGACATAGCCGCTATGCAACACACACACGCAGCTTTTACGATACTGTCAGCCATGGACCGGCGTGCATCACACAGGTCCTTCACGCACAGATGTGATCTTTAGAAATACGGTCTTTATCCCTGTTGAAACACTGCTACCTCACAAACAGCCCGGCTTGCTACAAAACTGATATAGTACATTAATTAAAAAGGCAATATAGAATTTCAAGGATGCAAATCCAAAAATACATCATAACTCCCTTCCATCACTAAAACATATATTTAATAGAAATGTGCATCCAACATTGTTGTGCTCTTTTCTATGACAGCTTGGGATTCTAAAGACTGTTAAAAAAAATCTGTCTTTATTTCTGAACAGAAAATATCATTGTTCAGATTTTCAGGTTTTTGTTTTTCTGCTAGAAAATCGGGGCAAAGTGACGATATCTGACATAAGCATAAGTCAGCTGCATTTGTCTCAGTTTCAGTACTGACATAGATTTTTGGAAGAAAAGAAAATTATCAAAAAAATAAATAAAAATAGGTTAGCAAAGAAAAAACAGTTCAGAATCATGAAAAGTCAAGAGCATGGCAAATTCAAAAGAATTTGATTTTTCATTGTGCTAGCATGCACACAAATCAGAATTCATCTCAGCACACACAAGTAGAAACCCATGCGCATCTTCCCTGTCATAAATCCTACCACAATGATTTAACCAAGATTGTTAACACGATAACATATTGTGAGAGAGCAAACCACAAAAATCCCTGCCAACTTCGCTTGAACCAGATAAAAGGATGACATTGAAGACGAATCTCAAAAGAAGATGGGGAATTTTATTTAATTTTTTTTCCAGAAAAAGAGGTGCTTTCTGAGGATAAAGAGCAGTGTTTTTGGACACTGCGCTGCCGGAATTAAGGATCAGGTACTGCATTCGTGCAAGCCAGGAGAATGAATACAGACACACACACACCTGAGCATGACAGTCATCTCCTCCACTCTCCCTTCCCACTGTCTCACTCCCCCCTGTGCTGAGCCAGATCCCCCCCCCCCCCCTCGCCTGCTCCTTTATGATAGCATGACATGTAACACTGGCCTGGGCTGCAAGACAACTAGAAGAACTGGTCCTCGCTGCATGACCTCTCATATTCAAATGCACTCATCAGATTCAAAGCGCTTATGTGTGTTCTCCGCCCTCATCTACACATGTCCATACCGCTAATGGCTCAGATAGACTGCCTTCTTCTATTATTTTGAAAGAATACAATTCTACAAAAATAGGCCGAAATGTAATTATAGGCTACTATTTGCTTTCACCTCTGCATCAGCAATACAGCATTAAGTAAAAACTAATAAATGCAAACAGACTGATACTAAATTGTC